>NW_026642361.1:432500-1062131 GCF_028554395.1 Pezoporus wallicus
TTTCTCACACAAAAAGTGATTGGAAACGATAAAGTAAAAGACATGTTTTCACACAGACTTTCACGTACACGTATGTACACATACCTGTACCCATAAACAGTGTTTGCTTGGGGAAAGCACAAATTTAGAGATTAAAAGTCTTAATATACATGACTGTCTTAAGCAAACCTTACATCAAAGGTCCGAAGGATCAAACAGTAAATGATTCCCCAGTTCTGTGTGGAGAGTAGAAAATGTCAGTGTGACTAGGAGTTTCTGTTTACCTTCCATATGATTATTCTTTTTGTTTGGCACATCAAGGAAATTAAAATAAGTTAAAATGGTGGTGAGCTGGAAACAGAGAAGGATAGTGGCCTTGTTTTTACAGGAAAATATATGACTGTACTACTTTACAAGCAAAGAACATAAGTCTGCTAGGTAACTGAAACCTTACCATAGGACCTGCAGTTTTTTTCCTTTTTAGAGATTACATTAAAAAAAAGAACACTTGTTTTTAGAAACACCATGCAGATGCACTAGAGCTGTTAATTAGAAAATTGTTCCTTTAAAATTAAATAAAGGTCAGTGATGAAGAATGACTGACTAGATCTAAAAGTATTATCCAGATTATGAAGGTCAAGCTTATAACTTTTCTACTTTTAAAAATCTCAAAAAACCTTACTACATCAAACACTAGTAAATTAAGTACTAAAAATGAGAGATACCTGAGAAGTAGAGGAAAAAGAAAGCATCCCATACATTAGACTGCACAAGAGTTTCAAAGTTCTGTAACAAAACCAATGGACTTGAGAAATTAAAAATAATCTTTTTTTTCTAAAATACCCTTGTCAATTTGGCAGCTTATTGTGAAACTCAGCCATTTCACGTGTTTGCTGTCACCATGAAGCGAACATGCAAATTATTCTTTGGACTTCAGATGACCTGAAATGCTGAAATAACCCACAACTCTGGAAGTTTGAGTGAGATTTCATTTGAAATGCAGTTGTTCTTATTTCACTGCCCCTACGTTGTTTTGACATAGAAGTTAATAGGAATAAGCAAAGCCATGAATTCTGTCAAGGTATTTCATTAAAACTGAGGACACTGAAATGTTCCCAAACGTTGCTTCAATTTCCACATCTATTTAGAGCAGATATTACCACTTTCCCCTCTTTTGGAGAACCCCCCCCACATTTCATATCCATTTGAATGTATATCTATATTATGGTCCAGAGGAGGGCCATGAGGATGATAAGGGGGTCTGAGCACCTCCCATACAAAGGTAGGCTAAAATAGTTGGGGCTGTTCAGCCTGGAGAAGTGAAGGTTGCGTGTAAACCTCATAGTAGCCTTACAGTATCCGAAGGGGGCCTAATGGGATGGTAAAGAGGCACTATTCATAAGGGATTGTAGTAATAGACAAGGGATAATGGGTTTAAACTTAAACAGGGGAGATTTAGATTGGATATAAGGAAGAAGTTCTTTACCGTGAGGGCAGTGAGGCACTGGAACAGATTGCCCAAAGAAGTGGTAAATGCTCCATCCCTGGCAGTGTTCAAAGCCAGGTTGGACAAAGCCTTGGGCAATATGTTCTAGTGTGAGATGTCCCTGCTCATGCCAGGAGGGATTCAGGAGGCAGGATCTCAAGGTCCTTTCCAACTTTAACCACTCTATGATTCGATGGTACCAAAATATCCATTGTATCCATGATTCCTGAATGGATAAATGTTTGTCATGTCTTGGGGAAAGACTTTTTAGCAGGGCCTGCTGTGATAGGATGAGAAGTAATGGTTTTAAACTGAAAGACAGGAGATTCGGCTTGTATGTGAGGGAAAGATTCTTTACTATGAGGGTGATAAAACACTGAAGCGGGCTGCCCAGAGAGGTAGTAGATGTGCCATCCCTAGAGACATTCAAGGCCAGGCTGAATGTGGTTCTGGCCAACCTGATCTAGTTGAAGATGTCCCTGCTCATTGCAGGGGGGTTACACTAGATGACCTTTGAAGGTCCCTTCCAACACAAATATTCTATGACTCATAGATTCTGTTCTTTACTTCTATTCATCATTTTTCTCTACCCTTTCTAGCAGTCAGTCAGATCTGTTTCACACTTTTCCATTTTTATTCTGCAATCTGTTCACCATTAAATTTCTGCTGTTGCTGTGTTGTGGAATCAGTGTTATCAATGTAGCTGCATTACTTAAAAAAGTTACTTCTAAGAATGCAAAAGGAAGAATTGCGAATTATTGACAATGCCAAAGTGCACAAAAAAGAAAAGCAATATTTTCTGGTTTCCTCTGCCAAGCAAAGCTCTCAAAAAAGTCTTTGACAAAGACAGATAAATTTCTGAATACCTCTGATACTGAAATACGTATTCTTCCCTTCAAACTAGTTTAGCAGAAAAAACCTTTTATTTGTCCAAGTCCTGTCATTCCTAGCTGTTGCCTGACCATGAAGTAAAGGTACATTATTAATGCAATAAATTAATAAATTATTCTGTCATAATAGTTTTCCAGAGCTTTATTTTAATAATAGAATGACATTAATATTAACAAAAATAGAGTTATTATTTATTTTTTTGTTCAGACCACTGCATATGAAATGAGAAGGTATATTCTGTATTCATATATATGTGTGTAAATCATTAAAATAAGCATGTGCTGGTCAATGAACAAGCTGATTCAAAGCCGCAAGGCCTCTGATTGTTAAGTTACAAGTAGCACCATTTATATGATACTTGTAAAATTAGCTACCTTTGATTAAATATTGCAGGCCAAAATTTCAAGGAATGAAAAAGTACAGTAAAAAGTAATCTATTGAAGTAATGACCTTTAATCTCCTTTTGTTCTAAGGCCAAAAAATTGTGAAGTCTTCAGGAACATTTTGGAAATAAGTCTATTGGCATGGTCAATGTGAAGAGTAACACAGAGACAGAAAAGCATCACTTTCAGAGTCTCTAATACTGACTGAGGGTGTGCAACACCCACATGTAAACTTTTCCTTTGTTTTATTGAGTGATAAATGTGACATGTGGCCCACAATGTATATCATGTCTCCTATTTCTCCCCAGTAGGTTGAATTTCTGTTGCAATCCCCAGCAGATCATCTTGTCAAAATGAATCAAACCCTCTAGGTTGCTTCTGATACATGAAAAAAATTGACTGCATGTTTCTTAAGACCCAAATACAGAATTCATCACAACTACCGAAGATGACAAGTTATTTCACAGATACAATAAAAATTTGAAAAATATCCTCTTTAAATCAATTCCCACTGAAGGTAAAACTTTTCAGATGGTACTCTTTTCTCAAGGTACCTGTCTTGGTGTACATCTGTTTAATACATGATTTTATCCAGTCTTGTTAACCTAAAGCACCCAGAGATTTCTGGATTGCTCTTCTGAAAAGAACGTGAAATAATTATTCATTACACCATACACACACACATAAAAAAAAAAAAGGATCTTCTTCAGTCTCCTCATATCAATAATCTTGATTTATTTAATTTAGAGTCAGAGCAAAAGTATTTCTCACCTTCAAATTTAAACACTTCTATTTCCACTGTTTTCAGTCCCCCACTGACACAGGATGGTATGTTTATTTCACAGCAGATCCTGCAGATGCTCAGATTTTGTGCTTGTGGCTATTTAATACAGAACCTGATGAGGTGTCTGTTTTGCTTTGGCTCTATTTAACCCATTACTCTTACATGCAAATTAACTGATAATATATGAAGACATATATGACCATAGCAGTATAGCTCCCTGGTTAAAAGTAGCTTGGTATTATTTACAAGCTTAGTGTGTTAGAAATTTAATTTTGCATGTATCACTGACTCTAAGAGATGTATCAGGAAGATTAATCTCTTAATAAACACAAAGAGAATAGATATTGATTTTATTAATCATTTGGATAATTAAATGTGTATTAACAGATATTTCACGAGGAAAATACAGTTTGAATACTCTCCACCTATTTCCAGAAAATTACAGCTCCCAGATAAGGGTTTCCACCTAGGCAGACATAGGTTGTGTTTTTTACAATTACATTTAGGTGACTGTGAATGACCCCTCTTGCGATCATGAACTGAAACATTGTCTGATACCGGGGTTTTCTCCAATCAGACCCTGACAGTGACTAACATCTTACCATAGCTCAACTGCAGTATCTGAGCGAACACAAGGTATTGGAATTTTTTTAAAAAACAAGCAAACAAAAAACCCGCACCAAAACAGTGCAAAAATGGCAATAAAAAGGTTTTTTTTGGTAAAGAAAACATAAATATTATTGTCAATGCAAGTCGTTGATGATTCAAGTCACAATAGTTAATGGGAGCTTTAAAAATTAAAAACTTGGCCTCGCAAATGTCATCTTCTCACGAAGAGAAGTATCATTGCCTCCATTCCACAAATTATCAAGGGACAGAGAAATTAAATTGTCCATTACATCCATTATAGTCATGTAGCCAAACTGAAAAACGAGTGGAGAACCTTACGTATAAAATCATGGTCTACGATACATCTAAGGCTTTTGACTTTCTTTCCCATGATATCCTCATAGAAAATGAAACATGGGCTGGATGAACAGGTAGCAGCGTGGATTGAAAACTGGTTGAATGGCTGGGTGCAGAGGTTGGTGGGCCACACATGTAGCTGGTAGCCAGTAACTAGCTATATGTGTAGATAGTAACTGACTATCCTGCCATTAACCGAACACCAGGGATCCTATCCTGTTCAATTTTCTTCATTAATGATCTGGATGAAGGAGTGGAGTGTACACTCAGCAACTGCAGGCAACACCAAACTGGGAGCAGTGGCTCCAGACAGTCATGCTGCCACCCAGAGAGATGTGATTCTGTGTTTTCAATAATTTTTACTAAGTGATATGCTGCAGAATTACTTCTTTTGCAGAAAAATAAGGACATCATGTTCAGGTTCTCCCTTTGTAAAAAAGTACAACGTTGTCACAAAATGAATATAATTTTGGTTTAATACTGCATGCCACTAAATCACAGATTCATTAGTGTCTTACTGTAAAAATCAACAACCATCATACCTCTTCAGTCTTCATAACATTTTTTATGCTTATTGTTCAAGTACATGGCAAAGCAAAAAAAAAAAAAAGTAAAAATATTGGGCTATAAGGCAAAAAATTATTTTGCCTTCAGATTATACATAATTTATGCTGTGTCACCTTTTGAAGTATGAATGGCCTACCAAAAGGAGTGTGGGGTGATTCAGAAAAATGATTCCAAGCTGTTTGAGCTTCATATGTATTTTGTGCTACACATGGCAAAAGACTTCCACACTTCATCATGCTTATCTTTTATGTTATTTATACTGAAAAAAAAAATGTCTGAAAGCAAACGTCCTCCTCTCTAATAATAAAGTGGGATCTGAACTGCTCTGTGTTTACAGAGTAAAAAAAAATGGGTTCCTTTTTATCTTCTAACCATAGCTCATAATACAAGCAGAGAATACTTTGGGGGACCTATGGAAAACAAAACAAAACTAAACAAAACATAACCTAAAATACCAATGAATACCATCTTTTCTTGTACTGAGACATTGAACTACTCAATTGCCAGTACACTCAGAAACTACTTTACAAGACTGTAACTTGAAATAATGTTTACTGACAGGGTTTTTCCATAACTTTTTGACATTTCACTTTTTATACAAGCTGCAGCATAAATTTTTGCTTACCATTTGCTTTTATTTCCAATGCATTATTAATGCCAGAATACTGTAATCTTCTCTGTCTCTGTAGCTTCATAAGTAAATAAATCAATATCTGTCCTCTGAAAACAAAATTAATGTCTCTGAATATTTAAAATTCTTGCATGATATGATATATTTGTTCTTTAACTGGTTTTGGCTACTGTGAATGACTGTTGATAATTTATTAAAATAAAGACAATATTTTAGAGATTAAGAAATTACATGTCATAAGTTAATCACAGAAGGGTTTGCAGGAAAATGCACTAGCCTAAAATGGAATATTCACAAAGGATTTGTTTATGCATGTATTTGTATTTCTTGATGCCGTAATAGTAACTTCAATGGAAAGCTTCCAAAGTATTAATTTCTTGGTCTTGCACAAGTTCTTTATTTATCATCATTAACAGGCTTGTTTAAAAGACATTTTTTCATGGTGTAATATATCATTTACTGAAATTCTCTTTCTGGAAAGCTGACAAAAGAACTATATTAGATGTCATGCTGTCTAATTACATGGCTTGATTTTAGCAATCATTTCCAATTTGTTGGTCTCAAGACACAGAACGATAGAGGAGTAGAATATTGGAGATCAAATCTTACAACTCTTCCCACCAGAGCTTTATCTAGGGTAGAATAAAACTGTTGGGAGAAGGTATTTAGTACAAAACCTGTGCTGAAAATAATTAAGTCATTGGAGAGATTTTTTTAGATTGTCCAGAGTGGGTAGAAAATCATTAAATAAATGAACATGCCACAGAATTATTGCTTTGAATAATAATACTACAATGTCATAAATTCTGTTCTAATCAAATTAGTTATTTAACTAATCAAAAGTAGATCATTATATTTAGATTATTTTACAGGCTATATGTCTTACCAATTTTTATAACAAGAGTTCAGTGTAGGTAGTAGCAATAATACATTAAATATAAGATAATTTGAACCATTTTTTCTAGTGTGGAGATATTAACAGACTGAGGAATAAAAAAATTAAAACAGTTGAAACGGCATTTACACTATTGCCACTTTAGGTTTTCTAAATCTGAATAACTTCAACATGTCTATTTTGGAATGGAAATACCCATTTCCAAGCCTGGCACCACACACCTGAATGTGGTGGCATGTGTTCATTATTATATTGGAGCTGGGAGCAAAGAAATTCACCGCTGTCTCCCCAGGTCACTTAATGATAAGAAGTCCTGCATCTCTTCACAGGTGACTACTGTTCTCATTACACACATTTTGTCACCATCCTCACCATCCCCTAGTAAGTTTTGCACATTGGTCTGTCAACCCCTCTTCCACTTCATTAATTCAGGTCACCATGCACCTTCCACCATAGGGAACCCTTAACATTTATTCCTTGCGTTTGCTTCCAAAGCTGTAACCTCTAACTAGCCCAGGGAAGGACCTTCCCTTCTATCTCATTGTATTTTGGTTTCTTTAAGAGACTGAGAAACATATAAAAAAAATACAGCTAGATTATTTTGAGCAAATATCCCATGTTGAATGTCTCCCAGACAGAACTTCTAGATTTGTGGAGCATGTGTTTGGTTTGGGGTTTTGTGTATATGGTGAGTGTTTGTTTGTTTGGATTTTGGTTGATTTGTTGGTTGGGTTTTCTAATTGCAGTTTCTTGTATTTATTTTTTTGTTTATAGCAGAATTCTAGCCTAGTGTTTCCTTTGTCATTCTGGGAACACCTCCTAAAATTTATTGTCTTATGTCTGTTTCAAGAACCAAATTAGATTTCAGCTATGTTGTAAAGATTTATTTTGTGTATTGTTTTAGCAGACCAGACCTTCTTTTTGCTGTTTTTATATTTTTCTAGATTAAATATGTTTTTTCCAAGGTGCCAATTTAATGACCTTAATATCTTTATATAAGTCTAATTTGAAAATATTTTACACTCTAAAAGTAATTTTATTAATTTTACTAATTATTCGCATTGTTCCAATTTGACGGTAAACATTACTGCAAGGTGGGGGAGGGGAGAGTGAGAAAGAGCTACTACAGTGCTACTGCAGTAACTTACATATATATATACATATATATTGCTGGACAGCTGATGGATTTGAGATCCTGTAATATTCTGAACCCTGTCTGCCTAGGATCCTCTTATTTTCTTTTTGCTGTCTGACTAAATAAACTGGGAAGCAGTCATTTTTTAGGCATAAGATTTTCTTAATTTGCATCATTGCCCTCGCACTGGCATGGCTAATCTGACATTATTCCAAACAGACTACTGCAGGTGAGGTAGACTCTGTATACTGAGCCCCATGACAACCTGGCTGCATTTTACACTGTATCTTCTGACCTTTGGGTAACCTTTCATTTTTCTGCCTCTGATATTTTGTAGGTAATATTTGAAATCATTCATTATAAATGGTAACAACACTACACATAGAATTTAGCATTCAAACCTATCATTTTTTTTGTGCAAGCATAAATAACCTTATCATGGGGAAAAAAATTGCCAAATAGACTGTTTCACCAGATATTTAGATAGAAATACGTTTGCGAAATGACATATCTAATAAATATGTTAATAAAATAGCATTGTGTTTCTAAGATAAATCTGTGAGCATTCTTTTCATTGATATCTTATTGAAAGTATGAAAGGTAATTTAGCAAATCAGAGAATCAAAGGCATCATTTTCTTTAAAACTCTACATGTTCTTTCATTCCAAAGGTTGTTTAAAATTTCAGTGTTTTTTCAGAAACTCAGATACCAAAATGCTCTGATGTATTTTCATATGCTGTTCTCATCTGTTTTGAAACACAAAGAATATTACTGCGTGCAGCAATAGCTTCTTTCTGCTCTTGGGCAGAGGTCAGACCTGGTAGAGTAAGCACTGTCCCCTTCTGTGCACTCTCAGTGTTTTGTGAACTCGTGTTTTTCTCAGGCCTTCAGAAACAAGATCTGGACAGCAGCATGAACACCATTTAAGCTGGCAAAAAAAAGGCTTTGAAAAGTTTCCCTCAGAAAATAAAAAGATTTTGCGAGGCAATGGCAAATACTATATATTTTTTTTCAGTTATAATCTAGTGCCACCAACTTTAGTGTGACTATTATTTTAATAGAGGTATGTATTGTTTTCTTAAATACATAGCAGGAGCCCAACATGAGAGGAGCTGAAATGTGCTCTGATCAAAACTTGAAATGAAAACCACAGATATTTGAAGTCTAATATAATTAACCTTCCTTTTACTTCTAAAGCAAAAAGGAATAATAAATAGATGCTTTCTTCATTACAACTGTAAAAACAGAAATGAGCAAGCTCTAGCTCTAATTCACAGACAAGCCATGAAAAAGAAAATCTAAATAAGTTAGATGAATGGAGAAACAAACAAAATCAGTTTCTCACCCTTACAAGTGAACGAAAATGTAAACAGAAATCCAAAACCCATGGAACTACAGACCTGTCAGTCTCACCTCTGTGCCTGGCCAAATCTTGGAGCAGATTCTCCTGGAAGGCATGCTAAGGCACATGAAAAACAATAGGGTACTTGGTGACAGGCAGCATGGCTTCACTAAGGGCAAATCCTGCCTGACCAATTTCATGGCCTTCTATGATGGGGCTACAGAACTGATGGACGGGGCAGAGCAGTTGATGTCATCTACCTGGACTTGTGCAAAGTGTTTGATACTGTCCCACATGACACCCTTGTCATTAAATTGTAGAGACATCAATTTGATAGATGGACCACTCAGTGGATAAAGAACTGGCTGGATGGCTCATGCAAAGAGTTGTGGTCAATGGCTCAATGTCCAGTTGGAGACCAGTGGTGTCCCTCAGGGATCGATGTTAGGACCAGTCTTGTTCAACATCTTTGTCGCTGACATGGACAGTGGGATTGAGCGCGCCCTCAGCAAGTTTGCCGATGACACCAAGCTGTGTGGTTCAGCTGATACGCTGGAGGGAAGGAATGCCATCCAGAGGGACCTTGACACGCTTGTAAGGTGGGCTGATGCCAAATTTATGAAGTTTAACCATGCCAAGTGCAAGGTCCTACACCTGGGTTGGAGCAATCTCAGGCACAGCTACAGATTGTGCAAAGAAGAGATTCAGAGCAGCCCTGCAGAGAAGGACTTGGGGGTAGATGGAAAAACTGGTTGGTTGATGAGAAACTGTACATGAGCCAGCAGTGTGTGCTCCCAGGCCAGAAAGCCAAGCGTATCCTGGGCTGCATCAAAAGGAGCGTGACCAGCAGGTCGAAGGAGGTGATCCTGCTCCCCTACTCTGCCCTCGTGAGACCTCACTTGGGGTATTGTGTGCAGTTCTGATGTCCTTAGCATAAAAAGGACATGAGCTGTTGGAACAAGTCCAGAGGAGGACCATGAGGATGATCAGGGGAGTGGAGCACCTCCCATATAAAGACCAGCTCAGAAAGGTGGAGCTGCTCAGCCTGGAGAAGAGAAGGTCGCATGGAGACCTCATAGCAGCCTTCCAGTATTTGAAGGGGTCTATAAGGATGCTGGGGAGGGACTCTTCATTAGGGACTGTAGTGATAGGTCAAGGGGTAACAGGTTAAAAGTTAAACGGGGGAGGTTTAGATTGGATATAACATAGAAGTTCTTTCCTGTTATGGTGGTGAGGCACTGGAAGTTGCCTCTAAACTCTAGGCACATACTGAGCAGTCACAGAGAGCTAACTACCAGAGGACCTTGGTGTGCTCTTGGTGATTTTCTTCTGCATATTTCCAGTTTTGGTTACACTAGGAGATAAAACACTTTGAGAAGACCAGCAGTGCCCGCAGGTGAATACTACCAGACTCCAAGAAAAGATGAAAGACATATTTGCCCAGAGAAAACCTTCTCACATTAGATAATCGATAATCACAGTCTCTTGTGGTCAGGGTGAATTACTAGAAGAAAATAGAGTAAGAGAGAAAATTTCTCCTGGGATTTTCAGGGCCATAACAAGCTGTCCAGCTTCTGTATTGCAACACCTGTTTTGGCACAGAAAGATATCCAGTTGCAAAAGGAAAAATTATGTGAGATGTCTTCACCAAGCCATGCATATATGTCTTCTCACACTAGGAAGATAACGTCTTGTGCAAATATTTTTACTCATCAGTGTTGTGGTTTAAACCCTGTTGGCAAGTCAGCCACACAGTCTACCCCCCCCCCCCCGCCTTCTTCTTCCCTCCCTCCTGCCCCCAGAGGGATGGGGAGGAGAATCGAAAGAATGTAACTCCCACAGGTTGAGATAAGAACAGTCCAGTAACTAAGGTATAACACAAATCACTACTGCTACCATCAATGATAATAATGATAAAGGAAATAACAAGGGAAGAGAATACGATGCCACCTGCCGAATGAGCACGGTCAAGCAGTGAGTGCACTTCCAGGGAACTCCCAGTTACATCCTGGGCATGACATGCTGTGGTATGGAATACTCTTTGGCTAGCTTGGGTCAGGTGTCCTGTCTCTGCTTCCTCCTGGCTTTCCTTACTCCCTGGCAGAGCATGAAATTCACAAAGTCGTTGGTCAGACTAAACATTTGAGCAGTAACTAAAAACATTGGTGTTATCAGTGCTGTTCCCAGGCTGAAAGTCAAAAACACAGTGCTGCACCAGCTACTAAGAAGGAGAAAAAAATGACTGCTACTGCTGAACCCAGGACAATCAGAAAAAAAAAGAAAAAAAAAAAGTTCTAGTCATAATAGTTGGAAGAATGCAAATAGGTGAAAATAGATTGTTAACCTGAGAGAACTACACAGTGACTTGTTTGTTAGATATAAATATTCTGATTTCACAGGTCATATAGATACCCTCTTTGGAACTGTTAATGAAGACTGAATATACACATTTCTTATGTGTTATCAATGACGTAAGTATGAAGAAGAATTATGGCACTTAAGTCGAAAGCAGCATCTAACATTGCTATTCATGATAACAAAAAACGCATCTAATAGTCATTGCAATGTTCTGTACGTGCTATATGTGACCTAGTAAAAAGTGGAGTCTAACTCCTGACAGCTCTGGAAAATTTTGAATGGCTAAGAAGTTAGGATACAGAAGAGCTGCACAGCAGTAATGAGTTTAATTTAAAGTAAATTAGGGGAATGCAACATGTAAAATTCAAAGGGTGATAGAAAGTATTACAAATATGTTAATCTTTGAAGACTGGGGAATAGCCAGATGGTACAAAAGACAGCAGAGATTGTCAGGGTGCTCCCTAAGACTGGCATGATTCTCCATGGGTAGGAGGGACAGCAATATGAGAAGGAAAGGAAAGAGACTCTGCAGAAAGTCCCTGCACTATGGGTGTCTGAAACTCAGAGGGTCTGTGAAAGCAAGCTGATAAGTATATGGGAAAGTCACCTATTATGGGCTGTTTATGAGAGAGGTGCTGCTTGTGGCACACAGTGTTTCTGAGCCACAAATCTCTGAGAGGGGACAGATTATGCCAGGAATTACAACTGCATGTTTATTCTTATGTACCTGCCATTTCCCTTATACATCTGTCTCTGGCCATTTTCAGAGATCAAACACGAGGATATCTACCTGATTAAATGGACCTGATCTTTTGCATTTGTTTTGTCAAAGGTGAACACTGTGTAAATGGCACATTTCCACTTTTTGTGTATTTCTCATAAACTTGAAGAACAGTTTTGTGGAAGGTTGCTATGATCACATGCGGCTATGAGAGGTGACATGTCTGTTGCCTTCTGAGAGAAATTATTGCTTGATAGCCTGAGCAACACTTATGGGAGTTGCCACACAATCCAGTCTGAATGCCAGTGACTCCAGAACTACTTGTGGTGAGGCTGAGGCTTGAAAGTGCTTTATGAGGAAGAAAGTGGCTAGAACATAAACTTTTGCCTGCCTCTACAGGGACCATAGTACCTACTACAGAAATCAGAAAACATATTTGTCTTCTTCTGTAACCCTCAGATGATTATTTCATACCATTGTGTCAAAAGTAAGACTGAGGAGTTCAAAATATTGTTCTTAAAATGCTAGGCTGTGGGAAAAAAGAAATATATTACGGAACTGTCAGCTTTTTACTTCATGTTTCTGGTATAAACCAGGATTCTTTGTCTTCAATAATTATGCTATGCTCTTAATTCTTTTTACTCATAGCCCGTGCTGAGGTTAATTTACTGAGTTTCTGGCAGCAATTTTACACTTTCTATATCAATGAGGCTTAAGAAATGTCTGAAATTATGTACAAACCTAGTGAAGGTATGGTCTTTACATACATTTTGAAAATTGTTGTAATTGAGTCTTTACTGCAGTGTGGAAGTATATTAAAGAAAGAAATTAACTTGTGTATCAATTAGGATGAATTTTCCAGTTGATAGTTGGGTAACAGCAGAATCTTTTTATTTCTTAATTGTATTTTTCAACAAAATCATTATTAAGAGAAAATTATAATGGAACTTTATGGTATCATTTTTATACATTTCAAGCCCTACAGTGTTTAGCTTCCAAATTCTGACTTTGAAGTGAAACTTTAAGAGAAAAAATGTCCTCACAAAATGAAATAGAACAGAAGTTTCAAGCTCAAGAAATCTGAGGCTACTGAAATGCTACTGACCTATTTCAAAATGTTATCATAACTTACCATATGAATGTTTTTCCATATCTTACCACAACCTGTTTGGAATACATACAGCAAAATCTTTCTCATACAATAAATTTTAAAATAATAACAAAATAAACAACACCTATACATAACAGGAAAAATAAAGTTCCAGAAAAAAAAACACTTTTAAAACTATTAATTACTAGTGGTTGAAAAATTGTTAAAAATGGTAAAATACTGCTTATATAGAAGTGAGCAATGATTTTTCATATAGAAAAAGACACAGATGTCTCCAAAGTATGATTTCAGTTTCTACGCTATCAATAATCAATTGGCCTCACCAGAGAAAAACAACCAACACTTGACATAAGACAAAAAAAAGCCCAAATCCACTATTTTTTATTACGATTCATACCTACAGGGTAATTACTATTACTCATGTAAGGAGGATTTTTTCTATATTATATGCAAATTATTTAGACTTCCCAGTGCATTTAAAACCCATTTTAGTTCATCTTCTTGTAACCTATGTATACTTCTTACATCACTAAAAGGAAAACTATTATCTAAAGTGACTTTTAAAGTGCTTCTGTTCATTTTTTAAAAGTTATACAGAGTTAGTGATTGTGACAAATCAGACTCTGGAATAGTACATTCAGTAATTGTATGCTGCATAGAGCCTAGCTAAACCACTAAGTCCAATAATTTTTAAACATTGCTTCTGTATATTTCTCATCTAGCACTGTAGTTCAGACTTTTCATAAGCCTCCTAGGTCTAAAAAGTGAATAGGCTTGCATCAGTTGCCAGAAATGTGTAGGTCAGACTAATGGACATCTTAATTACCAGTGTGTTACAGAAAAAACTTTGTATTGTTGTTCGATAACTAATTTTTTTGCTCAGATTTTAAGAGTAGCTACTTCAATTAATTTAATGTGTAACAAATGTGCCATTTGGTTTTTCCTATATTTTGGAGGACCTACTATGTATCAGTCACTTTTATGTATACATTTTTCAGATAAGAAAATTTTATGGCATGGTGTTAATACAGACCCAGGTTCTTGGTGTTAATACAGACCCAGGGTGTGCTTCTGTAATGGATCCATTTTCATCTGCACTTACTGGGTTGCTGTTCATGAAGAGTGGGCTTTGTGCAAGTGAAGAGATACTTTTTGAATGAAACCAGACAGATCTAATCAGGAATGTCTCTAACTGGAACAAATGTCTCAATGAATGCCACAATCTTCCAGATTGTACTAGCATACATGTGCTAACAGAAAGTTTTGAAAGCATCAGCCTGTCAGTCAGCACTGTGGAGTACCTCTTGTGCTATATAAAACATGATTCCTCCATCTTTATATTTGCTATTACACCCAGTTTCCTTAGTGACTTCTCTTGCTCTTTCCTCATCTATCCAGCCTTCCTCTTGTCTCAGTATTCTTTTATTTTTTTCTTTACATGCCTTACCTTCAATTTTCCCTGAGCCACAGAGGCTGTGCAGAACACATCTGGCACTCATAATTAAGAAGATATTGAAGATGGTGTTGTTTTATGTCAAGCCATTTTACATTCAAGCAATCAAACTCATATTTTATAGCCATGTAGCATGCAAATAATGCTATGTTTTGGGCTATCATTATGTGACTATAGCCAGTGATGCTGGAGTATAGCATCTGTGCTATCAAAAGTTGGTATCTGAGTCCTGCAACTGTCCCTGTGTTGCTGAGAAAGGTGTCATCATCCCCTTTGAGTCTGAGACAGAGTAACAGAACTCAGTTATTACGTATACTTCCTGGGAAAATACTTCACAAATTCTGGCTTATGCAATCATGGATTATCCTGGAGTAGGCACAACAATGAAATCTGGAGCTTGTCAACACTACAGAGATACCAGGAAAACACCTAGAAGAGAGATTCATGTTTTCCATGTCCGGATAGTCTCATCAATATTTCTTGTGTGTCTTATCAGGGAAAAAACTTGAAAGGTGTCCTTTTCAACTGGTCATCTATTAATTGATAGCTACTGAGGGACCATGTGTTCCACTTAGTCACTGTCTTCTCTACATTTAAAAGCTCCTGAAAAGTCATTTATTCAAAGTACCATTGTGCAAAGTAGTATAAAAACACCTATAGCAGAAGGCTTCAGATATCCCCTTCTGCATCTGAAGGTTTTGCAGATGGCACAGGCTGCCTCGCAGCCAAAAAGGATGAAATCACACCAGCCTGCTGACGAAGTTGTCTCCAGGGATCAGTCTCTGGTCATCTTCCCCTCTGTTAGCTAGGTAAAGGCTCTCAAAACAACCACTGTCTGTATATTTCTCTTCAGTCAAAAGTACATTCAGGAAGAAAGTGAAATCACCCAAGGGGGGTACATGTAGTAGCTGCCATAACCACAATACTGAAGTCACAATTTCAAGGCCCTTCCCTTCCCACAGAAATTCATGCACTCACAATGAAAATGTGTTTTGACAATGATGGGTCTCTCAGATAGGTGGAGGTTCATGTGACATAACATAAATGAGCAGAAACAACCTTGAAATAGATATGGAAATAGAAATAAAGTTTGTTTCCAGGTGTAAAACCTTACATGAGTACAAGCATCATTAGAAGTATTAAACAAAGGCTGGGAAATGGGGGTGTGAGTGTGTGTGCCTACATGCACAGATATGAGACAGTAGGCTGAGGTGAAATAAACCACAGTTAGAAAACTTTTTCAGTGATTTACAGTATGATTTAGAAGCATAAAAAGAAGAAGGAAACAGAAATATATATACTTTTTTTTAATATAATTTTCTGATGTAGTACTTTAAAAAAGAATGAACAGGGCCAGAAAACAACACGGCAGACAATAGTTCAGGAACAGCTTTCTAATCTGGGGTGAAAAAAAGTACAACAACATTAGCTGGACAAAGGGATAATGTATGCTGGTAGATAAAAGTAATCAGACTGATTACTGGCTTCTACTGTATGTACAAAGACCTGAGAGTAATTATGAAACGGAGTGCTAATACCTAACACTTGTATCACTTGGGTGTTTTAGAAACAACTAAGGAGCATGAGGAAACGAATGAAAATTATGTGTATCTAGAGGACATCTGTGGTGCTGCTGTTTCTCTAATTTGTTTGGTTTTAATTCCTTAAATAGCTCTTTCAGGCTTTCACTTATACTGTGATCTGCTCCCCTTCTCTAGTGCAATGGATTACAACCCTTAAAGCACGAACAGCCACACTGTCAACTTTTCAGGAACAAGAGGACTACAACTAATTTACATGTTAATTTACTGAAACGACTTGAAATTTGGATCAGCTTAGTTTCTTCTTTACATCCTACTGGGATAAATAATATTTGTTTAAATAAAAAAAGAAAAATTTATTTTGTTTTATTTAATTTTATTTATTTTGTTTGTTTATTATGCTGGACTTCAGTGTTTAGGAGAAGGATATTTCAGACCAAGTCTGTTCAGAAAAAATAAAAATGCCATCTACACTGGCACACTAAATTATCTACATAATTTGATATAACTTTTCTCATATGGTAGTATATATATTATGTTATTATTAACATATTCTTGATAAATAATAAATAGTGTTAATAAATAAATAGTGTTAAAGAACTGGTTATTTAGATTTCTCTATGTGTGTGTGTGTGTGTGTTTGTGTTTGTTAAAATGTAAAGAAAAGAGATAAGTGTTGTTTTTATCTAGGCAGCTCTACACAGTGCATGCGACAGCACTTCACATTCAGAGTAATAATGATGGCTTGACTTCGCAAGCGAAGATTTAGGAAGGGCTTTACCCATGCTTACTAGTAAACCCTTTGGGCCTGCGCAGTGGATTTTTTAGGTAAGGCACAGCATGCGTAGAACTGGCCCCATCCTTTATACCTGAGGTTTATCTGCCAAGGTCTACTGAGCTTGGACAGTGACAGCAAAGTCATCAGGTAGTAGGTTTGGTTAGAGTATCCTTCTCTTAGATGGATGGCCTTACAGGGCTATACGAGCTCCATCTGCCCAGGTTTGAAGTTAAAGTTGTCCTTCTCCTAGGATGGTTGCCTGAAGGCTAGTGAACCCATCCTGCCCATGGGCACACTTTGACCTTTCAGTTGAGACCTGTCTGGCATGGCAGACCCTACCGGAGGCATATGCCACCACCAGCATAGCTATCAACCTCACAAGGACACGTAAGCTCTTTCCCCACAACAAGGGGGTGTCCGTGAAAGAATCTAAAAATATAACAGCATGATAACACATTATACTATTACTACTAGTAGTAGTAACATTATACTATTACTGCTACTAGTTGTAGCATTATACTATTACTATGGAAGGTGAAAACAACATCTAACTCAGATCAATATATATGCTCTGAAAAATTAGTAAAAGTTAGGAAGACCATGTTTACAGTATTCAAGAAATTATTATCCTTATTCTCTGATGTGTCAAACAGACTCATCCTGAAAGCCTCATAGAAGATACAGCTCAGCCACATTTAGCTTTTTTTTTGTCTGTTTAGACTGACTTTCAAAATTTCATGTATACTCCTTAATAAAGAGAAGATGCAGCATGTAGTTCTCCCTAAGACATACTTTTATATAAAAAATAAGAATATTTTTAATTTGTTTAAGAAGTTGACTACATTTTAAAGGTGGGTTTTTCCATTGCATACAATTTAAATTTCAATATATTTCAATGTCTGGAGAAAACAAGATTCAGTCTTGGGTGGAGTGAAACAAAAAAATGTTTTTCTGCCATGAGATCTCCATAAGAAGGCTTTAAATCAAGTCACTGTATAGCTCACTCATGTATCAGAGAAGACAACTAAGCATTGTTAGGGAAACCGTAAAAATGAATTTAAAAGTATGCAAATAATAATAAGACATTCTAAAGTGTTCATTTTTGCCAGAGGCAGATACTATTAAAGACCAATGCAGGTGTAATATTTAGGGTCAAGGCTGAAGAGGACAGAGCTTTGTTAATAAAATTAAGGAGATATTCTCAATTCCACATATATAAAGTGTAGGTTCCAAGCCAGAATGAGGCAGAATGCTTTAAATATGTGGTGTGTGGGTGTGTGTGGAGGCTTTATTTATTGCCATTAGTAAAATATGTAGTAAATAATAAAATAAAAAGGTGAGCTGAGATGAGGTGTAGTGGGAGACAAATTACCAAGCAATGGAAGGTAACAGACATAATAACAATTATGAATTACAATGATCACTGGAACATTACATTAGAGAGTGTGAGGCAGAAGCTGGTAGTATCCTATTGAATGGTTTGTGTGATTACTGCTATCATACTCTCAAAATTTAGGGCTTCAGTCCACTTCCATACATTTTATTCCAGTTACTCCTTTGTACTTCTCACTGCTGTGTGTCATCAACCCAACATATGAATTACTATTTTTTCATTATTTATCATGTTACAGGAAATGAGTACCATAGTCTCTAGAACAAACAGTATGAGTTTAACTCAGATCCTGAGAGAATGCATTCTCGACCAAGCTAGTTTTATTCACAGCCACTCTGTTCTTTTTGAAGCTTGGTGGTAGTTATTACTCTTAATGTAACTCAAAGTGCATTAACTGTTCTTGTCCTTAAATTCTCCTTTGTTTTCCAGAATTTTATTCAGTTTTTGAGATAGACTGTATCGTCAGTTCTTATGTTTTGGGATGGTTATAGGTCTTATTATAGAATGCCTGTATTATGTATTAATTATTATATCAAATTTTATTACATGATGTTTACATGCACTTATAAGCCATGATTTTGTTTGGTGCAGGTATTCACAGCACCAAGGTCTGATTCCTCTTCCCCTTTGGGTGTAACTACCCTGGGTTTGGAGCAGTTTGTAGCCATGTTGGTTTTGTGTATTGTATGTGACCATAAAGGCAGTGCTAGCACAGTTACCACTTTCTAAAATATTTTCAGACCAGGACCTCATTCCACCTGTAGTATATTTGATAAGTTGGTTTTGTTAGAACTACTTTTTGCGTCAGATGAAACCAGACTAGCTTAAAGACATAGGTTCTCCCTGTTTCTTCATTAGATTCTATTTCTTGTATCTTATAAGATACATTTTTCTGAATCCTTTCAGTAAGAACTCGTTCAGACCTTGGCATATCCATCATCATGAACAAGTTGTCCATTAGTTCTCCTATGCAATAGTCCTTCTAGAACTGAAACTGGGCCTGTACAAACCCTAATTGCCATATATCCTTATTATGGTCCTTATCCCATCATTAGAGACTGGCTACTTGTTTGAAACCCGTAATGAGGATGCTGTTGCTGTGCTTTGAAAGAATAAAAGATACTCCAAAGGGCAGTACTTACTTTATGTAAAAGGAATGATGAGCTACAAGGCTCTTGGAAACTCATAGAGTGAACTTTACCTTTATGGCAAAGCTAGTTAGAGGTGATTCCTGCTTGTCACTAGCTATGATAGTAACAAAACTTATATCTGTAACTCTATCTTTATATGGCTTGGGGTTTCATTATTATTACTTGTAGTCAAGGTATTTTCTTTCCTGTCTACTGATGAAGATATACATAAATATTTTGCTTGGACATTCTTGATTTGATATTGTCCTTAATATCTTATAAAAGAGTTAATCCTTGCTCTCTAACATTTTCCAATATACCTTGAGCACCTGTTCAGTGGCATGGGTACTAAATTACTTCAACAGCATATAAAGTTTAGATTTGGTGCTAATATGAAGTTCCTTGACACAGATGGAAGATAAAACTCCATTTTCTAGTTCACTCATTGCTCCTATTATGTACTTCCTACAGATTTTTTCCTTAACAAATTATTGAGTTTTGTTTCTGCAACTTTGAAAAAATCAAAATAACTTGAACATTAAAAATTTAGATTTTGTTTTATGCCTGTAAAGTTCCTTCCCCTTCAGTATTAAAAATTTCATGATCTCTATTGAAAATACTTGGGTTTAATTTTTATTTGCTACATCCTCATTTCTACAGGCTATGTGGAATAAATTTAGAAATAAATCAATGGAGCCAGCTTCTATATAAACTGCATAAAAAGGATAATAAAACATTATTTTTTTTCAGGATTGCTGGCATAGGTTCCTCATATCCATCTGCGATTACACTGAGTTGCAGTATCCTGTTGACAAGAAAGCATTATATTTATCCTTCCCTGTATCTTATTTCTCCTTCACTATAGCTTATTTTAGTTTTCTCCTGAACAACCATTGCTCCTTTTGGACAACAATTAGCCTCCAAATCTGAGCAGGCTGGAGCCTCAGAAGTTACACATCTTTCTTGTATTATGTCTAGAGCTATAGCCTCTCATCCATCAGACCCACAAGGTCATTCCTGTTACCTTAATGACCTGACTCTCCTGAAGAGATAGTTCTCACGTCACTTATTATATATCCATTTCCTATATTAACTAGCTTTTCTTTTACCTCCATATTTCAAATTACAGATCTTTTGTATGATTTCAGGAAATATATCACAGCTTGTCCCTTTCTGGGGACACATTGTACTCCCATTCAATAATTTAACTTTCATGGGTAGTTGCCCGCAAGTATCACACATTTTAGAATGTTCTTATAATTTTAAAATAATTTGACATATTAGACCTACTTAACGCACTGCCAATTACTATGTGTCCTGGGTTCAGCGGTAGCAGTCATTTTTCTCATTCTTAGTAGCTGGTGCAGCACTGTATTTTTGACTTTCAGCCTGGGAACAGAGCTGATAACGCTCAAAAGTTTGGTCTGGGCAAGGGCTTTTCTGAGCCTCATGCTCTGCCAGGGAGGAGGGGAAGCCAGGAGGAAGCAGAGACAGGACACCTGACCCAAACTGACCAAAGAGGTATTCCATAGCACAGCACGTTATGCCCAGGAGGTAACTGGGAGTTACCCGGAAGGGCTGGGGCTCGGCAGGGTTGGACTAGGTATCGGTTGGTGCTCGGTTGGTCGGGGGGGCAAGTTATTGGTCGGCAGGTGGTGAAGTGTTGTATTCTCTTCTCATTTCCTTTACCATTATTATTACTGGTGGTAGCAGCAGTGATTTGCGTTATACCTTAGTTACTAAACTGTTCTTATCTCAATCCATGGGAGTTGCATTCTCTTTTGATTCTCCTCTCTGTCCCTCTGGGAGTAGGGGGAGGGAAAGAAGGGGGGGGAGTGAGTGAATGAGCTGCCTGACTGGGTTTAAACCACGACACTATGTTCATAGAATCATAGAATTATAGAATCATAGACTATTTAGGGTTGGAAAGGACCTTAAGATCACCTAGTTCCAACCCCCCTGCCATGGGCAGAGATACCTCACACTAAACCATGTCACACAAGGCTATGTCCAGCCCAGCCTTGAACACCACCAGGAATGGAGCATTCACAAATTCCTTGGGCAACCCATTCCAGTGCCTCACCACTCTCACAGTAAAGAACTTCTTCTGACACTTAATCTAAACTTCCACTGCTTAAGTTTGACCCTGTTACCCCTGAGGGACACTACATTACCCCTTAGGGACACTACGTTACCCCTTAGGGACACTACGTTACCTATTAGGGACAGTCCCAACACTGATCCCTGAGGGACACCACTCATTACTGGTCTCTAGCTGGACATTGAGCTACTGACCACAACTCTTTGCCTGAGGCTATCCTGCCAGTTCTTTATCCAAGTGGTCCATCCATAAAATTGATGTCTTTCCTATTTAGAGATAAGGATGTCATGCTGGGCAGTGTTGAATGCTTTGCACAAGTCTAGGCAGACGGCGTCAACTGCTCTGCCCCATCCATTGGTTCCGTAGTCCCATCATAGAAGGCCACCAAATAGCTCAGGCACGATTTCCCTTTGGTGAAGCCATGTTGGTTGTCACCAAGCACCTTGTTGTTTTTCATGTGCCTTAGCATGCCTTCCAGGAGAAGCTGCTCCAAGATTTTGCCAGGCACAGAGGTGAGACTGACTGGTCTGTGGTTCCCTGGGTCATCCATTTTCCTCTTCTTGAAAATGGTGGTTATATTTCCCATTTTCCAGTCATCAGGAACTTCACCTGACTGCCAGGATTTTTCAAATATTATGGCAAGTGGCTTAGCACCTTCATTTGCCAGCTCCTTCAGGACCCATGGATGGATTTCAACAGGTCCCATGGACTTTTGTACACTCATGTTCTTAAGATGGTCTCGAACAAGATCCTCTCTTACAGGGGGCCTAAAGTCTTCATTCTTAGTCCCTCCTTCTGCCTTCCAAGACTTGCGTGGTGTGGTCAGATAATTTGCCATTGAAAACTGAGGCAAAGGAGTCATTAAGAACCTCAGCCTTCTCCAAATCCAGAGTAGCCTGTTCTGATAGCTTCTGGAGAGGGCCTGTGTTGTGCCTAGTCTGTCTTCTATTTACTACATACCTATAGAATCCGTTCCTGTTATCTGTCACATATCTTGCAAATTTAATTCTAACTGGGCCTTAGCTCTCCTAACTTGGTCCCTAGGTTCCTGGACAACATCCCTGCATTCTTCTGAGGTCGCCTGTCCTTGCTTCCACCTTCTATAAGCCTTTCTTTTCCCTCTGAGTTTCCTCAGCAAAATAACATAACAATTCAATAATAATAATAATAATAATAATAATAATAACAACAATAAAACTACAAAAAAAACCCACAACATAAAACCAACCTGTATTTTCAATCAGTGCTTGCATTTTTTGAGAGGGGACGTGTATTTTGCATTGAGTAGCTGCTCAAGCGATTGAAGTTGTGTCTCAGTTTTGTAATGGAGGATCGCTTTGTCTTTTTTAGTATTGTCACTTCATGAGATACTCTTTCTTGGCTGCAATGTGTTCATATACACATATCTTCTACGGTTTTCCTACTGTTGTTTGAAAGGTTGACTTTAAATCAGGGCTGTTTATGTTGTAGTTCACGAGAGACGAGGAAACCCACTTACCTAAGAGTGTTCATTTAAAACACTTTGGCTATTCAAGGTAAAGAAGAAATACTTTTTGAAGACCTGTTATACAAGTGAAAAAAAAAAAAATGTGGCAAAGAGGGTTTGAGGTTATTTTTTAAACTGTCAGCAGCTTTGGGATCCAGTGGAAAGATTTAGTGCAGTTGGTTGCCATATACCAGTCTTCAGAAATAAAACATTTGGAAGCAGAATGATCTATCTCAAGTGAGTCCAAAGGGTACCTCGTAAGAAATATCTTGAGTGACTCAGTGTTTCAGATTTCTTATAGGGAATATGAAGTCACTCAAAGATAAATAAACTTCTATGCTCCAGCTGAAATGTCTCATCCATATTTATCTGTTACAATCCTTAAATGACAAGGGAGAGTAGAATTCTATGTGTGTGGACAAGAAACAGACATAGATCAATAACTACCCAAGAATAAACGGCTATCCTCCCAGTTGTGTGACAGAAAAAGTTACAACCTAATGTTCAAAACCAGCGTATTAGAATAAGCTTCATTTTTTGAACAATGTCAGAATAATTTTCCAAAATACATATATAGCATTATGTTTTTCCCTGCGTGCAAAAATGTGTACAGGTATTTTCTTGGAGTAGGATGCTGTTTGTCAAGACTTTGTTGCTAAAGTTTGCTACCCCTTTTTTTTCATAGAAGACAAATCAGTATTTATCTTCATTTGTGTCTGTTGTTATCTACATTATCAACTGTATTAGTAGAGCTGTGTGTACAGTTCTTGTTAATCAACTTTCCCTTTGCTATCTGCCAGTACAAAATATAGACTACTGAAGAAATTAAACCCTGATTGCTTTTTTTGCTCATGTGTTTGTTTTAAAATTTTTAAGTGTTTTTTATTTTAGGGAAAGTAAAACTGAAAGTTATAGCTACACTGTTTGACATGATCTGATACTTTATTCCACAACTTGAAACTTTCCAAAAAAGAACTGAGAATTTTCTTCTCTGCTCTTCTTAAAATAGTATGGTGTAAATGAACACCTTGATTTATATTCCAGTATATCAACTTGAAAATGTATTTTTAAGTGGAGAAAAATACTGCTTTTGGTATAAATGATTCAGTAACATTCTTAAATCAGTATTTCTGTCTAAGAGTATTCTTTTTTTCCTCAAAGTACTTGCAAAGTGGTCCACTTCAGCCCAAAGGAATTGCTTTTCAGAAGAAAAAGGAGGTGAAGTCATCACTACAAACATGTTGGGTGGTTTTATTTCCTACTGTATTTTATTTGCTCTGCTGGACTGAATTAGAGGTTGGAGGTTATCATCTGATTCTGTATCATCAAAAAGTAAACCCCAAAACAAAATTAATTTTTTATGTCCATGTCTGGCATTTGAACCAAAATGCAGTAAGTGCAATAGAAGTAACTCGTTGTCCTGGTTTCGGCTGGGATAATTTTCTTTCTAGTAACTAGTACAGTGTTGTATTTTGGCTTTAGTCTGAGAATAATGCTGATAACACACCAATATTTTAGTAGTATCTAAGTAGTGCTTACCCTAACCAAGGACTTTTCAGTCTCCCATACTCTGTCAGTAAATAGGGGCACAAGAAGCTGGGAGGCAGCAGACACGACACCTGACCCAAACTAGCCAAAGGGGTATTTTCTGCCACAACATGTCATGCTCAGTATATAAACTCAGGGAAGTTAGCTGGAAGAGCAAAATCAGTGCTGGGGGGCTCCCTGGGTATCAGTCATTTGATAGTGAGATATTGTATCGTGCATCACTGTAGTTTATTGTGATTTTTTTCCCCTTTTCTCTTGTAGTCTTATCTCTCTTTCATATACTTTAACTATTAATCTGTTTTTATCTCAACCCATGGGCTTTACATTCATTCTATTCTCCTCCCCATCCTGCCTGGGGCAGGAAAGGGGGAAATAGAGTGGCTGTGTATTGCTTAGTTTCCAGCTGGGTTTAAACCATGACACTTCTTCAGAAGCACATGACCTAAACCTTAATGTAGACTTTGTGTGGCAGGAAAGAAATTGCGACGATCTCTTGTGCAGATTTCTCTTATACTATTTGAGAGGGGACACAGAGTATAAAGATTTCAAATGCAAAGCTTTTACAATATTTTGGCAGATTTTACTTTAATAAGAACATCACAAACAAATCATAGAACAAAATCCTGCCTTAAGAATGCACGCTTTCTTCATTAGTCTAATGACAAGTAGGGGGAATTGGGAAGGTAAGATGAAGGATGATATGAAAGAGAAATCTGGCTCAGAAATTCCTGTGATGAGAACTGTACTTCCGCTACAAGTCTAAGGACCATTTAATCTGTCTGTGTGATTCTTCTCAAGAATAATTCAGATGGTTTTATATCATCTTTATTTTGTAAGCAGCTTTAGATTAATGAGAGAATTTTCCTTGCAGCTTTTGAAAGCTCTCAACGGAATGCCAGAAAGGCAATGGCTCAGTGCTGCCAACAAGGCAGGCAATGCATGTCTAGAGGGAGCCATGTGGTGATGGATCATGCCCTGATTTATAGATCTAGACCTCTGAATAGGTCTGAATGCTAAAAGCTAGGATTATTAATTCCAGAATTCATAAAACATAGGCTAAAACCTAGTATATGAAAAGAAAAAAATGTAAGACAGAATGTTGCATGTCACATTTTCTATTTATTGACAAGAAAGATTGAATAATACAACCTGAGTGTTTTTAAGTTTAGAAAAACTATCCTGGTATGTGCTTTTTACTGTAAACTAGCTGCAAGCAATTTTTTCATGCCCACTTATATAAGTTATATGTTCTTTGCATTTATTTATACATGAATATAAGATACAATGTGGTAAATGAAAGTTCAAAAGTCAATCATTGACATTCTTTGTAATTATGTGGTTTGGAAGATGGATTAATTTTGATGGATTAATGCTGTGGTCATTGTAACTTCATTAGAAGATTTAATTATTGTCATATATACGTTAACAAGATTTTTTTTTATTAAAGAGAGTGGATTTTAAAAGTTTTAATCATAGCAAGAACTGCAGATTTAACATCTCTGCTTGACAGATTTTTCTTTGAAGTTCAGAGTACCTAATAGTCTTACTCTCCTAATAATTTAAAGATAAGTATTTTTAAATTGTATGATTTTGGGCTGCTAATCTTTTCCAATTTCAAGGTACTTTTATAAACATTTAAAGAGCACTGATAATATAGGATTACTTTACATGTCTAAAACTACATTCCCTCTAATGGTCTGGTTTATAAAAATGTACATCTCTGGTTTATTCAAGGAATGTGATAAGTAATTTTGCACTTTCATTTGTTGAAAATCCAGTTCTTATGCAGGTTAAATAACTGATAAAATGGTTATTCAGCAATTTATCTAGCACACCTAATATTTGTGATTTTGTTGCTATTGAAAAAAAACCCTTCACATTCTTTTCTCACAGCAGAACTTAGCAAACTCCTGTAGTTTGTTTACGTATTGTTTTTTTTCACTAAAACTCATTAGAACCTTTCCTCCCACATTTCTTCAGCTTCTATGTACAAATTTAGCTGCCCCACCTGACATTCTCTGAATGTCACCCATGATCTTGTACAAAGCAGGTTGAACTGTGTAACTAATTACTGTATTTTTAAATATCTAGAAAGAAAACCTATTTGTGCCACAAAAAGAGGAGTCATGAATATTTCTTAATTAGAAGTCATTATAGAATAAATAAAAAAAAATAAATCAGAATAATTCTGAAAACTTTATAATGTAGAAATAATGTTGGTATGGAACAGACTGTGTGGGGTAATTCACTTTTTAGTCAAAAATCAGTGTCTTTATAGAAAAATTACTGAATTTCTATTAGACGTTTTGAAGAGAAAGGTATCACTTTACAAAATTACAACATCAGTACTCACAGTGTCCTCCATTAAACAGTCATCCCTGGATCACCACTCTATTAAATCTTGAAATCTAAGGAAAGAATCTCATCGAAACTAACAGTTCTGTATTTATTATTTTATCAGTAATAATGCCTAATAATACATTAAAACACAGGGAAGAGGACCACATGTATTCTGTTTTCAACTGTAATCACTCTTCAAAACTTATTCAAATTAAATGAAAAGTAAATATCTAGGTAAAAAATTTTAGAGGACAATAAAATGGCATGTACGAGCTCTTTTGAAGGAAAGGATGAAAATATTGCTGGTGAGTATACAGTGTGATGGAGATAGCTCCTTTCCTCTCATGGGATCAACTGAGATAAAATAACATTGAGAATGTTGTGTAAGACCAAATTTTACTATGATAATTTCTTATAATAATAAACTCTGCCTTATTTATTCTCTTGTCTATATAATTATATAATTATAAAATTATATATATCTTGAATCTTGTTGCAAGTTGCCATTTTTTTTTGCAAGTTTTGATTGATCTCTGGTTCCATTTTAATTCAGTACTTCTTTCCTCCATTTCTCTGAGGACTGGCTGTGCAGAAGTGGTGTTTGATGTGTTATGTTCTATTTGTTTTCCATATTTATACTGACTACAATGTTTTGGTGAGGAGAAGCAGAAATTATTATTTTACAATATATAGTATGACTGCAATTATAAATTCAGTCATACTTTAGTAAACTGGAATATGGTCTACATCTTCTGAAAATTGTAGTCCCTTAGTTTTTCTGATAGTGTTAGCAAATATGGACTTTCTTGTTACTGTTTTAGAAAAGTAACTCTAATAACATCATTGTGAATAAACTATTAAATTATTTTCTTTTCTTTAATGTTATGATTCATTTAAATTACAGCCTAAGTATCCCATATTATCTCATCAGGTTGGTTTGGGTTTCTTTTACTACAACTTGTGCAATTTACATAGACCAGTGAAATGTGCTTTAGACACAAAGCAAAGGATCTAGCATTAGTCTAACTGACATCTATACAAAAAGTAATTGCTATTATTCCAGAGCAATTATTAGAAAAAATCAAGTAAGTAGATTATTATGGAAATTATTTAATAATTATAAATTTAAAGTTTTATACATGCTCCATAATAGCCTACCTCTTTTCTTCTTATGTTACACTCACACTTTTCACTGTTCTTATTCCCAAAGTCAATAACCTGTGAAGCTGAATAGTTGATTTAGAATGAGAGATAAGGATTTGGGTGCTGCTCTTTTGTTTTCAAAGTTCTCTAACCTGGAAGATACGAATGGTACTCTGCATCACGAAAACTTTACATTACATGAGTTCTGATTTATCCTGCAGTTAATAAGCAAGAACAGCAAAATGATAATGTTCTGTCTGGCCCATAATTGTCTTTTATAAAGTCTCTGTGTCTTTTATTAAGAATAAGAGATTATTTTGGATTTAGGTTAATCATTTTTAAGACAGTGACTGCCAAACAATCCATTCTAAAATAGTATATGAAGAAGATTACTGAAGGTTTATCATTCCAAAAAGGGAAAAATATTAGATCTAGTTCAAATACAAAATGAGCTTTTATGAGTCCTTTTGTCCCCCAGTACAGATTAGTGAATCATTCTATTTCTTATCATTCTCTTTTATTTGGACACAGTTGAACATTCAAAGAACTTAGAGGAATTATTTTTTTTTCCTTTCCCTATATTGTACTTTGCCTTTCTCAGTTCTTTACTTTTTCTTATTAAATTTGAAGGTAAAGCAGAACAAAACAAAATAAGAAACAGTATATTAATAGTCTGTCCTGTCTCCTAAATAGTAACTTTAATTCCAGGGTAATTATAACTTTATTTCTTTTAAGACATGTAGTTGGGAAAAAATATACAGCCTATTATGACATGTGGCAGAATAAAGCTGTGTATCCATGATTTACTTGTTCCAAGACAGTGCACCCATTTATTTTCTCTTGTAATTAGATTGTAAATTTCAGCAGGGAAGGTTCTTTCTCATAAATCTATCTAATACCCAGCACCATATAGTCCAATTCTACCTGGAATATCTTAGAATATCTACCTTAAAAGTAATAAGTACTGAGGACTTATTTATAAATATTGCATTCCATTTGCCTCTCTGCATTTCCCGAACACAAAACATCAAGAAGCATTACAATAAATACTGATTTTCGTCCTTATTCTTACTCCCTGAATGATATAAATTCTCAAATGATGCATGTATACCTTCCTATATGTGAAACACAGAGGGCACACTGGAATACAGTTTCACACTTATGATTAAGAAGGACAGGATTTTCCATACTAGTCATAAGACTCTCTTGAACATGGAAATACAGTCCTCTGAAATACCTTTATTGTCATGATACAATTTATGCATTGGCATATTTCCTATCAGTTCTTATCTATGTAACAACTGCCTTTCAGTCATAATCAAATGTGAGCAACTCCAGTAATCATTGTCTGTGTCATGATGGAGAGCTTTTGTCTTTCATGCGACTTGGAAATCAGTTTAAATCTCCCCAGAAAAATGTCTGCATATCTATAACTTGGATACTTAATTACTTTTAACCAAGAGGGAAATGCCTTTATCTTTCTGTCCTATTCTGTTTACCAAAGAAACATATCTAATTATTTCAGTCTGCCCTAAAGTGAACTAGTACGTGTTAGTGACTGGCAGTGGCTTTATGAGTTCTTCAGCCAAAAGCATATATAAA
This sequence comes from Pezoporus wallicus, assembly GCF_028554395.1. Classification (NCBI taxonomy): domain Eukaryota; kingdom Metazoa; phylum Chordata; class Aves; order Psittaciformes; family Psittacidae; genus Pezoporus; species Pezoporus wallicus. The sequence continues at coordinate 462,266 of NW_026642361.1, forward strand.
AAAGGAGGAAAGAATGACCTTATTTACAGTACTAAGAAAGAAAAATATGTTCTCCTTCCCACAGTGATTCTGTAAATTTTCCATAGGAAGTTAATGTTTACATATTTCATAGTTTCTTATCTCAGAAGTACCCACCAATCCAAACTGAAAATGCAGGCACTTTGCTTCTTTATGTGTTTGAGATCTGTCTTTCATTAAGATGACTTTCATTCACTCACTGTCTTCCTGAAAATCTGCTGACACACACTGACTAATTTTGCAGTTTCTGCAAGGTAACATGAGGTATTTGGCAACCATTAATTTCACATGGTATTGACATGTGACATTTAAATCAAGATAAACAGTATTTTTAAAAGATGCTGCATATTTAGGACAAAAGTTTATAGTTATATCAAGAGGTAAATTCAGGTCTTATTACTAGTTTCTGTTCTTTCATCTTTATGCCACACCAGTGTGATGTTTCTTAAACTGGATCAGCTATCTTGATATGAAAATCCTGCTGAGGTCAGGTATTTTAGCTTCTCAGTGTCTTTTTGCCGCTAATCAGCTAGGAATGTATTTAGTATTTTGATTCTGTACAGTTTTCTGTTGCATTTAAACTGGCCATAAAATTCTGAAGTTGTAATTTCTGATTATTGTCTCAGTGCTAAAATCATACCTTTTTCAAGTCAAAATATAGTTGCATTCATTGCCTCAACCTATTCTCCTTTTTTTTTAGTTTCACTTTTCTTCCTGTGTTCTACTAGTTTTTTGCTGATCTGCTGCTACTTTTTAATGACCTCCTAGAGACAGCTTTCAAAGGATTTATGCAATACTCTTACAGTATTTGTATTATCTATGATAGCAGATTACAGACAATAAACCAGGGTTTTGAGTATAATTCTAGCAAAAAGCAGTGAACATTTCTTTGCTCCCAGTTTTTAATCAATTAAAAAAAGGGAGACAGTTTGAGAAAAAAGGGGACCATGGAAGGAAACAATTCCTACCCAAATTCTCAAGATAATATCATCACCTTTATTGTTTGGGTCTATACAATTCTGTTAAGAACCTTTATGGGTAAAAATTACAATCTCCATTTTGTATTAAATCTTACCCATTTTATTATTACTTCAAACAGGAAAAGTAAGGAATGGAACAGGATTCTTTGGAGGTTTCAGGAAAGAACAAGTTTGCTGTAATCATAAGGGAAGTAAATGCAGGGTACAAAGAAAATCCAGGGAATGTGAGTAAAGAACAGCTACGATGGATTTTGCATTATTATTGTTTGCTTTGAAATAATTTTTCTGTTTCAAATTTGTATGTAATCCAACTCTGAACAAAAATGTTCCTTTCACAGAGGTTGTACAATCTTCTGTATATAAATTATGTCATGTCAAGTTAGTAATTTTACAAAAAGAATGTGAGGTATGAGAATTCAAAAAGATATATTACTTCTACGGTTTTAAATATAATATATATAATATGCTTTTCTCTTATTGCAGGCTGTTGAATATTGGTCACAAAATTAAAAAAGCAAATTCAGTAATGAAAGTAAAGTGGAAACAAATTAGTTGCTCAGTTGTCTCAATTCTTACACAGAGGGGAGAACATTTTGTTAATAGTTAAACAGACTTTTTAAAATCTTCTTATCAACCATCAATGACATTTATTTTTTCCAGATATTAGATAGCTCTCTAAGATCTTCATTTAAATCCAAACATAAAATTTTACAAAGTTTTCAGCACAGCACACCTTGATGAAAAACCTATCCTCCCATTTCGAGGGAAGTGCAAGTGAAAAATGTTTACATGGATGTCCAGATGATGAAAGGTTATTATTATAAATGTCATTCACCAGATGAAGTTTAGAAGACATGTATCATTTCTCATTCCAAGTAACTTGTCATGTATCCTAATTTTGAAAATACATAGACTGATTAAATATTTTACTATAACAGCTGTTCTAACTGAATGCATTAAGTAGCTGTCATTGTAATTTTCTTTGCATATTTAAAATAAGAAGCATGTTTTGTGATAGCTTTATGGTGACTTTCTCTCCCTTGATTATTTTCTCTAGAAATAGTTTTGGAGTGAAGAAAAATGTATTTCACAATTTTACCGTGACTGGGCTCTCGTGTTTCAATGCACACATAAGAATGCTATGCAATGTATGTTCAGAGAATAAAATTACTTCCATCTATACAGTTTGTGTACAATAGCTGAATGACTTACTCATTACTCTGAAAGCACACCTATATGTTGTGCCACTATGCACAACAGTCCTTTTTTGTAATGCTGTGCAGTTAGACAAATTACCCAGGAGTTGCACAATCTATAGGTGTCCTTTAGTTCATGGAATTGAAATTTATATCTTCTATTTCCAAAGAGAACATCCAAAAAATCAAGCCAGTAACTACTGAGGTCTCTTATATGAGGATCTCCATAGGCAGGTGCAGCAGGTTTTCTATTTCAGTGCAAGCTTCTTATTTCAGAGCATTGTGGTGTCAGGCTTGGATCCAGTATCTTTCATCCATGATAACTACTAGTACAAAATAAGATTTCTGTTTGAAGTTCTACTGGGGAGGGACTCTGCTATTCTCAAATTAAAAGCCACCACTCCCAGAAACTGTTACTTTGTTACATGAAAGTTGTTTGGAAACTAGTGATAGATTCACTCATCCACAGGCCAATTCTTGGTTCCTATTTTTATTGTAGTGGTTGTCTAATAAAAAATGCAGAAATATTATTGGGATTGCCCTTAGGAAGAGAGATGAACCCTTATATGTCCTCCCCCTGACTTGAATCCCTTCTTCATTTTATAACCATAAATGAGGATAGTCAAGTCCTGTTTTGTTTCTTTTGAGCCTCTTTTCTTGCTTTCCTGGTTACATAGCATTATTGAGAGGTCAATACCAAGCAGTGTTGCATAGGAAATCAGCTAAGATTACTGTATCTGTGAACACATACGGTTATAAAGCAGTAGACACCTAGATAAGAGACCTTGGGGTTTGGTTTGTTAGGTTTGGGTTGGTATTTCTTGTTTGGTTTTTTGGTTTGGGGTTTTGGTTTGGGTTTTTTTTTCCCCTAAAGAATTATCTGGCGTTATTGGTGAGATAGTAAGATTCTTGTTTGTTGTGGGGGTTTTTTTAACGAGTTTGCAACTGAATTCAATAAAAAGCAGACTAAACAAACTTTGACAGCAGTGCTTCTCAGAGGGGGAGCAAGGGCCTCACTGAGAGAGGAGCAAGAATACATTAAGCTGGAACTCTGGCTAAGCACTTCATAATGTGAATCTGTGCCTCAGGCAACAGAATACATTAGTACCTTTTCCTGAATCATTCTCATTAATTTGGGTTCCTGAAATCTTCATAATTTTCACTTAAGGAAATAAAATAGCTACAAAGATATCATTTATAGGGAACTTCCTGATGCAGAAATATATTACTTAAGTATGTATATCTATCAATTAATTCCAATGCATCATAAATTCCTTTTCTAATAAACTGCTGTTATATTGAAAATTATAGATAATACAGGTTATTTTAAAACCAAAATTAGATTATTCAAAACTTTTCACCACCTGTTCTACCTTAGTCTGAATGCGAAGGAGCATCATCATCCAATGATGATGCCTTAAGGAGTAAAGTAAAAGTGACTGTTACCAAATAGCTGTTTGTTAGACCATCTTGGAATACAATTAAGTCTCTTGTGTTACGAGTTATTCACAGGAAAATGTGTTTGCACCCAAAGGACTGATCAAAAGATGACTAAATGTGATCATAGAAGATTTTCATGTGTTTCATTGATCTTTTGATTAGAAATAAAAGTACCTCTCCATCCTAATAATTTTCATCTTCACATGAAAGTATTTGAAAGTTTAGCTTAAAACTATAACTGCAGTTATTGTCGGCTTTGTTTATTTGGTTGGCTGATTACTACATAACAGTATTTTAGCTCCTTTGTGAATCACCAGTATCCCATCTTCAGTCTCAGACTTCCAGCCAGCAGTTTTTCCATGGGCTGATTACAGGGCTTAAGACTGTAGATTCCTAACAGTTCACTGTGATGACTTTATCAGATGTTAAATTAAGTTAATATTGCAGCATTTGCTGTTTTTCCGAGAGGTGTTTATTAATAGAAGTTATTAACTAATCAACCACTTTTTGCGAAGCATATCATTTGAGACATAACATTAATGAGAAAGCGTGGATGATGAAGCAATAAATGTACTCAACCTGAAAAAGCCACATCTGGCTGTAACCTCTCTTACATGCAAGTCCCTAATTTGGCCAGTCTCAAGTCTTTCATTTCTTTGTTCATATGCTGTTGTAAGGATAATTTTCTATAACTTAAGACTGTGTCTCTGATTTACTAGACCTCTTGAGAATGACCCAAATAACATACAGTGTCCCATCACTCTAACTATACATATAAATCCCTCTTATACATACCTTGGAGTGATATTTCCAAAGATTTACAGTTTATGCTACTGATTTGCAGTAACTGTCACTAAGGAAATTAACCGTCATCAGGAAATACGTCCTACAATCCCAGAACACAGTCCTTGTAACATGCTGAGTATTCTATGTATTCAAAATATCTGTATTTTATGAAGTCTTTGAAATTTCCATCCTTCCAAAGGACCATATCTATGACATAATGTACAAACTTGTTTTACTTTATTAGCTTTTTTAACTTTTCTGATTTACATGTATGGATTTTTAGTGAAAATATTAGATGGACTTCTGAATGACACAATCAAAGTTTATTTTTTTAATATCCTTGCTATTTCCAACAATAGCAATAGAATATATATGCTAGTTTTAAGGTGTTTGAATAGTCTTCCATATGCAATACAGAAGTCTGTAACTTCAAGTCAGAGAACGCTAAAGACAGCCTACTTCCAAAACCCATAAATTAGTCAGAAGCATTCAGACCAAAAACATTATTTCCCTGGACAGCTACCAAAGGCAAGCGTATACTATTTTTAGTTCAGCTGACTCCTGTGACATCTTTAACTTTTTGGTAACTTTGACAAACCTGCATAATTCATGCTTCAGATAACTTCATTTAATCCTAATTTCAAACTTTATTTTCAGTTAGCATTTTTATAAGTGTGTAAGAAAGCTTTTTAAGGTTTACAAACTTTATTCCTTTACTTACATGTTTATGTTTGATTACAGAGTTTTCATTTTCTATGGTGAATTGGAAAAGATGAAGGACACAGTATTTGTACTTATAGAAAATATCAACAGTTGTTTAGGGACAGCAAAGTATAAAAGTAAGCAAAACAGAATCAGCAGGGAAAAAAAAAGTTACAAAAAGGTTATTTCATACTTTCACTTCTTAAGTGTATATGTCCTAATCTTACTAATACATACAAGCTTTTACAATCAAAAGAATGCTATTTTCTTAACAAAGTGAGAGAGTAATACATTCCAGTGCCTCACCACCCTTACAGTAAAGAACTTCTACCTTATATCCAATCTAAACTTCCCCTGTGTAAGTTTTAACCCATTACCCCTTGTCCTGTCACTACAGTCCCTAATGAAGAGTCCCTCCCCAGCATCCTTGTAGCTCCGCTTTAGATACTGGAAGGCTGCTATGAGGTCTCCACTCATTCTCTTCTCCAGGCTGAACAGCCTCAACTTTCTGAGCTGGTCTTTATATGGGAGGTGCTCCAGTCCCCTGATCATCCTTGTGGCCCTTCTCTGGACGTGTTCCAACAGTTCCATGTCCTTTTTATGTTAAGGACATCAGAACTGCACACAATACTCCAAGTGAGGTCTCAGGAGAGCAGAGTAGAGGAGCAGGATCACCTCCTTCGACCTGCTGGTCACGCTCCTTTTGATGCAGCCCAGGATACGCTTGGCTTTCTGGGCTGCAAGTGCACACTGAAGCCGGCTCATGTTCATTTTCTCATCGACCAGCACCCTCAAGTCCTCCTCCGCAGGGCTGCTCTGAATCTCTTCTCTGCTCAAGCTGTAGCTGTGCCTGGGATTGCTCTGACCGAGGTGTGGGACCTTGCACTTGGCATGGTTAAACTTCATGAGGTTGGCATCAGCCCACCTCATAAGTGTGTCGAGGTCCCTCTGGATGGCATTCCTTCCCTCCAGTGTATCAACCAAACCACACAGCTTGCTGAGGTCACACTCAATCCCACTGTCCATGTCACCAACAATGATGCTGAATAAGACCAATCTGAATATCCATCCCTGAGGGACACCACTCGTTACTGGTCTCCAGCTGAACATTGAGTTACTGACCACAACTCTTTGTGTGAGGCCATCCTGCCAGTTCTTTATCCACCAAGTAGTCCACCAACCAAAAAATGACTCTCCAATTTAGAGACAAGGATGTCGTGTGGGACAGCGTCAAACGTTTTGCACAAGTCCAGATAGATGACATCAACTGCTCTACCCCTGTCCATCAGTTCCATAGCCCCATTGTAGAAGGCCACTAAATTGGTCAGACACGATTTCCCCTTAGCGTAGTCATGCCGGCTGTCACCAAGCACTTTGTTGTTTTTCATGTGCCTTAGCAAACCTTCCAGGAGAAGCTACTCCAAGATTTTGCCAGGCACAGAGGTGAGACTGACTGGTCTAATTCCCCGGGTCATCCATTTTCCTCTTCTTGAAAATGGTGGTTATATTACCCTTTTTCCAGTCATCAGGAACTTCACCTGACTGCCAGGATTTTTCAAATATTATGGCCAGTGGCTTAGCAACTTCATTTGTCAGCTCGTTCAGGACCCATGGATGGATTTCATGGATGGACTTGTGCATGTTCAGGTTCTTAAGATGGTCTCAAACCAGATCCTCTCCTACAGGGGGCCCAAGTTCTTCATTCTTAGTCCTTGCGTCTGCCTTCCAAGACTTGGGTGGTGTGGTCAGATAATTTGCCAGTGAAGACCGAGGCAAAGAAGTCATTCAGAACCTTAGCCTTCTCCAAATCCAGGGCAGGCAGTTCTCCTGATAGCTTCTGGAGAGCGCCTGTGTTTTCCCTAGTCTGTCTTTTATTTGCAATGTACCCATAGAATCCCTTCCTGTTATCTTTAACATCCCTAGCCAAATTTAATTCTAACTGGGCATTAGTTTTCCTAACCTGGTCCCTAGCTTCCCGGACAACTTCCCTGAATTCTTCTGAGGTCGCCTGTCCTTGCTTCCACCTTTTATAAGCCTTTTATAATTTAAGATTAATTTAATCTTAATTTAACTTCAGATTAATGAACAATGAATCAGTATTTGTTTCCAGGGGAAACTAGAACTCAACAACCTTTTCCTATGAAAACCTGGTGTTTGTTGGGTTTTTATTTTCTTGTTTTTGTTGATGTTGCTTTGGTTTGTTTTTCTTTTTGAGGGGAGCCAGGGGAGGGCATTTTGTTTGGATTTTTTTGTTTGTTTGTTTAAGTTTGGGGTTGTGGGGTTTTGTTTTGTTTTTTTTTTCTCTTAGGGCCAGCATTACTGCAGAGTTATGCTGTTTCCCAGATCTTTTAAAACAAAGAGAACCTAAGAAATATTTCTGGTATAGAGTTAATTCTGAGGCTAGACATTTAGAGTCAGATAGCTGCTTGAAAAAGCATATCTTAGATGAAAAGCAACCACTGTTGGCTTTTATACTGTATTTTTAAAGAACTTAGAGACAGTGATTGGCAGCCCTACTTAGCTATTTCCAAATTTTCAAAGCTGGATTTTTTTTCAATATCCAATTTGGACTTTCTTTCAATTATTTTGGGACCTAATAAATATTCAAATAAATAATTGCATACCTCTTCACAAAGAATAACATGGTGGAAATGAAAAAACTCCAAGCCTTTCTGCTTCCTTAGCAAAGTTTATACAGTACAAATATGTTTTGATTTTATCGGAGATATCATCATTCCTTTAGGGGTGGAGAAACTCTAGTAGTTTTTGACAGCTTCATCACAAGCGAGAGCCTCTGGAGTCTGAAACCTCTGTCCACTGTGTCTGTAATAGAATAAATTAACATATGATTTTCTTTGTCTTTGAAGTTATAGCAGTATTTTAGCTACATATGATTGAAAAGAACTTAAGTGTTACAAAATAAGATGTCTATATTCTCTAGAGCATGACCTAAAGATGTAGGTGCAGCAATTAGCTAGGAAGATTTTCTTTCTTCCGTCAAGGTTATTTTCAAATTCAGTTTCAAAAAACAGTAAACAAGTAGCATAAAACTTTTTCTTAAACAGCATTTTAGTCAAAGTAACTATGGCATCAATGATGCCTTATTGCTGAAACTGTTAGTGAAGGTACCAGCCTTATTGTTTTGATGGTGCAACTATCTTTGTGGTAGAATAATAAATGTATTCCACACTTGGCTTTGTTACTGGAGTCGTTTAGCTTTATGTTAGTCCTTTACAGCCGCTAGCAAGATTCCAGGTATACCCATGATATTTATAAGTAAATCAACTGGAAATCTGCATTGGGTGCAGATGTTCCCTTGTTTCAGGTAAATATCTTAGCTCCAAAATTCAGTGTCTGTTGATTCCCATTTTGGGATGGGAATATTTGCTGCATAAAATTATTGCCAGAAAACTCTATGTCCTCAGAGCTTATGACAATCATCCTTGGTTAGTAAATATAATTTCATGAATTGACAGAGCTCTTCAAATATTTGCTTCCCCTAAAAACAATGAAGAAGGTTGTGCTTAGAGTGTATGGAGAGTGAAAATTGCCTGATTCTAGAGAATCCCATTGATGACTTACACTTATGACAACTTGAAACTTTTACTGTGATTTTTTTTTACATTAGAAAATTGCTTTTTTTGCACCCAAGTTAAGCTTTTATCTAGTACTAATAATTTTGTTTTAATATCAGGTTTGAATTCAGCTCATTATCTAATTTTGCATAATTTGGGTTTTCTTTGATTTGAGAAGATAATGCTTTGCAAAGAAAGGACTTAATTTTAACTCTCAAACTCAAATTGTAATTCAAAACCACTTCCAGGTACATTAACAGTATTTTACAGGTAGTCCTTTCCTTGTTCTTTTCTTTTCTTACTTTAAAAAGATTTATTTAAAAGGACCCTATTCTCAGAGCAATTACAGTCAAGACAAGCTTGACTTGCTCAGACAGTAGAAATTCATAAAGCTGAATGCACTCCCTTGGGACTGTCTTTTATGGTTTGAAGGTGGTATTATTTATTCAAATATTATTAGGAAGTTTTTTTTCAAAGTACCTAGGAGCTTGAAGGTTGAAGATATTATTTTGAACTTCCACAAAATTTTTAGAATCATAGAATAGTTTAGTGCCACTAAACCATGTCACTCAAGGCTTTCTCCAGCCTGGACTTGGACACTGCCAGGGATGGAACATTCACAGCTTCCTTGAGCAATCCATTCCAGTGCCTCACCACCCTTACAGTAAAGAACTTCTAACTTATATAGAATCTGCAATAAGAAATGCAGATAAATTAAGTATCCAGTAAATTTTATACTCTGTCTACCACCTCATTTTGTAAAGAAAATAACTATGGAAATAAAAATAGTAATTTTTTTAAATATCTGTAACAATTTTAAAAAAGGTTGCCTCACAAATTTTGTTAGCACCCACCTGCTCTAGGTTATCAGTCCCACACATGCATAATGTCTATTCCATGTATATCAGCTGTTGCTATTACTGTTGTGGCATTATTAAAACTTTTGTGTGTTACATTTACACTTTCTCAAAATTACCTTTACAGTGTTTATCTATTTCTGAAAAAAATTGCATGTGCGTATAGCTCACTAACCCTGCTTTAAAAGGTTACAAATATGTTTTGACTATGTAGATGCTCTTCAATTTATTACTCCGAAAATCTTTTCCCTGTAGAGCAGCTCCTTTGTCTTTCTTTTTGAGAAGTTATAGCCATTTTGAATTAATATTCTCAGACACGTAGAGAGGAATGGTAACTGCAAAAGCTTAAGAGGCAACTAAGAACTGATTGTCGTATGTAGAAATAATTGAAAGAAACAAGGTAGGTGCTGAAAAATGGAGGAAGTACTTAAATCATATATTGAATTATATTGTCTTTATGTATCATACTCATGACAGTGCACTTTAGAATATTTAGCAATTCTTTTATGTAGTACAAGCAGCACTTTGTGGAAACAAAGCAGGAGCTCTGCAGGAGAAAGAACAGAAACTCAGAGCAGTCCTCTAGGCTTCAAAAAGAAAGGTTAATCCACTGAAGTAAATTTTCTGTACTCTTTATCATTTTTATTCAAGATGTTATAAAACATGACTAAGCTTACTCATTTTTTTATTGATTCTAAATTAATATTTTGGTTTAAAGATGTATTTTACTTAATGACAAGAAAATTTTAGGTTGCCATTATCATGTAATTAAAATCTTTTATACAGATCTGTATGTGATATAAACTGGGGACACACTAGGCATATCCATAAGAATTGAATTTAAAGACACCTAAAAATTTTGCTTCTTCTAGTGCAATTACCAGAACATTACTTTGTTTTAACTTGTTTTGGTAACCTCTATTTAAAAAATAGAACATAACTGAATACATACAGATTAAAAAATTAGTAAATTAAACATCAGAGATAAGTAATGTAAAGAAACGAACTTTGGAATATTATATATGGACAGACATAGAATACAATAGAAAAATTTTGATTTATAAAACATGCTGAATTTTACACTATTCCTTAGGTGATATTTTTAACACCATAAGTAAGAGGTTTTTTTTTTTTTTGAGACCAATTCATTTAGAAACTGATGGCACATATTTTTCTATTTCACATTATTATCACAACAAAAAATAGGTCTTTGCAGCTCTTGCAAAGAACATCAGTTATGCATGCATTACATTGGTGAGCCAGAGTAGTTTTTGACTTGTTAATGTCTTATTAAGTGTCTGTTTGATGAATTGTCTTTTAAAAGATGTGACAATGTCATTGTTAGAGAGACACAAGGTTGTAATATATATTGTGCAACAGTATTTGCATAATATTCTGCTATCTAATTGTACTTAAATTCATGTATTAAAAACACCAAGCATGAAAATTAATAAAGCTGGAATATATTCTGTGTGAGCATCTAAAACATTGTAATTACTATATCTAATTGTTAAACTATATGTTTCCAATTATTCTAGACTCTGCAATACCTCCTGTGGCTGGCAAGTTTCAGTATTAATTAACAAGCGTACATTCATTGTATATATAGGATTTCTCAATGACAGGCAAAATTCATTCTCCTTATTCTTTAACTAGGATAGTAACATAACAAATGAGGCTGCAGTGAAAAAAGAGGATCATTAGCAGGAAGTGTTCCAAGTCCAGTCGATTGCATTCAGGAAAGCATCATATGCTCAGTGGTCACAGTGGAAGCAAAGAAAACTGCTGTTTTTTTTAATGTGCTCAAGGATCTGTGATTACTGGGCACATGGAGATGTTCTAATGTGTCTAAGCCTACTCACTGGCAATCTGTCTGCCAACACAGATTTCCACACCCTTATCAATATAATAAATCTTAATCCTGGCAGCATTTTAAGGGAAAATATGGACAATGACAGTGAAGAATTGAACAGCAGATGGCAGACACATTAGTTTAAAATATCCAGATAGAAACCATAAAGTATATCTGTACAGCGTGCATCAGTGACGGATCTCTGCCACATAACCCTTGGTGAGGAGAAAAAAGAAAAAAGTACAGGCAGTGGAAACATTCAATAAACTGAAAGGATGTTTATCTTACTGCAGATCTTAGCCTATGATCATCAAGTTCCAGCACTTTCCTTGACAGTGTAGATTTTCCCTCAAAGAATGCAGCTGAAGGGACTCTAGATTTTTATAACCTAGTGATTGTTGAAGACTGAGTCTTGGGCTCTAAGGGACATCTTTGAATTCTTCCACTAAGCAGTTCCTATAATATCAAGGATATGTCACCCCCATTAGGAAACAGCTAACCAATAATTTACTAGTATCTTGTTGTCAGGGTTCAATTGGAGAAAACCACAGTGCTGGACCCTGCTTCAGTCCCCTTGAAGGTACCCCGTGGAATGTGTCTCGTGGAGTTGCCCTCATGGCGATGTCTCATGAAGGGTGTCCCTCAGGGTCCATATCAGCCATCGGCAGAGAATGTCCTCATGGAGGTGTCTTCCTGGAATCATCCTCATGGCAATGGGTCCCTGCCAATGTGCCTCTTGGTGGTGTGTCTCTTGGTGATTACCTTTTCCCCTTTTGTAAAGAGTTGGGAGGAGTACCTCTGCTCTTCATGTCATGTATTACATGTTCCTGGTGGACCAGTTTCCCTGGTCTTGCAGCCAGCTCTTTGGCTGCACGTGTCTGCACACACAAATTCTTGGGATAACACCTCACACCAATCCTCGAGACTGAAGAGTGTTATCTCAGCTCTTTCCCACTCGTTCCTCAGGAAATGGATGGTGGAGTGCTATTGCAGATCCTCACACCCTTCTCCCAGGCAATGGATATTGGAGTCTTAACTCCTCCCACCCATCTCTGAGACAAAAGATAGGTGGATTTCATCTCAGCTTCTCAGACCAATCTTTGAGATAATGGACAGTGGAGTCTGATTTCAGATCAGTCTCTCACACGTGTAAAGAAGGAAGACTACGTTTTTCAAGTAAAGGTTTTGTAAATAGTCTAGGACTAAGCCTTCTCTTACAATTAAAACAAACAAAACCAAATAAAAGTAAGACAGTCTCAAATAACTGAACTGTGGATATGTACAATCAGACCGATACTTCCTCATCAGCCTCAAAACCCTCAGGTATACTCTCTTTTGAACCTGGGTGGAGGAATGAGTTGATGGTGCAGTATTGATACTGCTATTGGTACCTACTTATATTTGGTTGTAAATGAATAGCAAGTATGCTCTTACTCATTGGTCTCAATTGCTTTTTTGATAGTTCATGGAAAACCTTATTTGAATTCATGTCCTCATTGGTTCATGTGGCTGCCTCTAAAATTGCATTTTTGCAATTGTGTCCACAATAGGCAATTGTGTAATTGCTTCCAAAGCTTTTTATTTTTTATAGTTCAACTTGGACTTTTTTGCAGCATAATAGAGGTATTTTTAGGAGTCATCTCTTACTGTGTCAGAAATGGTGATCCTTCTTAGACTACCATCCAAGAGATCTTTTCACAATGATTTTTCCTACCAGAGATAGGTGTGGCTCAGCTGCATGGGGAAGGAGGGAGGTGGGGATGGAGGGTGCAAAGAAGGGGAAAGAAATAAGCATGAAGTAAATTTTTCATTTCAGCTTTCAATAAGAAGAAAATACTTAATTTTTCTATAGGACTTGCAAATAATGTTGGAAGCTTCAGTGACTAAGCATCTTTTAAGACCATACAGCTGCACCAAAACCTATTACAATAAAAATTATGATAAAACTATATGCATAGTAGTCTAAACATCTTTATAATATCAGCAAGATGCTACATTCCTGACAATCCGTGATAAAGAGCTAATATTTTAAATCAGATTTTTATGTCACAGGTCCATCAATTTCCAAATGAAGTGTGACATCTCTACATACTGTCTATCTTTTACAATATGAGTGGTTCACAGAAATAGTAATTTTTGAAGATTGGTACAGAATCAAACACTCTGAAGTGATTCAGAGAAATCTCCAGGAACTTGCTGACAAAGTTTAAGTTGACAACCAGGTATTTTTTACTGCGGCGCCGGAAGACACTAGGGATAGGTCCTCCTAGTGTATCTCATCTGAGCATCAATCAGGCTTTGATTATATTGTCCTTAAAAATACATATTCATTAGATTACATACATATTCATTGAGTTACTTATACATTAAACCATACTTCTAGAATTTCTCCTGCATGTGCATTAAAATGCGGCAGTGGGCTTTGGGACCCCTGGTGGTTATTTCTTCATCATCTTCCTCTTCATCACTTCGTTTTAGGACTGTTGGCATGACAGTAACCACCAGGCCTTTTCTGGCTAGTTCTTGTGCAATACTAATCTTAGCCATTTCCTTATCTCTATAGTTCCTAAAAAAACCTAACATCCTTGAAGTTACTTATTTACAACCCAGTTCTTCAATCAACTCTATTCTTCAATCAATCAACCCCATTCTTCAATCAACACCATTCTTCAGGAGAACAATTAGAAATTAGGGTGAATAGGTGATTAAGTTTTCCTTGAAGTTAATTTATAGAGTATTTGCTTCTTCAAAAATCTGTAAACTTCTGGATGGAGACCAGTAGACTTTATACAGTGGATCCTTCTAGTAAAGCTTAATATATATGATTCCTTAAAGTCAACATCTCCACTAATCTTTCCATACAATGTCAAAACCCAGAATGGAAACATCTATTACTCAGTGAAGTAAAGGAAAAAAGATGTAGAGTATGGAAAAATAATCTGCAAGGTAGACTATTATTGTTTTTTCAGGGCATATCTACAAACTAAAAAAGAGGAAGATATAAAATTTCTTTCTCCTCCAAGGCTTTTAAAAAATATTTTTAGATGATTCTGCTCAATGTAATTACTTCTGAATTTTCTTTTAATGTAATAAAGCATATAGCATAGAAACATAGAATCAAATAGATTGGAAAGAACTTTAAGATTATCAAGTCCAACTGTTAGGCCAGGACTGTCAAGTCCACCATTAAATCACACCACTAAAGGCCTCATCTACACATTTTTTGAACACTTCCAGGGACTTCCCTGGGCAGCCTGGTCCAATGCCTGACTACTCTTTTGGTGAAGAAATATTTCCTAACATCCAGTCTAAATCTGGTGCAGCTTGAGGCTATTTCTTCTGATCCTATCACTTGTTGCTTGGGAGATGAGATTAGCCATCTTCTCTCTCCATCCTCCTTTCAGGTAGTTATACAGAGACATAAGGTTCCTCCTGAGCCTTCTCTTCCCCAGACTAAACTACCCCAGCTTCCTCAGATGCTCCTCATAAAACTTTTGCTCCAGGCCCTTTACCAGCTTTGCTGCTCTTCTCTAGACCCACTCCAGCAACTCAATATCACTTATGTGGTGAGGGGCTTAGAACTGAACACAGTATTTGAGATGTGGCCTCACCAGTGCTGAGTTTGGAGGGATTATTACTTAACTGGTCCTACTAGCTACACTTTTTCTAATACAGAAATATAAAAATGGATGTAGTGTAAATGTTTGTATGGACTTCACATGAGTATGAATACTCATGGCATACAAAAATTCCTATGAAATATATGGATTTTGAATATTATATGGCTGATAATCCAAGTTGAACAGTTTTAAGAGAGTTAAGTTCAGAATACTGAATAGTGAGAAAATCTTTCATTAAAAATTAAAACAATACATTTGAATTCTCAAGCATTTTATGTCCACCTGTGATATAGTTGCTAATGTACCTGATAGCCGTCCATAGAAACATATGTCAATGTAGAAGATGGGTTAATATAATGAAAATTAGCTCTTTCTGATAAAGAAACTGCATTGTTTGCTTTTAGCTGAATTACCCATTATATGGAAACAAATTAAAATGGCAAATGGAACAGTAATTTGGTAATAAGAACGAAAGAATACTGCTGATATTCGGGCAGGGATTTTTTTAATACTGTACTTGTCACCTGGGAAGTAGCCTTGAATCTATGATTACCAAAACTACTGTGTTTCTAGTTAGACTTCTAGATGTTTTGCAAGGAAGTTGCTTCTGTTACTGACTAAAATACTTTGATCTTGTCCATTGTGGTAACTACTGATATTGAACATTTTCTTGAAACACGTTTTCTCTGCATTGACAATAACAACAGCAAAGCTACTAAATCACAGTTTATTTTTTTGCTTTTACTTTATTTACCTCTGTTCTTTTAAGTGCAGTTCACGTGTGTGGGTTTGAGGTTTTGTGTTTGGGTTTGTTTTGTTTTTGTTTTTTTTTCCAATATACCTTGTGGAAGAAATCCAGAGCTAAAATTGTCAAATTTTCTATTGCTATACATATTATTTGAATTATAAATGAGACAAAATAAATGAATTTTGTATTTACAACTAATACAGGGGTTTTTTTTTAGAAATACCTGAAAAGACTTGAAGAAAGCATATGACTACATTCTGAGGAATAGTGTCTCTCTATTTATTTCAAAATGCTCAAAACAAAAATTAAAACACATCTTTCCAGACAATCAGAATCAACAAAAATCCCTGAAATGTATGTATATAAATACATACAGATATATGTATACTTACACACATATACATATCATTCTAACTAGTCTGTTAGTCTATGCTCAATCAGATTTCATCGCTATAAAAATGTGAATGTTTCTTTGTCATTTTTACTTTTTGTCCCATGAATTTTATGTTAGTAATGAGACATGCACATTAAACTTACTTTGTTGAGGAAGGGAAATTCCAGGGAATAAATATTGCCCTGAAAAGAAATATAATTTTTTTTCATATAATTACATTATAATTCTCTCTGACAGAAAAGAAAGATGTTCTGTCATATAGGCGTTCCCTATATCATTTGAGATAATACATAGTTGGAATAAAGATATGAATAAGGAATGAGTTTGTATATCTTTATTTTAAATAATGTATCATTACTGGATTTTTTTCCTGTGCAGAACTGGACAGAATTCATTTGCCTTCTAGGAAAGTACTGTTTTGTTTTGTTTTGTTTTGTTTTTTATCCATAGGATTCTGGAACAAATTAATTACTATTTTTTATCATACAGTATGCTAGGAATATTTACTTCATTTGTATAGAAATTTTTTGGTCTCTTGTGTATTATTTAAAGTCTGTTATTATTGAGAGATTGTTTGCCCTGTTTATGAAGCCAAAGCCCTTGTGCAAAGAAAATTGTTATATTTTTATTGATTTATACCCTCTAGACTTGTAAAGATATATTATTTTTATTAGTTTAAACTGGATGTCATATCACATTTACATTAATAAAATAATGTGGAATTTCTCTGTGGAATGTGGAAGCACTATAAGATTCAGTTAAGACTGACATTTAAATATAGGTATGTAGAACCGCTATCAGCTTATAAGCTTCCCTGTTAGCTAACATTACCAATGGAGCCCAGAGAGCTTTAATGCCTAAGGCATAGTTTAGCGGTCTAAACCTAGTTTTAGTCAACCTAAAACTCCTGACTGCCATTCCAGCAAGTCACATGTTCTTCCATAAGCTACATGCCACATCCACCTGCCTTGTGTGAGAGAAACCACACAGTGCTTGATTGACTATAATAAGAGATTAAACACCGAGATCACACACAAACACATTTCACACACACACATACATATATATGCACATATATATATACATATATATATATGTAATACTTTTTTTTAGTAATTTTGTAATGAAACCCATATAACCACCTGTCATATAATCCCTGAATGTAATTCACATCCTTCACCAGCTTGGTCTCAGGTTGTGTTTCTAAATATTCAAATTATGACTTTAAAACTCGTTAGCTTCTTTCAGTCATATAATTATAAAACCAAAACTGTTATATGGCAAACAGAATATTAAGGATAACAGGCAAACCTGTTATCAGAAAAGCAATAGAGTGCAGAATAGACTAGACTAGACTAGGCTAGAATAGAGTAGAGTAGGGACACCTCACACGAAACCACACAATAGGGAAGGAACACCTCAAACTAAACAATCTCACCCAAGGCCATGTCCAACCTGGCCTTGAACACTGCCAGGAATGGAGCATTCACAACTTCCCTGGGCAACCCATTCCAGTGTCTCACCACCCTAACAGGAAAGAATTTGTTCCTTATATACAATCTAAACCTCCCCTGTTTAAGTTTTAACCCATTACCCCTTGTCCTGTCACTACAGTCCCTAATGAAGAGTCCATCCCCAGCATCCTTATAGGCCCCCTTCAGATACTGGAAGGCTCCTATGAGGTCTCCACACAGCCTTCTCTTCTCCAGGCTGAACAGCTCCAACTTTCTGAGCTGGTCTTTATATGGGAGGTGCTCCAGTCCCCTGATCATCCTTGTGGCCCTTCTCTGGACTTGTTCCAACAGTTCCATGTCCTTTTTATGTTGAGGACCCCAGAACTGCACACAATACTCCAAGTGAGGTCTCAGGAGAGCAGAGTAGAGGAGCAGGATCACCTCCTTCGACCTGCTGGTCACACTCCTTTTGATGCAGCCCAGGATACACTTGGCTTTCTGGGCTGCAAGTGCACACTGAAGCCGGCTCATGTTCATTTTCTCATCGACCAACACCCTCAAGTCCTCTGCAGGGCTGCTCTGAATCTCATCTTTGCCCAGTAGTCAACAGATAATTTGAACATACATTAATTTCTATTTTTTTAGTAAAAAAGGTAAGTTAATAGTGCAATGTTTTTAATGAAATTAGGATATAGGTGACAGAGTTTGTATTTTTTAATATTTATAGGTACTATAATAAAACTTCTAGCAAATTACACATTCGGTAGAAGAAAGAAGAAAAAAACCATGAAAAAATATACACAAACACTCCCAGTGCCTATGCGATAAATTAGATATTGTCCTTGAGAAAATATTTTACATGGGAAATATTTCCTAAAATATGCTTTTTTTGTCTGTCTATCTATCTATCTATCTATCTATCTATCTATCTATCTATCTATCTATCTATCTTCACTTCACATTTGCACCCATTTTTCTAAGAAGGGATCAAGATAGGCTGATTTGGTTTATTTCTTCTTTCAGATTGCCATCCTGTATTTTAATGTTTTGTATTTCATTTCATAGAAAATTAAACCTCTAGACTTTGGAATTGCAAAACAGAAATAAAAGCCTTTCTGAACTTGAGAAAGCTATATTTATTAGTGAATGTTTTGACAGATTCTGGAATTATTTGTAATAACACATAATTCAAAAATCTTTTCCTATCATCTTATTGGTGCCCAGTTAGGTTCCAGTAATAGTAATGTGATTTTTAATGTTAATTATCTCATTGATGATCAAGGTATATTACAAAGGAAAGATTATCATATGATTAAGCCTGCACCCTACTGTGTCCAACATAAATTTCACCAACATAAGGCCAAAACCAAAAGGTTGGGGGAAGCTTGAACTAATTAATACACTGAGTGTGTCTGAGAAAAATCAGTTCTTTATAGAGCATTTTGTTTGTATTTTATCCAATGACCACTTGATGCAAAATTCATATTACGTCCAGGGAGAAGGGACAATTGTTTACAATTGAAAATGCTGTTCACTGGCTACACGATCCTCTGGTCTTCAGTCTTACCCACTTTTCATTTTTGGTGACATTTAGGCATGTTCTCAGATGTGAAAACTGAGACACTGGAAAAGCATTAAAAATTCCTTACATTTTCCTTAATAAAAAAGAAACAGAGAATTCTGTTAAGATGTACTTCTTTGTAATATATGTCACTAAGTCAGACAGAAGAACTAACATGTCTGTGTAAAAGACCCTGTCCCACCAAAGTCAAGGCGCATAAATTTCTTGCATTCTCTGCCATGGGGAGAACCAACACTACTTCATTTGCCGTAGTTCTCTGAAATGCACTTACTAAGCAAAAGATTATACACCCAAATCTTATTTTTGTTCAGTAATGTATACCTGATGTAGGCGTTCTGAATTTGGTCCTCAACGCTTATATAGCATTCATGACACAGCAGATGGAATTGGTCAATTAAACTAACTCCTTAATAAGGCAGTAAGAATTCCATCTAATAGTAGTGGGAGAAGGAAAGAAGTATTTAAAACTTGCTTCTTAGGAGAATTAATACTCTGTGTCATGTTTTCACTACATCTTCTTCAGCTATGATGCTGAATTTAAGCCTTTAGTGGATAAGCATCTTTCCATGAGGTTTCAACGCATTAGGCATCAGAACAGGACAAGACAGAATGGAATGGAATGGAACAGAATGGAGCAGAACAGGAATTTATGGTTATATCACTAAACACAATTTCAAGCCAGATGTATATGGACACACATACACACACACACATGAAAAAAGTCATAGAAAAACTCTGTGAACCCAGGAAAAAAAATAAAAATAAAATCTTCAGCTAGTTTGGAGAGCAATATCACAATGGCTAATCCTAGGGCTTAAGTTACAGGAAATTCTATATATTCTGTTACCCAATATTGGATGTACCACTGAACAAGCCTTTGTGTAGCATTTTATTTTAAAGTAATGCTAATCTTATTAGTTGTTTGACAGCCAGAATGATGTCAAGGAATAAGGGCAACAATGAATAAACAAATAATATATTTTTTTAACACTTGGTTTTAAGGTTCTTGAAAATATAACTGCAAGGGGTATAATTTCTTGATCTGGAGGCTACTAAATAAGAATTTTCCCAATTATTTATCTTAGCATTAGATGTGAGGAAAACTGGAAGGCTGTGTCTGGATAGAATAAAATTGGCCCCTGGCATCTTAAGCATGATGAATATTTATTATGATTGCCATCTAGAAGACAGACAGGACCAGTATCAAAGAGCTTGTATTTCTGATTCAAGTACCCTGCTGAGCTAATTTGAAATTCATTGTCACACTAGAATAAGTGTGCTTATGCCTTTCTATAGCTTTACTCTTTTACCAAATACCTATGTGAGAATGCAGAACAAAGTACATTGAAACAAAGAATCAAACTGTGGAATGAAACATAAAATGACATCTGCTTTTACGGTAAACACTCTTCGTGCTTCTTGGAGTGTGTATTAATCAGGGATGTAGCACAACCAAGAAAACATGAGAGCAAGCTCTTAGAGAAATTATTGTTACAGGATGCCTTTCTGAGCTTTACTATAATATCATTAAGATCTATACACTTCTCTTAATGGTAATTCAATTTTGCTGTGTTAGAAATAAATCTTAATTACGATGCTTTTGTAGTACTTGTATAACACTTAGGAAAACCATATGTAAAAAGAACAATCACAGATCTATTCTATAACATGAGAAAAGAAATAAAAACAGAAAGCAAAAATCTATCATAAATTGGCTGCGTAAAGAATAAATGGTGATAGAGCTGAATACTTTATTTTTACAGTTTGAACTGAAAGAGACAAAACGTGTTTTCATCTACTTACAGATAATGATTAGCACTGTATCAAGAAAATTGCCCAGCTACTAATATAAATCCCTAAGAAAAGCATCATTATTCAATGAAAATGTAAAATTTAACTTTTTAAATGCCACCACAAGTAAGTAAAAGTGCTTTCTTACCTTCTTCTATTTTTAAGATCCTTAAAAGAAGAACGATCTTAAATTTAAGAACACAATACTATTATATTAGTGAATATATATATATATTTTTTTTCTGATACATTACTATGCAGTAGTAATTCAGTGAGAGAAAATACTAGTGTCTGACCCCCTGCCCCAGCCTAATCTTTTTCTGGATACATACAGTAATAATGGAAATGCATGTTTTACATGGGGAGATGAGTTGCCTGGCAACAACATCAGTGTCAGTTTCTCTTCAGTATGTACTATGTGTCAATGTCTAGAATGTTATTTATCTTCATTAGACCTAAATAATTTATATTGTCAAGTCTCTGGTGACCATTAGGTATCTGATAACCATACATTTTATGCTTGACCAGGTGCACTTACCAGTAAAATAAAAATAGCATAAACTCTCTATCCCATATTTCCAGATTATGGCATTATTAACACTGGAGTGAGGCCTCCCTCTTCTTTGTTTTCTATTCTGATTGGTATTCATGAAGTAAACTGTGCCAACAGAAAGTGAAAACCAAGCCTTAATCATCAACATTCTTTTTAAGAGTGACATTGTTCTAGCTAGGACTGTCTTAGCATAACTGTGTCTCTTGCATGTCACTTAAAAATTCTTTTTTTCCAGTGTACCAACCAATAAGACTGACAAATTGATTAAAGTCACTAAAGGTAGCTTTGGATCACTATGTGCACAATTTCGCTCTGTTTGAAAAAAATCAACCAAACAAAAAACCCCCAAACTAAAAACAAAAAAAAAACACAACGAAACCAGCCAAATGAACAAAAATACCCACCCCCCAAAACCCCAAACAACTCCCCTCTATATCTCTACATCTCTATATATACACATCCATACCTATAAATATGTATATTTATGCATGTATGCATCTAGATATGTATATAATCCCCCCAAATATTTCTGTCCCAAAGCTGTCTTACAGTTGCAATACAGAAATTACCAACTATGCCAGTTATCTTGCAATGTTTTATTCCTCTTCAGAAGAAAAATTATATGCTGTTGATCATAACTTTTCTCAGATGACAGAGATCACTTGAGAACCTCTCATATTCCTATGATTTCCAAAAATCTTTAAGTAAATGTTTACATATGAAGGTGTTTTTTATGGCGTCATTAATTATACGTAGCTTAGAAAAACTTAACACTACACATTCTTAAGAGACTGTTTCTAACTACAGCATATGCCAAAGGATATAGAGAAACTTGAATAGGAAGGGAAAAAAATAGTTTAGATTTAGATAACCTGACCATTTTACCCTTTCTAGTTGTGCTTCTGACAAAAGAGAAGCATTATACAAAAATATCAATGTTAGCCATTTAAATGCTTCCAACATATGTGTAGAAATGAGGTTTTTCTTTATCTTTTCTAATGTGCAATGTAAAGTATCACAGCAGATGAAATGGAAACAAATTGGATGTTCTGTTCTTTTAAATAACCATATCTTACTTACATGTAGTATGATTTTTGATCTGAACAGCATGAAAGGGGACTGTTGGAAACAAAGAGAATTTGTGGATTGAATATTTAGATTAAATAAACGGGGGGCTTTGTTTGTTTTTTTTTAAGTTAGTCTCTGGTTCTCATATGTTTAACTTGGATATCCTAGGTGACATGGAGTAGCCTATCTTCAACAGTAGTTCTAAATGGCAGAATTATCCTGCACCTGATAATTGTTTAAGAAAATTATTATTAAGCAGGTGGGAATTTAATATATAAAAAAATAATCCATTTGGAAGGAGAATGGCAATTGCAATAAACTAAGACTTCAGAAGGAAGGATAAAAGAAACAAGACACAGAAATAGTTTAAGTTTAATAGCTGTGTGTGCACATCAGCTCCGTATTAGCATCGTGTTAATGTAGATGTCTACATATGACATGAAATAATGGAGTTCAATATCCTGAAGGAAGTGCTGAAAACAAGTAGCAGGTTTAACACACTGTATTTCATCAGATTTTGGTTTGTTTAAGGAAATGGTAAGTGAGATCTCACAAGCGGCAGCTCTGAATGGCAAAGGAGAGTAAGAAAGCTGTCTGTTTTTTGAGGACAGCATTATTAAAGTGCAAGAAAAGTCTATCCTGACACCCAGGAAAATAAGTAGACAGATCAGGAAACTGACTTGTCTAAGCAGGGAGCTCATATAAGAGCTTGAGCTGGATATTGATGATGTGATCCTATGTGAGATAGATGTCTAAAACTTCAAGATACTTGATGTAAATTCATAGCTCAACTCATTTATTTAATAGATATCCAGGGCCATCTGAGTTGCCCTAATTTATTCAGTATATCTATAAAGTATTAGCAGGACTTATAGGAGACTTGTGTCTTTCTGGAGTGGCTGCTGGTGGCTAGGCAGGATGCCACAAGGAATTTTGAATGATACAGTCCATTTACGGGCAAGGAAATTTAATACTTCTTCAGTAAAGTAAATAAAGACTGAAGTGTAGCTCAGTTTAACTTGTAGCACATGCTAAATGTCCTAATATTACACTTGGTTTCCAGTAGCTAATCTTGAAGCTACTGGCCTTTTGTTAGATGCATCAAATACTCTTATTTTGAAACATCACTAGGTACCTATGTTTAGTCAATTGACCTGTCAGGCAAATATTTGCATCAGTTCTACTGACTAGTTGTGCTAACTGTAAAAAGAACTTAGACACTTCTCATATATAGGTTTCTACATGTAAATGCCTTAGTTTTGAACTGAATCACAGAATCCAGTCCAAGGATACACATATTTTAATAACAAAGATAAATCCGATTTTGGAAGGGAAAACTATGCTTGTAGGTAGGGTGGTAACATAACCTTGTCTGCAGTAATGCAGCAATGGAAAAGCTAAATTTCACTGTAAAAGCTATAGACTTTATATAAAAGGTAGATGGTCATGTATTCATATTACATAATTAAAAGGTAAATTAATAATAAACCAGGAAAATACTGTTGGCATCTAATTAATTATTTTAAAAATTATTAGTAACTTAAATTTATTATAATTGATGATGTAAATTTACTTTAAGTTTATAAATTAGAAAATGACTTTAAATTACATGGTAAATATCAAGCAAGTAATTCTGGTTAATGTAGCAAAAAAGAAAAGGCAGTATCTAGACTATAGTCTAGAAACATGTACCTGAATGCAGGAAGCTGATAAAAAGGTTATTTAAACTCCAAGTTACCATACAATCAAATACTTTGAGATGAAACTAGATGTAATTTAAGCACATAAGATTTTATTTTTTTTTTTTAAGTATAAATAACTGATGCATCAGCTAACCAAGTCTTTGGAGAATTCCTAAATACTTGTAAATTTTAAAGCATAATTCCCCACAGAGATATGTTCTCATTCAGATTAGACTTAATTAAATTAAGTTCATTGGCCTGGGATTTAGATATGTAAGGATGTTCATAACTTATTCCTTCTATATTTATAACTCTGTATTTTCCATATTCCTTCTATATTTATAATTCATAAATCAATAAATGTTAACTTTTTGGAAACTGTCTGCAAATTAGAAAACAAACCCATAAGATTTCCCTGGAGACTAGAAAAATAGTATACTCCTTTATTCTTTTCTAACTGCTTCCTTAGTTCTCTCAACTTTTTTTGTTTGCTTCAGAAATTTCCAAAATTTCTTAAACAGTTAACCAGTTACATTCTAGATAACATTTCAAAGTCATGGTTCCATTTCTTACATGAAGAACCAAGAAATTCACAATATGCATAGCTTTGTTAAGACTGTATCAGTGGTCCAAGGTGCTGAATTCATCAGAGATATTCTGTTTTCTGAAACATTTCCCATTTGAAGTCTTTTATGTTCAGTAGTAGTAGTAATAGTAAATAATATTAATAATAATAATAACTTACAGTGTTAGAGTACTACACAGATTTTCCTGACTCATTTCTCCTAAAACAAGGTAACGCTGCTGTCACAGTGATAATTTAGACATTTATTCTGCCAGTTGTATACTAAGCTAAAAGTCTCAATTGTAAACAATCACTTCTTTTTAGTCAGCTTCAGTTTTATCTACCTTAAGTCTAGAAGATTTTTTTTTCTACTTATCAAATACAGGCATTTATACCCTCTTAGTTTTGTCCTGTATTTCAAAAGGGAGTAGTATAGACTGGCTAGATTGGAAATTTTTTCACCCATGTCACAGAATAGAGCTGTAAGTCTGGGTATGGACAATAATTTGTGATACAGAAAAAGAAAAGCAATATGAATCAGTCCTTTCAGGTTCAATGTAAGTGTTTTGCAAGTATTATTACAGCACAGGCTGTAATAATACTCGCAAAAATTCTGGGTATGTGAAAAATGTGGAAGCAATATAGCTGAAGTTAACTTTTGCTTATTGAATCTTTAAAAGTAGTAAGTCTTCAGAAAGATTAGCTCAGCTCTCTGTGAGTGAAATAGAAGGCAATAATGCCTTCTACTTTTTTTTTTTAGAAGACCATGAATAAAGTAGAAAGGTAGATACCCGCTTCCAAAATACTTAGGCAAGTAAAAATATCTCTGCCTTCTTGCATGTGTTCTCATTAGTGCAACTGCTGTTTTCTGCCCCAGCTCAGCATAACACTGGGGCAGAAAAACTGGGAATAAGTGGGAAGTAGGAATCAATACTCTTAGGGATAGACTCACTTTTTCTCTCAAAGATTCACAACAACAAGACTCAGATGCCCTGTAGAGCTTTATCTTCATAGTTTTGTCTAGTCTGGTGACTCATAGCACTGTTGAATTAAAGAAGCTCTGAATTATTTTCAGAATTAAAACATCTTTATTTAAAATCCATATTGTATTCAATCTTTTTTCCTCTAGAATTTTTCTCAGATAATATCTTTCATTAAAATTAGCACACTAGCTTTCATAGAGTACTCTCTCTTTACACAGAGAATGTATTGCATTTTATCTTTATTTTAGCAAAAATGCATATAAATCTCTGTATCAGGCAACATGTAAATGTGATTGCACATAGTCTTGCTCATGCATGTGTAAACTACAGGTAACTTTTCCCATCACAACTACTAAGAACCTGAATTATTGACCCCATTGCAAACCTTGAAGTACCAATGTAAATCATTGTAAATACACAGAGTGAGTACAGTCTAGTACAAAAGCATAAATATAGAATCCTAACATATCTGACTTCACTCGTCTCAGGTATGACAGAATTGCCTCAAGAAATATTTTCAGGGGTCCCAGATTTAACTCTTTTTGTGTTGTTTTTTTTTCATCATACAACTTCATTTACAACAGTGATGCTAAATGTTTATAGACATTTATAAGCCTTTTATTTCAAAAGAAAATAATTCTAAACCTTTAAGCAAGCTTCTTTTCTTTTCACCTTTTTAATGTTAAGCCGAATAAATAGACGGATGCTATATTCTCCTAGAACCAATATCACTTAAAACATATATTAAATATAAAAAATATATAAAATATATAAATATGTATATATATATATAGGGGAATGTACAAATAAGAAAAATGGAATTGTAATTAAAGTTGTAAATACTGCAAATATACTTGATTAAAACCAGTTCAGATCAAGAACTGGTGTTGATTTTCTCATTTATTTAAAGCAGGTGTTTTTCTACATGCTAAGAGACATACGTAGATATGTTTCAACATACATAGATACGTTTCTACATACGTAGAGTGCTGTGAGCTCAGTGATTTTCCAGTCAGTAGTCAGTCCATGTACAGTCAATCCAGATTTGGGATGGGTATTTGTAGCATTTAATGAATTAATGGTAGGATTAACTCTATTCATTTCTATGTAATGAATGGATGGATTTCATTTATTCTAGTGATTAATCTTTTTTTTCATGGCTAGAGAAAATAATTACATTGATCTGGCAATAAAACACTGTAACAAAGTGCTGAACTATTTTTATTGTTGTTACTTAGTATCTTAGATAAGTAATTGATTGCTTTTAATAACAGTATCAGAATTGTGGAAGGATTAGATAAATGGATTTTTACTACAGCACTACCTATTGCGGTTTTTTTTTGTTCATAGATTATTTGTAAATAAAGATCAGTGTATTCTTCCAAATTCTTAAGTTGAAAACTTGAAAAAAAAAAACAAAACAAAAACCAAACCAAACCAAAAATCAACACAAAAAAAGAAAAAAACAGCAGTTAATCAGATTACACAGTAACTATTATTCTTAGGAAGATTATGATAAAAATTCCCGATTAAGTGTGTGAATATAAGATGGAACTTTGGTTCCAGGAACTTTGTAGTGTCATGAATAATTGAAGACCAATGTTTCACATTAGAATTGACAGTCTTTAGAAGTTCCTTGCTATTGACACACTTCATCTGCTAAAATGTCAAGAAAAGGCTTTAACAATCACGCAGTTTTTGTAGTATGAAAATCACTAGCCTAAGTCTGAGTGTTCATTGCTGTGACTTCTGGTTGATTTTAAAACATATTCAAGCTACAAAGAGATCAATAAAGACTGATTTAGAAATGGGCCTTACAGAAATTTAGAGAGTTATATAAATAATCTATACTGTTTCTATTAAGCGGTGTGCAACATTTAAAATAACATGCTTTAAGTAAGAAAACTCAGTACTTAATACTCATGTAATAATCTTAAAAAGAAATAAGTAATATTAATAAAACTGCACTTTTTTTTTCTTTATGACTCTTTATAATTTTACCATAATTTAGGAAATATTTGTGAAGCAGGGAGTTTATATGATTATTGACTGTAAGACTGTTAAATAATACTATATTGATTGATTTGATTACGTTTCATTTGTAAGAATATTAAATTGTATATACTAAATAATAGTTTTGTATATTAATTAGAATATGCAATAAAATAATATATATATTTCCAGAATATTCCCAGTAAGAGTTATCTGGCTTACTCCTCTTCCTCAAAAAATAATAAAGGAAGATCATTTTTTAAAAACTCCAATTATATAGGAACACTTATATTCACACTTCCCACTGCAAATATGACCTCTGATCCATGAGGCATTTGGTGCAATTTCCATGACTGAATGTAGATATCTAGCAACATCTTAAATGCATTGCCTGATCCGATCTCCATCATTATTACAGAAAAACAAAAATCTTCTGTGGATATCATATGCCCAGCTTAATATGAATGCCTTTGATAATTTAAGGTCCTTAAAACATTTTCTAAAAAAAATATGTGTTCAACTCCCTCAGTTTCATCATGAATAAATGTGTCATAGCCTTTTATAGACTTTAAATATATTCATGAAATAATAAAGGAGGAAAATATCATTCATGACATTTTTCAGCTATGGAATTAAAGAAGAAAAAATCTAAAACTTCATTCAGTCACAGGATTTGTGATTATTTCTAACTTTCAGTTAGAATTGAGTCAACATACACTGACTTCATTGAATAAACCGTACCCATGGTATCCTACTACTTACACTTGGGATGCCATGGAGAGAGAACTTGGATATACTCCCCATGCATGTGTGTTGTTCTGTATTAAAGAAAGCCTGATGGGATGGACAGTATTAAAGTTGTAGGAAAAAAAACCAACCCAACCCCCCAAAAGATCAGGGTGAATATTGATTTTTTCCTTCTCCCAAACTTAGCAATGAGCTAACATGACTGTTCCACTGAGCTATCATCCTTGTGGTAGCTGTGTTGAAGTTAAAGCAAAATAATGCAAAGAAAGCTCTGTACCTATCCCTAAGCAAAGACATGAAATTGGGCATGGCAATGAAAGAAATAGTTGCATAATATCTTAATTTCAAAATTCCTTACTCAGGATCATTTTTACAATTATTAATAGAAATTGACATTCCAGCTAGCTGTACACTTATCTCCTCATATAAAAAATGTCTCAGTGATGTTGCTTTTTTTTTGCTTGTATTTCTTCTACAATGTTATAACCTAAAGAAATGTTATTTCTTTTGCTCTTTCAAACAGAGCAATTAAAAACATTGTTTGAAGACTGATTTGTCAAATCAGTGAGGGAAACGGCTTTCCTGAGATTGGGATTATTGTAGTTTAACAGCAGGCGGTGACACTAAACACTGGCGGTGACAGTAAACACTGCTCAGAAATAACAAAAACTTCCTTGAATTATCAACAGTTTCCAGCACAAAGCCAAAGCAAAGCCTCATGCGAGCTATTGTGAAGAAAATTAACTTTACCCTAGCAAAAACCAGCACAGGGTACACTGTAAAAGGCAGTATTACAAAAAATTATCAAACAATCTGCTGGAAGATAACCAAATCAACATATCTCTTTTGCAAACTGTGCTTTGTTGAGTTAGCTCATGGACTGAATATGGTATTCTCTGAAGTTTTGGGTTGGTTTTTGGGTTGGTTTTGGGGTTTTGTTTTGTTGGGTTTTTTTTTGGTTGGAAGGAAAAAACAGAAGGCTAAGATAATTTGATAGCATTTTGATTAAAAAAATAGTGACAACAAACAGTGAAGCAAATTTTAAGCTGAACTGCTGGATGCAGTAAGACGATACAAAGTCTGTGTAAGATAAGTTACAGAAGGGGTTTGCTAAGTGAGCATATGGTTAGCACATGTGGAGGGAGAAAAGCACAAAGGAACTGTAGGCAGAAACTGGCTTGTTTAAAAACTTTCTGGTGAGAACAAAGGTCTTCAATATGAAATTGTTACATCTGACCTTTTGGCATGCAATAATATTATCTAGTTAATGGAATATAAAAAAATTCCTGTGGAAATAGGAAGAAAAAATGGTGCTGCTGTTCCTTTTTCAAAGAAGTTAGACGAACGATGAATGTCAGTGTTTGCATCACAGAATGAAACATGAACGAACTGTAGGACTATGCTATGAGAGCAGAGCAATAATAAAATGTAGGGAAGCTATAAACCAGGAGCAGTAACAGGGGTGAGGAGCTACATAGTTGTTTAAAAAGACACAGGTGCAATTAGGAATTCAGGTGCAAAAAAATTATAATTTTCTATTGGTAGCTCCTTGTTGAGCATCACTGTCAGAGGTGGAAGTCAAGATGGCAGATGGGCAATCTGGAATTCAGTAAGCAGGGCTGTAAAGTTATGTTGAAGGTCATCCAATAATCAAGGATCTTTTTTAATGCAGAAGTGGGTAATAAATAAATGGGTCAGTGATAAATAAGACTACAGGGAGACATAAACCTATTAGAGAATAAGGGCCAAGAGACAATGGCAGACCAACAACATTCCGGTTACTAAAGATAAGACTTTTCAAAACCCCAGGCGCATCTTTAGAGAAGGCCATTTGGACCTGGCAGCTGATAGAAAAAGGGAAACAAGATCAATGTGAGAATTTGGGATTTTCAAGGGGATCTGTGAGACTATGCAAAGTTTATTAAGGAATATTTAAGGAAAAGGGATCAGTGAGAAACAAAGAGGCTAATAGCCAGAGACAGAAAATGTGCCAATTACATATAAAACATCGCAAGTCAGTACATTTGTCTGACCGATCTCAGCATCTGATCATTGTTCTATCTTCTTGTTAAATCCTTTTTTAACTGTCTTTCCAAGTGATCTCATTCTCTGTCCTGTGCTGTAAAGTGACACCTGCTGGATTTGCTGTCACCACCTAGAGTCTAACCAGGGTGTAGGTGTCACAGTAAAGTCTACTGCAGCTGGAAGAGGTCTGAGTGCCAGCAACAGGAGTGCATGAGGGTCTTGATAACTTGCCACAGGGAAGAGAACTGTGTGTGTCCCCAACACCAGCTGCTGTGTGGGACTGGGGTGACTGGGGTGACTAAAGAGCTCATTGCCGGCAGAACTGCGGATCATAGGCCATGCGCCTGGTGCCACCTGCAGGTGCAGGCAAGTATCTTGTCTTCTCTAAACCTACGTATGTGTGGGGGGTGTATGAGCAATTTGACAGCAAACTTCAAGCAGGACTAGCAGGTGGGCAGTCCCAAAGTCCAGGCAAGGGTTCCGGGTGGGTAGAGGGTCCTTGCTAGTATAATAGCAAGGCACTCACAAATAAGGGGTGCCACTGAGATGAGTCTGTGCTTGCATGTTTGTTAATGAGCACCAAGGTGGACTAACCTGTGAGTGGAAGACTTATAACCATGAACAGGATAAAAGGGCCCAGAATCTGGATAGGAGTGTTGGACAGACAGGGAGGCCATGCTGGTATTTGAGGGATCTACAAATGTGTGTGCGCTTGCCAACACAGAGTGGTGTGCGCACATGTGCTTTCAGTAGTAAGGTTCTGCTTTTATCAGCTGAAGAGGAGGAGGAGGAGGAGACCTGCCTGCATTACACTCATGTGGGTAAGTCCTGGTAGTGTTATATGTTAACTGCTTGAAGGCAGTGCCTTGTCTGTCCATGTGTGTGGCCATCAAGCATGCGCATGTGGCATGTATTTGTGTGAGATGCGTGTGCTCTGTGGGTGTGAGTGGTATGTGTGTGTGGTGGATGACATCTCTTAAGGAAAGTCTTTGTACAATGTCACAACTAAAGGAATACTAGAAAGCAGACCTGCAAGTGAATGGAACAGTTTTCGTTCAACCTGGCCACCATCTCTGTTAACTCAGTTGAAGCATGTTGTCTCATTACTATGTGCTCTTCCATCACAATATCCAAAATTTATACTTGCAAAACTTCGCTCACGTTAAGGCAGGCAATATGACTTATGACATGTGGCTATAAGGTCTAATGTATCTTTTTTTTTTTTGTTTACATTATACTGAAGAACATCAATTAAAGAAAAAAGACCATCTATGCAAAGCATCTGTATTTTTAACTTCAGTATCTCGGTATCTCATTATATCTAATGTATGTTTCACTGTAGCATCACCATTCTGAAGCAATATTCAGTTCTTTCTTTTCTTTTTTTTTTTTTAAATTGCATCTTTTTCCATCACTTGTCATCAACCTTTTTCAGTAATTGTAATATTTTTCAAAGTTGTTTTTATGTATTCTTTTGTAAATAATATGCAATAATTCAATGCCATATTGTGATAATGATCTGTGCTAAGTTTTTCAGAGGTGATTTGTTAATAAATCTCTCAGGAGGTTAGAAGTATGCAAACTTTAACCTTATACTTGACAGTACACCTGATGCAGTTGTTCATGAATTAATAAGGCACACTCTCATGAGTCTTAATTCCAATTAAAATGTTGGAAATATGTGAAAGGAAGCTGATAGCAAGGTAAATAATTATCTTTGATAATCTGTGTGTGTATGCATAAATAAATCCACACCGTTATGTTTTGTTGTGTGAGGTGTGTTGTTTTCTCTGCATGTCCAGTAAGTTTTGAGATTTCAGAATTCCTTCTATTCCATCTGGGATATAAATATGGAATTTAAAAAGTTTATTATAAAGAACTGAAACTAACAAAAATTGCCTTTAAATAATTTAGCACATGGACATTTTTTCAGAAAAAGAGTTGCATTTTCAACAATGTGCCGATGATGTACAGAAACATACATACATACATACATACTGCTTTGGCCATTGAAAGTCTGAACAGAAAAGCTAGTGCTGTACATAACAAATACCTGGGGAATGAGGAGATTGAAAGTACCCCTGAGGAGGACTTGAGAGTACTGGTGGATGAAAGATTGGATATGAGCCAGCAATGTGTACCTGCAGCCAAGAAGGCAAATAGTATCTTGGTCTGCACCCAAAGGAGCATGGCCAGCAAGCCAAAGGAGGTAATTCTGCCCCTCTGCTCTGGTGAGATCTCACATGGAGTTAAGTGCATCCAGCTCTAGAGTTCCCAGCACAGAAAAGACATGGACCTGTTGAAGAGGGTCCAGAGAGGGGTCACAAAAATGTTCAGAGGGATGGAGCACCTCACCTATGAGGAAAGGGTGAGAGAGTAGGGATTGTTCAGGCTGGAGAAAAGCAGACTCCAGAGAAACCTTATCGTGGCACTTCAATTCTGAAAAGGGTCCCATAAGAAAGATGGGGAGAGACTTTGTAGCAGGGCCTGCTGTGATAGGATGAGGGGTGATGGTTTTAAACTAAAAGAGGGGAGATTCAGGCTGGATATGAGCAAGAAATTCTTTACAATGAGGGTAGTGATACTGATTCAGGTTGCCCAAAGAGGTGGTGGATGTGCCTCCTGGAGATGTCCAAGTCCCGGCTGGATGTGGTTCTGGGCAACCTTGTCTAGTTCAAGATGTTCCTGTTCATTGCAGGGTGGTTGGACTAGGTGACCTTTGAAGGTTCCTTCCAACCCAAACTATTCTATGATTATATGATTTCTATGATTCTATAGCTACATATATTCTCTGTATTATAAAAATGCATTGCATTTAACAGGTAAGCAATAAAGAAAATAAATTTAAAATTAGAAAAATAAGATTTAGTTTCAAATTTTATTGTGATCTGAACAATTTTATTGTGATCTGAACAATTCCTTTCCTAACATATAAACTAGGAATATTATTACCTAATCTGAAAGAGTTCCTCAAGAATTAATTAACTGGAATTTGTGGAGCATTGGGTTATTACAATGATAAGGCTTTCTAAAGATCCTCATAGATGAAGCAGAAAGCATAAAGGACCACTATTGTTCCCCTCAGGACACCGACTGTAAGGATTATGTGGATCATTCTTCATTGAACATTACAGTTTTTAATTATGCTAAGTTTTTGTTAAACTTCACAACTGATAAATGATGGAGTCATTAGAAATAATAAGGGATAATGGAGACTATGATAAAAAACATATTCTGCTTTCTGTTTCTGATTAAGAAATATATAACAACCTTATTATTATTTCTTTTAGTTTTTTTTATCTTGTCTTCCAAAACTCATTTTAGATTATTACGGTATATTT
The DNA here is from genome assembly GCF_028554395.1 of Pezoporus wallicus. Classification (NCBI taxonomy): domain Eukaryota; kingdom Metazoa; phylum Chordata; class Aves; order Psittaciformes; family Psittacidae; genus Pezoporus; species Pezoporus wallicus. The sequence goes on from NW_026642361.1 coordinate 496,217, forward strand.
TTCACATGTTCAAAGCACCTACCATTGCAAAATACTATTCAAATGTACATAAAAAAGGGTAATGTTGGTTATTGCTTAATCCACTTCTAAAATGTAGCTACCTTTGGAAAAATATGCAAACTATACCTAATTGCTGTGCAGAGGAACATAAGAGAAAGTTTGCAGACAAGAACTGAAGTAACCACAAGAATTTGAATAGACAATACATAATGTTTCAAGCTATAATTTCTCTAAAAGAACTACAAGAATGATATGTTCAAAAAGTCTACACCGTCTTTCTTCTGTATGAGATTGCTCCTAATTTGTTACAAGAATGCAGACATTTGTGTGTGGTCTTCTTTTCCTGAGGTAAAAAAATTTAATTTACTGGGAGGGAGTAAAGTGTCCCCAATTTCTTAAATAATTGCTTATCTTTTTTTCAGGAAAAGAGAACTGTTTTGCATGAGCTGCACATTTTTCTGACTTGATATAAAACATACAGAGGGTTGTTTTGCAGTTTTCCTATCTGGTTGATCAATTATTTCTTCTTCTATGTACCTGAGGTAATTTATGTTCCTTGGTGTTCATCTCATTCTGACCTTAAATGATCTAGTTTTATAGTATCTGATCGGACAATAACTAGTACACTAATTTTAAATCTGATCTTTTAAAATATGCTTTGCCTGTGCTCTGCAAATTTCATGACTTTGAGCCAGTACGTGTTGCCAATATTTGAATATAGTTTGGAAGTTCCATGCTGTTAGAAGATGAACAATGTTCATAGCTTCTCTAGGGACTGACCTGCAACAGAAAAGCAGGGGAAAAGTTATCTTGATGAGAGCGTGTTTCTAGTAGTTTTCCCCACATTTATATTTGACAGATGATGAATCTTCATTCATTTTAGTTTGCAGCGATAATGTACTTCTAAAACAAACCTCCTCATCCTCCTTGTTTATTATGATTGAGTTTGACTGCAAAGTGTATATAAACAAGATTACTTTCAGATGAAAGTAAACTGGAAAATCCACTCCAGCTGAGCAACACATGCTTTCCGTAGTGCAGACATGAGAAGCCAAAATAGTAACTGAGCTTGTGCCACTTTCATTTTCTTTTTTTTTTTTTATATTACCTTGTAGCTTCTGTCTTTGCCAGCTTCTCTCTGTTGGACTCACCAAAGGTTCAGTGTGGGTTTATCTGTGTTTGTGAGACCATCTGTGGTCTAATAGCCTGGCCCAACCTCAAAAATAGATCCATCCCTACAGCCGTGTCCAGTCGTGACAGGGTTGTATCACCAGGCCAGGTACTGATGTTCCCTATGGACCTGCCTAAAGCCTGGGGCTGCCCCAGTGCCCTTGACTGCCCTGTTCCTGGACAGGGAAGCAGTTGTTTCTGTCTGCCAGAAACTGCCTTGCTGCCCACCATGGTGTCCCTCCACTGCTCCCAGCCCCCAGCCCAGAGCGTGCTGCTGGTCCTTGTGGCACTCTGGCACTGAATGAGTGTAGTCCAGATGGTTGGACTAACTAGTGCCATGTAACTCCCCATCCAAGTGTGCTTAATGTAGCTGTGGGGTCCTCATTGCCTTGACCTGCTAATCCACCAGTAATCATCACACTACTTGTGAAAGCAGACAAAGTATCAGAACTGTGTTTTAAACCTTTATGGATAGAGTATCTTATTCCTACGCTGCATAGTATTAACATGACATGGACAGTGTAATTGAGTCCGCCTTCAGCAAGTTTACCCATGACACCAAGCTGTGTGGTTCGGTTGATACGCTGGAGGGAAGGAATGCCATCCAGAGGGACCTTGACAGGCTTGTGAGGTGGGCTGATACCAACCTTATGAAGTTTAACCATGCCAAGTGCAAGGTCCTACACCTGGGTCGGAATGATCCCAGGCACAGCTACAGGTTGGGCAGAGAAGAGATTCAGAGCAGCCCTGCAAAGAAGGACTTGGGGGTGTTGGTTGATGAGAAAATGAACATGAGCCAGCTTCAGTGTGTGCAAGCAGCCCAGAAAGCCAAGCGTATCCTGGGCTGCATCAAAAGGAGTGTGACCAGCAAGTCGAAGGAGGTGATCCTGCCCCTCTACTCTGCTCTCTTGAGACCTCACTTGGAGTATTGTGTGCAGTTCTGGGGTCCTCAACATAAAAACAACATGGAACTGTTGGAACAAGTTCAGAGGAGGTCCACGAGGATGATCAGAGGACTGGAGCACCTCCCGTATGAAGACCAGCTGAGAAAGTTGGGGCTGTTCAGCCTGGAGAAGAGAAGGCTGTGTGGAGACCTCATAGGAGCCTTCCAGTATCTGAAGGGGGCCTATAAGGATGCTGGGGATGGACTCTTCATTAGGGACTGTAGTGATAGGACAAGGGGTAACATGTTAAAACTTAAACAGGAGAAGTTTAGATTGGATATAAGGTAGAAGTTCTTTACTGTAAGGGTGGTGAGACACTGGAATGGGTTGCCCAGGGAAGCTGTGAATGCTCCATCCCTGGCAGTCCAGGTTGGACAGAGCCTTGGGTAACACGATTTACGGTGAGATGTCCCTGCCCATGGCCTGGGGGTTGGAACTAAATGATCTTAAGGTCCTTTCCAACCCTAACTATTCTATGATTCTATGATTCTATCACTGTGCAAAATCATGAATGCTTGAGCGGGTATGTATGTGTTACCTCTTCCTATGAGGGCACCAAAACAAGTGGAACATTGAGGAAGCTCTCATTAATAAAAATTAGGAATTGCTGTAGGCTAACATTTTTAATAAATGTCTGGTTTATAAAATAGTCAAGATGAAGGTTTTGGAGTTTTATAACAGTTATTCAGTTATTGCAGCTTTGCATCAAAGAAACTAATATTTTATTTTACAGATAAACCTAAAGAAAGTACTGTACTAAGTACTGTGTAGCTATCAGCCACTTTGGTATCCTGAGCCAGAAGTAATCCCTCTCTTCTTTTTAAGACTACCAAGTGTCTTGTCACAGGCTTAGACTGATTAGGGTGATCTATCTCTGAACAATGGTTTTACCAAAAATGAACAGCCTATTTGACCTAAATCTTTCAAATTCAAACAATGAAATCAGGAGAGGAAGTCTTTTATTTCACCTACTTTTTTTTTGTGTGAGAAGTGCTATTTTTCAGTTACTCTTCCCAATCTTATATTAAGATGTGGAAGACTAAAAAGGTAATATGACTGTACAGCTTTAGGTGAAGAAGAAATACGTTTCTCATTAAGGTAACAGCAGTATAAATTGCCTGACACAGTAAAGGTTATGTAGTTTACCTAATTTGCTGCTTTTTGGTTTGATCTCTTGACTGCCTCATCTGGTTTTTAAACCTTGAAATCAAAACAGTTTTGATTTATGTAAGAATTTATTTTATGTAAATGAAAAATAAGAAACCTAGGTATGCTTCTTCACATCTTCCAGATGTCCCTCTCACATCTTTCAACACTAGGGATTTTACAAGAAACTCACAAGGGTGTCTTGCATTAAAGATAGAGGACAGAGTAATGTTTCTTAATGTATATGTATGCACAAATTTTTGTTGCTTTAGGTCTCTGAGACACTGAAAAACATCGTCATAAAGCTTAACTCTGAAACTGAAATATGATCAGACGTTTGTTTGATATTAAATTTTTTTTTATGAGATAACTGCCTCTTGCAGAGGGATACAGGGTGTATCATAACAAACATGTTCACTTAACACTGACAGTGACAAGCATCCATGGATTATTAGCTCCTGAAGGTTTTCAACAAGCTATCAAGGTTACTCAACTCAATGTTGTCATTATCTCCCCACATAGATACATTAAAAAAAAATAATCCAGCCTATTTGAATGTCTTAATTCATAGAATCATAGAATCAGCTAGGTTGGAAAAGACATTTAAAGGCTATCAGGTCCAGCTGTTAGCCCAGGGCTGCCATGTCCACCACTAAACCATGTCACGGGTTTACATGGGTTTTGGACACTTCCACAAACAGTTCCCTCAGAAGCCTGTTCCAATGCCTGATTACCCTTTTGGTGAAGAATTTTTTCTTAATATCCAGTCTAAACATCTGCTGGAGCAGCTTGAGACCATTGCCTCTTATCCTATCACTTGTTATTTGGGAGAAAAGACCAGCCACCTCCTTGCTCCATCTTCATTTTAGGTAGTTGTAGAAAGTGCTGAGGTCCCCCCTGAGCCTTCTTTTCTCCAGACTGAACGACCTCACTTCCCTCAGCCGTTTCTCATAAAAGTTGTGCTTCAGGTATTTCATCAGCTTTGTTGCCCTTCTCTGGACCCGTTCCATGACCTCAGTGTCTTGTAGTGAGCTATACAGAACTGAACACAGTATTTGATGTGCAGCCTCAGCAGTGGGGTGTGTACAGTGGGACGATCATTGCCTTAATCCTGCTGGCCACACTATTTCTGATACAGGCCAGGATGCTGTTGGCCTTCTTAGTTACCTGAGCACAGTCTGGCATGTTCAGTCAGCCATCAATCAGCACTCCCAGGTTCTTTTCTGTCTGGCAGCTTTCCAGACACTTTTTCCCTAAGCCTTTAGCATTGCCTGGGGTTGTTGTGGCCCAAGTGCAGGACTCTGCACTTTGCCTTGTTGAACATCATACAATTGGCCACAGCCATCGATTCCTTCTGCAGAGCCTTCCTACCATCCAGCAGATAAACGCTCCTGCTCAACTTGGTGTTGTCCACAAATCTACTGAGGGTACACTCAATCCCCTCATCCAGATCATCAATAAAGATATTAAACAACACTGGCCCAAATACCAATCCTTGGGGGACACTATAGTGACCAGTTGCCAACTAGATGTGACATCATTTACCACCACTCTTTGGACTTGGCCATCTAGCCAGCTTTTTTACCAAATGAAGAATATACTTATCCGGGCCATGAGCAGCCAGTTTCTCCAGAGCGCTGCGGGAGACAGTGTCAAATGCTTTACTAAAATCCAAACAGAAAATGTCCACAACCTTTCCTTTATCAGCCAGTGTGTCACCTTCTCATAGAAGATCAGGTTGGTCAAGCAGGATCTGCCCTTCATGAACCTGTGCTAATCAGGCCCGATCCCTCCGTTTTCCGACATGTGTTTTGTGAACTCACTTAGGATCATCTGCTTCATGACCTTCCCCAGCACTGGGGTCAGGCTGAAAGGCCTGCAGTTTTGGGGGTCTTCCTTACTGCCCTTTTTGTAGAGAGGCGTGACATTGACCAACCTCCAATTCTCTGAGACCTGCCTACTACACCAGGGCTGCTGATAAATGGTGAAGAGTGGCTTGGCTTTTCCAGCTACACAGTGTCTAGTTTCCTTCCTTTTAATTCTAGAAATATATATGGGGGAAATATATTTGGGGGAGTTGTTTGATTTGGGTTTTTATTTATGCTTTTCAGTTATAAAATTATGGTTTTATTTTTGAAGGAAAGCTAAAGATCTTCTTCCTAGGTGTGAAACGCAGCTCTGTTAAGCAGAGGATTGTGTGACTTCATGCAATACCTTAATCAGTTAGATTTCATATTAGTTTATATATTTTTATACATATTTCATACAACCCTAATCTGAAATGAATTTTTAATAGTTAGCAGGAAATTGAAAATAACTGTGACAATAGGTACTATGCATTTACAAAAAATATCAGACTGCATCTTGATGATTGATGTTATTGCCACAAGTATAGTTAGATTTGACAATTATAAAATACTGTGTTTCCTCTAGCGAATTGCTAGAATCTATATATTTAATGATTGTGTCATCTTTACTTTATTCCACAAATGGTACTAAAGCTTCTTAAAATAAGGTCAAAATTTCACCACAAAGGTGATAATTCTAAGATAATTCTTAGATAAATCTAAGGGGTTTTTTTATTTATTTCATCCTATCAGACATGTTAAAATCCCTTTTTATAAACTGAATAATTATTTCTTTAAATCCTTTGTTGTCTCTTTATTGATGATTTATTCTTCAAGTCTTAATTTCGATCTAAATATTTCCCAACTGAATTTTCAATTTGAATTAAACATTATTTATAATTAATTACAATTAGTCATGCTTTCAGTATTAATTGCAAAAGCATAACATTATTGTCCTGGGTTCAGCAGTAGCAGTCATGTTTTTCCTTTGTGGTATCTGGTGCAGTGCTGTGTTTTGACTTCCAGCCTGAGAACAGTGTTGGTGAAACCGATGTTTTCGGTTGTTGCTAAGTGATGTTTACCCTGACCAAGGACTTTGTGAGGCTCATGCTCTGCCAGGGAGGAGGGGAAGCTGTGAGGAAGCAGAGACGGGCTGCCTGACCCAGGTTAGCCAAGGAGGTATTCCATACCACAGCACGTCATGCCTGGGGTGGGGGGTAACTGGGAGTTACCCGGAAGGACACGGGCTTCCGGGTGGGACTCGTTTCCTGGCCGGTGGTATTGTATTCTCTTCCCTTGTTATTTTCCCTTATCATTGTTATCGTTGGTGGTAGCGGTGGCGATTTGTGTTGTACATTGGTTGCTGGACTGTTCTTGTCTCAACCCGTGGGAGTTGCACTCTTTCGACCCTCCTCCCCATTCCTCTGGGAGCGGGGAAGCGGAGAGCCCTGATGGGGAGGGGGGGCCTTGATTGTTGTCAGCTCGGCACCACTCACTGGGAGTGAGTGAACAAGTTGCCTGACTGGGTTTAAACCATGACACATTTTTTTTGGGTGAATATACTGAAAAGGATAATTTATTGTAGCACTAATACAAGACACCAGAAAAGGTTGTCTTCAAGATGTGAAGAGTCTGCTTCTCCTTGCATTCATGCTGGAGGTAGCCATAAAAATTTAACTGAAGCTGATAGAAAGAAGGATGGCAATATGGAAAATTGGGTTGAATGTGAAATTGTGGCAATATGGAGGGACAATTATATGCAAATTCAGTGAAATTTTTACTTTAATGTAGAAGAGATGCTTTTGAAAGTAGAATTATCTTTACAGGACTTCTACATTTCTGTTTGTAAGTGTTTTCCTAGTTTGGAAGTAAGTGAAAACAAGGTACTTTTGGCAGCCTCAGGGGAGTCACCATACCTGTTACTAATGTCTGAGGTCATTTAATGCTAATTATTACCCAATTTTTATCCTGTATATTACTATTTCAGTTCCCCAAATATGTGAAATCAGAAAACCAGCTTTAAGGGAGCAACACAAAGTTTGGTATAAAATGTGGAAGAAAAATTATAGAAGCAGACAAAAGTTATTTATGCAGCTAGGAGACAAACAAGGGGTCCACATTTTTTGGATAGATTTAGACAGAAAGAGAAAACTGCTTTTACTTACCTTATGCACCATGGTGACGTAAATGTCTTAAATCTGATCTTAATTTCCACATCAATGAATAGTTTTCCTTTGTGTAAGGTCTGTACATAGTGATATGAGTTTAAAAAGACAATATTTTACAGGCAGGTTTACATCATCAAAAAGTCCTTGCTATAAGCGGTCCTGGGTGCAGGTGCCCAGGTGCTGTCAGGGGGGTCTGCAGAGCCCTCTGAGGAGAGACCAGGGCTACCCTGTGCTGGACACACATGGTTCTAGTCAGTTCCAACCAACCTGTTGCAGGGTTCAGATGAGCTCCTCAGACAAGGTAGCAGCACCTCTGGAAAGTGTGTTTAATGAAGGGTAAAATGCCATGCAGAGAATGGAGTTGTGTGTGTGTGGGGGGGGGGAAGTGAGAGAAACAGCCCTGTGAACACCAGGGTGAGAGAAGAAGTACTCCAGGCGCTGGCCCCCATCCAAGAGCAGAGAAATTGTATGAGGAGGATGAAGACGCAGGGAGGAGCTGTTGTGGACTGATCCCTCCATTCTCCTCTCCCCTGGAATTCCTGGAGGTGTGGTATGGAGTGGGTAGAGAAGCTGGAAATGATGGAGTGAATTTGAGTGCGAGAGAAAGGGAATATTTTAGGTTTTACCTTTGTTTCTCACCATCATCCTCTATTGTTAATTGTATCAAATTAATTTCCCTCAAGCTGAATCTGTTTCACTCCTGATGGTAACAGATGAGTGAGCTCCCTATCTTTACCTCAATGCATAAGCTTCTCCATTGTATTTTCTCCCCCTGTCCCGTTGAGGAAGGGGAGTGAGATAGCAGTTTGATGGTCACCTGCAGTGATCCAAGATCAACCTATCAGATAAATGCTGGACCATAAGACTGCACTGGATATAATCTATTACTTACTGTAACACAGTTCTCTCAGTGTCTACGATTCACAATCTATTTTTTACTGAACTGGTGATACGCATAGAAATTCTAAAATGTGCTTATGTTTCACACTTCCAGGCTTCTAAAGACATCTTTTTAAAGTACTATTCCTAACTGTTCCTTGTTAGGCTATGGTATGCACTGAAGCAAGCTCAATACCTCTGCTGTGCTGAGTAGCTGAAGCTGAACGGCCCAGGGATACATGAGGCCTCTGGTCACTAGAAAAAATGTCTCACAGAAGGCAGTGCTAATTGGGAAGGGTGACTTACATCCCTATTACTGAAATGTAATTGTATTTTTAAAAGGCTGTGTTGTTTTATTATCACCTATGGCAGTCACTAGATTTTTTACTTTTAGTTGGGGTAAGCTTGAGAATAAGAGGAGCTGAGGACTCTTCTTTCATAGACACTTGACTGGAGAGAACTTAGTTTGCCATGAGACCCATGCAGCAATGACACTGATGCTGAGAATTCATTCTGATAGTGTTGGGGTTTTTTCCCTCTAAATTGTATGTGTCATAAGCACCCTGAATTTAATTGGAAAAGTTCCAGTTCATGTTTCTAAGCATTCATTTAATCTTCCTTTACCAAGATCTATAGTCAAGCTGAGAGTCTTGCTATCAATCAATTGTGCAATCAATCTTAACTAAGAACTTCATTTTTCAGCCAATGAACACAGTTACCTATCTCTTTTCTATGTGCTGCAACCTAGGAAAATGTGTCATGGAATATTAGCTAAAGCTGTGCATCACATATTCAGAGACATTAACTGTTCTACCTTGAGTGACAAATAAGCTAAATTATAGTACTAAACATGAAAAGTTTCAAGTTATCTGCAAATAGTTAAAAAAAAGGCTATCAAAATACTTATAAGCACATTCAAAATGATTTAACTAATTTTATGTCTGGGTTCATATGGCTAATATGAGTGGATTAAGTTTTATATGTTTTTATGCATTGTTTTTTTTTTTTTAGTATTTTCACAGCCATCAACTTGCTGTTAACTGTTTTAAGAAATTCTGTGTGTGAAATCTTTTTTAAGACAAAATGGAACTTCTTTGATTTTGATTAATACATTTTTTTCTAATTATTCTGGAGATATGAATCCTTTCTATTTAATACATTATGTCTTTTTCATTTACCTGGAGTTATACCTGGTTATTCTGCATGTAGTTCTTAACAGCAACCTTAATCAATGGTGCAAAACTTTTTTTTTTCATCCAGTTCCTCTTTTGATATCACTTATCAAGACTTCTTTTTTTAAAAACTGTTTCTATTCTTGTAAATATCTTTACTTGTTCTGCTGGTGCTATTCACTGTATTTTCTTTTGAAGATTGTTCAGTGCTTCAGTCTCACTGCATTCTTTGTACAGATCATTTGTTTCTTTTTCCTCCACAGCTCTATTGAATATCATGGTAGAGTAATAAACAGTTTGGCCAATAATATAGCAGAAATCAACGCATGCTAACTAATTTTGAGATAAATTAATTCCATTTTTTTTCTGCAAAGTTATCTATTTTGCCTTAATTAATTTAAGACAATATTTTAAATTTAAAAATAAATAATTATGCCCTGTTTGCTATGATTATTATGTTCTTAAGGTGTAATAGATAAGGATAGAATAATATACTTCTCTAGACTCTGACCTTAACTTTACCAGTCATAACAATAGAGAAAAACACAGGTGTAAGTTTAAAAAGAACATGCATAATTTTTAATCCAAGCTTTTCATTTTAAGCATGTAACTCAGTCTTGAAAACATGTATGAAATCTTTATATGAAAATCAGAAAAAGTAATCCCAGGTCTCTAAACACGATGCTATTTATCTCTTCCAGCAACATACTGCATTGGCATCTGTATGGGTGGGTACTAGATAGAAAAATAAGTCATCTAGAAACAGTTTAAAAATAAAGACTGTTTATCCACCAAGAACAATCCAGCAGAATTATTCTTGTTTGAATCATATATGTTAGTATACAATCTGGAGAATGCAAAACGTTGATACAGCTACATATCATAGAATCATAGAATAGGTAGGGTTAGAAAGGACATTAAGATCATCTAGTTCCATCCCCCCTGCCATGGGCAGGGACATCTCGCACCATATTGCCTAAGGTTCTACCCAGGCTGTCCTTGAATACCGCCAGGGATGGAGCACTTACCGCTTCTTTGGGCAACCTGTTCCAGTGCCTTACCACCCTCACAGTAAAGAATTTCTTCTTTATGTCTAACCTGAACTTCCCCAGTTTAAGTTGGAACTCGTTACCCCTTGTGCTATCACTGCAATCCATGATGAAGAGTCCCTTTCCGGCATCCTAAAATTATCAGTGTTTGAACCTAACAATATTTAATGGGTGTCTTACTTTAGAATACATTTTTATATGATGCATGCATCATAATAATAGCTGGATGTTAACAATAGGCAGACTTTGTCTATTGTCAAAATCTTATTTGAATAGACACCCATGCAGAAGCTATCTCATACTTTTAAAATTATTTAATTCTTTGCACATACTGAATATGTATACATGTAAAGATTAACATTTTGATAGAATAGGAAGATAAGATCCTGTCTTTGCCTTCCTTATTTTAGCAGGAATTTGCATTATGGGTTTTCTAATCAGACACCCATTCTGTTCTTTGACCTGGTAAGAGTACTATTTGACATTGTGAAAGGTTATTCAACTTCACCTTATTGCTACTACTGATTATGTAAAGTAAAGCTCTAAATTTTCAAGAGTGTAAAATATAAGCAAAACTCTTGGCTTTCATCTTCACATTTATAGCATTGCAAACCTTTTGCTTTATTAAAGGAAGCAAGAAGACAGTACATTTTCTGCTTATTTCTAACTGAGCATCATACTGAAATGAGCTAGTCTTTAGTAAAATACAGATGCAGTAACTGACCTTGATATAAGCACCATCTTATTTTATGAAAATTTTAAATTAATAGTTTCTGATAGACATGGTTGTTTTTTAAAAGACAGGCTACTTACTAGTTATGCATATTTACAAACGCTCCCAACATAAACTTTCTAATGTTTATATTGTGACAGGTATTTTGATATTTCTTAGTTGTATTAGGTTTCAGAGTATGCAAAAGTTCTACATCTTTTCTAAGGTCCTTAATGTGTTTTTCTCAAGAGCATTGTCAGCTCCTAAAATAAATTTGCTGAGATGTAGGCTCTCATCTCATTGTCTAGTACTCAATAAACTCATTTGTTTGGCAGCTTTTTTCCCTGAAACAGCCTCATCTTATAGCCCTGCTGTTATATTCTTGACCTTTGCCATGGCTACAACCCTGGGGCGTTTGAGCTGTCAGATAAAAAGGTGGAAAGAGAAAAAAGATGGTGAAAGTTGTAGAAGGCAGAAGGCTTTGCAATGCACTGATTAATTTCCTGCAATCAGATAGTTTTCACCTCACCTCCATTGCTGTCACATTTCCTTAAATAATAGAGAGACTTTTCCACTAATGGACAATACAGGCTGTTTGCCTAATGAGGACTTGCAGAGGCAGCCTGCAATGTGTCTTTATCTTTTAAACTGAGGTGAAACAAGCTTCCTTGGCTACAGATAAGTGGCTAAGAAGCCCTCCTATTCAGATGTACCTGTCAGTAATTGATCTGGTTTTTTTCATATTCATATATACTGTTCTATGTGCTGTGGAGCATTATATTGCTTTCCACTGGGAGCAGGTCACATTCAGGGGTCGTTAGAATGTGCTTGATTCATACAGGCTAGTTCTGTCAAGATCTTGGCAGCTGAAACCTCCATCTAATTAGAGGTTTTACATGAGTTGTCTTTTTGTTTTTGTTTTTTTTTCTCCTGGAAAAGCTGATTATTATGTAATACAATGTAGATAACTCATTTTGTGGAGAGTTTATGTGTAACTTCTATAAGACCAAATGAATGGCCACTGACTATTGAGTCAAATTCATAGTTTTTCAACTTCTGTCAGTAAAGCTATAGTTTTTAAAATCACTACATTTTAAAGGTACATTATACATCTTGTTTTGCCACTAGATCCTCTTCTGGGGGTCAGAGGAGAGTCCTGTTAGGCTTATTTTGTAGAAGCTTATTAAATCCTAAGACTCTCCTAAAATCTTCCTGAATTCTTGATCCTGAAAGTAAACAATTTTGCAATTTTAAAATATTGCAGTTGGTTTTTTTTGAAAAGTCTGTTAGCATGTTTGCAATTGATAAAGGGCATAGTAACTCATACTATATTTCTATATTTTTGCTGCAACTTAATTTTTCTCCTAGTGTATTAGAAAGATGTTTTGGTACATTTTGGTGCTATTTTGCAACTTGTGATATTAAATTAATACAATAAAGAACATGTAAACGGTAACATAAAATGTTTCTCATATATTATTTTTTTTATTCACAAAATATGCATATCTGTTTATAGCTGTGAAATGTCCAGAAATGAATTAAATATTTTCAGTTGAGAAGTGAATGTTCTATAGTGGGATGAAGTATAAACTGAATATTAGTAGTTTCTTTTGCACTTTGCAAATGAGATACTTTACACTGCATGGATTAATAATTATTCTTGTCTCACTTTCCCCATCAATTCAACTGCTAAATGATATTTTATTATGACAGTACTTTCTAAGGCTTTATGAAACACAATTTATTAGATCAACCATGTAGAATTCACAGTACTTAAATGACAAATCCTCCACACCTTATAGTCTTTAAATTAAAAATAAACTTCAACCTTGTGTGCCTATCTAATAAGCAATGGTGGCAAATACTGTACATACATTTAAAAGCATTTATAGAGACAATTCTTCTTTAAATTTTTCTTAAATTCTTAAAACTTATAATTCCTTTTCAAGAACACAAAAATAGAAGTTGTCTAGCTAAAAACTATTGCAGTCAACCATGAATCTCAAAAACTGAACAGAAAATGGCATCACATAAAAACCTAGTATTTTTCCTCATTTAGAAACATAAAATATTCTTTGTGAATTGTCTTCTGAGCATTTAATGTTGAAGATTTTAAACTTACTATATACTAAAAAATCTGTACCTTGACAATGAAAATGATGAAAATATTTTTGCTAATATTTTTATGTACATTTTTAATCTGGGAAGCATCACCTAAGTGCTATAGATGTTCTTTCAATGCTTCTATCATTTACTCTTTTTTTTTTCTTTATACTCTTATTTAGATTTTCTGATCTCACATGTGTTTATTTCTACCTAATGCATGGAAAGCACAAGAAAACTAGGCAGAACACAAAGTTAATCTGTTGTAACTGCTGAACCCAGGACATAACTATGATAATACTCAAACGAAAAAGCATACATAATTTTCTTAGATCTTTACAACATCAACAGTAGTCTAGGAAACTGAAGTTTTGAGACCTAGATGTAGAAATTAATGATTCACTAACTCATTTTCATTTTCTTCTTGTGATCTCTCAGATATAGGCAAGAAGATGGGCTGCCTAGTAATTCCACAGCAATTTTGCAATATTTCAGGTTTTTTTATTTCTTTCTTTAGGCCTAAAATTTTTATTTTTATTCAAAGAAAAAAAGTAAATGACGGTGTAAAACTGCTGAATGAAGAAGAATTGTTCCTCCATAACTGTATGTTTAAAAATTGCTTAAATTTTTTCATCTCTGAAGTAGTTTTGCCTTGTTGGCATCTGGTCACAAGACCATATATATCCTGCTGTAAAGGTCATTTAATATGGTCTAATATACTTGGCTACCTTCTATAAACATATGGAAATTACTTTTTCACTTAAATGTGAAACTGAAACCATCAGCCAATTAAAAATGTATTGAATATTTTAAAAGGAAAAAAGTGTCACTGTTCTATCATAACAGAATGAAATTAGAAAGTCATATAAATATGTTGATACTGGATAGAAGCCTAAAGTAAATCCCTTGTCATGATAAGAGAAATGAAAGGTAATCTGAATATCAAAACAAAGTTTATTTTCAGATTTAGACTGATGCTGTCCTCCACACTGACTAGAAAGACTGGAAGTTGTAGTCAGGATCTCTGATGAAGCATTTTTCCAGTCATTCTTCCACATACTAAGGTTACTTATGTGATGCAACAATATGAAGATCAATGTATCTTCCTAAAAAAGTCATGTAGTTAAAGGACAAAGATTTGCCATAAAATATTCCCTACACATTGGTTTTAGGGTTTTTTTGTTCTTACTTTTGTGATCTAGTGAAATCCACTTGCCAATGTAAAAATATAACTAAATATTATAATTTTATTTTAGTAGAACTTCGAAGAATTTGTGGTTTGCTGAGAATCCAGTGGCATCCTTACTCACCGATTTAAATACTAGGCCTGCTTTACGAACATGCATCCCTCCTCTATAAAATTTCATCTAGACCTTAGTTACCTGGAAATCTACAAGAATCTGATGAGTTTTTCTGGAAATCAGAACTTTGTGCTTAATTTGAAGGAGTAAACTTATCCCCCTTCAAGTCTTTCATTAGTTCTTCAGTCTTCTTTCTGCGATATTCCTGAATCAGTTTTATTTCAAAGAGACAAAAGAAAAAGGCCACACCTACCAGCACTCATGGATGTGAAAAACCTTCATGCTATGGTCACTGCATTGCTGACTTCATTCAGAAATCTGTCAGAAACATAGCAGTCTCATGCTATTCACATTAATGGTTGCATTAACTGAAGCTGTTATGCTACAGTGATTTTTGTTTTGTTTTGTTTTGTTTGTTTTTTTTTTTTCCTTTAATAGTTTTTATTCAGTTTTGGCTTTTCTGGAACTGTGGCCATTGTTTGCAACTGTAAGAAACACCTTATTTATGGAATGGGAGTTATAACATCCCATACTAATTATATACAGGCTAAGTGCTTTATGAGATTTGTTGCTTTGCACCCCAAGAGACTGACACTTCAAATGTAAGACTACTGTTCCAGTAATACATAGGACATTATAGATATGAGAAAGGCAAAGACATTTTGCCAGATCCAGTTTTTTCTTTAAATATACAGTAACACTACTATACTGGCTAATTGGTTTAGGCAGCATTGTTCCAGCATAAAATAACAGGCATAAAATAACTGTCATAAAGCTTCTGCAAACTGTGACTTTTGTATCATCTTCTTAGTTGCAAATAAGATTGCTGACCATAAAATGCCTTTTTTGTAATGAGTATCACTGCTGTATCCTGTAAGATTTGATTACAATTTGGCTAGTTCAGCTTTATACAAGGTCTTTTAGACCAGAGTTTTGGCATGACAGTAAAGGCAGCTTTAAAATTCTCTCTCTTCTCTTTGATCTGAAAATCAGGATTTGTATAGGCAAAAATAGGTTTTGCAAACTACATGTCGGTTACAAAAATACCCTGACAAATTCTGCATGGACCCGGTACTAGTATATTGCATTGTCAGGTGTGAATAAATCATGACTCTAATAAGTAAAAGCTGGATTTTGTAGACCATTGTTGAACAATTTATTCTGTGTATCTGCCTAAGTAAGGATTACTGTATTCAACATCTGAGAACACTTGGAAGAAAACAGGAGAGTTTGGTCCTAGAGGTAAAAACTGCTGAAAATGCCTTTGGCTGAACTCATTATTAACTACTGTAGATACTCTTAATGCAAATAACACCCTGCAATGCACATCGCTAGATGACAGGACAAGGATCTATTGAAGGCAGAAAATAAAGTATAAAATTTATGTTTTCTGACTGTTAACAGGAAACTTAGATCCAGAAAAAAAAGTATCAAATTTTAATGGGCCACTGTGAATGCTAGAGTCATGTTTGATAACGTACATATATCTCAATTCAGTACTATCTTTTGCATGACTTACAGCCATGAAGTTGTCTTTAAAATACATCATTTAGTGACTACTCATTCTGTGACTGCCTCTGAGCTAACATATTTATTTTCTATTGCAGTGTAGTTAACAACATTTTTTATTGTTAGTTGGAGGTTTACATTGTAAAAATATTCTGAATTGCATGTATTTTATAACATATTGGTAAATTACTTAATCATTTAACTGATTTTTAAGTACGCACCACTATAAGAACTTTGATCTTTTGCTGCTCTGTAGATAGAAATCTTTAAGAAAATCTTTTCTTTTTTTTTTTCTTTTAATCCATCTCTTGTCTGAGGCTGGTTTTATATCAGATTCCAGATGACCTTCAGTAAGGTGTATTAAACCCAACTGAAATTAACTTTCTTAATCAGCACAAGGTTGAATCAGAGCAGGAATTCACTACTATCACATATTTCTATTGAAGGAAGTTTTCAGATTCTTTTCAGAAAGGAAGATGGAAAACAAGAGGTATTTTGAACATGCACAGAGTTTGTTAAACCACATCCTCTGATGAAATTAAATTGTATAAAAATTGTTTGGAATCATAACAGTAGGGCTGGCTTTTGAGTGCCAGAAGTACTTGAGAAGTCTTTCTGCAGCTGACCTGTGTCACTCAGCGTGTGCAGTGGAAGGTGACCTTTTACAATAGCCTGCACGATTCACGTAAGAAACCACAAGCTCTCCAGAGGTTAAAAAATAATACAACAATTAATGTAAACTTCCCTAAAACTGTGTCAGGAATAAGAAAACTCTTGGCAGATTCTTATTAAAAACACAAAGCACAATAAGAAAATGAGAATGAAAGGATGGATGGAAGGATGGAAGGGAGGAAGGGAGGAAGGAAGGGAGGGAGGGAGGGAGGGAGGGAGGAAATAAAATCACCACCCTGTGGATCCAGCGACATCTCCTAGGTCACCGAGTCGAAATTCTTTCAGTTTTGGTCCTCTGTTACTCTGCTAGAACTCAAAGTAGAAAGTTACATCACACAGCTGCAGCACAGTTACTGGTTTTGTAGGGTCACGCACTTTTGGAATCCTCCCAAAGCTAGAGACTCATTTGCAGGAGTACTTTATGAGCCCCACACCCAGTTAACTTTATGACCTGACAGGCACCTTTGTCTATGGGCAGCTGATCTTCACAGACTCGCAGGCAACATAGGAAAGCATTCCCCATCTTTGAGAAGCAGGATCTCTGCTCTGCCCCCAAGTCTTTTGACCAAATGATAACGAGCTGTCAGTTCCTTCTGTCTTTTGACTTGTTTTGAGACAAATGCAATGAGGGTCTCTTGACCATCACAACAGCTGAGAATGTGCCAGTTAATTTCTCGCCGATGAGGTTCCATGGAAATGATGTTTAGAGTTTGAAGGAACTTTGGATCTGCTGGCATTCTTTTTTTTTCTCCATTACACTTACCTCTCTGTTTCTGAGGTGTGAAGAAGGGACAAAGTAATATGTCTTTAAAAAAGTCTGGGTTTAGTATGACATTTTTAAGCTTATTACATTGGCATAGCAAATATTTTAAAAGGTGACAATATTTTTAATTACTATCACAAAACTGAGTGTTTAGGATCACTAAAAGAATCGCTATCAGAGATAACAGCAAAAGTAATTTTAATATAAATTCAATTGATTTCAATGGCAAGGTCCACTCTATTACATACCAAAAGAGATTGTGTCTGAATTGACAATGACTTATACAGGATTGGGTTAAAGTTATTTAACAGAATTGAATTGAAATAACATGTATAAAAACTGAAAACACAAAGGAATAATGGAGACCCTCCCATTGAGTCATGAGGTTCAGACTGGGCCCCCTTGCTTTCTAAAACTTCTCTTAAAGAGAAGTCTACATGCAGCTGAATCCAACCTTCGTCTTATTCAAGACTAAGACTATTTTTTGATTGACAAAAGCCCAAGCCTTAGCTTGCGAAGATTGCTGCTTTTAATATGTTTAATAGTGACTATAAACCAATAGTTACCCAGGAAAATAAAATTATCACTGTTCAGTTTTTAGACCTGGTCAACAGTATTCATCTGAAAGATTACAAATGGAATTTAGTAGCAGCTTGTATTGTTAAAATGAATCACAGGATTTCTAACAACATTTCATTATTTATGCTAATGCATATGCACTTACAATTAAATATCTAAACTAACACAACACATTAAGATGGAGCTATATGTATATATAGATGTATATAAATATATATACATACGTATGGTAAAAATTTCCCTCAGGTGTAAAGTAAAAGTATAGCACAATACTTGTCCTAATATATTCATGTCAGCTTTCTCAAGGGGCAAAGGGTTGAGCATCACCGAGCAGCAGTAACAACCCAGGCAGAGGGTCCCCCTATTTCATAAACTTTGAGAGTTTATGGACTCTGAGGAGCACCCCGTTCAGAGGGAGGTAACTGGCCACAGCTCACTGCAGTGCAGAGCTCAAAGGAACTCTCTCTTGGGACCACTATTTATATGGTAGTAAGATGATTGGCTTTAGTTGTAAATTTTTATTCTAGCCTCCCTTCTTTGTCAAGAAATGATTTACCATTCAAAAAAAACCCTCCTGATATGATAAGGGAGTACCTCACTTTCCTGTTATCTGTGTGGCCCTTCCCACATTTTTTAGGCAATCAGAGTTAATGGTCAGGGAGCGCTCAGCCATACAACTCCTTGCATTTGTGCAGGGCTAACACAAATTCTTGGGAAAGCAGAGGGGTCCAGGAAAAAGGGAAAGGGATGCACCACCACACTTACAGACACTGGTAAGTCTTATTTCTTTAAAAATTCTTATTTTTATTAATAAGCAGAAAACATGAATTATCTTCATGTGAAAAACCCTGTATGTTAAATAGCGCTTTCTGATTTAGATGGCTTAAGCTCCTTTTCAAATGTTTCAGCAGTTTGTATGAAATCATGATGACTCAATGAGAAAAACAGGAAATCAAATTCTTCTGGGCAATATCAGTCACGTTACACATTCCACTGGCAATAACTATTGTTATTACACTTACATAGCATGCAGTTTTTACTGGGTGATCATTTTCAAACATCAGTCCTGCTTTCTGTGAGTTAAAATGACTGAAACTTCTGTAATGCCATTTCTGAATTAAAGTTTGTTTGTATTTCTGCCACCATAGCTTCATTTTCCTTTCTAAACTCATATTATTGAATGCATGTTCATAAACAGGGCACATAGTCTAATTG
The DNA here is from genome assembly GCF_028554395.1 of Pezoporus wallicus. NCBI lineage: Eukaryota > Metazoa > Chordata > Aves > Psittaciformes > Psittacidae > Pezoporus > Pezoporus wallicus. Next base: position 515,446 of record NW_026642361.1, read on the forward strand.
GTTTCCTTTTAAGCATGATATTTTTAGTAGTCTCAACATAAACAGTAGTGGTGGAATTGTTTTTTTTTGTTTTCCACTGAAGTGCTCTCTGTAGGAGGCCAGATATCATCGATTCCCTCATAAGTCATTGAACATCTGAAAAAAGCTCTATTAGCATTTCACAGGAGGAGCAAAATTCTTTATTCTTGAAGCAGATTTGGTAGTCATAATATAAAGTAGGGGGAATTACTAAATTCTGTTGAAGTCGGTGGGAAATTGTCTTCTAATCCCATGAAGTCTGAATTTCACTGTAGATGTTTAAAAAGACGTATAAAACTAACGTATGGCTCCACATACTCATCCTTTGGATGCATTTCACTTAGTAATTGACACTGCCAGTGGAACATGAGCTGAGATCTGAATACTGGACTGTATAGCTGTACTTAAATCATAAAAATATCTTTGTGTTTCTACTTTGAACTCGGTACAGAATATATTTTTGCCTTAGAAACTATATATGTTTGGATTGGACATCAGCTTCTTTAATGTGGGTCCTCCCCATGGGCTGCAGCTCTTCATGAACTGGTGCAGCATGGGTCCTCTCCACAGGCCTTCACAAATAGGCTGCACCAGTGTGGGTACCCCACAGGCTGCAGTTCCTGCCCTCAACTCGTTAGAATTTTGGCTTGTCCTTAGTTTATTCATGGTTATGATTATTACTTGGGTTTATTAAACTAAATGTTGTCTTGCTATTTAACCATTCATCCATCTATTAGTGCAATTTTACTAGTAATGGAAACCAAAGAGGTCTGGTGAAGGAGCTGAGAAAGAGTAGAACCTTGGCAAAAAATATGAAAAAGCCTTTTCAGAAATACAGCATCTGCACTGAAAGCAAAGTAAGCTTTGAGTGTGATGATAGTTAAAAGTAGCAGGTGAAACTAAAAAGGAGTAGTGCAGTATGCTTATCTATCTCTCAACAGAGGTTGTTGAATAGGAAGAGATCAATTAAAATGAAGATAGTAACTGGTGATTTCCATTACTTTTATAACAATATACATTCCTGAAAGTTTCATTTAGGATTGTGGGCTTAATTATCTTGGGGTCTTGTTAAAATACGTTCCTAAGAGCATATTTTATTATTTAAAAGCAATTATTGGTGGTGGATGCAAATGACTAAAAATATGAATAAAATAATAATAATAAAGATTATATTATTTTTGTTAGAACTGCTCATGAAGTGTAGGAATACAAGTTGCGTACATGACCCCTATGTACTAGGAATTTACCAGGACTTCCTTCTGTCCCATAACTCCCTGTTTCCATTGCTCATTCTCAATGAACTCAGTCTATCAATTCAAAATATCTGTGATAATTTACAGAAGCTGCTGATAGTGTGTATCAATACTGAATTTAAAAATGCTGGAATTTTATAAAGTGAGCTGATACCTTTACGCATTCTCCTTTTTTGTTGCTTTATTTTAAAGCACTATGAGAACAGATCAGTTAGAAAAATTTCTGTGTTCATACTTCATTTTCTTGTTATACCTTTGTAGCTTCAATATCACACATTAAAGTCTTGGAAGTGTGAAAGCTAATGGTTTGTTACAGATATTTGTTAGGATCTCATGGCTTTTTCAGCTGTTTTACCATCACAAGCCACATACATTGATTCTTATTGCAGAAGCAAGAGGAAATAAATTATTTTGCTTTTTAGCATGGTTTGCTGTATTAATACACAAGTGAAGAAGTCATGGTCTGCATATGGGTTGAGAATTTTTTCTTTATATTGTATTTACTTTGTATTGAATTTAACTTTAAGTAACTGTATCATTTCTATTCTTTTTGCTTGTGCTTTTGCTCCAATTTGAAACCAGTTCTCACAGGTCTTGAGTTAATTCCATTACTCTTGTTATACAGATAAAACCTAGAATGATTTCCTAATCTTTCTGTGTGTTTCTTCATACATCTCTTTTCTTGAGTGTTACAGCCTTATAAAATCTGGAGGGCTTTTGAGTGGAACAAAGTGCCTATCTTCACTTATGATGGTTATACATCTTGCCTTGTGTATACTGAAATATTTGCTCTTTGTGATTTTGTTATCTGAGCCTTTTGTGCCCTGCTCTTGCACTGTTACAACTTAACTGTATACATGTGTTGGACTAGGTCTTTGATTTAGGACTAGTATATTGTGAATATTTCTTCAAAAAAATACTATGGACTGAAAGTTCTGTGTGTTTAGGATACAGTTTTGTTGGTTGTGGTTATTTTTTTGTTTGTTTGTGGGTTTTTTTTGTATTTTTTTTTTTAATGTGCAGTGCCCTTCTGTGTCAATTTCTACATGTTTCGGTTTTACTTTACTCATATTAATCTAAATAACATTCCTCCTGCAAAAGCACTTTTTATTATCAATTATAGTTGGGTTACATATACATTTGTTATTCCACTGCTTGATTTCTCAAAAGAAGAAAATAAGCAGAACAGGCCATTAATTGCATGGTTTCCTATGTGCTTGTGTGATACATTTTCACACTCCAATAACTGGTAATGGACACCACTTCTGTGTTCTCCCCATCAGCAAGTACACTTTGTTTTTTCCAATGCCTGTAATATCTCCTCACTGCAATACCTCATGATACTTTTCATGACCCTAGCAGTAAGACACATAAATATATGTGGATAAAAATATAAATCATAGAATCATAGAATAGTTAGGGTTGGAAAGGACCTTAAGATCATCCAGTTCCAACCCCCAGGCCATGGGCAGGGACATCTCACACTAAACCATATCACCCAAGGCCTTGTCCAACCTGGTCTTGAACACTGCCAGGGATGGAGCATTCACAGCCTCCCTGGGCAGCCCATTCCAGTGCCTCACCACCATTAACAGGAAAGAATTTCCTCCTTACATCCAGTCTAAACTTCCCCTGTTTAACACGTTATCCCTTGTCCTGTCACTACAGGCTCTAATGAAGAGTCCCTCCCCAGCATCCTTATAGGCCCCCTTCAGGTACTGGAAGGCTGCTATGAGGTCTCCACGCAGCCTTCTCTTCTCCAGGCTGAACAGCCCCAACTTTCTCAGCCAGTCTTCATATGGGAGGTGCTCCAGTCCCCTGATCATCCTCGTGGCCCTTCTCTGGACGTGTTCCAACAGTTCCATGTCCTTTTTATGTTAAGGACATCAGAACTGCACACAATACTCCAAGTGAGGTCTCAGGAGAGCAGAGTAGAGGAGCAGGATCACCTCCTTCGACCTGCTGGTCACGCTCCTTTTGATGCAGCCCAGGATACGCTTGGCTTTCTGGGCTGCAAGTGCACACTGCCCGCTCATGTTCATTTTCTCATCGACCAGCACCCTCAAGTCCTTCTCCGCAGGGCTGCTCTGAATCTCTTCTTTGCCCAACCTATAGCTGTGCCTGGGATTGCTCTGACCCAGGTGTAGGACCTTGCACTTGGCATGGTTAAACTTCATGAGGTTGGCATCAGCCCACCTCACAAGCGTGTCGAGGTCCCTCTGGATGGCATTCCTTCCCTCCTGCGTATCAACTGAACCACACAGCTTGGTGTCATCGGCAAACTTGCTGAGGGCGCACTCAATCCCACTGTCCATGTCACGGACAAAGATGTTGAACAAGACAGGTCCCAACACCGATCCCTGAGGGACAGCACTCGTTACTGGTCCCCAGATGGACATTGAGCTATTGACCACAACTCTTTGCATGCGGCCATCCAGCCAGTTCTTTATCCACCGAGTGGTCCATCCATCAAATTGATGTCTCTCCAATTTAGAGACAAGGATGTCATGTGGGACAGTGTCGAACTCTTTGCACAAGTCCAGGTAGATGACATCAACTGCTCTATTCCTGTCCATCAGTTCCATAGCCCCACTGTAGAAGGCCACCAAATTAGTCAGGCAGGATTTCCCCTTAGTGAAGCCATGCTGGCTGTCACCAAGTACCCTGCTGTTTTTCACATGCCTTAGCATACATTCCAGGAGAAGCTGCTCCAAGATTTTGCCAGGCACAGAGGTGAGACTGATTGGTCTGTGGTTCCCTGGGTCATCCATTTTCCCCTTCTTGAAAATGAGGGTTATATTTCCCTTTTTCCAGTCATCAGGAACTTCACCTGACTGCCACGGTTTTTCAAATGTGATGGCCAGTGGCTTAGCAACTTCATTTGCCAGCTCCTTCAGGACCCATGGATGGGTTTCACCAGGTCCCATGAACTTGTGCACATTCAGGTTTTTAACATGGTCTTGAACCAGATCCTCTCCTACAGTGAGCCCAAGGTCTTCATTCTCACAGCCCCTGCATCTACTTTCCAAGATTGGGTGGTGTAGTCACAGCATTTGCCAGTGAAGACCGAGGCAAAGAAGTCATTCAGAACCTCAGCCTTCTCCAAATCCTGTGTAGCTAGCTCTCCCAAGAGATTCCAGAGGGGGCCTACATTCTCCCTAGTCTGTTTTTCATTTGCTACGTACCTGTAGAATCCCTTCCTGTTATCCTTAACATCCCTAGCCAAGTTTAATTCTAACTGGGCCTTGGCTGTCCTAACCTGGTCCCTAGCTTCATAGACAACATCCCTGTAGTCTTCCCAGGCCGCCTGTCCTTGCTTCTACTTTTTATAAGCCTCTTTTTTCATTTGAATTTTCCTCAGGAGCTCCTTATCCATCCAAGGAGGTCTCCTGGCCCTCCTGCTGCACTTCCTTCTAGTTGGGATGCAACACTCCTAAGCTTGTAGCAGGTGATCCTTGAATATTAACCAAGAGTCTTGGGCCCCCCTGCCCTCTAGGGCTATATCCCATGGAACCTTACTAAGCAGGTTCCTGAAGAGGCCAAAGTCTGCTCTTTTGAAGTCCAGGGCAGTGAGCTTGCTGCATGCTCTTCTCACTGTCCTGAGGATCTCAAATTCGACCATCTCATTATCACTGCATCCAAGGCTGCCCTGGAGTATCACATTTCCAAGGAGCCCTTCCCTGTTGGTGAGCACGAGGTCAAGCATGGCACCTCTCCTTGTCGGCTCCTCTATAACTTGCAGAAGGAAGTTGTCTTCCACACAATCGAGGAACCTCCTGGATTGCTTGTGCCGGGCTGTACCGTCCTTCCAACAGATGTCAGGGTGGTTGAAGTCACCCATGAGAACAAGGGCCTGTGAGCGTGAGGCTTTTCCTATCTGTCTATAGAGTGCTTCATCCGCAGGTTCTTCTTGATCAGGCGGTCTGTAGCAGATCCCCACAATAATGTCTCCCATAGCTATATTCCCTTTAACCCTGACCCACAAACTCTCTGTGGACTGCTCACCTGTTTCCAGACAGAGTTCCATACTCTCCAGCCTATCCCTAACAGAAAGGGCAACTCCCTCTCCCCGCCTGCCGGGCCTGTCTTTTCTAAAGAGTCTGTAACCTTCCATTCCAACACTCCAGTCATAGGAGCCATCTCACCATGTTTCCGTGATGCCTATTACATCATACCCCCATAGACATGCACACATCTCTAATTCCTCGTTTGTTCCCCATGCTACGGGCATTTGTATAGAGGCATCTGAGCTGAGCTCCAAATGAAGTTGGCTCATTGGCTGGAGTGGCTGGAATATATCTACTTTGCTCCGAGCAGTTATTATAGGTTCTGGCAACTGACTGGGTGTGTTGGGATGGAATGATGCCCCCCTCCCCCTGTTAGCGTCGAGACAAACACATAACCACCGGAATGGTTATATGAGGTGCTTTATTGAGGTGCCGGGAACCAGGGGTACGCACCCAAATCTGGTTCCGACTCCCATCACATCACGTTCGCAATTTATACACTAAAAGTTTCGTAACTAATACATATTCAATATAGGTTGCTTCATCAACTAATACGTATGCATCAGGGATTGCTCCATCAGTCCGTTGCAACATCAGCCTCTTCTGCACTTGCGCAGCCCCCTCTGGCGGTCGTTCCGATGAAGTAAGAAGTCTTCCTCAGGTTGTCCTCTTCACCTTTTCTCTACTTGGATAGGTCCCAATCGTCTTGTGGACGTTAGCATTCTCTTATCTTCACCAGGATGCTTCTGGTATGCCTTTCTGGCTTTCTTAAGCCTAGGTTCTACTTGGGTATAGCTCCACAGCACATTCCTTTCTACCCTCCCTGTACGGTACATGGGTATGTTAGTTTCTATTACTAAAACTACAGAGTTACTAAGATATAGGATGGCACAGCTATTGCTGATTTTACAGAATAGCTAGGATACAGAACCGCAACATCACAACTTTTATAATGTTGTAACTTTTGCTGCTCCGTACCCCAGCCACAGCATAGAAGCCTTCTATTGATTTATAAATCTTTTGGATATAATTATTTTGCTACCTTTTCTACTATGCTATATGTTTATCTCATCATAAAACTCCACCCTTCCTTAATATTAAAAGAGGGAAGCTTTATGATAGAACAACCACACAGAATTATGGAGTAAAATTTTACCATTCCCTAACACCCCAACACATCTAGTTTAAAGACTCCTTGAACAGTCTGGCAAGCCTCTTACCAAAACTGCTCTTTCCCTTAGACCAGCTCCACCAGCTCCCAGCAGACCTGGCCTACAAACTTGGGTCCCGTGTTCAAGACACCCAAACCCCTGACTATGACACCACTCTTTTAACCATTTATTAACCTGGCTAATCCTTCTAGCTTTTTTTAGGTCCTCCCCTGTATCCTGGAGAATTGATGAAAAGACAATCTGAGCTCCAGAGCTCCTAACCACCTCTCCCAGGGCTCTGTAATCCTTCTTCATGTTCCCCAGTCTACTACTATCTATACCCCTAGCACCCACATGTATCACCAGAAGTGGGTAATAGTCAGTGGGACTTACTAGAGCAGGCAGCCTCTCTGCAACATCCCTGATCCATGCCCCTGGTAGGCAACACACCTCCCTTGAGACCAGGTCAGGCCAACAGACGAGTGCTTCTGTTCCTTTCAAAGTAGAGTCCCCTACTACTATGACCCACTGCTTTTTCCTGGCAGCAGCAGTAGAGATCTTTACCAGTGCATCAGCTGGCTGTTTCTGGTGCGAGTGCCTTTCCTCATTAGCCTCCAGCAGGACAGCAAAGTGGTTCTGGGTAGGGATAACAGATTTAGGGGGAAAATCCTTGCTTTTAATTTTTCTTTCTTTTTTTTTTTTTTTGTCATTAATTCCCAGTTTCTCAGCTTAACGGCCTTCTTCTTTCCTTCATGAGGTAGAGGGGAAGCTCGAAGCACCTGCACAGTTCGGGCCGGCAGCAAGCATTCCTGCTTCCTCTCAGCTTCCCTGACATCTTGCAGCCTATTGACAGCATCCCGCAGCTCAGCCCCGGCTGCAGGAGGACCTTCACCAGGGAGCACCGAGCGCAGCCCTGCCCACTGTGCACCCTCCCCTCACCAGACCAGTGCAGGCACTCTCCTCTCTACACTCCGAGCTCTGCACTGCAGGCTCCCCTCTCGTCTGCTCTGTCTGGGTGCCTACGCTGGCCACCGCCGGGGCAGCCAGAGCAGAGCTCCAATACTGGGCCCCAGTCATACGACGAGTGCTCACCGTCCCGCTCGCCTGCCCCCACAAACTGCCCCGGTCGCCCGCGCTCCCGGGAGCAGGTTCTTAACCACTCAGGGATGGTGCCGCTCCTCCTGGCTCCGCCCCCTGTGAGGCAGCTGCTCGCGCCATATATTTGCCACGTAAATACATTTGTCTTTCTTAGGACGCAGCCATCTTGTCTAACACAACCTGTGTTAGACTGTGGTCAGTTGTGGATGCAAGAATAAATTAACACTTCACTCAGTTTAACTTCACAGCTTCTGACATTGTGTAGCTTAAACCCTTCTGAACTCAAGTTTGCATCTACATCCTTGTTTTTGATATCACTTCATAACTGCGAGAGCAGTTATCACAGCATGTTGCTAGTAAGTTTCACAATTCATTTGCACATTGAGTGGAAAAAAACCCTACTTCCGGTTCAATTCAGAAATTCTTGAATGCTTCCTTTTATCATCCTTGGGTTTTTTTATTGTGTGAAATAGTGAATAACGTTTCCTTTTTTTTCACCTTCTCTACATCATTCATGTCTCTCTACATTACAATCATATATTCTCCTCCAATAATTTCTTTTTCCAGCTGAAGAATCCCAGTTGATTTAATCTCTCCTCATACAAATCTTTTCATAATTCATTTTTACTTGCACTTTTTTTCTTTGAGCTGGGGAGACCTGAAAGATGTTCAACATTTAAGATAGATATGTATTATGGAATTATGAAATACCACAGTTATGTTTTATAATTTTGTTTTATATTTTTTACTCTTTTCTAAAACCCTGCAGTTTTGACTGCTGCTAAAAACTGCTATTTTAATAAAATTAACCACAATGACTGTAATGCTTTTTCTAATGTGTTAGTTTAGGACCCATTTTTATATATATACACATACATGTTTGTCTGACCTTTTTTCCCATAATTTTTGTTTTATGCTGATTATACTGAATTTCTCTTGTAATTTTATGGTCCAGTTACTTAGTTTCATTAAACACTTCTTCAACTCTTTGCTGTCAACTTTAATTTTGAATATTTTGAACCATTTTGATACATCATATATTCCTTCATTGTTTAATACCTTTTCCAGAATACACTTAAAAATACAAGTTCCCTCGCAGGTGGCGAGGCATGATGGCATTTCTCAGGTAATCTTCCACTGTTAAAGCAACCATTTATTCTTGTGCTTGGTTTGCTGCTCTTTAATCAGCTGCTAACTGTATAAGACAGTAGTGCATGCTTATTGTCTGATAGCTTCTGTTTTAGAAAAATATTTCAATTAAGCAACTATATAACGTATTAGAAGACCACCTACATAAATTGGGAAAGAATGTACATTTAAAAATACGTTTATTGACACCTTTAACTTACATATTTGTTCATTTTTACTAATGTTTTAGGCATATTTTGATGTTTTAGACATATTTATTTTGAACATTTTTATTTTTATTTACCATTTTTCCTTATCAAAATACATAAATAAATTTCTACCTATCTAGTTATTTAAGTAATTTTTTAAAAGTTGCTCTGAGATAAATTTTAACTGGTTTGGGTGGCAAAGAAGTGAGCTAGTGTATATGCTGCTGGCTTCAAATTTCAGGGTCATTCAGAATGAGTGTCTTGTAAAGATATGTATTTTTGAAATGCATTTTCAGGGCTTAAGTTTTCAAGTGAAAATAATTTTGAAACAAACCTTTTTTCTTGTAGTTACTTTTTAAATTACCAAAATGAACAATTTAACTTTCCACCTTCTTGATATAAGAGAACTGCAGTAAGTAATCATATTGTTGCATGTAATCGATAATTACAGAGTTAACTTAGCAGTTTTTTTAAATTCTTATTCAAATTATGATTTTTTTTTCTGTGAATTATGAACTTTTTTTCCCTAATTTATTAAAATAAAAATAAATATCAGTTTAGTACTTGGAAGTAATCTTAGTTTTTGTATCATATTTATTCATTTGACTTAGTGATTCATATGTATAAGTCACTAGTATAAATTACATATATGTATGTATATAGAGGTGATGAAAAAGATGATGTATGAAAAAGTTCATATAATGCTGAAGAAACCCTAAAAGAAAGCTTAGAAAAATATTTAGAAAAAATAATTTTAAAACATATATTCATTTGATAACACCAGCCCTGCATGAAAACTAAACAAATATTGAAAATCGTTGCTATGCAAATTCCATACTGTGCCTACTGCTAAACTATCAAAATATAATGTTTTAGCCTATCTATCATCATCACTGATACACACTATCTTATCTTCTCCAGGGAGTCATTTGCAGTACAGGCACTGCAGATATATATGTAGATTACTAAAAGTTAGCAACAGTGTTTCTGACATGGAACATACTGCTTGAAAATGCAAAATGCCACAAGGAATAATCCAAACAATACAGAGAGAAGCATTACATTAATGTTACTAATACATTTTAATGTATATAAAATCTATTTCTGTGCTGAACTTTTTTTTTTAATAACATTCTGAAGAAACATTCTGTTTCAATATAAAAATGAGGACAAATCATTCTTCTGCCATTCCATCCAGTATGAAAGGTGCCTGTTGATATAGGATAATAAGCAAATTGCACCATTAGTCAGTTGGATGACACTTGCTAGAATTCTGTTATTCTAATGCATAGAATAGCTGATCTCATGTGACTAACTTTATGCATCTGAGCAGTAAAAAGCCGGTAACCCATTTTCTTGCTGCTGTGATAATGAATACAGGCATGGATTTCTGAGCATCTTTTTCCAAGGCTGCTACAAGTCTGGTCTTCTAAAAGTGACTGTGCTTGGCCAATAAGTGTGTGCTCAAAGGAATCATATTTCAGCACCAAGCATAATGTGTCTGAAGTCTTACTGACTGCGGACTGAGTGATGAAATGAGTAGTGTAACTGGGAAAATGCAAGTCAGCTGTGATAATTATGGTTTAGTATCAGATTCCTTCTTAAGAATCTTCCCTGGATAGTTATTCCTTCCTACTTACCATCTTTTGTATACTTTCTTATTTCCTAATTCTCACTACTGATGACAATCAATTTCCCATCCATCTTTAAATTATTGTAATATTGGTATGCCTCCAACATGCAGCTCTGCTGACTATGGGATGTATAAATAGTTGCTTCGGGGTTTCCTCTCTCACATTGATGTGATCACTAAGGAAAGGCTCTCTACAAGAGCTGAAGACCCTTGTGTAGTGTGAATAAAATCCTGAAGGTAGTTCTGCTAGGCAAAGTGGTTTTCCTTTTGCCAGTTTCTGCTACATATGAACATTAAAAAAAAAAACAACATCTAACTTAATGAAGAAATGTTTAATAAGAGTTTTGGTTTGTTGTTAGTATTTGTGGTTTGTTTTTTGTTCTTTTTAATCAATAGATGTCTATACATTTCAAAGAACTATAGGCAGTATGACTAATTTTCTGATAGCTTAGGATCAAATCCTACTTAAAAGTATTTTTTTGTATTATTGACTGGTGAACAATGAGCTCAATTTCAACTCCATCAACAACTAGCCTCCCATTCTCTGCAACAGCAGGTTTTAGTTATCAAGCATTACTAATACTGAATAGATTTTATTACATAACAATGAATCCAGCATTATTATTAGTTGCATAAACAAAAATATATTAATGAAGTATATAATTTTATTTTAAATTAACCATTCATTTCTTATAATTCTTTAAAGTAATGCTTTTTTGAATGTTTGATTCAAGAGTTTAGCTTCTTACTACAAAATAAATTACAATAAATTTAGCATGACTTTAAGAAGTTTAAATTGTAATCAAAATGTCTGATTTTTCTGCCTATAACAGAAAAACTAAGCATCAATCTCACACTCAGAATTTAATAATTTTAAAAATAAACTAATAGAAGATATAAAAATTTTTGTGTTGCATGCCCTCATCCACCTAAGCTACATGGCAGATTGCTAAAGAATTTAGAAAACAATGTTGTAGGGGATTGATGGCCATTACAAAACTGCATTTTCTTTTTTCATTTTTTTTTGCATTTTCTTTTATTTTTTTTAATTAGTTTTTACAAAACTAAATTAAGGTAGAAATGAAAAGGGGCATTTGGGGCTAATGTTACTGGAGGTAATGGATATTTAAGTGGATAGTCAGTGGGTATTCAACATCATACTAAAATCTTGTCTGAGTGGTTACTATAAATAATGAAAAAATAGCCACATCCTGTCAATCGCTATCTCTCCTTTTAAAGGTTTTTCTCAGTGTACTTAGAATCATAGAATCATAGAATAGTTAGGGTTGGAAAGGACCTTAAGGTTATCTAGTTCCAACCCCCCTGCCATGGGCAGGGACACCTCACACTAGACTATGTCACCTATGTCACCCATGTCACCCAAGGCTCTGTCCAACCTGGACTTAAACACCACCAGAGATGGAGTATTCACAACCTCCTTGGGGAATCCGTTCCAGTGCCTCACCACCCTTATGGTAAAGAATTTCCTCCTTATGTCCAATCTAAACTTCCCCTGTCTAAGTTTTAACCATTTACCCCTTGTCCTATCACTACAGTCTCTAATGAAGAGTCCCTCCCCAGCATCCTTATAGGCCCCCTTCAGGTACTGGAAGGCTGCTATAAGGTCTCCACACAGCCTTCTCTTCTCCAGGCTGAACAGCCCCAACTTTCTCAGCCTGTCTTCATACAGGAGGTGATCCAGTGCCCTGATCATCCTCGTGGCCCTTCTCTGGACGTGTTCCAACAGTTCTATGTCCTTATGCTGAGGACATCAGAACTGCACACAATACTCCAGGTGAGGTCTCACAAGAGCAGAGTAGAGGGGCATGATCACCTCCTTCGACCTGCTGGTCACTCTCATTTTGATGCAGCCCAGGATACAGTTGGCTTTCTGGGCTGCAAGCGCACACTGCCGGCTCATGTTCATTTTCTCATCGACCAGCACCCCCAAGTCTTTCTCCTCAGGGCTGCTCTGAATCTCTTCTTTGCCCAACCTATAGCTGTGCCTGGGATTGCTCTGACCCAGGTGTAGGACCTTGCACCTGGCATGGTTAAACTTCATGAGGTTGGCATCAGCCCACCTCACAAGCGTGTCAAGGTCCCTCTGGATGGCATTCCTTCCCTCCAGCATATCAACCAAACTGCACAGCTTGGTGTCATCGTCAAACTTGCTCAGGGAACACTCATATTACAGTTATCTTTTTTACTCATAGTGCTAGAAACCACCTCCCTCAAACACTCACTCTTACCAGTACACCCGTAAAGGAAAGACATCTTAGCCTAAAAAAGTGCCAAATCTCTGCCTCATTCACATCTTTGCTGACACTGCCATCCACTTAATCTCTCTCTTCTTCCTTGCAGCACTATATACATATTGAAGATCAATTCAAAGGAGAATCACAGAGCAGAGATCTCTGGGTGTGGATGAGCAGTTGCTTAAATCCACACTCTCTAATCTATTAGAGAGGGGAAAATGGGACAACTCAAGACATGCTTTTCTACCCTACTAATAAGTCATTCATCTAGTGAGAAAAAGACCAAAGCAATTTATCTGTCTGTCTATATAGCCCCATAATCAGGGCTATTACAGTAAGCTCCATATTTAAACTGGCCATTAGGTGCAAGGGATGAAAATAAAAATCCTTGGACTTCAATATTGTGACCAGACACTTTTTAAGCTTTGTCTTTAGACAGTGAGGAAGACAGGTAAGACAGGCAATGATAGTGTCTCATGGAATGTCCTAATTGCTCTTTGTCTGAGAGGAATGGTGCTGTACTAGAAAGCAGTCCTTTTCAGTACTGAGCCGCACATACTATATTTTAATGTATCTATATAGATTTTATTTCAACTTGGAGATCACAGCTGAATTTCAATGGAAAATCTGGGTTTCTGTAATTTCTTCCCTAAAAGTATCAACTTAAATCACTTGATGCTACATTTACCATATCTAAAGAATTCTTCATTATTGTTTTGAATACCTGTTCAGGAAAAAGAAATAGAATGACAGACAATGGTATTATCACAAAGATTTTGAACAAATACTATTCAGTTCTGCAAAATGCTTTCATTCATGGACTACTGGGATCTGCAAGGTGACCAGGACAATCAAAAAACTCAAGGACTAATATACAAATTAAAAAGTAAACATTTTCTTTGCTGTGAAATCTTGCTCCTGCACTGAAACTTGCATGTAACTTAGTGTGTATGTAACTTATAGCTGACTTCTGCATAGTAAACCTGAGTCAGGCACCAATGCTATTAAATTTGACAGTAATTTTGATTCATGGTGATATTTATATTTTTACTTCTACAGCTGTAATCATTTCAATAGAAAATTAGATCCTTACACTCCCTGACAGGGAATTAAGGTACACTTATGTATGTTGTCCAAAAGAGTGAAAGAAAACGATCTTTATGGTATGGTTACAGAATTTATGGCAAAGATGACATTGTTGGAAGGAATAAGTTTTAAACAGAGTGTCTGTACTCGTGTTGTTTGATTTTGTTTCAGCTTCTTTTGCATAAATTGGTATTATTCCATTTTTCTTTGGTAGTAGAAATAAAAGAGATTCTATGAGCAGCTACTGTTCATTGTCGAGAAGGTGTTCACATCTGAAGTTACAGGTAGCAATGCTCTTTTGTGTCGCTCTTCACAGTATTTATTTTCTGGTTAATTATACACTTTCTGATTAATTGGATTTTTTCAAACAGTGGTAATTCTAATATTATTTAAGTCCATATTATTTTAGTCTGGTAGAAAAGGCTATTTTTGTACTATATTAAACATGTTCATGGCTGTCTTAACTATTAACAGTGACCTTCATCTCCTATCTTCTTTACAAAAACATTTAACAAGATAAAAACATAGTATAAGAAAAAAAGTAAATAAATGTTTTAGAGTGAGGTATTATACGAAGTATTAGAAAGCATAAATGAAAATGAAGTGCTGAATATTGAAAGTTTCTACTCAACTGACCATTAAATTTTACAAAAAATCAGGGAATATCAACCTTAATTTCATTAAAGAAAACCCATTGCAAATTCTCAGAGTGGAAAAGCTACTAAGTCTTTCTTTTATTATAATTTTTTAGTTCCTTCTCAGGTATCCCAAATACTTGTACACATGTAAGCATAGCTATAAATATATTTATATAAGTTAATGACTAAGGACTGTGACTATGCTCATAAGTACCTTAGAAATTCTTGGGTTTTATGTAAAACACCCTGTTTCCCTCAACCTCTCCCCCTCAATTAAAGCCTTCTTTAAACTATGTTATAACGGTAAAACACTGAGAGAATAAGCTTTATCTTTTTTTCTCAGGTTAAGTTCCTTGGCATGCAAGATGTTGAGGAGACAGAGTTTGTCTCCATTAGTTAAATTAAGGATATTGATCACGACCTGGCCATAAATCTTTTAACTTTATCTCTGGTGATAATTTCCAACTAGGATTAATGTTTTTGGACCTATCTCACAGGAGATGAATAACTTTTCTTTTTGGCAACTCTACCTTTCAAGTGAGTTGTTAGGCATAATACATGGTTACATACAGAAAGAAACATTACTTCCCAATACGACTTAATAGAATAGTCTTTATTGCAAATATAGTTTATAAAAATAATATTCTCAAATTATGTAGCTACACACTGTTTGATGTAATTTCAAATATGAGATTAATAATTCACAATATACTAACAAATAACCCAAAAGGGTTATTGGTTAATCTTAATTTTTTCTTCTCTTTTTATGTGCTTTAAAAATTATCAGTATCAGTGCTTGTGCCTGACCTTTTCATAATAAGCACCTTGAGTACATTACATTGTGCCAGCAAATCCATATGTTCATTTAGACGATTCCTTCCTTTTCAACCTATTAAGTAGTACTGGACATTCAGTTTGGGGTTGTGATACTATGCTGCCAACAGGCATTCACAAATTCCTTATAGATTTGACTGAAGGGCAAATTGCCTTTGTCCTTTCAACCCTTATTACCAGATCTGCCAGAAATATTATTGCCCCAGTCTTGGAAAAATAAATTGAAATTTTTATCAGAAAACCCTAACTTTAAAATCCTTTTACCACACTCACGATGATTCTTATTCTATGAGATCCTCCTAATTCATATATTTCAAGTTTTATAACTTGAAATGTAAGAAAAACTGTTTTCTTCTCTCTTTTGTGTCATTATAGCTTTATCTTGACATGATCTTGTCTTACCTTTTTGTATATACAGGATCAAAATTATCAATAGTTTAATCTTCCTTTATCTCCTTAAACTCTGAAACTTTATTCAGAATAACCTCTGCATATCTACAGTACCAGTTCCTGTTTTCCAAGTTCTTTTATATGTTATTATTATACAGGATTATCTAGTTCCAAATTAAAACTGTGTATGTGCAGAACTAGCACCAAATATCTAAAAATACGAAACATAGAATCATTTGGGTTGGAAGCAATCTTAAAGATCATCCAGTTCCAACCCCTGACATGGTTGTGGACACCTTCCACTAGACCAGGTTGCTCAAAGCCCAAGCCAACGTAGCCTTGAATACTTATAGTGTTGGGACATCCACAACATCTCTGGGAAACTTGTTTCTATCACCATCTTCATAGTGATGAATTTCTTCCTAATATCTAATCTAAGTCTACCCTCTTTCAGTTTGAATCCGTTCCCCCTGGTCCTATCACTACTTGCTGTCGTAAAAGGGTTCCTCTCCAGCTTTCTTTAGGTCCCCTTTAGATACTGGAATCATAAAATGGAATCATAGAATGGGTAGGGTTGGAAAAGTCCTTAAGGTCATCTAGTTCCAACCCCTCTGCCATGGATATGGACATTTCCTGCTAAACCTCATTGTTCAAGGCTCTGTCCAATCTGGCCTTGAACACTGTCGGAGCTGGAGCATTCACAACTACCCTGGGCAACCTGTTCCAGTGCATCACTACCCTCACAGTATAGCTATAAGGTCTTCCAAGAGCCTTCTGTTCTCCAGCTGAACAACCCCAACCCTCTCAACCTGTCTTCATAGAAGAGGTGCTCCAACCCTCTAATCATCTTCATGGCCCTCCTCTAGACTCACTAAAACAGGTCCATGTCCTTATGTTAGGGACCCCTAGCACAGTAGCTGAACATAGTGCTCTAGGTGGGGCTTCATGATAGTGAAATAGAGTGGGAGAATCATCTCCCTCAACTTGCTGGCCACACAGGACACTTTTGGCTTTCTGGGCTGCAACTGAATTCTGCTGAGTCATGTTGAGTGTCCCATCGATCAACACACTCTCCTTACAGGTGCTCTCAGTTCGTTCTCCACTCAGCTTGTATTTGTGTTGTGATTGCCCTAACCCAGGTGCAGGACCTTGCACTTGGTCATGCACTTTTAATTGTGATATACTTTAATGGTATTGGTATTTTTAATTCAGTTGATCCTAACCATGGTGAAATTTTGTATGAGATGACTGTTCAAAGGCTTCTCCATGCATTTTTGTCATGTTTTCATATATTCTTTGGAACTTTAAAGCATTCAGCTGTTCTACATAATGTACTGCATGATAAATGACTCAGTATGGCAGATATGACAATAACTGCAGGTAGTGAAAGTGTTTTCTGTAACAGATCCAGCCCTAAAACAAACTTACTTTTTTTTCAGAACTGTGTGAAAACACTTTATAATTCCTAGTTTTCAGGTTAGCTACCCCCTTGTTAAGTAACATGTCATGGCACTACTAATCTGACCTTTACTCAAAATCAAACAGATTTCAAAAGGCTTATAATACTGGTTCAGGTTCCCATAGTCAAATTTATCTACTCATAAACAAGATCAAATTCTGGTTATGTCAATATCAATCCTGACCAACTTCAATTTGTAACAACTGTTTACTGATGTTTAAATATGTGCTTTGTATACAGCACAAAGGTTCCTGCCATTGAAAGATCAGGAGTATTAGCTGTTGATAAACTGTACCAGTTCTGATGAACTAACCAGTTCATTACAACAAATAAATAAGGAAGAGCTAGACGATGCTCTTTCTACAGCTAATAACTGAGCCACCATCTTGCATGCTTTGTTAAATAACTCCACTTCCTCTGACTGGAATTTTGGATCAGCGTCAAGTCTTGATTCTTCCAAAATGACTTATCAAAGAAGGTAGATTTTGCTGCCTTCTCCACATGGTGGAAGGGGAAATAATCATAGATCAATATCCAGCAAGCCTTCTGTCATTCTGGGATGGAGTATATTAGTCTTCAGTATTTTCTTCTCACAAGAATTTAGTTCCTCATTTGTTGTTGTTGGGTACTGAAATGCTACAAATTTTATTTCTTCTTCACATTCATTTCTACTTCATTTTGTACTATAGAGATGTTAAAAAATCTTTCTGCTATAAACCTTATTTTGCACACTCCTGCCTTCAGACTGCTTTTCTCCATCTCAGATACACTCATAAGATTTTACACATTATGTATTTAATGCACAGTCTTATAAGACTAACAATCATGTCCTCTTGTGAGCATCTCATGCAAACCCAAATGTAATACCACATATGACAAAACTGGGAAAGTGGTATTTTGCATTTTTGCTGTCTACTATTCTTCTTTCCCTTTGTTTGTACTGTTAGTTTTCACATGGAGTTCTTCAGAGACTCCCCACATAACCAAGAAATGAAATACTTATGTTAACTACATTTTTATTCTTTACATCAGAAAAAAAATACTACAATATAAATAATGTTTTGTGACTATAAACAGCAAGCAATAATGACTAAGATTTTCATAATTCTGCATGAACTTATTACAAATGGTAAAAAATATGAACTCTGAGTTTAGGCAGTGATATTATTTAATCAGAATTCAGAATACAAAAATATATGGACAATCTAACGTTGTTTTGTGTATTTTATTATTGTGCATATTGCCATGTTTGACTGAGTAGTGGGTCTTTAGAAGAACATTGTAGGCATTGCTTTTATAAGCTGCTCATTGGTGTGATGCCTAACTTTCATGATTCTTGAATGTATTTACTAAGTAAATGCTGAAATATTTGAGATATGCATCAAGTGTTATCAAGAAATAATTGGAAACTTTTATTTCTAATAGAAAAGTGTCTTCTGACTTCTAATAATCATTAATTTTGCTTTCTTTTTCCTTGTTTGAAGGCATTTATTGATAAAGAAATTATTTTTCTATTCAGAGCATTTTGGAAGGGCTAACCCAAACATTTGGGTAGAAATGAAAATTTATCTGCAAGATTATGAAAACTGGTTCCAAGTTTTGAGGGTGGAATGAGATTGTGTTTCTGTAATCCCAAAACAAGGTAAATTGAAAGAAACTTAAGCCTTAAGAAGTCCATATTCATGAGGATATAGATAACATAGGTGATGAAGCATTCTCTCAATGTTTACTTTTCATAGAATCATAGAATAGATTGAGTTGGAAGGGACCTTCAAAGGTCATCTAGTCCAAACCCCCTGCAATCAGCAGGGACATCCTTCAACTAGATAAGGTTGCCCCAAACCACATCCATCCTGGCCTTGAATGTCTCCACGGATGCATCGGAAAACTGACTGCAATGCTGTCTGTATAGAAAAGCCCAAACCTGTGAACTTCAAAAGAAAAGTAAGATAGAGTTGCTAAGTTATTCAGTTATACACACAATTCGTTTTTACTTCAGTAACAACGCATTCAGTCTCTGCCATGGAGAAGCTTCCATTTTTTTCATTCACAAGTTTTGAATATTTCACCTCCAAATGGAAAAAAGTCACCTGAAAAGACATGAAGACTAATAGTATGATACTAAAGTAACGATTGTAAAGGTCACATAGGTATTTAAACACACAGAGGTGTAGGTTTAAACAATTATATTTGAAATAGTAATATTTGCTGTAAGTTTCCATTTCATTAAAAAGAGTTTAATAAAGAGTAAATATATCACATCATGCAATACAGTGTAATACAATCTAATATATATTTGCAAAGTATTGTTTTTCTCTCCCCTTTTTCCTAGGTGATTCAGGAAACACATCTGGAGAGAAAGCTCACACCAAAACAAGATGTGAACTCAGATATGAAAACAAAACTAAATTAGCTGTTAGAGAATACATGAACAAGAAGTGTCTGAAGATTTTTTTTTTCTCAAGTTGTGGGATTTTTTGGTTTTGTTTGTTTTGTTTTTTTTGTGGTTTTTTTGTTTGTTTTGTTTGTTTGTTTTTGTTTTTTTGTTTAGAATTGAGTCATCTAAGGAAATATGCCATTTTATGGGTGGGAAGATGAGGAAAAGTTTTGCCAAAGTTACATATTTTTATTCACATAAGAAGTTTACAGATTAATTTTTAAATTAACCTGTTAAATATCTTTTATTGCCATAAAATTATTCTATACTGAGCTAGCTTACATGTCTGCCCCTTACTTAAATAAATGCTTATTAGAAAATAAGGGAGAGAGAAAAGATTTATATATTTTAATAGATGCCTGCTACTGCTCTATTTGCCTTAGTAGTTCTTATTTGTCATGAAAATATTCCTTCCAAAGTGTGCGTTTTCATCCTGGAGTTTAGTTAGAAAAAGTTAAAAATAAAATATATTAGGGCATTTAAAATGAATCTAGACAGAAATGAGTGAAAACTACCACAGAAAATTTCTTAGTTCTCATGAAAATTAATTAATTTCATGATGCCATATTCTAAGACCTTTCAAGTCTAGAGACAGAAAGATTAGAGTCACTTACTCTACCACTTTTTCAGTGTTTCCCACAAGTGTCTTAAGTCTAATAAACTCTTCCCACCTGTACGCTGTTGCATGGTAAATTTTTAATATCATCCAAGAGAAAATGAGAAATTTGACCTTAACCATTTAGCTTTGTCTATTTAATGTTAAGAGAGCTACCTGACTTAAAAATATAATTATGATATAAAATTATGATCCGCAATTAAGTAAATTATCTTCTGGGTCCCTTTTTCTCAGAGAATGGAAAAGATGATCTTCTAAAAGTGCAGTCAAATAGCTAGCGGGAAAGAATTTCTTAGCAATTTGTCACTGAATAATCAAGTATATTTAGGATCATAAATGCAGAATGGAGAATGCATACGTTTTCTGCCTTGATATTGTTGACAAACTTAGATGAAAAGTTAGAAATGAAGGCCAAAATATTTAATTTTAGTTACTGAGGGTTAATTTTCATAGCTGAATTTAGATAAGAAGAAAACTCATCTCTTCACTCAAAGTATGTAGGAACTGTAGGTGGAAAGCATCTTTGAAGAAAAAAGAAGTAATTTTAGGCCTCCTCCATTGATTCAAGTTTTGGCAAATATTTTAACACTTGTGCTTACTATACCAAGAATAGCTGTGCATTGATACTGATTTTTATCTGTGCTCATTTTTGTCCCTCATTTGATAAATGAATAGCTTGTTAAATATGCCTGTTGTTCTAGTTCTGACACATTGCTCCCATACACAGCTGCATATTTTTGCTTTAGCACAGGAGTAAATTTCAGATCACTGTATTTATTTATTGTTATGTTGACATATATAATATGAAAACTTCTTTGTTGAATTAGTTTAGGAATAGATATATGAGACATTCTCATGCTACTTCATTTGTTATTTTACAAATGATGTTCCTTATTCAGAAGTATAATAGCACCCTAACCATGCTTATAAAGTTGGGAGAATATGCAGTAAAGCACCTAAAAAATGAAATTAAAAAAAAAAAAATATATAGTTGGCCTTGGTCTATTTTGCGAACTGATGGAATAAAAGCACTCTACTCTCAATCTTTATGAAATAAAATTCCAACATTTCTAATGCCAGTGAAGTGACCAAACCTGAACCAGGTAGGCTAAGGTGTTACTCAGATGTCCAAGTAGTCTTTTTAACTTGCGTAGGCATCAATATACAGGAAAGAGCAACATCAAAACAAAACCTACTGAAGATGGAATCTTTTGAAAGAGTTCATTGTGCTACTAACCAGTGATTCTTTATAAACTGTTGTACAGAGCAGCATATCAACCTCATCTATTATAAGGGAATCTATTAGGCCTTTCTGGCACAGAGCTTGAATGCATGTGAAAGAAATGCGATTTAAAAATTAAAGATCTATTACTTGCAAAGAGTTAGTGAAGTGTTCAATCAGATGCCAAAGCAGCAACCGTCAGATGGGTTTAAGTAAATAAGTAAGTAGCAGTTTTCACTCCTAATAAACAAATGTAATGTAGTATTGCAGACAAGCAGATTCCAGTGAACTGGGACTTCAGAATAACAGAACCATAGTGGAAAGGCACACAGCTTTAAGTTTGGTTTGGTTTGGTTTTACTTACATTTAATTTTTTTTATTTAATTTCATAGCAGTGTGATTTCCACAGACACCTTGCTCTGTTTAATATAGTTCCTGTTTTCAAGAAAAAAAAGTTCTTTTTTGTATTCCAAATTTATGGGTACAGAAGAATGGAATTTTAAACATTAATATAACTTTAAATGTTAAATATGAATGTGAAGGATTTCTATATTTTCTCTTTATCTCCTGTTCCTCCCCCAGTGTTCTCCATTATACATTTTACTTATCAGATTTCTAATCTAGATAAATATCAAAGTTTATTTCCAGTGTTGTGAACTTGTCAAATGCACTAATTTCTGTGTATGTTACACAAAAAGTTGCATCCTGTTTTCAGGAACAAATGAGAAAACTATGATCTTCAGACCCTAGAATTCAAGCTACCTGGATTCCCTCGATTGAGCAAATAATTTAGATAGCTGTTTCCTGTCTTTGTTTCATTCAGTTATAAAACAGAATTAACAGTGTGCTTGAGAGGAAATGTGAACATTCATGCCTGTTAACATTTTTTCTCTGTACTTTCTGTCTTTGACTTCCTTTATAATATATTCTCTTTATTTTATAGTATGAATGCTAGTCAGTTTCACTCTTGATTAGAATGTAATATCTTGAAAAATGCCTCTGAACTGTTTCCAACTAAATTAGACCTATAATCACTGGATCAGATAGACTGATTTTTTTGGGAAACCTCTGAGGTTGATTATATATGCATACATGTGTACTACTCAGTTCTACGTAGTTGTGTGAACCTAATTTGGCCAGGCTGTAGAATTTTGTGTTGATGCTTTGTCAGTCACTGCTGCATGTTCTCATATTTGGAAAGCACTAGTGTCACACCTATGCGTCAGCGTCTTCTCAGTGTGTTGTACAATTCCTTTTACTGAGGTTTACTTTTCTCCAGTGCATTCTACTTGGCTTATGATTTATACAGCTAGATAAGTATATAAATAAATATAAATAGGTGAATAAATTATATATAAATTTTGTATTTTTATATATTATATAGTTTTATATATATACGGGTAGATATTATATAGTTTTATATATGCAGGTAATATATATTCTTAGGCATACTAAGGTATATACATGTATATATTAGGAACACTAATTATTAGAGTACCTGTTATATTTAGGTTATGAAATTTGATATCATTAAATTGTATGTATTTAACTACTATTGCACAGTAAAAATACTATGCAAAAAGGAATTTTTAAAACTATACTGTTAGTGTTATTCAAACATTATCTACTTTTTTTCATAGTATATTTAACTTCAAATGACAAACATATTCAGCTAGGTGACTGTATGTGTGTGTGTATGAAGGGTGAAATGGTGAACAAATTTTGCATCAGAGGAATACACCATCACCACAGAACTGAAGATTTACCTAAGAAACAGTTAATTTCTTCCCCTTCGACTTTATTTTGTCTATATATGATTCAGTTGAGAGCATATAAAAATGAGCTGCAATAAGTCAAGTGTTTGTAGGGGAGCTAGCAGAATTCCTTCCCATTTTATTCCTAGTTCTGGTAGATATTTTGCTCTGACCTTTCATCCAAAAAGGATATTTTAAAGGGTTTTCTTGCAGCTTGAATTTCATAGAATAGTCCTTTGCACTTAACAAGATTTAGATGCTCTTCCCTTGTCTCCTTTGAAGTTAAAAAAAAAAAGCAAATAAAACCCAAATCAACCCAGCCTTCAAAACCGCAAACCTGTTGGCAAAGTTTCATACTGATTTGTTGAGCAGCCTGATCCGTTATTTAACCACCTGTTAAAACCTAGTTCCAGAACTTTCTTCATTACACCATTCCTCTTTTTTTTTCTTCAGTGCCTTATGTGATGGTGCCTCCTTTCCTGCTCAGGCTTAAATTCTTGGAGTATAGGAGGTCCAGTCCTTGCTGCATCACTGCTAAGATCCATATTAAAAGCCACATTACTACTCATTGGACATTCTCTACAGTCAATGGCTAAAAAAAATTTTTGACTGTTAATTTTGGACATGAATATTAATGAAAAAAATATTAGCTTCATCAAACAGATCTGAATTTCCAGTGCATAATTATATTTTCTATAATATTCCTCCAATTTCGAGATGAGAAGAAACTCTGTTATGCAAATGTAAAAGACATTTCAGAGAATAATATCAGTCTTTTTGATTTGTTCCAACTTGTTTTAAAATTTCCAAAGAACTCTTTATGTGCCAAACTAAAATTAGGTATGAAAAACATAATTTCTTAGCCATTTTCTGCACAATAGTTCATCTAATTCAATTAATTCTAGAGTCAAATTTTGTCTTTTTCAACAGTGAACTGTGCATAATGCAAATTAATTTAAGAATACTTTCATCAAGAGTGAGTACAGCTGTCAGTTCAGTTACCATTGTTTCTGTTAACTGGAATGAGATTAGTCTAAAAGATGTGTACAATATGATCTGTATCACATGGCAGTTTTTCCAGGTGTTTTAAGAAGTGACAGGACGTGGTTCCTGGATAAAACATTTAGCAAGCTCCCAAGACACCCATAGTCAAAGCAATTTAATCGACATTTTTGTGGTGCTATGAGTGGTTGTTTCCCCAGTGCTATCAACTGAGTGTCAGAAGTGACAGCTTTATAAACCATGAACTCCAATGGTAAAGTGCAGTTATTTATCTGGCTTCAACACTAGATAGAAAAAAGGGGTAAGTAAGGCATTTCCAAATTCTCTGTGTTTATGCCAAAATGATCATGGAAAACCTTGGTGGTTTGCCCTGCAAATATTTGTTGTACTACTCATTACTTTATCAAACGTGTTGTACTGCAATGTCTTGATCCAAACTATCCAGTTATCATGGTTTAAGATATTCCCACCTTTCCTCCCATTCCTTGCCGCTACTGTTTGTCATTTCTGCCTCCATAACCTGCTGCATTTTTGTTGGCGACTGCTACAGGTAAAGTCACTTAGTGAGTGGGTGTAACAAACTGATTTGGATTTTAAAATGAATAATTCCATGTCTTGCCTCCACTGCAAGAAGGTGATGGAGTGTTTTAAGTTGATGTTACCACCAGACTCTTCCTATCATGAAATTATCCTTTGACAGTAAAGCTCCCAGAATTTTTGCTGTAAAAATGTCACATTTATTTGTTCAAGGAAGTAGTAGGAATCATTAAGGGGCTTATTATTTTTAGCAGAGAAGCTGATGAAACTAAGAGAAACACCTCATTGTGATATGCAGATAGACTCCACAACTCGTTAAAGTTATAAAGTAGATATGCTTTTATTCAGCGCTGAGGCGCATGGGGATAGCTCCTCCAAAGCATGTGCATCTCAGTGTTGTTTCCCTCTACATTTATCCTCTAAAATGATACATATTCATAAGCTTACACAACATGCCTATAAATATTCATGTCCTATCCCTACTTTGTATTATGATGAGCTAGAAGGTCCTTTGCACCTGTGCAGTGCCCCCCCCCCCCCCCCCCCCCCGCCGTGGTCGTGGGCGAGGGTCTCAAGATGAAGTAAGTGAGTCTTCCTCTTGTGAGTAGGGGTCTTCAAGATGAAGTAAATGAGTCTTCCTCAAGCCTGAACTTTTCATCTCTAGCCGTCATGCATGCTCTTTAGGAGTCTGGTCAAAGTCCAAACTGCAAAGCTGGTTTTCAAGGAACTAAGTAACTATTTCTCCCCATTACCAGTCTGTTTCTCCCCCTTATCAGTAGCTTATTGTCCTCGTACTGCATGGCAAGCAGGATAGGCATTTGCAAACAATACTTTCTGTTAAGCAAGCAAAATTCCTTTAACCCCCTTGTACAACCCCCTTGTACAACCCTCCTGTACATTGGTCAACCCTCTGCATCAATTGTACAAAAGTTTGAAACATCTTCAGCATTGTAAATGAGCTAGTAAAGAAAAAAAGCTGCAGAAGGATTCAGTGATACATTTCTGAGTCATGCATTAAAGCTGCTCTCTTCTACATATCATAGAATCATAGAATAGTTAGGGTTGGAAAGGACCTCAAAATCATGAAGTTCCAACCCCCCTGCCATGGGCAGGGACAACTCACACTAAACCCTATCACCCAAGGCTTCGTCCAACCTGGTCTTGACACCTTTTGTTGAAATGGTACTGTAGGTTATGTAAATTGCTCAATTTGCAACTAATTCTTTGATTGCACACACCATTTGAATAATGCACGGTAGTATAAGTACACAATGTTCTGATTTTTCCTTCTAGGAACAGGAGCAGTCAACAATTGTTGTCCAAATAATTGTAAAAGACATATAGTAAAGATGGAAATTTTTTGTGAACATGACAATGTCTTTACATTCTATGAAACATACATCTTTGGTTTTGCTTACTAATTCCATAAATAGTTGTACAGAACAGAAAATTCCAACAAAACATTACTGAAATCCTTTTCAAATGGAAAACTAGGTAAATACATATAGATATTCCCATTTTTATGAGATTTCTCTCATTTAACCCATTACAAATAAGGTCTAAGAAATTTCTGTGTATGGCAATAGCTATTTTATAAAGTTGCAGGCATTTTTTCCTAGAGACAAGATAGCCGCAGACAACTCTAATAGCTTTGTAAATACAAGAGGAATCTACACACGTCACCTTAGCTGCTGAGAACAGAAACTTCTTTCCAGTACTGTATTTATATATTCTTTGTAACAGTGGATTGATCTAATATCCTATTTTAATATCTCAGTGAGTTTGAATGTTAAAATGAAGGAACTCTCAGTAATCTTCATGAAATAAAATCATTAAAAGTGGCACATTTTGTGTAAATGACCTTCATGATTCACCATAAATGGGGGACTAATGTTTACTAGCACAATGTTTACTGGCTGTTGAATCAGTTTTAATCCCAGATATGGTTCTAGTCTATTTAGATTTTTTTTTTTTTTCCACAGCACTCATTTTAAGAGCCCCATCTCAAAGTTTGCTTAAACACAAAATTATGTGATTGAATTTAGATTACTTTCTTGGAACCACTGACTTTATAAATGGTTATAGAAAGACATGGTTGGTTTTAGGTCATATCTTTGGCAGAAGGTTAAAGGATTGCATGCTGAGTTCTTGTAAGTTAAAATTAAATTGTCTATATTTTGTTTTGTTGGGGTTTTGTTTTTTTTTTCTTTTACTTTTAGGATGTTTTTTTCTTCCATGCTTGTTTTGTATTTAGAAGTAATTTCAAAGTTTAACATTCAGTATTTGAAAACCACTTTTATCCTTTATATACAAAATCCTGAATTCTTTATTTCAGTGTATTTTAAAGAATTCCATGTATTGGGACAGAAGAAAAATAAAATGTTTTCTCTCACTGGAAAAATTTTTTTTTTTTCCTTCTTGACATATTTCATAGTAACTGAAAAAATCATGCTAGATGTATTCACTTGCAGCAAAAGTTTCTTCTGTCTCATATACAGGTTAGCTTTTCTTTCTCTTGAGTCCTTCCACATGACTTAATGAAGATGACATCAGATGATGAATATAAAATTCAGTTTTGCTCAGAATTTTGAAACTGGGAAATTAAGCTAGCTGATAATTTCTTGATTTTTTTTTTTTTCACAAGATTGGAACACATTTATTTTTCAACAATGAAATCCTCAGTGAGGAGAGGATATTAAAATGAAAAGTCTGAGACTTGGCTCAGGTTTTGACACACTTCACTGTCTATTCCATGTGTGTAGCCCAAAATCTGTCTTTACCATTCTGTGCTATCACTTCTGTTTTATCTTCGTATCATCTTGGTGTCACTTTGGGTTGCCATATTCATTAATCTAGCATAGCTTCAGCAGCAGTACAGCCTGCTAACAGCATTCTTCATCAATACTTTCCTCCTGTTTTACTAAACTAAGTAGTTACTGACTCAAGGAGATCTGCTGTGATGGACTTCAAGATGACAAAGACAGTTCAAGTCAAGCACTTCTAAAGAGTAGGAGAGAATGGTCTCCTGATATTATAAAACGCAGAATAAATTCTTTTAAAGTGAAGGAATAAATCTGAATCTTTAGGTCAATATATTACATCAGGTGTAAGAGAAAAACAAACCTAATGAAACCAATTGAAAACTGTACTGAGCAGCTCTACCTTGGAAGTTGTGCAGAAATTTGAAGTGCACCTTTTAAGTAGTGCCTTTATCAAAGTCATACATTTACTGAAACTCAACAAAGTAATAATTTTTCTTCCAAGGAGTTTATCAAATTTATCAAGATAAAGTCATACCATGAATCACTTACTGAAATTACAAATGAATTGATAACAAGATTCAGGGTTCTTTTTAATATGTGTTCCCTTGAGGGAGTTGCTAGAGTGCTGGATTTCTCTCATCTGTTTTGTTTTGGGTCCCCCCCTCCCCAGCTCAGCAATTTTTAAAGACAGAATTGTTCTGTGGAAAAAGGATACTGATATTATGTTGACGTTGCTTGACTTGAAAAGCAATGTAAATCTTGCTTTTCATGTTGTTTGACCACTTCATTTTTGTAGTGTTATTTGAATATAATGAAAGCAAATTTAACTCGGAATGTGTCTACAATTTCTACCACTGATTTTTAATCTTAAAGATAAAAAACCCTTGTCTTACTGCTTTGGCTGTTTCTGTGGGGGTTTTGGTTGGTTGTTTTTTCCAGTTCTCAGTAATAAATACTTCTCTTGTCTCTCCATGGGTTGTGTTTAACCACTTGTGCTTAAAAATCCAGCTCTGTTTACCTTTGGAAATTTTAAAAAAACACTACTGTAACTTTTTTTGTTGTTACAATCCTTCTGTAGCTCTCTTTCATGAAATTTGATTTATAGTTCTAACAATTGTAATTCATCCCTGTTAGCATTTCATGGTGAATGACTGAATGCAACTATATATCAGAATTTTGTTCTTTAAAAATATTACCCTGAACCTCCAGTCTAAAGATGAGAGGACGGCCAGTATGGGGGTATTGAAGAGCAAACTCAGCATTTGCTTTGATGTGACTCTTGGGAGTGTCTGCATGCCCACAGAAGCTCCTGTAGCAGGAAAGTAAATACTCAGTTTTCAGAAACTGCTGCTCAGTATATTAGATTTTTCTGTAAGTAACATAAATGTTTGTCAAGGTGTGAAGTCTACCTGAAGTCGTCTCTCAGACAGGCAAGGTGTCGATTACATCTGCCCAGTTTTAACTGTCTAAGCTTAGTCTATTTTATGTGGTGAAAAACAAACAAAAGGTGAACTTAGTAATGCAACTGATGTAATGCAGCCTTTATTTTTCAGCAGCTCTAAGTGACTAGATGATTCAGATATTCACTGGAAAACCACAGAAGGACTAATGAACAGTTAATGACTTCCTTTGATCACTTTTGGGCAGGAGGCTTGAAGGTGATAGTAACTCAGAAAACAAATGCTAACTGTCTTTATATGTGGGCAAAGTCAAAGATATTTGTCTGGTCATTACAGTGATTTAGCAAGCCGATGGCACTGGCTTGAAAAGCAAGCTGGAGGAAATGCATGCAGTTGTGAGGGACAGTTCTCTTCACAGTAGCAAGGACTGATTATAATTTATTCTTCACAATGTGCTGCTACAGGTGTAAAAGTCTCTTCCTCATCATAAAACAGTTGCTGAAATAGCAAAGAAATACCACAGTGGTGATACATTTAAAACTGGTGTCGCAAGAGGGTTTGTGTGTTTCTAAAGGTAGGCATGACAGCAAAAATTTCAGATCTGGGAGTCTTGAAATAGAAAGTCAAACATGGGTTCATAGAAAGATTCAGATGGCTTCAAATCCTCCTTTCATATCCTCCAATATGAGTACCGTGAGAATGTTTAATCAAAATTAGGCAGAATGGGAAAGTTTTGTCTTGTGATTCACAGATCATGTAAAAAAGCCTTTTATTTTTTTCTTACAGGCACCTAAATTGAGGTTTTAAAAAAACCACACTCCAACAGTTGTTTAATGCTGTTTCATAGTATGAAATAATCTAATTTACATATACATTAAGAATCTATCTATGGCATCTATGATACAACAAACAAGTGTGGGGGTCACAATTCTTTTTTGTATTTGTTCAGTACTGCTTCATTTGTGTTTGCATTACAGTCCCATTAATGTTGCCCCTTTAATATACAGCACATGCCAAACATTCACTACAAAATTGGTCTGACTTCATAAAAAAACTTATCAGTAGTCAAATGTCAGCATCAATTACTTAATATAATCATACTTTAAAACTTAAATTTGAGCGTCACAGAGTTTTATTTCAGTTCTACTGCCTGCTGGAGGAAAATCAGACATATGTTCTCTATTATTAAACCTTCTAAGTCACAGTGCTACAATATTAAAAACTGATATATAAACATTTTTATATATAAACTAGTACTGCATTTAAATTGTATTAATTTTGTCATTAAAAAATACAAAAAATTTTTAAACTTTGAGATTGTTACTGTTCTTTTTTCAAGTTTATAATAAACATGAAAACTGAAGATTTCAGCTGTTAGGATAATTACTTTTATATGCTAAAGACATTCTTTTAAGTAAAATGTTTCTGAAGAGTTCATAAGAATGATGTATATCTAGTTACATATTCACATTGCTAGAGAATGAATAAGAAAATTTACTATTATGATTTCCTGGTAATACTTGTTTGGGTTTCATAGAATCATAGAATAGTTAGGGCTGGAAAGGACCTTAAGATCATCTAGTTCCAGCCCCCCTGCCATGGGCAGGGGCACCTCACACTAAACCATCTCACCCAAGGCTTTGTCCAACCTGGTCTTGAACACTGCCAGGGATGGAGCATTCACAACCTCCCTGGGCAACCCATTCCTGTACCTCACCACCCTAACAGGAAAGAATTTGTTCCTTATATACAATCTAAACTTCCCCTTGTTTAAGTTTTAACCTGTTACCCCTTGTCCTGTCATTACAGTCCCTAATGAAGAGTCCCTCCCTAGCATCCTTATAGGCCCCCTTCAGATACTGGAAGGCTCCTATGAGATCTCTGCACAGCCTTCTCTTCTCCAGGCTGAGCAGCCCCAACTTTCTCAGCTGGTCTTCATATGGGAGGTGCTCCAGTGCCCTGATCATCCTCGTGGCCCTTCTCTGGACTTGTTCCAACAGTTCCATGTCCTTTTTATGTTGAGGACACCAGAACTGTACACAATACTCCAGGTGAGGTTTCACAAGTTTTGGTTTTGTTTCTGTAATTTGAACTGTTCAGTCCAATTTTAAAATTTTAATTTATTGTTTCTATAAAGGAATTGTTTTGTCACATAATTACTTTTTTTGTTTGATTTGCCTAACAGTCCCTTATGCTTTATATATTGCCCCTCAGAAATTCTATAGTGCATGCTTGATTTTTTGATTTTTTTTCTATTAAATATATATTCTATACTGTTTTCAGAAGTTGTGGTTGTAATGTGGAACTCTTAACCTTTCAATTTGGCTGGCTTCATGATTTCAAGTATGCATGCTTAATACAGAATTAACATAGCGATTTGCATTTTATATAGTATTTATAGATATCCATCAGTTCTTAAACTCTGATCTGTTGAAAATTTTCATATTTCATAGAGATTTATTGGTCCTGTGAAACTCTCACAAGTTTCCAGCAATCTCAACTTGTGATGCTTTATAACATAGAAAAGAGAAAGCTCAGAAAAATTCTGGAAAGAGAGAGATATCTCATCCATTGTGTATAAAATGAGGAGAAATAGACTCTGCTGCATGAAATAAGGACTAGTGAATAGGCTGGGCAGCAGAAGATAGCTTTTCTTATGAGAAAAAATAACATAGTTTTTTCATAGGTGACCAAGATTCTGAGCAATGTTACAGAAAAAGAGAGCGTTGAATAAAGACGTTAAGTGTCTGAGATGATCCACAGTAATATTTTATGTTTTGAACTTTTGGCGATGGAAGGAAAGGGTCGAGAAATGAAATCTATATAGTCCCATTGTAAGTAGTTCTGCCTCTGTCCTTCTCTCTCCTCTTTACTACTGTTTTTCTTCCTACCACTAACAACATTTTAAAAAAGTTCACACACTCCAAGTAGAAGGGATGAGTGGTGAAAAAATTAATGGATTTTGTGAAGACCTCTATTTAATCTAGAAGACAATCAAGAAATCAGTTGTGCTATCTCCAATTATCGAACTTTTAAATTTGAAAATAGTTAATTGCAATGTTTGGTAGGTACCTGATAAAGAAAGGAAAAAAAAAAAAAGACAAATTTTGTTTTGCTCAGGTCAATTGAAAAAAAAATAATTTGTCCTAATGTAGTTTAATTTTCTACTAACATGTAGACAGCAAGCTTATAGTCCAGGTTTTTTTGTTATCTACGCATATGCTTGGTTCAAACTGCACATTCTCCATTCTCTTCCTGACCAGCTTTGTGTCTTTTTTTTTTTAACTTCTATTCTTTCAATAGTAATTTGCAGAACAGCTGTTTATTTTTGGCATGAAGGATAAAGAGCTTCTTCTTTGTGTTTCCATTAGTGTTATCTACTCTTCTGGAAAGTCAGATTCATCCTGATCCCATATTAGGAGGTGAGGAAATGGGACTTGCCAGTCCTTACCCAGACTTTGGTTGCCTGGAGTGAAACCTAATAAAATGGTCAACAAGAAGCAGCAATTGACCCCAAAGCCTAGGAAGTGGAAGGCCCAGATCTCCGAGACTTCTAAGATGTACAGCTGAGAGTATAGATACAGTCTCTTAAAGGTTATGAAGAAGAGGAAGTCATCCCTTTTGAATGCAAAGAGAAGCAGTATAGACCTGATCAATGGCGAGAAACAAGAGTTACTATAAAAGGGGATTCTTGGTATGCAGAAAAAGAGATAGTAAATAGTCAGAAAGAAAGAAAAAATAGGAAAGTGTATAGGAAGACCCGTGGAAGTTTAAATTGGCACCTAGAGTGGTTTTCTTCTTCTCAGGAAGCATGCAGTCAGTAGTTGTGTGATCTCTTCTTGGTTCAGTTATGGGTATGGGAATATTTGCCCTCCTTTTGCATGTATTTTTAGAGGGTCTAGTTTTGCTACATCTCTAAATTAAGGGAATAAGTCAGTATTTAGAAAGGGAATATGAGTCTCTGAAGTTCAGGTGCAATAAGGAGAATGGGGTTGACCTATAGGGTCAACTTAGATGATGAGACATGGACAAGTATGCAACAGTAGCTAGGACAGAGGCATGTCCAGGAGTTAAACTGGATAAAAAAATTCAGCTGAGAAAGCTAGAACTAAGATATTTGATCTGAAAATACCAAAGATGTACTAAGACTACTGGAAACAGACTACAGAAAAGTAGTATGTAATTGTGTAGTCAAGGGTCAAATTACAATGAATGTATAAAAGACTATTGAAATAAGGCCATACCAGTGTCTTTGACTTGTTTGGACTTCCAACAAATGAAATGTATGTTTCTATGATGTTTTATTTCTTTACTTAGTAATCACATACTTACCAGCAGTAAACTCAAATTTGTTTTTTTCCCCTTTTTTTATAGATTCTAGAATTTTATAATCTTTTCCAAGTTCTGTTGCTTAAAAAAATATTGTTCGTCTATCTTACTTCTTCCATTATTAGGAATTACAGTTGTTTTGTGATGCCTTTGTGCCTATTTGGTCCAAAAGTGAAATCTGTTGCATGAATTCCATAGTGCACTCTAAGTTAATTTACTTCCTACTAACATCTGGTTAAAAGGAAGCATGGAAGATCTGAAAAATGATGCCAGCTTTTAAATTCCATGAGGGAGGACCAGCTGGGTTCAAACTGAAGCAAAGCTAGGGAAAAAACATCCATCTATCCCTAACATATTTAGACAGGGAGATCTAGAGCATGAAGAAACTGTAGGTTCCTTAGAGTGATGACTAGCTGTCATCACAGGCATGTGAAAAGAAGCAAAAGAGTGCTTTAGAAGATTTATGTGGCAATTTAGATCAAGCTCTGATAATCTAGATTACGCAGACTCCATTTCCTGAGAGAAGTTAAAAGTGGATAGAAGAAAGGGAGAAAACCAAATAGGAATTGAAAGAAGGAAAAAAAAATCTCAACCCAACCCGCCCCCCCCCCCCCCCCCCCCCCCCCCCCCCCAAAAAAAAAAACAACAAAACCCCCCTAAAAACTCCCAATGAACCAATCAAATAGAAAAAATAACCCCCCAAAACACATCACCCTTGTATTGTTAAACCACCAGCTGCGTTAGCCTCATAGAAAGGAAAGCAAAGTCACTTTTCACCTTTCAAAGAGCTCTGATTTTGCTTCTTGCTAGATGATGCAGTGCTACCCAGAATATCTCTTAACAGTTATTATGGAAAGTAAGTCTCTGGAATCAAGGATGCTATTGCCTATGAAACGCTTCAAAACAAAGCTATTAAAAAAAAACCCAAATGCTAAATCTAACATCCCACTAAAATATAAACTATTATTTGCATGAACACAAAATACAAAAATCCTAAGGATTTATATTTTCCCCCAATCAGGAGCTCGATTTGATATGAGATTCAATAATATGAAGATGTTTGAGAAATTGCTTAATAGGTTAAATTATTCTCATTTTATGAGGAAAATTCATTGCTCAGCTAATCGTAAAGACAGACATAAACTAAGGAAAGCGACGAGAGGTGACCATACTCTAGTTATTAGGAAAATAATAGAGTATAATGGAGTATAAGTTAAAGTTAGTAACAGTAATATTTTACAGAGAGGATGCAAAAAATGCCATTTCCGCATTGTTAATGTGTGTAAATATGAGAAGCTCTTACAAAGCATTTAACTATAGCTGGAGATGGAGTCAGTCCAGAAAGAAAAAAATAAGATGTGAAAACTTAGGAAGTTTATACAGAAAAATGAAATTCAAGCTTGAAAATTAAAAAGTTTGAGTTTTCTCTATCTCAAAGGTCATGCTTTTTTTTTTTAATTCAAAATTTATTAATTTTTTATCTTAGAAAGACATTATTGGTATACTCTGTACCTCATTCCCCTTAGTGTTCCTAAGCAATTACTGATTAAGAAAGCTGGGTTGAAAATGCAGTATTATATTTTTGAGACTTTATCCCAATATATTGCACTCAGGAAAAGTTGAAATACATTTTCAGCAACAGCAATTTAACATACTGTGCAAACACCTACTTCAAGTGACTGTTCAGAGAAAATATATCTATGATTGCTATAGTCATCCAAAGTGAAGAAAAAAAAAAAACAAACCAACACACAAAACAACCAAATTCCTCACGTATATTTCTCAATGAAAAGTTAAAATCCTACTCATGTTGCCGAGGTAGTAAGTAATTCCCAGATAGAGCAAGAGATGCTCTAAAAATAATACTGTTATTATAGTAAAAGATCTCATATGCAAAGCCGGAAGTATGAATCATTCCATTTTATACTCACAAGCCAAAAATCAACCTGCATTTTTAAGCTTCAGTGCGTTCAGTCATCAAGATGTTCTGGAAACCCCTAAGTAGCTTAAGTCCAAGATTTGTTTATTTAAAGTGGTTCATGGATATTACAGGATAAAATAACGAATAACCTGTCACCATTATATTAACTCCATAAGGTAGTACCATCCTTGACCAAAAGGTGGAAGTAGAGTCGTTCGGGGGGATGGGAGGGGTTTGAAGATGACTTTATAAACCTATGCATGCTACGCAAATTTTGTTGCAGTTTGATTCACAATACAGTCTCCAAAGTAGTCAAGAATGTCACAGCATAACTATCCATGGGGAAAATCATGCTATATTTGAAGTCTGAACAAATCCTGCATAGAGAGGAATTTCATACAGCTGAACAAGCTTCACAGATGTTAGTCAAAGCCCAACAAAAAGTTAATCTAATCAAAGTTAACTTTTTCCGTCTGTGACATTTAAGTTTAAACAAGTAGCAAATATTAACAGTAAGGAGCTTTTGTACTACAGAGAAATGACTGCTGGCCTCTGCCTATGGATACTGTAGGAATAAATTGTTAATCTGTCTCTCTAGCTTCTGACATTCTTTGTAATGAATAGATGCTGCAAATCAGAAATAGCAGTAACTTTAACTTGTTCTGAATCATCCTTGTGGTAATATATCCTTGGTGAGATTGAACTCACATGACTGGATGTCTGAATCTGACCTAGCTGTGTAGACTGTGTTAAAATGAAGAGAAGCTGGTACTTACAGAGCAAGATTTATTTGATCACAATGCACGTCTTATATAGACTCACTAGTTTTTACCTGCACTGACCTGGATTCCTATCAGGCATTTGGATCCCTCCCCTTCACAACATTCTTGCCTCTAAATTGGAGGGCTATTGGTTTGATGGATGAACAGTTAGATAGACAAAGAGTTGGCTGTATGGTCATGTCCAAAGAGTTACCATCAGTGGCTCAATGTCCAAATGGAAATCAGTAACAAATGGCATCTCTCAAGGGTCCATACGGGGACCTATTTAATATCTTCATCAGTGATATAGATAATAGGATTGAGTACACCCTCAACAAGTTTGCAGAGGACACTGAGCTGAGCCGTACAGTTGATATGGCTGCCATCCAGAGGAACCTTGGCAGCCTTGAGCAGTGGGGCCATTTGAACATCATGAAGTTCAACAAGGCCAAGTGCAAGGTACTGCACCTGGGTTAGGGCAATCATCAGTTGCAATCAAGCTGGGGAAATAATTTTTTTAGAGCAGCCCTGAGAAGAAGGACTTGTGGATGCTGGTGGATGAAAAACTGGATATGAGCTGTTAATGTGTGACTGCAGCCCGGAAAGACAACTGTATCCTAGGCTAAGCAAAAAGAAGTGTGGTCAGAGGTTGAAGGAAGTGATTCTCCTTTTCTACTTGTTCTCATGAGACTCTACTTGGTGTATTACATCCATCCCTGGGGTGCCCAGCATGAGAAAGAGGTGGACCTGTTAGAGGAGGGCCACAAAAAATTATCAGAGGGCTGTAATAGCTCTGCTATGAAGAAAGACTGAGAGAGTTGGGTTTGTTTAGCCTTGGGAAGAAAAGACTTCAGAAACATTTTATTGTGGCCTTTCAATATTTAAAGGAGACTTACAAGAGAGATAGAGAGACACTTTATACGGGGGTCTGAAATGATAGGACAAGGGGCAATGATTTTAAACTGAGAGTAGATTTAGATTAGGTATATGGAAGATTTTTGTTATGGTGAGGATGGAAGGGTTTATAGTTAGATTGGATGGGGCTTTGACCAACCTGATCTAATGCAAGATGTCATTGCCCATGGCAGAGGGTTTGGATTAGATGATCCTTAAAGGTCCCTTCCAAATCAAATAATTCTATGATTTTATGGTTCTATGATTCCATGATTCTATGCTTCCTTGGGAGTATTTCTTCTAGTTCACTATATTGCAGTGAAAAAGATTATCTATGTATGTGTCTGAAATTTGGCAAAATACAAATGAAATAAAACTTAAAATTACCCTTTTACTTTGATTGAATGGAAACCCAAATAGGTGTATTCCTTCTACTCTTTTCAATGTCTATATCCACTATCTGGTGAACTGTTTATTTGGCTTTGACAAAAATGTTAGTCATACAGAGATGAGTCAGTTTTGTTTACTGTTTATAAAGATGCTCTGATGCTTGAATGAGCTCAGTCAAAACATTGTTTGGTGATGGTAGAATAGAGCATCTGAAAGTATATAGAATAAATGATAAAAATATGCTACATTACTTCTTGTTGTTATATAGCCTATAGTTCACATTTAGTACCTAATGGCACAGAGTCATGAAGCACAATGGTTTTCTGTGATCAAGGGATAAAGGTTCCCTTTTACTATCCATACTATGTTACACTGAAACACAGCTGCTGTGCCACAGTCAGGGAGCACTGATCAGCTTCTGGTCAATTTTGCTGGCAGGTAAAAAGCACTATAGTCGTTCAGATTGCAAACTTTCTTGACATGTTCTAGGCAGATGTCTTCTGGAAACTGTTGCCTAAATGCCCTTGCATCTTCCTCTACTACATATGGATTTCATGGTAAAAGGTTAATTATGGTAAAAGGTTAATTTTGCCCTCCTTAATCCATTCCCAAATTTATATTCATCCCTCATGGACACAAAAAATCAACACAATTTTATTCCAAAAGCCCCATAGTTCAAGGACCATGTAAAAATTCTCAGTAAATCAGTTCCACCAGTGGCTGGAATTCCTTTTCTTGAGAATGTATGGATTATAAAATAAGACTGTGAAATAAGTATTTTATTC
This sequence comes from Pezoporus wallicus, assembly GCF_028554395.1. Classification (NCBI taxonomy): domain Eukaryota; kingdom Metazoa; phylum Chordata; class Aves; order Psittaciformes; family Psittacidae; genus Pezoporus; species Pezoporus wallicus. The sequence continues at coordinate 553,415 of NW_026642361.1, forward strand.
TTTCAGGAGAAACAAAGTAAGATAATTGAAAAGTAAAAGTTATTTTACTCAAACATAGCCAACTCATACATTGATCTGATTATACAGTATGCTCTTAATTTGCAATGATAATAATACAAGGGCACCTCCTATTGAAGCTCTGCGAAGATGTTTTTGCCTCAACATTTGTAAATATAGTGATCTAAATAACAAGATTGATACAATTAATGTTGAATAAACAAAAAGGAATAATTTTTATGTCAGAAATTAAGGCTATATAATCTTAGAAAATATTATATACCAATTTATGATAGCAATATGGTAACAATTACCAAGTATAAAAATTATTGTTTAACTGGAATTTTATGGTATATATGTCTTACAAACAAAATGTTAATTCCATGATTTCCATTGACTTATGTAAGAGCAGCTTTTGGTCCCAAAGTTATATTTATCAGAATAACTTGTAATTTTTGAACATTCAAGCATGGAGCTTTTTTTCAAAAATTCACTTTAAGAGTGCAATTAAAAATATTAAGTCTTTCTCTGCTTTAGATACTTGGCTCTACTACATTTAATAAAATATATGATTATCTTAAGAATCTTAAGAACTCTCCAATAACAATTGAAGAAGGCAATGTGGCGCAGTATGACTGGCAGCTTGGGGCTTAAATCCAGATTGCAATAACTTTGGAGAATTATGGAGTTGTAATGATAGTGTAGTAACTGAAATTAGTCAATGGCAGTGATTCACAACTAAAATCAATAAACGAAAATGGAACGGGAATTAAATATTATTGTTTGGATTCATATATAAAATTGCATGCATTACCATATTGCTCTCATTCTGAAAATAAAAGGCAGCATTTCCTCCAAATAAATCTACAATATCGTGCAAAGTACGGTGTTACTGAAGAGTGTAAAATTAAGAAAATATGAGGGAAGGAATAAAAATTACTATCTTTAAAATAGGGGAAATTTAAAACAAATTATAACAGTGATATAAATTCTCTTGGGTCTGCTGATAAAACTAGGCTTTTGTACTGAAATCTCTCATTCAATTTGGTGGATCTAAAAAAAGTCTTACTAAATCATTTTTGTACAACAAATCCTTTATCTTTTGTTACTGCCTGTTTTCTGATTTTTTTCTTCATTGAATTGTAGGTGTGTAACCATTTACAGATGATGATTAGGTATTAGTATAGATGTATATTTATTATAGTACTTGGGTTTTTTGAGGGTTCTTTTTCTTGGATTTTTTTTTCCGGCTGAGGATGCTAATAATTTCTATATTTTCCCTAGTAAAGGAATACTTTATTCCTTCCTAGTTGAGATTAAAATATTAATTCTTGTAGACCAAACCCAGGCTTTGAGCCAAAAAAAATGGGTTCTGCATAACTGTTCACAAAGTCAAGGCTGTGCTTTTGACAGATTAATAAGTTGAATTTGATATCTACAAGAAACTGAGACAAGTTTCAGGTAAATCTTCGAAGTTTTTATGTGTACTTGAACCAAGTCAGTGCTCTACAAGGAAAATAGAATAAAAAATATTTATTATTTTTCAACATTTATATAACTGAATGGAAAAATCATAATGAAATCAGGGTGCTATGCTTCATTAGAGTTGTGAACTAACTAATTTAAGATCTGTGCCCTGGGTTTTGCTGCACACTGGAAGTGAAAAAGACAGCTTTCTGAAATGTGTGGCTACTTCTAAGGAACTCTGAGTTAAGTCAGTGCAGGGGCAAATATAGAATACAAATACTGTTTATATGCTCAGGCATAAAGTAACTAGTGTAAGAAACCAAATAAGTTTACTTATAATTGTTGGAAAAGTCATCTGAGATTTTACCAATTCTATATAGTTATGTACTAAGTACGACCATTATGCATATTTTCTCACATCTAGAAGTAGAATTCTGTGCAACCTGAACTTCTCTGATTTTCTGACTTTTATTGACCCTGATATATTAACCTCAATGTATGGCTAATGTTTTTTCTACAAAGCAGATTAAAATATGTCATAACAAAAGATACACTCCAAAAAAAAGTATGTTCTTTCTGCATTGATTGACCTAAAAAAAAACCTGGTAGAACTGGCTCCATCATGTATCACAGTATCACAGTATCACAGTATGTTAGAGATTGGAAGGGACCTCGAAAGATCATCTAGTCCAATCCCCCTGCCGGAGCAGGAACACCTAGATAATGTTACACAGGAATGTGTCCAGGCGGGTTTTGAATGTCTCCAGGGAAGGAGACTCCACAACCTCCCTGGGCAGCCTGTTCCAGTGTTCCGTCACCCTCACTGAGAAGAAGTTTCTTCTCAAGTTTAAGTGGAACCTCTTGTGTTCCAGTTTGTACCCATTACCCCTTGTCCTATCATTGTTTGCTACTGAGTAGAGCCTGGCGCCGTCCTCGTGACACTCCCCCTTTATATATTTATAGACACTGATAAGGTCACCCCTCAGTCTCCTCCAAACTATAGAGACCCAGCTCCCTCAGTCTTTCCTCATAAGGGAGATGTTCCACTCCCCTAATCATCTTCGTTGCCCTGCGCTGGACTCTCTCCAGCAGCTCCCTGTCCTTCTTGAACTGAGGGGCCCAGAACTGGACACAATACTCCAGATGCGGTCTCACCAGGGCAGAGTAGAGGGGAAGGAGGACCTCTCTCGACCTACTAACCACCCCCTTCTAATACACCCCAGGATGCCATTGGCCTTCTTGGCCACAAGGGCACAGTGTTGGCTCATGGTCATCCTGTCGTCCACTAGGACCCCCAGGTCCCTCTCCCCTACACTGCTCTCTAACAGGTCGTTCCCCAACCTATACTGGAACCTGGGGTTGTTCCTGCCCAGATGCAGGACTCTACACTTTCCCTTGTTATATTTCATCAAGTTACTCCCTGCCCAACTCTCCAGCCTATCCAGGTCTCGCTGGATGGCAGCACAGCCTTCTGGCGTGTCAGCCACTCCTCCCAGCTTAGTGTCATCAGCAATATATTATTAACTAGCCACAATATATTATTAACTGACAAAGAATCAGATTTAGTGGCTATACTTTGCATAAATAATTACAGGGTGAACACTTTACACTTTGCCTAGTCAGCAAGTATTTTAGAATCTCCATTGTCAAAATTAATTTATTTGTATAAGAATACTGAGATGCAAAAACACAAGTAAAAAGGAAAATAATGACAATGGCCAATAATCATTCTGCAAAGTTAGAAAAAAAACCTGGATGAGAATTTTTTTACCAGTCTTTAGAAAAGTTTTTCTTTCTTACCATCTGACTTTCCCACATATATAATGACAGTTGACTGTTCCTTGCAGAGTTCATATGTACAAATCCATAAAGACTGAAACTATAAAAGTATTTCAGCACTATGAATAATACACAGTTCCTCAGTTAAGCTTTTTTGGCATGGTCTTCAAAATAGGTATGATTACTTTTAAGTTATAAGAGCTATGTTATGTATTTTCATAACAAAGCTGGTCTTCCTTAAGTAAACACAGTTCTTCTCTGGGTACATACACAGTTAAAACCTAGTAGATATCCCCAGTTTCTTTCACTTTCAATTATGCTCTCCTCTGCCATATTCTTTAAGTTAATTGAACTTCATGTTATTTTTTCCTTTTAATTTTAAAGAAGTAAAAAAAAAACTTCTTAGATATAGATGATAATAAGTATTTACCAATTAGTTCATTTTAAACTGTAATTTATACAAAAGTACTGTGCCAAATTGCACTGCTACACAGGGACTTAGAGAAATACAGATTTAAACGTAATTGGCAGTTATCTTGACATGCTTCTTTCTTCTAATATGCTATGCAGTAAATGCCACCAGTAAAGGGGATTGTTCTATTTTCTTGGGATTTTTTTTTAACTAGATCTATGAGAAAGAGACTGTAGAACAAGCTTTATTTTCTTGTAAAGCCTTTCAACCTCAGAAACTCTGCGTGTCATTAATGATAGGAGAAATCTTCAAGAAAAGAATTGCCATCTGAAGCTAATGAACAAATCTATCCATTTAGGACACATTGCTTACAGCTTAGTTACCCTCTTGCTATTTTCATTCCACCCTGGGTTGTTTCAAACCCATTGCAAATAATCATCTCTCCAAATAAATTTTGCTTGTTTTGCCATTCTCACGCTAACCTTGTGACCTATGATAGCACTGCATGCATTTCCATATAACTTTAAAGTAGTTGGTATGTCAGGGTCTGAACTCCTAACACACGTGCCCAGGAAATACCATTCATACATGTATGCACATGCATGCTTTATCTTCTCAAGCTTTGTCAATTTTTTCTGGTCTATCAATATGCACTTGTAGCCATATTATTTTGTAATGATATCAATTTCTAACTCACATTGATCCTACCTCCTGCTGCCCTTCATTACATCCTTGAAGATCAGCGTGCTCCTCTTAGAATATATGAATCATTCATTACTAACCCCATAAAAGCCCTGAAGTCCTAGAAGAGTCTTTCCTTTTACCTTTCTGTTCCCTCACTATTAATAGGTAACTCCCAGCTGCTATTTCATTTTTTCTTCTGTCATGAAAGCTGTAACTACATGATTAAAATGGTGTGCTTCTGTAAAAATACTAGCAACTGTTGTAATTAAGGTAAAATAGAATGGATCAACACTTTTTCTGGAAAACAATGTAGGCAATGTAAACCTCAATTTAAGGGTATCATATGTACATGACAGTTTCTACAGACCTTATTATAATTAATTATTTTTAGGTAGTTTCTTATAATCAGATTTCTGAGACTTATTTTGCTCTTTCACTTCTGAGAACCAAAACAAAAGGCAAATTAAGATTCTTTTTTCCCTTCTTTTCTTTTTTTTTTTTTTTTTTGATTGAGTGGGTAGAATTTACCTCTTTTTATTAAAAAGTTCATTTTCTCTGGTTTGACTTGTGCTTAAAGAATGTTCACTATGATATTTCAACATTTGCCTTCCCTGCAGCTACAGAGAGGTTAAAAAGTTGAGGAGGACTTGGCATAACTAAGAAGAATATGGTCTAGCTAGATCTAAAATCAAGTTTTACAATGGAAAATTAATATGTTTCCTCTCAGCATCTGTATCTCAGTGCTGTTTGTCTGATAAACACACTGTATGAAATTACAGTTGTGGGAAAACAGGATATATATTTTAAGAGAATTCTTGAAGGAAATTAATGTTCTGATTTCTTTTTTCAAATCATGCACATTGTTTTCATTCTGAGTGAGAGAGAAGCAGCTGAAATTTGACTCAAGGAATTAAAATTAAAAAAAAAAACAACAAAACCACCAAACAATCCACCCTTAATTGTTTCAAATGATTTATTTAAAAAATGATGCAATTTTCATCTCTTTGCTAATAAACCTTATCTAAGCAATAACATCTGTCCTCATGTTTATTCATCTTGGAGTAAACAGTCATTCTGCTTAATCCATAGGGGATTGCAAGAAAAATGCTTCTCATTTTAAGGGATACTCAGAACTGGAACATGTTTCCTCTGCCAGTATCAGCACTCTTCAGTCCTGACCATCATGGTGTATTGCTGGGTTTGCAGTTGTCTGGGAGTGGGGCTTTTGAAGGCAGCTGAAAAAAATTATTTATCATGGAGAGTCAGTATGCCCAGAAAATATTATCCTTGTGCATATATAATCTTGATGAACATTCCTTTGAATATGAAGTATGGCCAGTTCTAAGTCCAAAACAGTGTTTCTCAGCAGAAAAGAAGGAACTACCACATGGAAATCCTTTCTTTTTAAGCTTTTGAAGCATAATCATTGCCATGTTATCAGTGCCTCTAACTAGTGCTTCAAGGTGTTGACTAATACATACAGAAAGGGAATAAGTGAGAGGGGTTTGAAAGAGCTGCTTGAGAGAATGAAAGAACATAGGCCACATCAATGACCCATTGTAACACATCAGGCAAAATGTTCTGTAGTTAAATTATTTAGATTAGATTGCTGTTGTAATTAAAAGTAGTTATTATTCCTACCTGATTACTTTCTATAGAACTTTTCTTAATGAACAAGACAATTTCATTAAAATATTTTTACTGATCAAAAATTAAGAAGTGTTTTATCCATCTTTTATATTTCTTCTAAATGACTTCAAATTAACCTACAGGGGCATTTATAAGAGATATTTCAGTAAGCAGTGAAATGAAAATCTGACACAGTCTCATTTAAGCTGCAAAGACACAACTGAATTTAAAGAGTGCCACCAGTTTAAATTTGCTGGAGATCCAACCTCATGTAACTTTTAGATAGTAACTGGCATTTTGTTATTGATTATGTGTGCCTTATCACCTTGAGACAAAGCTCAATAACATCATTGGGAATTTTTTCCACTTGTCCACTAGATTTAGGACCAGGCCTTCCTTTGGCAGGACTTCTTTCTAACTTACTTTCGCAATACCCATTTATCATGTAGAAGTTTTTATTATTTTCTAGTCAGTAGCTAATTGGGTAATATAGTCTAAGAGTGATTTTGTGAAAAAAAAAAATTGCTTTAAGAAAAGATCAAATATTAATTACAGTTTAGATCTCTTTCATACCAGCAATGACATTTTCTACCAATTTCAGGAGGCTATCTTACACACAAGGATCACATGGCAAATGACAAAATGATTGGCAAAGAGACCTTGAGGCTAGAGGTTGACCAAAGGTCTTAAATGGCATCTTAGAGGTCTGAAATATGAAGTAAGTAAGCATATTCGCCAGCTTACAGACCAGAGACTAGAACTTACCTGCATTTTTCAGTGTATCCACAAAAGCCATTTTATTTGAAGTGATAAATTTACCTCATGTTTACAATTTTAGGCCAAAGGGATACATAAAAAGAAAAAAATAATCAGTCTTCTCAATAAGCATACTGACAAGCATTGTGATGTTTGTTTCGTTACTTGAGGGTTTTTGGGGGGCGGGGGGGAAGGTTTATTTCATTGATTTTTAAAAAACAAATCATGAATGTAAACTTTTGAAGTTCATAGAAATTGGACTGGTTTGATTAGTTTATGTCCATGGGAGTAATTTCCTTGGGGTCTTCTGTTGAACTATACATATCTAAAGAGTTGCACACAAATAAACTGCGGAAATTATAATGACAAAATTGCATGCATAATGATAATATGAAGTTTGTTTAAAGGCTTCAGTTAGACTTAGGTGATTCATAGTTTGTTCTTACCTTTTGCCACAGGAATAAATCACTGCCACACTGCAAATTTGATTGTGTATGGAGAGCATGTGGGAGGAAAACTGTAGCTAGAGCCTTGGGGTGCGCCTTACTGAAACAAAACAGAAAAAAAAAAAAAAGAGAGAGAAGCACAAAGAAAATATGAGATTTTTAAAAATTACAAAGACATACAGGTTGGGAAAGGGACACTTAGGTGGAAGAAACTACATTCTACATGGATTAGACAGCAAAATACTTGTTTGATGTAATATGCTTCTTATCAGGTTACTACTTTAGGCATTCACTGAAACCAAGGAATGATGGCAAAGAAATTGTAATAAAAAATTCTTTAATTTAAATACAAATGAAGATAAACTGATTTAGAGAAACATAATTTTATTGAAAGAGAGACAAAGCTGGGTTCAGCAATTGAGGACACAGAAAGCAAAAAATAGACATGAGGATTACGTTTTTTAAGTCAAAGAAAGATAACAAAGGTTACACAGGTTAATTTCAGAAGAGAAAAGATGAAATAGGATTCAAATTTTATTAATTCTATCCAAAGTAGATGAAATGGAATATATGTGTCATTAGTTTCAACTAGGAAACTCAGAACAGATATTATATATTTCATTTTATAACTTATAGCGGAAAAAAAAAAGTTATTAATTATTAACAGCAGACAAGGTAAGGTTATATCATGAGATAGACTTTAAAATCTATTTGGGAATATATTTAGATTAAAGCAAGGTAAGGAGGAAGACATAAGTCTACATTTTATTTTAAAAGTGTAGGGGAAAAAGCCTGGTAAAAATGGAGTGGGGAAACACCTACGTAAAAAGTCAGCACAGCCAATGACAATACAGTAGTCTGTGCCCAGATTAGTTCAAGCTTTTTAGGAACAAAATGTGTGTCTCCATGGAATATCTAACAAAGGTAAGATATTGTTTCGCTGAAGAGCAGATAATTCATTAGCCCATTAATAAGTATGGGGCTGTATACAAATTTTTGTGCCAACAAAGAAAGAAATAAACGAACAAAAAAAAAACCCATTCATTAACTAATTACAAGAAGAACAAAACAGAAATAATATTAAAATAGTTTAATATTAAAATATTTACATTATTTCATAGAACAAAAAATTATGTTAAAAATTTGCAGCTGCAGTGAGATATTGTTCTAATAGGTAATAATACAAAAAAAACAACCAACCAACCAACCAACTTATTGATCTAGCTTTCAGAAATAATCAACATGAAAGAAATTCCTATGGCAATGGTCTAGCATAGGATGCAACTCGTATGTTGTCATGATGGTATTTCTCACAGATTTTTCTTCTCAGGATATTGAACTTCAGTTTTATGCAGAATTAATCAACAAACACTCTGCTCAAGATGTCCCATTGTCTGCTTCAGTGAATAAAAATATATATTAATGTTTGTTTTACAAAAATGAGATACAGATATATTACAATCTCAGCCTCGTGGTTCAAAGTAAGCATATTATGAAAAAGTCCAACTTCAGAAAGCACACATACTCTCACAGTCCTACTGCCAAAAAGCATTAAATATGCTAGTTTTTTTTCTCCCTTGGTGTATCTTAGGCAATATTGAGACAATAAAACTTTCTATTGATTACCCTTCTTCCTGTGCTTCATGTATGAGTTCAAGATCTATATGCAATTTATGCTCACACTATCTAGAATTACAATGACTGGGATTATTTTAGTTTGCAGTGTAGTTTTCAAGTCTGTATCAAAAATGAGAAGGAGTAAAATACACATTCTTTGCAAAGGATTATTTTTAATTGTCTGTTAGTTAAGAGGCATATAGCATTACATAGAGTAACAGATCCAGACAGTATAAAAAAGTGTGCTGACATTCACCTGCTTCATTCCCTCTTCCAATTCACTAAATGTAGTGATTAATTCTATTGAGTTTACTAATAATATTACGTTTTTAATACATTTAAAAAACAATGCTGAAACTGTACTTTATTAGTTCAAGTACTTATAGGAACAGACCCATTGCTTGTTAAGAGCTGTTTTCCCTGTATTGTTTCCCCAACAGTGAAATAAAGATATTACTGAAGGATGACCCATGTTTAAGTTCCTTATTTTTAGAACATCAGACAAAATCTGGGGTCCTTAGATATAAGGTTAAGACTCACTTAGTTAAGGTTCATCACATATTTGCATTGTCTCATTCTGTGTTTGGAATGGATCATAAGTGGAAAATATGTACTGAAGTATATATTGTGGATGGAACAAGATTTCTGCTCAGTGTAAGGATGGACTAAAGGAAGTAAGTGCTTATTTTAGGAAGTAACATCTAAGAAACAAGGAATCATAGGTAACATTGAAAACATGATATTTCACTTTAGTAAACAGGATTTAAATCAACCGATGAGTCATCCAGTGCCATTTGAGATGGTAGCCTAGGATATCGGAGACATCTGCACAGGGATGGTAGATAAGTCTTAAGATCAGTGGAGACCTCTTCCGTCTGGGCCCGGGTCATATGGATCTAAAATAGCAAGCATCAAATATATCTGCCGATATTTAAACAAGTGAATATTGTTTAAATTTTTAAACAATATTTTACTGTTTAATAACAATATTTTGTTATTAAACTTTCCCACTGGTTTGAAGAATCACTAAAGTAATTTTTCACGTATTTGAACACAGGAACATTCTGCTAGCTGTGCTGCTTTCAGTAACCTGCCTGGCCTGCAGACCTTTGGCAAGGAGGGTGCAGGTCTCCTGTAACTCCTGTGTCCACCTGTCACTTCTTAGAAAGGAGGCTTCAGCTACATTGACATGTTGATGTTTCAGATACCATTGGCCACCTCAAATAGCATTAAATGCCTATATTTAGACATCTGTATCTTTCCATAGGTATCTAGTTTAAAGTGAGCTGATCTTACTTTTAGGCTCCAGTGACTTTTTTGATTAGCTCTGCCTCGATTATGAAATAAGATACCTAGCTCACATGCAGGCGCTTGAATTTGTGTGTTAATCTAAAGCTGAATCTCATATATAGCAAAGCATTACCATTTTTAATCACCCAGACAGGTTTAAACCAAGACAGATTTAATCTAGTAGACTAATTGAAAAATCCCCTCAATATTCAGTTGACTCTATCTTGTGCAGAATGGTTTGACCAGCTTTAATTACTGTAACTATTCTAAAACCTAAGATGTTATCATTTTAATAGACAGTGCTTAATAAAGTATTTGTTAGTTTTGTATGTTGTGTATAGTTTTCAATCTACATGACCCTGCATGTACTTTACTAAATATTTTTTCCAAAAATGCTAACCCTTTAAAAGTACAAACAAATTGTATCTCAGTGTTACAACATTCAAAATGTTACCTGTTCTGGCAGAGAATTTTGTCACAGAGTCATAGAACCATAGAATGGTTTGGCTTGGAAGGAAGCTTCAAATATCACCTAGTCAACCCCCTGCCACAGGGGCAGGGGCATCTTTCAATAGATCAAGTTGTTCAAAACCCCATCCAAGCTGACACTGAACTCCTCTAATGACAGGGCATCTGCAACTTCTCTGGGCAGTCTGTTCCAGTGTCTCACTACTCTCACAGCAAAGAATTTGCTGCTTACATGCAATACAAATCTACCGTCTTTCAGTTTAAAGTTATTGCTGCCTGTCCTATCATTGCTAAGGTCCTCTGGTATTAATTTAACAGTATTGTATACATATATTAATAATATTTTTGCTATTATCTTTTAATTACTACTATCAGAAATTGCACTTTCAATTATGCCTAAATTTGTCTTACGACATACTATATGTATCATAGAATATCTATAATTTTATATAAATATAAATACAGACATAAGTAGCATTCATTGTCATTTCTAAATCCATCTGTTCAACTACTGTCAGAGATCTCTGATAGCAAGCTGTCCTTTCCAGCAAGCTGTCCTTTCTGACTTCTTGCTCTCAATGTCAGAATAAAGATGGTGTCTTCAAGACTAAGTTACTTAATAGGTTATCCTTCTCAAGGTCTTCATCTTACTTTGCTCAGTGCCCTGAGCACTCAATAAACACTGAAGATGACTATGTTGCCTAGTATCCTTTTCATTTTTTTAAATAGTTTCAGTGTGTACATTTTTAGTGATGTTATGGCTGTATTAAATACTGCTATACATATTTTGAAGTAACCTTTTTTGTGTATAAATAACAGAAATTTAACTATTTATCAATTCAAATTTAGATTAACGTTTAAGACATTAGAAATACAGAAATTAGTCAGCACAGAACAGTACTTCGGTCAGTCACCTTTGCCTTTATAGTGTGACATGGTTTTGTACGTTGTCATGCCAGCTGCAGAAACAACCTATTCATTTTACACTGCATCAAAAATCTCCTGATAAAACATCAAACACTGACATATTTATTCTGAATAATTTCCTCTGACGAATTGCAGCTGAACTGCTGAAAAAGTCATCTTGTTAGGATGACATTCAGGAACAAGCTTAATCCCTGTGTGAGTAAAGAAGGGTTGTACAGCTGCATGGCCACAAATATGTCATGTGATGCACTTATCATGTGTGTCGCCAATTTGAGTTGATATTCAGTATTTTTAGTCTCTCCTGTAAATTTTCACCTGCCACAGCAGGGGAAAACTTGACTTAAAGAGAAGCATGCTTGTATGATGTGTAGTAGCGATCATGATAGGTGTTCCCAAAGACTAATATTTCAGACTTGGACTTATAAAAGTTGCTCTTTGCCTACTGATTTAAATGTTACTCCAGGATGGTCTTACAAGATTTTGAAATGAATATTTAGTGTTCAGAAATCTATTTTCGGGTAGTCCCACTCATTCTTTTACCCCTGTGATCCTTTACCTTATGCAAAGTTATAACAGAGCAGTCACGGCTTCCAGAAGTGCTTTTTATCATTCTGGTTTTGCCAAAGCTTATAAACAGAGATAGTGTTATAAAAATAAAATTTCATACTTTTAAAAATAGAAGTTAATATTTTTAAATTTAGGATATGTTCTGATTCCTGTGTGTGAAGTGATTATGAAATTTCTCTTATTCTTGTACTTACTGACTCACTTTTTAACTTCTAAACATTAAGTGGCTTATATAGAAGTCCATAATGAAGTCATTTATTAGTCAAAACACAAATGGATAACATATAAAGAATTTACAGAGCAATTATGGAACCTTAGTGCTAAAGTGAGGATTTGAAAAAGTATGAAAACACTATTTGGTCCCCTATTTTATGCAGAAAATTTGTGTGATTACATTCTTATAATTTATATCTTAGAATTATTTTCCTTGAGATCAAATAATGAAAATTCTTCAGAGTTTGTGCATGAATACCACCCAGCTCTGGAATCAGGACCTGTAAAATTACTGGAATCGGAATCAGAACCTGTAAAATCAGAACCTGCAAATGGGATCAGAACCTGTAAAATGATTGGAATCAGAACCTGTAAAATCAGAGTGGTGTCCCTCAGGCATCGGTGTTGGGACTGGCCTTGTTTAACATCTTTGTCGCTGACATGGACAGTGGGATTGAGTGCACCCTCAGCAAATTTGCCGATGACACCAAGCTGTGTGGTTCGATTGATAGGCTGGAGGGAAGGAATGCCATCCAGAGGGACCTTGACACGCTTGTGAGGTGGGCTGATGCCAACCTCATGAAGTTTAACCATGCCAGGTGCAAGGTCCTACACCTGGGTCAGAGCAATCCCAGGCACAGCTACAGGTTGGGCAAAGAAGAGATTCAGAGCAGCCCTGAGGAGAAAGACTTGGGAATGTTGGTCCATGAGAAAATGAACATGAGCCGGCAGTGTGCGCTTGCAGCCCAGAAAGCCAACTGTATCCTGGGCTGCATCAAAATGAGAGTGACCAGCAGGTCGAAGGAGGTGATCCTGCCCCTCTACTCTGCTCTTGTGAGACCTCACCTGGAGTATTGTGTGCAGTTCTGGTGTCCTCAACATAAAAAGGACATGGAGCTGTTGGAACAGTTCCAGAGGAGGGCCATGAGGATGATCAGGGGACTGGAGCACCTCCCGTATGAAGACAGGCTGAGGAAGTTGGGGCTTTTCAGCCTGGAGAAGAGAAGGCTGCGTGGAGACCTCATAGCAGCCTTCCAGTAGCTAAAACGGGCCTGGAGGGATGCTGGGGAGGGACTCTTCATTAGAGCCTGTAGTGACAGGACAAGGGGTAATGTGTTAAAATTTAAACAGGGGGAGTTTAGATTGGATGTAAGGAGGAAATTCTTTCCTGTTAGGGTGGTAAGCCACTGGAATGGGCTGCCCAGGGAGGTTGTGAATGCTCCATATCTGGCAGTGTTCAAGACCAGGTTGGACCACTCCTTGGGTGATATGGTTTAGTGTGAGGTGTCCCTGCCCATGGCAGGGGGGTTGGAACTAGATGATCTTAAGGTGCTTTCCAACCCTAACTATTCTATGATTCTATTCTATGATTCTAATATGTAAATGGAATCAGTACCTGTAGAGTGATTTGAATTGGAATCAGAACCTGTAAAATGATTGGAATCAGAACCTGTAAAATCAGAACCTGTAAATGGAATCAGAACCTGTAAAATGATTGTCTGAAGGTTCCGATTATAGAAAAATTGTAGCCATTTAAAGCCAAGATGCTTGTGAGCAGAGCTTTTTAGGTGACATACTGCAGTAGTGTGATCATCAAAGAAGTAGAAGATATTTCCATATTTCGGTGGTCTTAATCGTCTTTTTTTAATCTTTTAAAATTATGTCTGTGTCATGCTCAAATGAAGGTTAGTCAGCTGACACTGTTGCCGATTTGTAACAGTAGTTCAAACAGGCTGTTTTGAACAAACATGGTATTGCTCTTAACTGAGCATACAAGACAGGCACTCCACTTGCTCTCTGTGGTAGGTCTGATGCCCAATGAGTATACCCTTTCCTGTAAGATGATTCTGGTGCATACACAGCTAGCTCAGCAGTTCTTAGATATGTGCAACTTAGAGCTGAAGTCACTTGTGAAAAAGTGATTTAGCCTCCTAAACTATGTAGACTTTTTTTGAAAAGTTCATCTTTAATTTAAATTTTACCTGAAAATTCTTCAGTGTTGTAAAAAATTAATCTTTGTATGCATTTTTTATTGAGGATGTTGTAAATTCTCAGTCCAGGTGCCTGTACTGCAGTGTTCTAATTTGAGAAAAAAGGAAAAAAAAAAAAAGTGTATTAAAATAGACTGTCACATGCAGACCAGAATCCAGCAGGCATCTTGTCCACTGTCAGGAAACCCTGAAATAGAACCCCCATACAGATACATGCAGAGAAAACTTGAAACCCTTTTATTCCAACATTTTTTTACAGTTCCGTTTATGGAATTGAAATGCAGCTTCATGATATTAAGGTATTTTGACAAAAGACCAGCAGTTCTGTTATGATAATTCAACAAGATTAGTGGCGTGCTGTTACCGTGTGGCTCTATGAACAAGTCACTGTGGGACTGCATATTTGTAGTGAGTTATCTGCTTTGAGATAACTGAGTTCAGGCTCATATCATGCTTCAGGCAGCTTTTCCTATCTTCACCAATGTCTAAACCACCTCCAATTACGTCTATACTCCTATCATATCTTTTTTCTTTAGACCCTTTTTACCTGCTTCCTTCTGCTGCACATCTCAACTTAGCCAAGGCTGATGTGACCTAGTTTACCAACCATGGTCTTGTTCTTTGTAATTTCATATCCCAAAACTGTGCTTTTCATTATGTAAAATGTGAGAGCATGTATGTGACCCTACACCATGAATCACTGCCTTGCTGACTTGTTAACAAGTTACTGCCCATTAGCTGATCCATGATAACAGTTCACATATGAACTCCTGTCCCACAGTACTTAAGAAACAATTTATCTCTTTTTTCATGATAAGTTAAGTCACATCAATCTCTTTTGCATTTACTACAGTCCACAAGCTCCGTACACTGATTTAGAATTATATGTGTGAAGGGTCTTGGTCGGTGGTAAACTTGAGGTAACTCAGAGACACCACTCTTTGAAGGATCAAAGATTCCACTTCAGAAGCGGCACCAAAGACTGCACACATACCATTACGCTAGGCAAAATATTTCCCTTAAAATGGCCATCCCATGGGCAAACTATTTCCATGTTGAATGATATATTGTTTTATTAAAGCTACATTTCAATTTACTAGGTTTAATTGACAAAGAAAATGCTTTCATATATTATATACCTTTGTCCTGCATCTGAGATTAAGATTCTTGTTAATCATCATTTGAATGATCCCCTTGAAAACAGCTAGAGTCAGGTTTCTTTGTATTTTAGTAATTTTAGAAGACACAAACTGTTATTCATTGTGTGGGGCTGATTCTGACATATAATCATATCAGTACTTTTTTACATTAGAAATAATGTTATCTATTAGCTATTAATAACATAGAATCAGAATCATAGAATAGTTAGGGTTAAAACGACCTTAAGATGATCTAGTTCCAGCTTTCCTGCCATGGGCAGGGACACCTCGCACTAAACCTTGTCACCCAAGGCTCTGTCCAACCTGGCCTTGAACACTGCCAGGGGTGGAGCATTCACAGCTTCCCTGGGCAACCCATTCCAGTGCCTCACCACAGTCACAGTAAAGAACTTCTTCCTTATACCTAACCTAAACTTACCCTGTTTGAGTTTGAACCCTTTACCCCTTGTCCTACCACTACAGTTCCTAATGAAGAGTTCCTTCCCATCATCCTTGTAGGCCGCCTTCAGATACTGGAAGGCTTCTTTGAGGTCTCCATGCAGCCTTCTCTTCTCCAGGCTGAACAGCCCCAACTTTCTCAGCCTGTCTTCATAAGGGTGGTGTTCCAGTCCCCTGATCATGGCACTCCTGTGGACTCCCAGCAGCTCCATTCTTGATGAATTTGGGTGTTGAAAAGAATTTAAGATATCGTTATCTGTAGAGGAAACCTATTAAACTAAGCTTAACTTTAGGCATATGAACATTTCCTTTACCATCAATACAATGTTTATACTCTTTAAATTGAATCTCTTAAAGGCTATGTTGTGTTTGATGACCCAGAAATTGAAGCATTGGAGATACATGAATCTGAATGGAGATTTCTTTCAAATCTCTAAATATAAAGTTTGGAGATAAAAATTCTTTGCATGGTCTCCCAACACTTCAGCAAAAACTTTGACAAATTTTACCTTGACATTGTGGGTAATTAATATTTAGCTATTGGGGTTGTTTGTTTTTGTTGTTTTTTTTTTTAATTCCTCATGAGATAAAAAAGCAAATATTTTATAAATAAAAATTGCCATGTTATGATTTTCATGTTGAATATTTCAAGAAGCAGCGATCATGCAGAGCTGCCATCTTGTGGATAAAAACATCCTAAGAGCAGGTGGCTCATGTTGCCAGAATGCAGAAGAAAAAAGTGTTTATAATAGTTATCAGCTCTACCTGAGCTGGCATTCAGTTTGTACACAGGATTATGAGAGCTCTAATTTTGAGCTTGCACATTCAATCTCTAAAACGTTTTATAACCTGACTGAGTTCTCCAAAAATCTTTAGACCTAGCCTTTCCAATATTAATAATGTATAGGTTAAGCAACACTGAAGAACCGCTTGTGTATTTCAATTAGTGTCTGGTGCAGAGGCATGTTTTGTAATATAAATGATTGGTTTAACCATTAAATTGATGTGACAGAAACAATTGTCAAGTAATTAAATGAAGTAATGTTTTCAACTCATGGGAAATATATACTACTAAACCTGAGTTTCACTTTGCTTGAGAACTAAAGTATCCATTCTTGTTAGATTCTTCAGAATTATTCATATACCAATAATATGTTCTAGAAAGAAATTATATAGTTAGTTACTAAAAATCATTTGTCACTTCTCTTTCATTCTCTTGCTGTTTCCTTCTTTCTTTTTCCATGTCATTTATATTTGAGACTATGATGTCAAATAATATCACCTGCAACAAGACCTTCATTGTCTGTGCCAAGTGTGAGACTTAACAAGCTAGTCTCTTCAGATAAAAAAATCATGGCACGATGATAGGAGTATATGAATTGCATGTTACTGGATGTCACACGCAGTCGTGCACACCTTCCTTTTGAGCTCTTGTATATGCTTATTTAAATAATTTTTCATTTAGAGAAATGACTTTACAACTTTTTTGTTGAATTGACTTGTTACTACTGCATATAAAAATTATGATTTCAATCCTATCTTTTTTTTTTTCATTTCTGATATAAATAATTTCCAACTGGTTATAACCTATGTGTGAGAGCATCTGAAAGTGTGAAAAATGCTGTGTGACTTGATTAGGATCATGGAACTGCTCTGTTACCTACAATATTACCTTTGTTCAGCCTGAATCTCCAAAGTCACTCATGTTTTTACAAACACTGGTAATAGATAATTTTTTGGTTTTAAAACAAGGAGCATGTACAAATTGATAATTTATCACTAATATTTATAAGTAATTCAATTTCAAAACACTGATTTATCATGCACAACTGCAGAAAAAAATACTTTTTGAAAAGAAAATGTCAAAATTTACAGGACATTTACTAAGAAATATTCTCCACTAAAATTCCAAATCAGAATTTGTACAACCCATTCCAAGTAAATTTTCTACTAATGTAAGTTACTGCTTAGTTCAAAAAGCATACGCTCTGTATTATCACCACAGATAACATAATTTACGAACACTGAAGACTAAGAACGCAGCCCTCTACCATTAGTGACTGTCTAGCAGGTAATTGTGAGCGATTTGCTCTGTAAAAGTATAATGTTTAGTCTGTGTAAGAATAATAGATGTATAGAACTTTTTTCCTCATGGTAAGATTAACTAGATATGGTTATTTTTCAGGCCAAGTCAGCCCATGTAATCAAATCTTGACAATGATGTGATCTGTTTGGTCTAGACTTCTTATAGCACTAAATATTCAGTAGAATATAACTTGTACATATGTTGTGGCTTAAGCATATCTTATCAATAATTCTTTTACTCATGACTCGTATCTTCTTAGCAATTACTATGTCTTACCTTTATCATTAATCATATAAAAGCAAAGCTAGCATTCCCATTGTCCGAATTCTTATTTTCTGATCTGTAATTCAGTTTTGTTATTTTCATGGCAATGAATCTTTTGTTATATATGTTTCTGTCTGAACACTCATGTTTTCTGAGAGGAAATAAATGAACAGTGGTTTTCATTTTAGCCTAAAGTATGTTTTGACTAATAGATTAGCCTCCAAATCCCCACACAGAACTGATATTCATTAAGTCCCCAATATTTAATCTCCGGAGTCTCTATAAGTCAGTGATAAGAACTACAAGGAAATGGCAGAGCTGTTTATCAAGTTTATTCTAGAAATCTTATGTTTCATGTCTTTTATATTAAGCTAAACCATGTTTGATTCTATTTTGTTTTTCCTGTTTGGTTGGTTTGGTGTGGTTGGTGCTTTGGTTTTGGTTTTTTCCCCAGAGAACAAATTGATTAAGACAATTTTTATTTTGTTTTTCCTAATGAGGGATAGCAGACCATAAATAGACTAGTGTGGCATATAGTTTACTGTAAATACTGAATCAGGTTCCTATCCATTGAAGAAAAGATCATTTTCCAGGAAAAGAAAAATTAAAATAGTTGATATAGAACAAAAGATACAACATGTGCTGCAGAAGGTTTTTTACATTTTTCCATAGAGCAAAAGGAATTTTTGTCACTTACAGGGGTGAGATGCAAATATTCATTTACAAAAAAAAAAAACCACAATACTTTAAGCACTGATTTGAACTCATTTAAAAGTTCACATGATTTATTATATTGCCTGTAATATAGCAAAATACTTAACACTACTATATTTAGCACATAATACATTTGGCAGTGTGTTTCATGCCTCATTTACTACAGAATGTCTGGGCTGCTACTTAGCATTCAAAGAATAAGTGTGTATGTGCATTTGTGCATCTCTTTTTCTATTAGTTTTAAATACTAAAGAAGGCACAGGAATCAACCTGGATTGTGACAGTGCGATGTTCTTGAATTTACACCCTCTTTCCAGTGTGTACCTTTATTAATCTCATGACTTAGGAGGAGGCAATGCAAAATCATTTGAGAAGTGAATTCTCCAGGTGCTGCATGCATTAACCTTTCCTTTAATACTTCTTCTGTACAATATTTTGATGATTACTGTCATTTAGTAAACAGATTATGAAAATGAAATTACCTGAGGGTCTTTTTTAACAATGTAAGCAAATTAGTTTTTTAGAATTTTTTTAGTTTCAACATTCAATGGTTTCAGCAACAAGCTGCACCCGCCTCTTTTGGTCCCCAGAGCAGGAGCTTCTTCTACAGCCTCATTTTCAGAAAGGAAAAGAAAAAAAAAGAAAAAAAAAAGGAAAAAAAAAAAAAGGGAAAAGAGTGGGTGGGGAGAAAATAACAAAAAAAAAATAGGGGAAATTAAAAAAAAGGGTTAAAAATAAGAAGATCCTATCTGTGTGTGTGTATATAACGATTGCAGAGACACATTTCAATCCGTGGCTGGCAGTTTAGGGTTAAGGTATGATTCCAGGTGATGGAAACCAATGAGAGTAGCCCGGTTGCTGTGCCTGACATCATCCTGCCCGGGAGCACCCAGTCCGGCCGGGGCAGCACCCAGCCGCTGCACCAGCGCCGCCGGGATGTGATGGATATTTACAGCTCTTCCTTGAAAGCAAATTATCTCGCTTTTGTGTGAGGCCCAGGGATCGTTCAGGCTGCCTGCTGGCACATAGCACTGCTGGATCGAGCTGAAGCAATTGTTTTCCCTGTGTCTGGTAAGAGTCTGGTCTGGTTTACCTTCCCTTTCAGAATAAAGGTGATGCACCTAACCTAAGAGGAAAATTGCTTTCATAGTTTAGAGGCTTATATAGATATAATATGTAAAAAAGTAGGTTGTACAGCCAAAAAGGAGATCCTTTAGAAAGGGAATATTTTAAATAAAAAACAAGTCTATGTCTGGCAAACTCTACAATACAGAAATAAATAGCCTGCATGTTTATGCTGCTCTTCAGGCGAACTTAAGAGTTTTTAGGCTGACAAGACCATTGCACAGAACAATAATTTAATACCTGTATCTTTCCTTTCTTTTCCTTTAACACCTGTATTTTTCTATTGAACTCTAGCTTTTGTTGACGAGCAAAGAAATGGGGATATTCAAGAAGAGGGATTTTAATGTGGTACCAACTTTAAAAAATATTCTGGGATACTTTTGTAGATTTAAATAAAAAAAACATGAAGATTAATACCAAGATGTTCAAGTTTCTAGTTTTGGAATTAGTTATAGCTGTTTTGTTCTGCTAATTTCTGTATTTCAAACCAATAAGGAACTGAGTCAAAGATTAAAATTGTTCTAATGTACAATATGCTGATAAAGAACTACCTAACAAAGGAGGTTTGGTTTGTTTGTATGGTTTTTTCTCTATGTTCTGTAACACTTATTAGAAAATGTATCATTATGTAGCTATGATTGTGGACAGAGGCTGGAGAACTGTGTATATCTTTTACATTGTTAACAGCATTGTGATTTACATAGAGGGAGGAGGGAAAGGGGAAGGATTCTGTCTGTCTAACTTTCTAATTTTGCAAGAGAAAAAGTACATTTAAAGCTTCTGAACTAATGTGGATTTAAGAGATTAGAAGTGACACTGACATTGACAAATCAGATGCAATAAAGGATTTAATTGACTGAAGGAGTTCAGGGGCTACTGTATGAAGAATCCAATAACCAATTTAACTAGTCAAGTAGTGCACCTAATAGGAAATAATCTATAGCATGCTCCAGTTAATTTAAAAGCTTTTTGACTTTTGTTTTATAGTTATTTTAATTCACTAAATAAATAAGCTACTTAAGAACTCTATGCATTTATTTCTGTAATCCATAATTATGCAATACAAAGTTTTAAATAATGACATATGCAGTGAGTATTACAAGTGTTTGTAAAACTGAGTTATATTGTCATTCAATCTATCTATGATTAAGTCTGCTCTAATCACTATCAGAAGAATAACAGGTTTTTTTCAGCTCAAATACCACTTAAGACAGTAGGGTTTCTTAGCTGTATTATACTTTTGTACTTTTTACTAGTCCAGTCCTATCTATGCAGCTCCTCATATTTACCATTCACTTCTGGATTTGTAATGTTCTCAAGCAATCCCAAGCTTCTATTAAATGCCATACCTGTGATATAGGTGGGTTTGTTAAAGAGGAACATTCATTATAGTTTTCTACATTTTTGCTAGCAAAAGGCAGATATTCCAGTTCAAAGATGAAATGACCATGGCCTATAAGTGAGAGGAGTATTTGATGTTTTACTTTAGCCTTCTTGCTTAGATCATTAACAAACTTAACTAAAACTTGTATTGTGCCAGCATTGTGGTTATGTCTTTAACTTATTTTTTTTTTTTTTATTAAAAAGTGAAAGTGTTTTAACCACTTCCTCAATTTTACATATCTACATACTGCATAGGTCTTTGTAATTTATCAGTGTTTCATTATTAGGCTTCATGTCAGATCTCACAATAATTCTGTTCCTAAAATTTACATATGAAAAAATTATCTGTTATTTCTGCTGAAATATAGGATGATGGATATAACATAAACTTAATGCTGATTTGCTACATTCTCATGATGTTCTGATCCAAAACATTAAAAGACTGGTTTCGATATATGAATCCTTCAAAGTACCAATGTACACTGATTTATTAGATAGTAATCATGGACCTATGCAAGCCAAGGAAACTTAATTATATGAAAATCCAACAGATAACAATCAACTTTCATAGAAAATGAGGCTTTCTAGTTTAGTTTAGCTTTTAAAGAAACAAATCTCCTCTAGAAGGCAATTTTATGAGAAAAATTTGGGGTGCATATTTTTACTTACTTTCAATCAGAAACTAAGATTAGATTAGATTAAAAAAATAGAGAAAATCATATTTCTTTATGGTAAAAAACAGTGTTGCAACATTTGTTTTTCTTTAAAATAATAAAGATAACTATGAAAATGATAGCATGGGGACTGCATAACAGATAGACCATTGATGTAGGGAAGTCTTTCTTATCCTGTGCTTGAAGGACAGATTCAGTCCACAGAGCATACTCTGTGAAGTCAATGCCCCACTACATTAAAGAAAGAATTAACCTTAGGTTTCTTGATTGTGAGAACAGGTCTTTTTATTTGTCTGATTTTCTATGAATGAGTTAACTCACCTATTTTCACAATTACAGCAGGTAACAAGCCTTACAATGAAGATTTGAGTCATTCCTCCTACACAAAATACACACTTCTCTTGTCAGATAAGTTTGAGCAAAATGGCAAAAAGGATTTCTTTTTTTGATAAAAATTCAGTGTATTTAATATTTCATAAAGAAAATAAAAGTGTCAAACAAGCATAAATATGATAATAACATTGATTGCTGAAAAAGTATCCCTATCACCAGTAGTAAAAACATGAACTAAAAGTAATTCGTCTTCCTCTCTAACTGGCAAAGGGAAATTATCCTTAGAAAATACAAATCAAAGTAGGATTGCAATAGCACATTTTCTTCTATAACCAGTTTACAGTAAGCACATGAGACAGAGGAGATCCTTCATGCTCCAAGTTTTCGTCCAAGAGTCAGGTCTTTGGTTTATCTAGGGTACGTCACAAGGAGGCTCCTTCAGGAACATCCAGATCATAAAAAACCACAAAACATTGTGCTGCAACCTTCCTCCTTCTCCATTGGTGAGGTTCTCTGTGTATAATGGTGCCAGAGAGTCTACTCTGTTCCCTTAACTTTTCTTTCATTATATTCCATTACCCAAGCCAGAAAAAAATAAAATAAAATACTGTTTTCATGCATATAGATGTGAGATTTTTTTTTTTTTCCATTTCTCTGTTTGTAAATTGAAAGAGAACAGAGATTATAGAAAGTATTTTCAGTACAAGAGATGGGAGATGTGGATCTGTATCTGTCCCTCTAAGTCATTGTTTTCCTTTAGAAAGAAATGCATATGTACAGATATGGAAAGCACACCATGGACATCCTGCAATAAGACACCTAATTGGACGACAAAAGGATGATCTAATGTAGATCAGACATCTGTCATATGGTACAGACACATACAACTTTTTTGTTTTCTGTTTTGTTTTGCTTTGCTTTGTTTTGAATCTTAAAGTCTAATGAATGCTCTGATATACAACTTACAACTCAGAGTTCAAGGTAGTTTTGCAGTCTCAGTTTAGATCTCTCGCCTATATACAGCATGGTGCTTTTTGTTTCCATAATTGTGTATTTCCACATAGGAGTGTGACACTGTGAGTGTACAGAGTCACTCCTACATGGTTTAGTGAGAGTAATATTAATTTCAGTCAGGAAGGGTCCTCTTAGAATCTGTGGAGAGAAAGAAGCATCACCAAAAAAGGATTTATGTCATTGTTAAGATAATTATTTCAGATAGATGAACTAGAATCACTCTTTCAGGAGTCAAATTCTCTGTAAAGACAACCTGCCTGAATACTTTCAATTAGGGTTATCTAACTTCCACGCTTTTAAATATGGTCTAATTAAGATCTTTAAGATTTCTGAGTAGCAGTGAATCCCATCAGAAACATAATAAATAAACAACTAAATAATTGTACCCATTATTTACTGCATGTTTGAGTCACAGTTATTTATTTCTTCAATACATGGACACTGGATTTCATCTCTATAGCAGCAGGTGTGTTGACCAAAGCACTTGGCCCAAGACTTTGAGGTTGCATAAGTATTTGCTGGCAATCAGGAAAGATAAAGATTTTGGGGAATATAGATCCATGGCTGGCAATAAAAGGGAGCATGCTCCATCTTTTATATTCATTCAAATATTGTCACCCATGCTCAAAGCTCTTCTTATTCCTGTCACTGACCATTTGTTTACCTGCTCCTAGAATCATTGAAAACTCTAGCTATTGCTCATATATACTGCATATTTTCAAAGTATTACAACTTGGCTAAATTTTATTGGATTTTCCCCTCTAAAAGACAGAGATAGCACACACATTGTTTCTCCTGCCAGTCCCTGCACTAGCATTAGGGACTCTTCGGATATCAAAGTATTGAGCATGGTCAAAAAAATGTCACTTGTCTAGTCTCATTCTTTGACAATGGCAGCAGTTGTCAGTATCTATAATTTAAGGACAAATGGTCAGTGTCCATAGTGGTAAAAAGGAATTTTTAAACACAGACATGCTTCCAGTTGTCAGTCAATCGTTTTGTATCAGCCTCTATGCAGAAGCTCTTAAGCAATCCTCTGAATATTATGATAGAGTACTCTGCTCCTGTGCATAAAACAGCCTAGAGATTTTAACCCAGCAAATCCAACGGGACTGTGTGTTTGGCTAAAATAGTTTGTTGCAGTTTAAAAGCACAGACACACAAAATAGTAAGAACTTATCAAAGAAAGTTTGCTATTCCTTATAAAAACAGGCAGGAAGCTGGAAATTACTAAATATAATGTATTGATATTTTTCTTATTATCTATAGGAACCAATCTCTCAATAAACTTTGGATTTTAGGACCTCAACTTCCTTAGTGTTACCTAATAGAAAGTGAATTATTATAACGGGTAAACAGAAGGCAGAATTGTACTTTTAACAGAGAAATAAGGCAATGTGAAAATATTTCTCTCCCCCGGCTTTATTCCCTGACTTTAACAATTTAACACTTAAAATATTGTGGTCAGATTTTCAGAGTAAGTAAACTTACTATTTCCTGAATGAAACATAATCTATTACAATCTATCATAAAATAATATTACATTATCTCTGTCAAATGGGAAGTGTGGCTTTCATAATTGCCAAGCTGTACTTATCCACATCTGATGGTCCCCACTGGTTTTTAACAATTGTCCTGTCACCAGACCAGTGAGCTGTAGAAAACAGTGTGGAGACGTCACGTTCCTTAATGATTGCAGCTAATGCTGCTGCCCCTCTGAATCAGCATGAAGTATAGACTCTTTTATGACTGAATCTGCAATCTGGGATTTGATCATGCTATTTATAGTATTGTTAATGGTCTATAGCACTGACAAGGGGTGCATTGAAGCCAATCTCTCAGTTGCCCTTATTTTCACTTGTAAAGGGAGACATCTGGATCCTACATATCAATAACCAGACAGAAAACACCACAAAGAGACAAAGAGGTCGTGACTTTAACCAGTGAAAGATTTTAATAGATTTAATTTGTTTTGTGAATTTATTTTTTTTTAATGTTTGTGGATATTTTATCAAAATTCTTTCTGAGAAAAGGGGGCAACTTATTTTGATCTGGTTTCTAGAGAGTTGATTACAGTCACAAGGCAAAATAAAAGGAGGCTTAATGACATCTCAAGAAAGCAAAGCTGAACTAAATAGGAATCAGCTGTACAGGGGGGTTAAACAGTGACATTGAAGTTACCATGTAGTTCTATATTAACAAAATCCAATTTTCAATTTTTATCAAAATATTTTAGAATCACTGCTTCACTTCCCAGAAGGAATTCTTTACTTCCAAATCCTTATTTTGATTCCAAACTCAAGTCCTAAAATGTGTAGTATTTAGCTTGCTTTGGTTTTGCATATAAAAAGCATTTTGGAATAGTTTTTCTGAAGTTGATAACATTAGAATACTCAGATTTCTCCTTCTCTGAAAGAATATCTGAATTTTACCATGCCAAATATCCTCAAAATTATGAAGAAGCCTATTTAATGCTACTGTCCTTGTGATTGCTGCTGGAAGCAATGTGTAAAGAGCAGTAGGAATTTTAGCATCTTGCTTCATTATTTCATTTTAAATTCCCATAGAACCATGGGGAGTAAAAAAACAATAGCAAGAGCTGGGGATATTAATGATCCCTGGAAACAATGCTGGATTTTCTATGTATTTATGCCCCTTAATTAATTAACTTTTTAAGTGATTTTTACTAAGATTTCTTGTTATCTCTCCATATCCTTGTAAAGTTAAACCTTCTTCTCCCTGAAGGACTAACAAATACTGGCTTGTGCCAACTAGTTAGAATCATGTACTATCACTAGCATACCAGGAGAGTTGTTTTTCCTTACTAACTCTTTTGTCAGCTTCCTCCAACACAAAGTATAGGGAGTAAGAAATGGGTTACTCTGTACTGCTTTAATTGGCTCTACATAATTGTTCCCAAGATGTTTAGCTTTGGTGTCTACTACTACATTTAAAAGTTATTACATGGGGATGAAGAGTAAGCCTCTTTTCTCCAGAAAACAGTGGTTTTGTGTTTAAATGTATGGACACTAGAACTGTATCACTAGAGCACTTGAGATGATTCATCAGCTGAGGATATAACTGGAGAATGGATATGTCCTCTTCTGTGGGGTGCTGGGAAGCAGATGGAAATTTGTAGTTATTAGAACAGTATTACAGCATGAACTACAAAGGCAATAAATTTCATGGACACTACAATAAGGACACAGTCTGTAAAATAAGTCCAGAAACACACTAAACATTTCATTTGCAATTATAGCTCTAGTATATCTTATGAAATTTTGCAGTTAGCTTTTCCTATGTATTAATTTAGCTTACATGAATACGATTTAGTAAGACATTGAAGTAGCCTTTCTATCAAATATTTTTCTATGGGTTCTCAGAATTAACAGTAACTCATTGAAATCTTTTCAGAGCATGTAAATCTTCTGAAGGCTGTAGATAGCTAAAAAGGTTAATTTCTTTGTTTTAACCAAAATTTTCTAAAAGGTAAAAGTTTCATTCATAGCTGAGTAATTGTTTCTTCCTGGTGTCTGACAAAGACCTCTAGGTTGCTTCTAAATTAGAAGTAGACAAGAGAATAAGCAGACCCAAATCCTCAGTGGGCTTCTTTCCTCATTAATTTCTTTCCTGTGACAGAGAGAAGAGGTATAAGTTTCTTGCACTCTTGTAGTGAATTCCCTTCCGGGTCTCGCAATGTTTCACACTGGAGCTGCAGTAGGTTTTCTGAGCTCCAGGAGACCTACACTAAGAGAAAGGGTTAGACTGATTTTGCTAAGAGTTTCAGAAATTCAAGAATCACAAAGGACAGTGACAAACAATTATAATATCATTGATATGAATAACCATACTTAATCATACAGATAATAGAAGATAATTTACTAGGTCCCACCTGCTCCATGTTGAGAGATGCATCCAGAAGCTAAAAATCTGTGCATTTGCACTAGAATCGTTCTTCCTTTCAAGACAGCTGAACTCATTGCCAGTTATTTGGTTGCATTAGCAAGCTTACATTTAATGTGGCTTTTGATTAAGCATTCCATTTCCAAGAAAGGATTGGAAAGGATTGATCCTTTTCTTTTTAATTTTTTTCTTTTTTTTCTTTTTTTTTGTCACATATAGTACATTCTATAGGACTTTCCAGGGACCATACTGCGCTGGTCATAAAAGCTTTTAAGCAGCTCCATACCTGTATTAAAGAAGATGACAGGAATCCTGAAATTAAATCATGCATAAAACATTTGAGTTCTAGGCAATCCTTATTCTGAAGGAGTTGAAACCTATGTGGTTGTCTTTCCAAGATCATGTCACAAACACTGACCAGTGGAGACAGGGCTCTTCCCACCCAACCATTTGAATCTGGGACACTGCAACCACAAGAATATAGGAAAACAGGCATGCTGGCTATATAGTAAATCAAGCAGCACTGTAGCTTTCTGGTACTCTGATGAATGACAAATGCTGGGTTATTTTTTAATTATTTTCCAGTGAATGTTTTATACAAAATATACAGGCAATTCAGAGAGCTGGATGTAGAACCAGGGCAACTATGTTCCAAAGAACACAGTGCAGAGCAAGTGCATTTTCTGGTACACACCACAGGCTTTATGTGGGCATCAAGACCATGTTCTCTTTTCACTTTTGCATGAGAAACACAGACCTCTGCATCCCTTGTTCCCCTATGAAAGAAAGGTCAGGTGCCACTGTGTAGTCCAATAGCTATCCTCATCAGGATGACTGAGAGCTAGGACAGTGATTCACAGGCTGTATCTGCATCACAGGTAGGCTTGGTGCTGCTTGTAGACACCCTGATGTGGGTCTATGCCCCATATAAACTTCCTTCACACTTAAAGACACTTAACTGATACAGATAAGACATCTAAGTGTCCTGGGTTTAGCAGTAGCAGTCAATTTTTCTCCTTCTTGGCAGCTGGTGCAGCACTGTGTTTTGACTTTCAGCCTGGGAACAGTGCTGATAATACTGATGTTTTCAGTTGTTGCTAAGTGATGTTTACCCTGACCAAGGACTTTGAGGCTCATGCTCTGCCAGGGAGGAGGGGAAACCAGGAGGAAGCAGAGACAGGACACCTGACCCAAACTAGCCAAAGAGGTATTCCATACCACAGCACGTCATGCCCGGGGTGGGGGGTAACTGGGAATTACCTGGAAGGACACGGGGTCTTCTGGGTCAGACTCGTTTCTCGGTGGGTGGTATCGTATTCTCTTCCCTTGTTATTTTCTCTTACCATTGTTGTCGTTGGTGGTAGCAGTGGTGATTTCTGTTGTACATTGGTTGCTGGACTGTTCTTGTCTCAACCCGTAGGAGTTGCACTCTTTCGATCCTACTCCCCATCCCTTTGGGAGCGGGGAAGGGGAGAACCCCCAGGGGTGGGACGTGGGCCTCAATTGCTCTCAGCCCAGCACCACTCACTGGGAGTGAGTGAACAAGCTGTCTGGCTAGGGTTTAAACCACAACAGTTCTTTTTAGAGCCAAACGTGGGGCACAGAAGGGTTGAGATAATGACAGATCTGTCCAGATTAATAGTCACTCGTCACAATGCTGATTTATTGGCTCTCAGAGTTGTTCCTCTTGATCTCGCAGTTTCAGTATATCGTGCCTTACTTCGAGCCGGTATTTGCTGTATTAGTGTTTTTCAAGTGTGGGGCTTGGGCTAAGGTTTTTGTCCCATTGTACTTTATGGTAATGACTTGTAATACAATAAAATCATTGATCATGAAACTAATCTGGCTTATGTTCCCAGTGTGTTCACCACCTTTATACTTTAGGAGGTATACAGTAAAAGTGCCTAGCAAATTACACATTGTAGTTTTTGAATGACCTTTTAATGCTGTTGAGACTTGTTTGCTGATTGTGACGGGGATCACCATGTTGGCATGCATACGGAGTGTATTTTGCCCACGACTGATTTCAAGAGTTAAGCAGAGTCAGGTTTGGGTCTTGTCTGGGGTCAAACGACGATATAGGAGGACCAAGAGATTTTCCCTGAGGCTGGACAGCCATGAGTGGCAGGGTGTGTGGGATAGTATGGGCAAGTATCTAGGTCAGTGGGCCCCTCCAGTACTTTGGAATTTCACCACCGAACAACTGCAAAATCCAGAAGAATTAGTAAAACACTTAAATGAGGTGTGTGGTCATTCTGGCCATACCAGAGATGGACAAATCACGGCAACGTGCTGGGGCTTGGCCTATGCCTACAGGGCCTTGTTCAACACTATCCAGCACCTTCAAAAGGAAAAGAATGTCACTGGATCTGAGGGCAAAGCAGCAGTCAGCGCAGCTACTCCAGCTACAAGCACAGCAGCTACACCACCCCTAAAAGGGGGTGGTGCAATAGGCAATTGCCATTGCTCACTAATCATGGTCTAATTCTTAAGCTTTCTGACTAAAATAAGCAGTCTGATCTTGATCTTATGCACTATGATCAATGTTACTTGGAAAGCATATTAGTCCTCATTCTTCTAATATTTTGATGCCACTTTTGCTTAAATTGCAAGATGTTTTTAACAGTACTATTGGCATCTATTTCTCCTACACCATTCTGTCTTCCTTAGCTGTATGTCTACTATTCCTTAGATATTAAAATCAATGAATAAAGTTATTCTATAAAGGGCAGAGTAAATGAAGACAGCTTGAAGATATTTAGTGTGGTGTCTTTCCCTTGGTAAAGATTTGTGATTACACTAATCATTTGCAGACTGGAACAGGGGCAAGCCTTTGGCACACAGGAAAAAAATATTAGTTCTCATAGATTTCCTTAACCACCTGTTGTCAGAGAAAAGCCTCTAAGTCCTAGCTAAATGCAAATGGCTTAAAAGATATTTGTCTCTTCAAAAAGAGAAATTGTCTGGGGATATGCTAATGGGAATGCTTTCCAGTGTATCATATTTCTTGGTAGTCAGGTTTTTGGGTACAAACAAATTGGTGCCTGGTGTATGAGGAAAAATACCACTTTTCTTTCACTTCATCAGACTTCACCCTTTTTAAAGCTATAGGCTACGAAAGGTAACATCCTGTGTTTGCAATACAAAACTACTTCTGCCCTCTGACTCATGCTGCTCTGACCAGCATGCTGCTCCTGCTGGTCAGTGTCAATGCACATTTTCCTGAGTATCTGTGGCCCTGCACTTTTATGGCCAAATATTGTTGGTTTAGAACCTCAAATTCTTGAGAATTATAGAGTTCAAAATGACTTTTTAAACTCCTCATTGATTTCCTGTATAGATTTTGCATTGACTAAAAGCCTGCTTCCAGCCGAGAAAGATGGTGGGTTGCATAAAAAGAAGCATGGCCAGGAGGCTGAAGGCTGAAGGAGGCTGTTCTGCCCCTTTACTCTTGTGAGACCCCACCTGGTGTATTGAATCCAGCTCTGGGTTCCCCAGAACAAAGAAGACACAGATATGTTAGAGCAGGTCCAGAGGAGGACCACAAGAATGATCAGAGGCCTGGAACGCCCTGGAAGACAGACTTAGAGAGTTGGAGCTGCTTAGCAACTTTATTAATCTGAAAGAGAATAGATTTAGATTGGACATAAGGAAGAAATTATTTGCGTTAAGAGTGGGGAGACACTGGAACAGGTTGCCCAGAGAAGCTGTGGATGCCCTATATCCCTGGACTTGTTCAAGGCCAGGTTGGATGGACGTTTGGTCAGCCTGATCTACTGAAAGATGTCTCTGTCCATGGCTGGGAGTTTGGACTATAGGATCTTTAAACAGCCCTTCCATGTGGCATTTCACAACACGGACTCAAGTTGATGAGGAGACTCAAATCCTCATTTATTACCACCAAGCCCTTTTTATCCCCTTGCTCCCAACCAGCACATACATACAATGTCCCATCTCACTGGCCCCTGTAAAACTCTCCAGGTAAATAGTCCAGACCCTCTCAAAACCCCCACATCCTCTGGCCTTCGACACCCCAGCTCATCACCCCAGGGCTTGTCAAAGCACCAAGGCCTCAGAGCTCATTCCTAAACTGTTCTTCATGCAAATCTTATTGCCTTCACTCCCACACTTCCAAGCCAAGCCACTC
Organism: Pezoporus wallicus; assembly: GCF_028554395.1. NCBI lineage: Eukaryota > Metazoa > Chordata > Aves > Psittaciformes > Psittacidae > Pezoporus > Pezoporus wallicus. The sequence continues at coordinate 584,899 of NW_026642361.1, forward strand.
TGTGATTTTGTAATTCTAATGAGCGTTTCTGTCTCCATCAAAGAAAATTCATTGGATTAATAGAGATATACTCTGTGAGTAATGGTTTTAAAATTACGTCTTTTAATGAACCACCACAAACACACATGCAAATTAAAAAAAAAGAAAAAAAAAAGGCTCTTCTACTCATTCTACAGTATCAACTAATTCTTGCAAGTACCTCTGCAAGGTGGTAAATTGGTTACAAAATGATAATTACAATGTTTACCTGAAGTATCAGCATAACCGGAAGGACCGTGAGGAGATCCACAGCACTGTTGAGGCCACACTTTGAGTACTGTGTCCAGTTCTGGGCACCAAGGTACAAGAGGGACGTGGACATGCTGGTGACAGTCCAGCCAGGGGCCACATGAATAGTTAAGGGACTGGAGCATATCCCTAAGAGAAAAGTTGTGAGACATAGGCCTGTTCAGCCTGAAAAAGAGAAAGTCCTGGGGGATCTCATTAACATGTATAAGTATCTGAAAGGAAGGTGAAAATAGGTTCTTCTTTTCACCTGTGTCCAGTGACAGGACCAGAGGCAATGGGGACAAACAGAAACAATGGGAGGTTCTCTCTGAATGCTGTAAATCTGTTTTTTATTGTGAGGGCAACTGAGCACTGGCACAGAGCTCACTGCCCAGAGCTGTTGTGGATCTCTCTCTTTGTAGATAATTAAAAAAAGCCTTCTGGAAATGGTTGTGGGTAACCAGCTTCAAGCAGCCATACTTGAGCAGAGAGGTTGGACTTCCAAGGGTCCCTTCTAGCATCAACTGTTATGTGATTCTCTGTTCCTTAAACTCTTGAGGAGTCCTCAGAACCACTGTTGCTTGTTTTGGCCAAATAAATTAGAAAAAATAATAAAAATTCTTAAGAGTGAAAAATGTTTAAGACTGATAAAATTTATGGCCACTGCCTCAAAACTATACAGGTTCGAGCTCTGTGGTCTGCCTCCTGCAGCTGTAAAAGCCCATTGATTTTGTGGACATAAAGATTCAAATCTAATAAAAATGGCTAGATGGATCAATGACAACATGTAAAAGGGGATCCTCTTTTCCTGGTCATTTAGATTAGGAACATGACCCCCACACCTAGTGCTTCTTTCACAGCCTGAGCCTCTTTGTCTAAATTTCACTGGGAGACACGTCCATATGCAGCCTGCAAGTGTTGCTTATTACTTTTATTGACTAATTCAGTGATTAAGTCAATAAAATTTTAGATTTACTGATACACAACTGAACATTTTTCTTGTTATCAGCAATCACTCAGAGCCAAGAAAGTTGATAGATGTCTATTTCATTCAGTACTTACACTCTGAACAGCACTGTGTAAGCCAAACCTTTGTCTTGCACAATGACTGACTGCAAATCACTTACACCAGCACTTCTTAAAGTTACAGTTCATTTATCTTTTTTCATTTTCTTCACATTTTCTAAAATCTCACTTCTCTGTAATAAAAGTAGTGTATTGAAAATGCAAAAAAAAACCACTAAAAAAGAAAGGGCAATGACTAGTAAATATTGTTTATTTTCTTAGCTGCAATTCAATTTAAACGTTAATGAGACACTCTCACAGTAAATACAACATTGCATGTTTCTGATAGAGATATTACGAACAGGAGACCTTGATAAAACTTGCTTGAAAGAGCTTGTTGAAAGAAAAAAAAAGGTGATGTTGTTATTGCTGCTTACTTTTTCATTCTGATTTGATTTTTAAATCTTAGTGAAGTAATTCAGGCAGCCTTGGAAGAGTTTTGCTGATTTGGCTTTCCAGTTCAGTGCTAGACTGTACAGGTGACAACCCTTTGGTGGTCTCATAAGGACAAACTTCACTAGTATGGATACATATTATTGAGACACTGCACTGTGCTCTTTTGCAGAATCAAGATTTTATAGGATTTATGAGATATTGGATGAAATCTTATGATTGACTTCCAACTTCATTACAAATGTCATTACCATATAGCTTCAGGTTTGCAAAAATAATTTGTTCATCTGAAAATACCACATATAATGACAATTTTCGTGCTAATGTGGATTTCCAACTGTGTAAAGCAGAAATGTAGGTAAATTAAATTTAACATGTCTAGAGGCACAGACTTACATACTCCTTTCTGAAACTAATCAGTTTTTCATTCATGAATCTCATTTTCCCCGGTTATGTCTACATACATTACACTTAAACATCTACACCCTCTTACTTTTCAAAAGATAGCATTCAGTTATGAGCAGTGAAAAACATTTAATTGATATCTGAGATGCCCCCAATAAGATATCTGTAGTTCATAGACAACCTCTGTTTTCTAGAGAGTATTATCTGGTGTTTTATAACAAATGCTCCCTCCCTTCCTCACTTCCTCACCTCCTAATAGTTTTTGAACATTTTTACCTACCTTAATAAAGAAAGCCAAATTTCAGGTAAGAACAGTTCAAGTTTTGTGAAAACTGGTTGCAGGAGGCAGAGACTCTGCAAGAAAGGCAGGACAACCTCAATCATTGTACATTGTCTGTCAGAAGCCAGCTAGCTACCCAATTAGCACATATAGACTGGCTAGTGAAGCGGTGTGCCTAAAGCTTCAATCTGTCTCATGGCTAGTAATGATGTCACAAGTGTCCACTTCATGTGGAGATGACTTAGAAAAGAAATTACACACATCTACAGGAATATTTCTTCATCCGTATTGTCTAGAAAAAACTTTTTTCTTGCTAAGCCTTGCAGTGAGAATAGGGCTTTTCCACTGTGCCAGCAGGTTTCCAGTAATGAATTAGTCTAAACTAATTTCTATTCACTTGCATCTCCTGACCAATGTTTTTGTTCCTTCTTCCCCCCTCTTTCTTCCCTTTTACCTTTACCACTTTATCTCTTATTCAGTCATATTCATCCCTATTATTTTTTCCACTGTATAGTGAACATGTCTTTAAGATATTCCAGTGTTTCTCAGCTTCAGCATGTGGACCACAGGTCATTCACAGACGCCAGAAAGAGGTATATGAGGTGTTGAGTTACATTTTAATCAAATATATTCACAGGCACACAAATTCAAGTACAGAAACAGAGAAGATTATAAACCTAACTACCAGTATGTTGGGTTTTTTTGTTTTTTTTTTTTAATCCACATAGAATTCCCATTGAGGGTCCCATTTGACCTGCAGTAACAGACACTATTTTTTCATTTCATGTTCTTGCACTTGTTTTCAGTGCACTAAATAAAAATAGTCTGCACTTGTACTGTTACAATCTAGAGTAATCAGGGTGAGTTTCTAATATTCCTTTTATGTTCCATTTACAAAAGCAGTAACATTACAGACTCACCTGTGGATCTTAGTCCTATATTTTAAGCTGCTAAGACTCAGGTTTTAATATTTGGATTGAAATTATTCAGTGGTAATTACAGCGTTCAAGACATAACCATCCCAACATGGTCATTTGGCTTTTTAGTTCAGCTGGTCCTCATCCTGCTCTTTTGCAATGCTCCAAGCAAAATGATTCCATGTCTTCCTGCAGTGAAACCTGTTAGAGAAAATGTTTAAATAAGAAGCAGTAGATAACAGAAGAATATCTTCAAGAACACGTGTTCTTCAGATCCTTATATCACCTTTCCTTATATTACTGTTCAGTCTGGTTTGTTGGAAATTCTTGTTGTTCATTTCATTATTATTAAGTAAATCCCCTTCACTAAGGGGAAATCCTGCCTGACCAATTTGGTGGCCTTCTATGATGGGGCTACAGAACTGATGGACAGGGGTAGAGCTGTTGATGTCATCTACCTGAACTTGTGCAAAGCATTCAACACTGTCCCACACAACATCCCTGTCTCTAAATAGGAGAGATATCAATTTGATGGATGGACCACTCAGTGGATAAAGAACTGGCTGGATGGCCACACACAAAGAGTTGTGGTCAATGGCTCAATGTCTGGCTGGAGACCAGTAACGAGTGGCGTCCCTCAGGCATCGGTGTTGGGACTGGCCTTGTTTAACATCTTTGTCGCTGACATGGACAGTGGAATTGAGTGCGCCCTCAGCAGATTTGCCGATGACACCAAGCTGTGTGGTTCGGTTGATAGGCTGGAGGGAAGGAATGCCATCCAGAGGGACCTCGACATGCTTGTGAGGTGAGCTGATGACAACCTTATGAAGTTTAACCATGCCAAGTGCAAGGTCCTACAGCTGGGTCGGAGCAATCCCAGGCACAGCTACAGGTTGGGCAGAGAAGAGATTCAGAGCAGCCCTGTGGAGAAGGACTTGGGGGAGTTGGTCGATGAGAAAATGAACATGGGCCGGCAGTGTGCGCTTGCAGCCCAGAAAGCCAAGCGTATCCTGGGCTGCATCAAAATGAGAGTGACCAGCAGGTCGAAGGAGGTGATCCTGCCCCTCTGCTCTGCTCTTGTGAGACCTCACCTGGAGTATTGTGTGCAGTTCTGGTGTCCTCAACATAAAAAGGACATGGAAATGTTGGAACAAGTCCAGAGAAGGGCCACGAGGATGATCAGGGGACTGGAGCACCCCCCGTATGAAGAGAGGCTGAGGAAGTTGGGGCTGTTCAGCCTGGAGAAGAGAAGGCTGTGTGGAGATCTTATAGCAACCTTCCAGTATCTGAAGGGGGCCTACAGGCATGCTAGGGAGGGACTTTTCATTAGGGACTGCAGTGATAGGACAAGGGGTAACAGGTTAAAACTTAAACAGGGGAAGTTTAGATTGGATATAAGAAGGAAATTCTTTCCTGTTAGGGTGGTGAGGCACTGGAATGGGCTGCCAAGGGAAGTTGTAAATACTCCATCCCTGGCAGTGTTCAAGACCAGGTTGGACGAGGCCTTGGGTGATATGGTTTAGTGTGAGATGTCCCTGCCTATGGCAGGGGGTTGGAACTAGATGATCTTAAGGTCCTTTCCAACCCTAACTATTCTATGGTTCTATGATATGCTGGTTTGAGTGTTTTTTTCTCTTTTAGTTTGAGGTGTTATGTATTATTAACATTGATTACTGCATTTTGTGTAGCTTGAAAATAGAATGACAAAATTTTGTGTGTAATATGCTCAAAATTGTACCTTATTTATTTCCAAATTAATGTTTGGTGTAAATCTTAATCCTTTATTACTGAAAGTTTCTCAGTAAAATAAATCATTGCTGTGAAGTTTATTCAGAGATGCTGCATGTGAAATTCATACCTGCTCTAAAAATACATGCTTAGAACTGGAAATTACTGAACTTAGAGAATATACAAAATATGTTAAATAATCAAGAGATTCTTATTCTCTTTAAAGTAATGACATTTTCATTTATTAAATATTATAGATAAAAACTACATAATTTCAAAAAAACATTTGGTTTACAAAGATGCTCAGGTGTTGAGTGAGGCTCTGTATCATTGACAGACTCCAAAAAAAACCCGTACTCCTATTGAGTCGAGTGTCATATAATCTTGTCGTGGTTTAAGCCCAGCCAGTAACTCAGAACCACGCAGCCCCTCGCTCACTCCTCCTCCGTTTCCTCCCCCACTCCTGGAGGGATGGGGAGGAGAATCGAAAGAATGTAACTCCCATGGGTTGAGATAAGAACAGTCCAGTAACTAAGGTATAACACAAACCCACTGTTGCTACCACCAATAACAATATTGATGATAGAGAAATAACAAGGGAAGAGAATACAATTGCTCACCACCTGCTGACCGATACCCAGCCAGACCCGATCAGCGATCTAGCCCTTCAGGGTAACTGCCCCCAGTTCATACGCTGGGCATGACATGCTGTGGTATGGAATACTCCTTTGGCTAGCCTGGTTCAGGTGTCCTGTCTCTGCTTCCTCCCAGCTTCCCCTCCTCCCTGGCAGAGCATGAGACTCACAAAGTCCTTGGTCAGAGTAAACGTGACTTAACAACAATTAAAAGCATCGGTGTTATCAGCGCTGTTCCCAGGCCAAAAGTCAAAACCACAGCACTGCACCAGCTACTAAGGAGAAAAATGACTGCTACTGGTGAATGCAGGACAAATCTGTATATATATATTTTCAGTCAGTTTTATTACTTTGTAGACCTGAGGTTGTTTTTTTTCCTTTCTGAAATCAATATTCTAATTTTCAAATTGCATATCTTCTTTCCCATAAGCACATAAACATGTAGAAACTTCTCAACTAAAAAGCTTCTTATTGTGCTTTTTTTTGTAGCATGGTTAAAGGTACTGGGAAAACAACGAATCTCTGCTTGTTAACAGATTCTATTGCTATGATTTTTTTTTTCTTATTGTCATAAGATGTAATTACTGGTCTTTATCCAGATAATTATATCTTCGTTAGTAAGATATAAGTTAAGAATAAAAAAGGGAATAGATGAGCTCAGTAAATAGACTGACAGACTTAAAAATTTATTTACTTTTTCTTTATGAGTGGGTCTTTCATTTATGACCAGGTTGTGGGATGCAAAATCATGTAATGGAGTGTAATATGAAGGGAAAACTTTTCACAGAAGGGTTGAAATCTGAATTTTCCAGCCTGAAAGCGGTGAGGCAGCTGCTGTTCCGTGCACCATCTTTCAGCTTAGCAACAATTTTCTCTATAAAACTAAACTAAGATAGTTCAGCAATAAAGTAATCCTCAGATCTCAGGCAGCTGAACAACTGGGAGCTTGATTACAGGTTTTCACTTGATTGAGGCCAGGTGACCACAATTATATTTACAAAATGGTAAATTATGAAACTAAGAATTAATTCTTACTACATTAAGCTTAATAGATTAAAAAGCTGTTGAGGACTGGTCGATAGTAAACTTTGCAGCACTATGAAATCCCAGGGCTACAGGTTTGGTTTGTTGTTTTTCTTTTTTTTTTTTTTTTTGTCATTTACTGGTTACAAATTTGAAGTCTGGAACAGCAGCTCAAAACATTTTACCAGTTTTAATCAAGATAATTTTACTGATTGAGAATGCTACCACAATCTGAAAAAAAAAAAAATTTAAGGCAGAATTTGGTTACAGATGAAGGGTATGGGAGACATTGATGGTTAAATTAGCAAATTAGCATAATTTTACTTGAGTTTAGGATAAAAAGATTACTCTGTCATCTGTAGGTGTGATATAAGAATGCTTTTAGTTTTGGGGGGAAGGGGGTGCTGTCCCACCTCTATGACCTTTAATGATTTTCCTTCATTTGAGTGGATAGCGAGACCACTACTGTTTAATGTTATTATTAATAACCTAAAAGATGAGACGTTCACTCTCAGCAAGTTAATGAATGGGGCCAAACCAAAGTGATGGGTAAGCTGAAGAGCTAGGCTGCTATTACAGAGGAACCTCAACAGTCTGTACAATGAGAGGTGATAGGAACCACTTGAATTTTGACAAAAGGAAATACACCTTCTACACATGATATTAAATAATCTGATCAAAGAGGGGAGGCTGGAGTCTGACTAGGTAGTTAGTATTCTTACAGAAAAAGAAATGGTAGTCAAGAAGTGGAAGGTGAGCAACTAGGCTAAGCAGAAAAGGTGGGTGCCTGTGACCTGGGCTCTTTTGTCCAGAGCTCCATCAACAGGTCTAGTGAGGTGAATCTTTTCCTCCCTCTGGTAGTTGTGAGACCTCATTTGCAGGACTGTGTCCAGTTTTGGGCTCTCCAGTAGCAGACCAGTGTGAGTCCAACAGAAAGTCACTGAGATGATGAAAGAAGAAAATTGCATAGAGCTAGAAACAGGTTCTGACCAGTTTGATCTCCTAGTCCTGGACAATTCCCTATCTTAAACAATGCTAAAGCAAATTATTTTTAAAGCCAGTGTCAAATTCTGTCTAAATCCAATAACCAGAGATAATGATTACCGTGAATTTCACAGGATAGTGACAAACTATGACTTGCATGAATGTGCGATAATGCTATTTCTGTCTTGGGACAGTGATGAAATCAAGCAGAGTTGTTATTCTAAACACAGTCATTCTGCAACTAAAGAAGTTTTTTTTTACATTGTTAGACAAGATTGTTTTTTTTTGCTTACTTAAACTTTAACCTCTGTATCATGACTAATAGTATAGAGCTGCCTTGATTTGGTAGGGCAAATTTCAAATCATTTCTAAGTCACTAGAGATTGAAAAAGATCTTTCAGGAAACCTCAAACCTCTCACAATTCATTGCTGTCACAGTTTCCAAATGAACTGAGCTTTAAGACATTTGTAACACATTGTAAATAGTGAAGGGAAATCTGATCTCCCGCACTCCAGAGTCACTCTTCAAATTAGTTAAACTAAAAATTTTGTGAAGAAGGGCATAATATGTCCAAGTGTCCCAAATAATATGAACTGTAAACTTTTTTCTTTTTAAAGCTTTAGAAACTGAGGTATAAATAAAATATATGCAAAGAAACGGAATATACTTCCATTTTTTAAACAAAACATAAAATAAACTGAATTCTTCTTCTCTGACTCCTGAATATTAAATTCATTATGTCAGACAAATGCAGACAAAATATGTATTCATTCAATATTGAAATATAACAGATGTTATAAAATCTCCTTATCTGAATTAGAAAATTTCATCTGCTTATCAGCACAGATGAAAATAAAGCAGAAAACTCAGCACTTGAAGCCAAATTCCACTTCCATTGGAATTGAATTTCAGCACAAGATTTTTTTTTTTTTTTTTTTCCTGTAGAGGTACTATTTATACATACACAGGGAATTCAAGAACGTCTTTCTCTGAACTTTTTTGTATATTGAATGCAATGAAATAAGTTGTGTTATACAGGCTATTGACTGCAAGTTGAAATTCTTGCATCAATGAATTTTCCATTTAAAAATATAGTCTATTTTCTTACTAAAGTTTTAACTAGTGCATTTTTGTAATTTCCTGACTGTTTGGCAAACATTTTAGAGATTATATTATATTAAATATTTATGTGGTGGAAGACATCCTAGTACAAATATTATAGGTTTTGTCGGCAGTAAGGATGTTCTTCTAAGAAACTTTTAATTTAGAGTGTAATTTTGCAAGAAAATTCATTTCAGGTGTGCCAGTTAGAGGTTTTACTTGCATGAGAAATGTAGAAATGATTGCCTATTCAGCCCATATAGCTATTACCTCACTAACAAACATATTTCCATTGACTTAAATTAAATTGCAGGAGTCGGGCTGTTCAATTTGGTATTACCTATAAAATTATTTAATATACAAATGAGTTTGAGTGTAGGAATATTTTATGATCTTCTTTCTCCTTCTTAAGTTGCATGACTTCATGGTTTGGTTCTGGTTTCCATACATTCTTGCTGTCAGATACAGCATATGAGAATAAATAATGCTTTGAAAATGCTTAATGAAGCTATTATGTTTTTTCACCATCTACACATACATATAGAAGAACCTACTATAACTAATACAAAAATACAACTAATCTTAAGATACATTTTTTCTGTTGCTAGGTAACAAAAATAGATGTTAGCTGTTTCGGAAACATGGACATATTCATCTAATATCTGACAAACAGCAGAGAATGAATTTCTGGTGTGGAGGCTTGATCTTGTGCAGAACTGACATTTCAGATGATAATGACTTCTGTAATGTTACCTTTTTCCAAGACACAAATATATATAGCTGGAGACTAAAACCACAATGCAGTAATTAATACTTTAAAGAAGTATATAAAATTAAAATTTATCCTTAATAGTTTGAAACCCAAAAGTAATGCATTTAATGAACTAATTAAACCTAAAGTATGTATCCAAAAGTCTTACATTTTTTGCCTCAAAAAGTATATTTCAATGTATGAATGACTGACTGACCTGTTGTAACAAAAGCACAACTGATATTGCAACTATGAAAGAAGCAACAGATTAGATCAGAATATGATTGGCTTTTGACTTACAAATTTCTGCTGATGTGCATGGAGACCTCATAACAGCCTTTTGGTATCTGAAGGGGGCCTATAAGGATGCTGAGGAAGGGCTCTTCATTAGATACTGTAGTGGTAGGACAAACTGGTCCTAACAAGTTCAAACTTAAACAGGGGAAGTTTAGATTAGATATAAGGAAGAAGTTCTTTATTGTGAGGGTGGTGAGGCACTGGAATAGGTTGCCAAAGGAAGTTGTGAATGCTCCATCCCTGGAGCTGCTCAAGGCCAGGTTGAGCAGAGCCTTGGATGACCTGGTTTATTGTGAGGTGTCCCTGCCAATGGCAGGGAGTTGGAACTAGATGATCTTAAGGTCCTTTCCAACCCTAACTATTCTATGTTTCTATGAATCAATGATAATTGAATGAATCAGGAGAGATCTCAGATTCTACAGCCTTACTATGCTGTGCAGGAACTTTGTTACTGAAGACTGGTACAGATGAGGAAGGAAGAAGGAATGTTCATTCCATCTTTTGAGACAAAAAAAAAAGTCAGTTTTTGACATGAGAATTTTCAAAATTGTATTTCAGAGTGCCACGTTTACACAACTATCTTTGCAATAAAACATTACAGGAGCTCTTTGAATTTTCTTTGAATTAACTATGGCTTTCATGGATCCCAACATCGACTTTCAGTAGCAATGGCCTTATTCAGGAGATCTGTAGTTTCCATTCTAGTCTTAATTAATCCATTAACCAGTTATATAATTTGGCAATTGAGTGAACTTTGAGTGTGTGTCCTACCCAGGACTTAGTTTCTTTTTGTATAAACTAGAGGTAACATTCTTATTTTATGTGAATATTTCAAGGACTAAATAAATGTCTGTATCGTGTTCTGAAAGGTTTAAGAAGAAAGTTCTACATAATAAGTATTGGTATTACTCTTTGCCAACGTTACATACAAATTAACATCACAAAAGTAGCATATAAGAGTGAAAGTCTGTATCCAAAATTGTAGCTTGATTACTTTTGGTTACATCCTTTTCTTGAACATTGGAATGTTGGTTATTTCCTTCAGGGCCCAGGTTTTCAAATTTTGACTTCAGTTGTGTGGTATTTATGCATTTAAAATTTACCTCATACTTGTTAGGAAATCATTTGTGAGGTGGGTTTGATCTGGATGATCAATTTAGGGGAAAAATTTCAATAAACCAGGTTATAAATGAGTACTTCTAAAATGGTTAAGCATGCAGGAGATTATTTGTTTTGAAATTACCTGGCTTGTTGCTAGAGTTTGTGTGAGGGGAACACACCAATGCAGAGGCTTACAGAATGCTCAGCGGTAAATGTGTTATGGTGAAAGCCTTTGTACAGTTAAAGTGAAGGTGATGTAGTGGGACTTTATTCTGAATGGATCATCCAGAGACATTGGAGGGAACACTGATCCTTCATCAATAAGTAGAAACCCAACCTTTTAGTACTTGTTTTCATCAATATCTTTGTCTTTTGAGACTTTGAAGGTCATCTGTGACCTCTGAGGTCTTACCAGATTCCTCCAGAGACTAGAGTGAAAAAATGTTGCCCTCTTGCATTTTCATAAAACTAAGGCAGCAGAGCTCCACTTCAGTGTGATTGTTGTCTTGACTAGCAGACCATGTTACTATTTTATTATTACTAGAAAACCTCACTCATTCAAGACTAATGACTGAGAAACCCATTGTGAGTTACTGAAATATGCAAGCTGGTCAGCAAACAAGGCTAGCCCTCCCTTCCACAAATACAAAATGCACTTGATTAATTGTCTGCAACAAATAGTTTTAAACTGATTTTCTTAACTTCAGAAAATAGAATGGGATAACAGCAGGCAGAAAATCACCTAAAAAAAGTCTCAGGAGAGAAAGAAATATTGTAAACAGGATGAGTACATGTGCATATGACTGTGAATATTTGTCATGAACAGTGCAGCAGGCTCACACACATTGTTCAAAATTACAGCATAAGCATGTAGCTGTAGAATTTGCATCACTCTGCTGTTATAATTTATTTCTTGTGTTGCGATAGTGCCCAGGAGTCCAGTGATAGACTTCAAATGAGTTTCATTCTCTATTACATGGAACAAAAAAAGACTCTCTGTCTTCATTTATTTCATTATGAATCAATTAACAGGTTTCTACATATTTATAAAAGTTTTAATGTAAAAGTAATTTTAATTATTTCTGATTATTACAATATGCTGTTAGGGATGAAACATTTTGTTAGAATTAATGACAATTAACTGTCAGTCTATTGCAAAACCTCATGGGAACTGGAAACCAGCAGACATTTTTCAATACTAATTAGAAATTAATCTTCCTCTCCAACCTCAGAATAAACCACTGATTTTTTGTCACTAGCTCATTTAGAACAAAATTGAAGAGAGATTTGTCAGTGTTCTCATTACTGCACGACTGGTCATCCTTTACTACAGCACCTGAAAAAGCAAAACAATAAAACCAGGCACAGCTGCAGATAAAGTAGGCAGCTAACAACAACGTTTTCATTTAACATACTTAGCTCTTTGCAGAGTTAAAACAGGTGAACTCCTTCCTTACTACAAGGAAATTCTAGTCTCTTAAACTAGATTGAGTTCCTCCCATCACTCATTTGTTTTGCATGCAAACAGCATATTATTGCTAACATTCCTCAAAAAAAAAAATCTCTTATCAAAAGCTGTGGCATTTGGTTTGGTTTATTTTGGTTTGTTTTTTTGTAACCCTTTCCATGCCACACATGGGTAAAGTTTTCCTGTATCAAGAAAATCATCTTCACTTTAGGTTCAAATAAGTCACAGTTCTGCAGCTGCTGTTTCCTGAGGTTTTGTGTTAACCTACAAGAACCAGGAGCTGTTACCAACGTTGTTTGCATGTCAATTTAAGAAGTGTGGAGTTACAACCTTCACTCTTGTAAGAAAACAGCTCTTTTGAAAATGAGAAGAATCCTGAGTTCTAAAATATCTGACCTTACTGAATGAATCTCATCTAAATATGGTTACACATTTTCCTACCTATAGTTTTATCTTCATATATAAAAATTTACAACAGCATCTCTAAAAGCCCTGGGGTTCTTTCTACCCACTAAAAATAAAGGAAGCTATTTATTTAGATGTGGTGCACACAATCTTCTGTCTGGATAAAGCAAATTTCGTCAACACTAGCAATATTACCTTGCAACTGTCAAATTTGTATCTTGCTGCTATATGTCATATATGCTGGACGTTCACCAAAATGGAATGAATGTATCTTTCTCTACAAATTCTTCCTTTAATGTATGCACGTGTACACATGCACTAACACATATGAAGAATAGCCCTGTAAGCAAGAATTAGTTGTTAATATAGCAACTTTTCTACTAAGTAAATGTGTATATACATATATTCAATAAATGCACATACATATATATTATGTAAAATGTTTATCTTTGTTTTAACAGAAATTATCTTACAGTATATAAGAAAATCCTAGTTCATCACAGGGAGTCAGTGAAGTTTTATGCACTTTTCTAAGTAGGCTAGAAATCCAGAGAAATAGGTTATGTATTTTTAAAAATTTGTTTCATCCTTGGTTACTAACCTTTATATTCAATTTCCTTTGCTGGTTGAAAATTGTCTTATTAATCTATTATGTCAGGAGCATAATTCCTTCCTTGCTCCTGAACAAATTATTCACAAAGAGAATAAATTAAAATGCTTCTGGGGGAAAGATCTGCTTTCTAAGAAACCCAGATACCTAATACATTAGACCAAATGAATAAGGCTATCTAAGTCCTGAAAACTTGAAGTTACATTATTAAATATGCTTTTGTTTCCTCAGAGGTGCTCACTGTAACAGAGGTGCTGGTGTCCTTTAACTGCGATGTCCATGTCCACTGAGTAAAAACGTCCAAGAGAGGAAATAATCTCTTCCATAGTCTAATACTCTCTCCCCCCTTCACACATAAATTAAGGGAAAAAACTAAAATCGAAATAGATGGTCTGATGAGGCAATTGGCTGGTACAGGTCCAATTTTCAGTGATGTCTTTTAGCACAAATGTAGGAAGAGTGATTACCATGATCCTTTCACTTTGTCTCTCTCACAGATGGTGAGAGTGTTAGGGCCAGGCTTCTGTTAGAGGAGATTCTAAGTCTATAAGGTGTCATAGAGAGATTGATAAAGTGTCATGATTATTTATGGTCAGTGCTTCTGGGCAAAAAAAAAAAATACATATTTCTGATCAAAAAAAAATTATTTTAATAAGGCACATTTCCCTGACACCATCAGGAATTTATTGATTTTGCTTTCAGTATTTCAGGTTCTGCCTTCAAGAACATTCTAAGACATCTGGACATAGCTAGCACTTCATATGGAATTGATTTTATTTTTCTGACCTGTCATTTCCAAAATGGAGACTTCTTTTCCCGAATCTTAAGATAAAAATATTCTACCCAGTGGTGTTTCCTATAATTTTTCATTAATACATACCTCTTCTTAATTGGATAATCTACAAGAAAACCTGGAATTTAGATGAACTCCCAAACCTAAACTGTAGTGTGAAATGGTAGAAAACTTATAATGCAGCTGTAAGAAATATTAGATTCTAATTTCATTCTGGTAAAACTGAAACTAATGATTTTTAACTTTGCTCTTTCAAATGTAAATCAATAAACATAATCGATATAATAAAACTGTTTTGACTTTACTGGAATATTTTGATTTGATAGGTCATACCTTAAAATAATATTTTATTATAAAATTATGCATTTTTTCAAATTAGGGAAATCAATTATTCAGTTAACTATTCAACTGGGAAGAAATCAATGCAATCTTAAGAAGAAAAAATTATTTTAGTTTATCAACATTTCGTGAACAAAAGAAAAATATTTGTCAGCATATTTTTAAAAAATCTATTATAAAATGTCATTTTTTGGAGCATTTCTAGACCCTTATTCTATTATGCTCTCAAAAAGTTACTGTACCAAGCTGCTGACCAGCTTGTGATATACACATTTCTGGATTTTACTTGGCAAATCACTAAGGAAAGGGCACTTGTTTTCCTTATTGCTTAAATTCAGTTATATTTTAAATTTTACTGAAAAATTTTCTGCTTTGTTCTGCTTGAAAAGTAGCAAAGCTTGACTTTGGTTAGTGTTTGTAAAAACATGACAGAAACTACTATCTACCTTTGTGAATGTGTGTAATGTCAAGAATAGTTCAGGAATAATTCTGGGGTTTGTGTGGCTATAATGAACATTTTTTCGTTCTTCTGAAAACAACTCAGAACAATCATGGTGCACATAATGTGGTAGTCTACAATGGTGCTGCTGTGACTTCATTGTCTTTCTAAGAACATATGTTTTATGGTGCATTAACTGTAGAAAGATTTCTGAGCCAATACTTTCCCTAGAAAGTTTTTATTCCATATTTTCCACGAGTTCATAAAAAAAAAGGCTTTTGTATTTTGCTTAATGCTTAATCAGTTCAGATAAAATTAATTTCTCCCTCCTATATTGGCAAACTGATAAACAAAGCCAGTGTGATTTTGGGACAAGAGCTTAGCTTAAATCCTGTTTCCCAACAAACAATAATATACTTTTTTTTTTTTAATTTAAAGAAAATTTTATTATTCTTTCTTTTCTTTGGTTGTTTGGTTAGTTGGGTTTTTACTTTTAAATAGCAAACTCCAGGCAGAACCAGAATGAAAACAAAATGAAGGGCTGATGAGCCTGTTTCACCCCAGATGATTTTTAGAGATCCTGAGAAAGTAGTTATAAGGAGATTTATTTGCTGAATTTATAGCGTGCTAAGATGGTCAGGCAAGAAAACAGCGAGAAGTTTGACACTATTGCAGTATATTTGTATTTCTTCCTTTTAGTTGCTCAGAGTGTTTTGTTTTGGGATCCTGTGGGATAGGATTGATCTTCCACAGTGATTAACATCTCTGCCTGAACAAAGCTGATACAACAAGCAGCTGGGCAGTGCACAGCAATGACACCATGTACATGCTTAAGCTCAAGCTGTGGCAAGGATGTTTTGGAAGCCATGCCTGCGGAGTAACTGAGGTGCATGTTCAGACTGCAGTAAAAGGATCTGCCCTTTTTGATTTTCCCCAGATGCATAGCTCTGCAAACACAAGTCCTAAGCATTTCTGTGCCCATAAAACAACACTTTGCCAAAGTAAAGAATTACAGGCTATGCACTCTTTTTCTTAAAAAGCATTAGGGTATCAACTCCTGAAGCAAAGTAAAGGTCAAGTTAGCACAAAAGTGAATGAACAAACCAGGTGAAGACCTTATGTGGACAATTTTGAAAAATGTTTGTTCTCTTAGGAAAAGAAATTCAGAAACATCTTCTCAATATTAGTCTGAGCAAAAAGCTAAATAAACCAATTTTCAAACCAAACCATAAAACATTTGTAACAACAGCAGTTGAATGTTGGAAGTTTTCTTGTATGGTGTGGACCTGGATTTGATGAACCAAAAGGTTCCTTCAGGTCTCACATCATATGAAAGCAATTAATTTTAATTAATATTCTATTAAGTTGAGTATTCAATAGATTTTGGTATACACAATACTTCTGAAGTACATTTGAACTGGAAACCTTTTAAAAAGTACCCAGAGTATATGATTTTGAATGATTCACATTAGCATTCTGTTGCTAAAAGATCAGGAAAGTCATTGTCAGAGATGTTTATTCCTCTATGTCCGTGTCTTTCTATTTATTATTCAATCTTAACTTTTTTTTAGGATTGAAAATCAAATAAGCATTTGCCCCACTAATGTTGGAAGAAAGCATGTAAACTTATGGTACACATTCTTACTTCTGATTTCAAATTAAGGAGAAAACACTTTTTAGCTGTAAAAACCTGAAAATTAGGATTTTCATACCATAAAACATATTTATTTTTCCAAAGTTTTTTTTGTTAAAGATATAGGAGTCTTTCATTTTGAGCTTTGTTGTTAAATTAAACTTTTTAAAGCTATATCCAGTAATGGATAGGGAATTTTATTCACATTTTCCTGGGTAGCAGGTAGCAGTGTATCACAACTGTTACTTTTTGCCCTATTTATCTTTATAATTTTTAAACTACTAATCCTATGAATACTTAAGTTTGAATACAAGTTTTTGAAATGTATTAATCCATGATTTTAAAACGTCAGTTATTTCTCCCAGTTTCCAAATGCGTGTCATGATCACTCCAGACGTAAGAAGACACAGTTCATGTTTTCTTGAGAATGCCTTTGACAATATGCTGATGGCATTCTCATGCTGGCTAGGGACAGTTCCTTGAGGCTCAGTCCACAGAATATGATTGTCTAGTTTGACTTTGCTGATTGTAGCAAGAATGAATTCCCTTAACACTGCTTAATATATAAATACCGAGGTTTGTCTGTTCCTGTATGCAACACAAAATCAGATCATTTTTGTACAGGACAATTATGTGCCTTATAGAGAAATCATAATTCATTATAAAGGTCTTTTGGTGAAGTCTCATGACTAAAATATGTTCTTTTCATCATAGCTGTCTAAACATGGAAAAACTGGGGCTCATTACTCTAGTTGTATCTGCAGTTGAATTTTTTTAGGAATGTAAGTTTCAGCAGTGCAGTAGCATAGTGAAGGGCTCAGAGCAAAAATTTAAAATATTTGTATTCTGTTGCTAAGTGAGTGTAAGTAAGTCATATTTACAAAGGTATAAGCCTTTGCCTGGAGGAAGAGATGATTGTTAAAAAAAATGGAATTGTACTTGTGAATATCACAGATCACTACTGCAAATTCCGATTGGAGTGTGGGCTGATAAGTTATTAAAGGAAAAAAGCTATCAGAAGTATCCTTTAAGTTGAAAGACTTAAAGGATTTGGACCCAAAAGCTACTTATAAATCTGGGCCTTGTTTGTATAGCCAAGGATCAAGAAAGTCTGCTGGTTCTGAAATACTTAAATACAACTAATATATTTGAACAATGAGATGTAGTGTTGTTTTCTGAGAGACAGAAGTAAGAGAAGTATAAAACACCACATAATGGAAAGACATTTTCATTTTAAATATTATTGTGGTACCTTCTTAGAAATGGAGTTAGTAAAATAAAATCAGTTGTGAACATTTAGTAATATGCTCTGACAGCAGAGAGGAGGTAACAATTTAAATATATGAGAAACAAAGATTATATATTTTTTTAGTTTAACCTTGGTTGTTTCTTCTTGTGTTTATAATTTGTAAAGTATAAATTGTAATTTAGAATATTTTTATGCCTGTATTTTTCATATATAGAGTGCTCCTCATTCTATGTTCTCTACTTTGAACGAAGAAACTTGACCTTGTGATTTGATGCAATTTGTTCTACCCCTTCTTCTCATTCCAGAAAGAGACTGCAAATTGAAATCACATTAGGAATTAAAAGGTGTCAATTTGTTACAGTGACTCTCAAAACATCTTTAATATAACCCCAGAATATTAATGCACACAGGGTTTTGAAACGAGTTATAACAACACCAGAGTCAAATTACAATATAGGAAATGCTGGGAGCAGTCTGCCCTGGACCATGTACCAATATTGAAAATTAATTAAAACAAAGCGAATAATTAATGTATGACCTAGTCCAGTACTTCAAAATATTTCAGGAAATTATTTAGACTCTGAGATTTATTTATTTATTTGTAGTAAGGTAAAATTTAATCTACAGTTTTACAAGTAACACCAGCCACTTCCATTTACCATGCCGCTTCTAAGTATCTTGCATCCCGTACCATTTTCATTTCTTCTTTAACATGAATGTCTACACTAAATGTTCACAAAATCATAGAATCATAGAATACCAGATTGAAAGGGACCTCAAGGATCATCTGGTCAAACTTCTCTTGGCAAAACCAAAGTCTAGAAAAGATAGCCCAGGATCTTATCCAGCTGAATCATAAAGTGTCCAAAGTTGAAGAATCCCCCCACTAGTGAAAGTATTCCCATGGATGATTATTCTTTTTGTGAAGAATTGTCCTCTTGTGTCCGACCAAAATCTCCCCATGGGCAAGGCCCTGGCTCACTGCAGGCCAGAGCAATGCAGCTGTGCACTTGTTTAACCTGATTTATCAGTTTAGATCAGTGACGCTAGATACCAGAAGAGCAAGGGTATCAGAAAACCTTAAGAAAATTGTAAATTTGTCCTCCAGAGGCACATTCATCTTCTCAGTCATATAAAACAGCTAATAGTCTGGTGGCATAGAAGTTGAGAGAGAAAACATGGCATATCATCCTGATAGACACCACTGTCTATAGACAGTCACTTCAAACTCATTCAGAAATTAAGCAGAGTCTTTCCCTATTTTGCCAAAGTTGTATGCCTCTTCAGAGCAGAGCCTGGCTGGGGAAGTCTTCCTTTTCTAAGCGACAAGCTTCAGCAATATTAACAGAGCAAATTGTTTTCTGAACTGAGGGGTTGATGTTTCGACTCAGGCATTTGAGAATCTGTGCAACATTGACAGTCAAAAAAGTTTTGGCTTTTACTCCTTTAAGCCCTTCTAAATATTTTACTAGTCATGTGTTGTTGAAGTTTTATTTCAGTTTTGTATGGTGAATTCTCTACCTAAAGTATTTAAGGCACACTTAACAAAAAAACCCAAACCAACAAACAAGAAACCAATATCCATCCATTGAGAAATATTTGCAAAACAGTATTTTGTATCTAATGTTATTTTTGTCCCCAAAATAATATTCTTTATTAAACACTTCCCTTGAAGATTGAATTATAATCATTAAATATATTTTGTTCTACCTCATTTAAACAAGGGATTCATTAAATGAACACAATTTTAAAAGTAATTCTATTTACTTACCATCTTGAATGAGGTATTTAATTTCATCCAGATCTCAGAACGGATAAGGGAACATATGTTTATTTAACCTTGTCACTACACTGGGGATACACAGTATCACAGTATGCTAGAGATTGGAAGGGACCTCAAAAGATCATCTAGTCCAATCCCCCTGCCGGAGCAGGAACACCTAGATAATGTTACACAGGAATGTGTCCAGGCGAGTTTTGAATGTCTCCAGGGAAGGAGACGCCACAACCTCCCTGGGCAGCCTGTTCCAGTGTTCCGTCACCCTCACTGAGAAGAAGTTTCTTCTCAAGTTTAAGTGGAACCTCTTGTGTTCCAGTTTGTTCCCATTACCCCTTGTCCTATCATTGTTTGCCACTGAGTAGAGCCTGGCTCCATCCTCGTGACACTCCCCCTTTATATATTTATATACACTAATAAGGTCACCCCTCAGTCTCCTCTTCTCTAAACTATACAGACCCAGCTCCCACAGCCTCTCCTCATAAGGGAGATGCTCCACTCCCTTAATCACCTTAGTTGCCCTGTGCTGGACTCTCTAGAGCAGGTCCCAGTCCTTCTTGAACTGAGGGGCCCAGAACTGGACACAATATTCCAGATGCGGCCTCACCAGGGCAGAGTAGAGGGGAAGGAGGACCTCTCTCGACCTACTAACCACCCCCTTCTAATACACCCCAGGATGCCATTGGCCTTCTTGGCCACAAGGGCACAGTGTTGGCTCATGGTCATCCTGTCATCCACTAGGACCCCCAGGTCCCTCTCCCCTACACTGCTCTCTAACAGGTCGTTTCCCAACCTATACTGGAACCTGGGGTTGTTCCTGCCCAGATGCAGCACTCTACACTTTTCCTTGTTATATTTCATCAAGTTATTCCCTGTCCAACTCTCCAGCCTGTCCAGGTCTCGCTGGATGGCAGCACAGCCTTCTGGCATGTCAGCCACTCCTCCCAGCTTAGTGTCATCAGCAAACTTGCTGATAATACACTCAATTCCCTCATCTAAATCGTTGATGAATATATTAAATAATACTGGTCCCAGTACTGACCCTTGAGGCACTCCACTAGTTACAGGCCTCCAACTAGACTCAGCCCCATAGACTACAACTCTCTGGCTTCTCTCCTTCAGCCAGTTCCATTCCACCTCACTACCTGATCATCCAGACCACACTTCCTCAATTTAGCTGTGAGGATGCTGTGGGAGACTGTGTCAAATGCTTTGCTGAAGTCAAGGTAGACCACATCCACCGCTCTGCCATCATCCATCCACCGTGTTATTTCCTCATAAAAGGCTAAGAGATGGGTCAAACATGATTTCCCCTTGGTGAAGCCATGTTGACTGCCCCTCATAACCCTCTTATCCTTGATATGTCTTAAGATGGCACCAAGGATAAGGTGTTCCATCACTTTCCCAGGGATGGAGGTGAGGCTCACCGGTCTATAGTTACCCAGGTCCTCCTTCTTGCCCTTTTTGAAGACTGGAGTGACATTTGCTTTCGTCCAGTCCTCAGGCACCTCTCCCGTTTCCCAAGACTTGGTAAAGATGATGGAGAGCGGTCTAGCAATGACTTCCGCCAGTTCCCTCAGCACCCGCGGGTGCATCCCATCTGGACCCATGGATTTATGGATGTCCAGATTGCTCAACTGATCTCTAACCCATTCCTCATCGACTAAGGCAAACCGCTCCGTTGACCTGACTTCATCCAAGGTCTCAGGGGTACAGGGCTCTTCAGGACTGCCTGCAGCAGAGTAGACAGAGACAAAGAAGGCATTCAGTAACTCTGCCATCTCTGTATCTTCTGTCACCAGGGCACCCATCCCGTTCATCTGTGGGCCTACATTGCCTCTGGTGTTAGTTTTGTCTGCCATATATTTGAAAAAGCTCTTTTTGCTGTCCTTGACCCTTCTCGCCAGGTTTAATTATAAGGAGGCCTTAGTCATCCTAGCTGCCTTCCTACATCCTCTAGCAGCAGCCTTATATTCCTCCCAAGTGGCCAGCCCCTCCTTCCATGACCTGTAAACTCTCCTCTTACACTTGAGCATACTCAGCAATTCCCTATTTAGCTACGCAGGTCTCCTGGCCCTCTTCCTTGACTTCCTACGTGTCAGGATGCTCCGATCTTGAGCTCGGAAAAAGCAATCCTTGAATGCCAACCAAAGACTACAGGGCCTTGGGGCGGATGGTGAAAGAGTCTGGGGCTCAAGTGATTTTCTCCTCACTCCTTCCATCTTCCACTGATGATGTGGGAAGGAATGGGAAGATTCAGTTCATAAACGATTGGCTTCGAGACTGGTGCTACAGGCAGGGCTTTGGATTCTTTGATAACAGCTTTGATAACAGTCTGGACAATGACAAGTGGGAAAGGTTTATCTCACAGAGGCAAAAGGATGCTGGGGCATGAATTAGCAGGGCTCATTTGGAGAGCTTTAAACTAGATTTGAAGGGGGATGGGGTTGTAGCTGGGCTTGCCCCAGTGGGGCAGCACTCCAGAACTGATGAACACTGGGAGGCCTCCTATAATCCTAGGGTGAAATCGGTGTACTCAGCTCGCTCTCTGGAATGTCTGTACACCAATGCACGCAGCATGGGAAATAAGTAGGAGGAGTTGGAAACCTGTGTTAAGTCTGGAGACTATGATCTGGTGGCAATTACAGAGACGTGGTGGGACAGCTCACATGACTGGAATGTGGTCATGGAGGGCTATGTCCTCTTCAGGAAAGACAGGCCAGCCAGGTGGGGTGGTGGGGCTGCTCTTTATGTGCGGGAGCAACTACAATGCACCGAGTTCTGTCCAGGGACAGATGACAAGCGAGTTGAGAGACTGTGGGTGAGAATTAAGGGGCAGGCTGGCAGGGGCGATACTGTTGTGGGTGTCTGTTACAGACCACCAGATCAGGGTGAGGAAGTTGACGAGGCCTTCTACAGGCAGCTGATACATACTATTTATAAATATATCATAGCTTAGAAGTCTTAATAGCTGTGGCTCTCACTCATTTCCAACAGATATAGTAGCTATTTACTTATGAAACAGAGGTTCAGTAAAGATAAATTAATGTGCATACAGCACTTGAAAACTTTGACCTTTGTATGCATGCTGAATATTATTCATTTGGGACTGATGCCAAGATACTGTGTGCTGTTGCTTTACTATTGGTTATGTACTGTTTGATACTATATTCACATACACAAACCTTTTGTAAAACATATCCTTCCCTTTAATAGATTTATTTTCCTTCTCTTTTACTCGTTTGAGGATATTGTTGAAATAATTGCTACCGTATCTCTGAGAAACTTCTGTAATAGGGACAACTCATCAAATCTCAATCTATCACTGACAGATAATTCAGAGGGAAATGCAAATTAGTCCAAGAAATGTAGTAGCTGTTATAAAATAATAGGTACCTTGAGGTCACTGTGGTGTTGGTTTTGTTTTCTTTTGCTTTCTCTTTGTTTTCTTCTGTGCTATTTAAAGCCATTCAATTTCCCATTCTGTTCACCCATGTCTTTTATGTAACTTGTTTTGCTTTTATTTACTTCCCATTTTTAAAAGGAAATAAGTCTTGGTACCTATTTCATTTTAAATGACATTATTTCACACCTTCTTACCTCTCTTTCTGTTAAGACTGTGCATTTTGAAAAATGTCTGAAAATAGGTGTGAAGAAAGTAGCCAGTGTGAGTGAAAAGGGGACTAATCTTCACAGACAAAGAGAAAAATCTTGCTTCAAAGGAGTCACTAGCAGAACTGCAGGCAATTTCATTACAGCTATTATTTGACACTATCTCTGAACTTGGCATACCATGTTCTAAGAAAGCTAATTCTGTTATTACTTCAAAAATCACCTCACATTTTAAATCATTCTGATTCTTTCCTTTCAGCTTGCATTTTATGTTTAAACAGACATTGAAATTAGGACTTGTACGTTTCAAACTTTGTTAGGAGAGTATCACAATACCAATAATGTACTACACGGTTAGTTATTCCTTCCTAAATAGTATTATATATCTTTTTACCTAATAGAGTCCTTCTACCTTATTACCTCTTTCTATAATTACAGGTAGTTGAGAGATTTTGCAGAAGAAAATAGAGGA
Source organism: Pezoporus wallicus (assembly GCF_028554395.1). Taxonomy (NCBI): domain Eukaryota; kingdom Metazoa; phylum Chordata; class Aves; order Psittaciformes; family Psittacidae; genus Pezoporus; species Pezoporus wallicus. The sequence continues at coordinate 608,644 of NW_026642361.1, forward strand.
ATAAGAATGCTAAATATTTTACCTAATTTCATCCTGGGTAAAATATGTGTGATGAGCTGAATGTACCAGTTTAAATCTACTGGGTTTCAAATGCCACTTTCATATGCAAACCTAAAAGTTTTATTCATTGCAACTTTATAAACTTCTGGATTCATGTTTGGGTGAATCAGTTCTTTCATTCACACAGTATCAGACACATAGGGTGGTCAGGTGCATTTTTTTCTGTATTTTTCTGCAAATTTATATCTGATGTGAAATTTTATTATTATTAATCTTTATTCCTACAGAGAAAACATGCTATACTAAAATTTGTTCTAAGAAAAGGCTGCAGAGAGGTTCATAGATTCACTTTTCATATCTACAGCAGACTCAGGTCAGCATTGAGCTTAGTGAGCATGAACTTCAATTTCATTATGCAGTTACTCTCTTTGCCTTCATGAGATGGTGCAGACAAGCTTTCTGTAGTTTGGTATTTTAACTCCATTTATAGTCAACATGGCTTTCAGACACTACTCCTTCTCTTCTTCCTTCTGCTGCTGAGCTGTGCCCTCCTTAAATTCCCTTCAAAGGGAAACAGACTAGAATGCTCACATTTTTCTCATTTGGGATTCAGCAGGAAAATTCTCAGATGTGGGGATGAACCACAGAAAGTTATTCAAATCAGGGCTAAATGTATTAAAAACTCCTCACGTGGTGACTGGGAGAAGAGCTGACATGTAATGAAACATGACATGAGCAGGAAAGTTTGGTCATCAAAAGATCAAGGGGACAAAGGGGTGGAAAACACTGCAGAAAGCCAAGGAAAAGGAGAGAGCCTGACGTGTTGGAATGTATTTGCAGGTTAGATTCTGAAAGTCTTCACTCGTGTGATTCCTGGGAAGACTTAAGGAAGGCAAATATTAGAGAAACTTTGGGTTTTCGGCATAGAAATGAAGAGATCTTCACATATAGGAATGAATTAATTTTCATGAATGTGGTGTATGATGAGACAGACTCCATGGAGGTAGAGAATCCTTTATTTAACAAAGTTGCTCGATTATATACTTGGAGCTTACAGGGATGTTATGACAGATAACTAATGAAAACCCACCACACAAATATTCCTCTACAGGTTACCCAATCATGATTTTTCATAACCATTTCCTTGTTATTGTTTCTAGCTGATATGTGCTTTAGATGTAGCAAGCTATGTTAGTGCTTAAAAAATCATCACTCTTAAAGACTATGTTTCTTTTTACCACTACATAGTGGTTAAGGACAAAATATCTTCTGCTCCCAGAACTTCTTGTTTTAAACAGTCTATGAGGATCAGACACTATTTATCTCCTTGCTCCGATTACGCCAGCACTTTGCGGTTAGCCTTATGTATGCAGCTGCATTGTGTTCTTAAGATGGTCCTGAAAACATGAATGCATAGAATGCATATATTTAGAAATTAATTTTTGAGTAAAATATGTGGAACAGTGTACAAGCTATTCAAATCAATTATTTAAGTTCTGATAATTAAGCAAAAATTTTCACCTTCCATGCTTTTTATTTAATTGTAATTCAACAGCGAACAGCTCTACAGAAATACAAAAAACCCTAGGTGCATTTTTCTTTCCTTCTTTCAAACATTTTTAAGAAGCAGTAAACGTTATCTCACATTATCTGATAAGACTGTTAGTTGATATTCTAGGATTACCTGCTACAGGCTCAGGAGTGTTGTGTCCCCACTAGAAGGAAGTGCAGCAGGAGATCCAAGAGAACTCCTTGGAAAGATAAGGAGCTGCAGAGGAAAATGTGAAGAAAAAAGAGGCTTATAAAAGGTGGAAGCAAGGGCTTGTGGCCTGGGAAGATTACAGGGATGTTGTCTGGAAAGCTAGGGACCAGGTTAGGAAAGCTAAGGACCAGTTAGAGTTAAACTTGGCTAGGGATATGAAAGATAACAGGAAGGGATTCTATAGGTATGTAGCAAATAAAAGACAGACTATTGACAACATGGGCCCTTTCTGGAAGCTATCAGGAGACTACCTGGCTACCCTGTTTTTGGAGAAGGCTGAGGTTCTTAATGACTTCTTTGCCTCAGACTTGCAAATACTCTGACCACACTACCTAAGTCTTGGAAGGCAGATGGAGGGACTAAGAATGAAGACCTTAGGCTCACTGTAGAAGAGGATCTGGTTTGAGACCACCTTAAGAACCATGGGACTTGATGAAATCCATTTGTCAGTCCTGAACGAGCTGACAAATGAAGTTGCTAAACCACTGGCCATCATATTTGAAAAATCATGGCAGTCAGGTGAAGTTCCCGATGACTGGAAAAAGGGAAATATAACCCCCATTTTCAAGAAGGAAAATGGATGACCCAAATTACAGACCAGTCAGTCTCACCTCTGTGACTCGCAAAATCTTGGAGCAGCTTCTCCTGGAAGGCATGCTAAGGCGCATGAAAAACAACAGGGTGCTTGGTGATAGCCAGCATGGCTTCACTAAGGGGAAATCCTGCCTGACCAATTTGGTGGCCTTCTATGATGGGGCTACAGAACTGATGGACAGGGGTAGAGCAGTTGACATCATCTACCTGGACTTGTGCGAAGCGTTCAACACTGTCCCACACAACGTCCTTGTCTCTAAATTGGAGAGACGTCAATTTGGTAGGTGGACCACTTGGCGGAGAAGTGATTCTGAGCAGCTCTGCAGAGAAAGACTTGAGGGTGTTGGTTGATGAGAAACTTAACATGACCCACCAATGATTCTGTGATTCTGTGTGATTTGTAAGATTTTCTTATTTTTTTTTTGTTCCCAAAAATTAGATGCTGAAAGAATCATCAGGTAAACCCTGTTCACTTTTGCTCTTACCTCCTGTTTCAGAGGCGACATTGACATCACTCAGCTGGGCAATCATATTTTTCTCTTTTTTTTTTTTTTCTCCAGTTCTAAAGGCTCCAGTTATCCTTGACCAGAGGCTTTTCTTTTTCTACATCTTCATCACTTGACTCTAAAGTCTTTTCCTTTTGCTTTTTTTAGAGGTACTCTAACATGCTGAGCTGTAGGTTACAGGAAGTACCTTTTTCATCCATTTGGTGGTTTTCAATTAAAATGCCTATAATCTCTTCTTTAACCTCGATGCTGTCTACTTTAAAGGATCAGATACATGAGCTTGATCACACTCAACTCCTATAGGAGCTCAATTTTTTAATTTAAAACATTAGTCATGTATAACCCTTAAACATATTCCATTACAGCTCCTGAACCTATTCTGTCTCAAATATTTGTGCACAGGGCTTGTTTTACAATAGGAGTATGCCTTATTAATTGAGTGTATTCAGGTCCATAGGCAGAATTGAAGAACACATCTGTAAATCATAATAGATTCCTTAATCTGAGACAACCCTGAGTATAGGTATCTGAGGAAGTCTGAGACCAAAACTTATGGCATTAAGTGATTTTCTAAGTATACATTTCTCAGAAGAAGATGATCAGAGCGATTCTTTGGTGCTTCTTTTAAATTGGGATTTTTATTAACTGAACTACTACAAGATCAGTAATAACTCATAAGTAACTGTCAGATTCTGTCTTTCTCTCTTTCTTGCTATTCGAAAGTAAAACTGTAACCTTAAATTTGGATTACATCAGGATTAATACTCTTTCTGTTAATTTGGCAGAACTAAGAATTATGGAATGCTTAGACTCTTATTCTGACTTACCAGTCTCCACTATGAACTTATTTATTTTATTTTCTAACTCAGCAACTTACTCAGAAATAAAATTAGCTCAGTATATGTAGTGGAATATGCATAAAGATTGCATTTTTTCCCCCTAGATGACTTATGTTTTGCTTCTGAAATAATTATATAAGATACATAATGTATGAGCTCCTTTAGAAATTTACTTTTTCTTCCTGTGAATTCAAGCTTTCGCTTTATGGCCTATTTTGCCACTAACAATGCATATGAATAGCTATTTGTTATGAAGCTGTTTGTAGTTCTCATTTTGCATACCTTGCAGTGTTAAATACTGATGGACATGTTGATTGAACATAATAATAATATTCATAATTATAATTTAGGTAACGTATGACTGCTGCCATAATCAGACAGCCATCTTCACCCTCAGGTGTGAACATCTATATAATTCTTCCTTCAGATTAAAGCCATTTATATTAAGCAAGGTTATTTTCTTTTTATAAAGTTGAAGAATATTTGATATAGTAAGTAATTCTTCATAGAAAGCTAACAGCATTTTTTTAAGTAATTGGCTTTTGTGTATGTATTGTACCTAGCAGCTAACACAATAGGACCTCAGTTTTGATAGGGACATCAGCTGTGACAAGATTATAAATATTTAATCAATCAGGTTAATTAAATGTAAAACAGGGAGTCAAGTGCAAGGAGTCTGTTAGATTTGCTGAAATACATAGCTGAAATATACAGCTGAAAATATATCAAAGAACTGTAAAACTTTAAGAAATAAAAATAGAAATAGCTATTTAAGGTCAATGTTATACTTTCACGCACTTAAATTTAAGTAATGTCTCTCCAGAATAGTGAGTTATTAAATAGTTGCAACTATTTAATATAGTAGGCAGCTCATTAAAACAGTCCTCGTTCTGTAATATTTCACAGTAGGGAAGAATGTTGGCAAAATGTGACATAAAAAAGGACTGCTGAGAGACTGAAGGAAGGAGGAAAGGGAATATAACCAGAATTGAAAAGTAGGCTATTAGCAAGAATATGCAGTTAGTTAATTTACTGGAAAATAAATAAGTATGTCCTACAAATAAATCTAAAGATTTCTTATGAATGTGCAATGGTAAAATAAGTATTAGCAAAAAAGTAATAAATAAAGTAGATTAATGGCAAAGAACTGTTAAGGAACTTCTAAAATTATTTTTACCTTCACAGTTCAGAAAAGAAGTTTGAATATTTCACAAAAAGAAAAATCTTAAGGTTTGTTGGAGGGTGGTAGTGCATGGGAATACTATGGGGACCCTTGGACAAGGAATACTAGGGCACCTTGAAGTGTCATTATGAAGCTATGTTTAGGCAAAATAATGAGCTTTGATTCAATTAAGCTTAGGAAGCTATTCAGCTGAACAGGCACACCAGGTGGTTACTGCAATTTGAGCAGGATGCATTGCTTTTAACAATGTAACAACAGACTTGTAACAGTGCAAGCCTGTTGGGTATCTGAGGATGCCTAAGATGTCCTGGTCTGTTTCTGGCCAGCTATCGTTGACCTGACAATCCAGAGGGACAGACAATTTATCTCATGTGCCAGCCCTTTGCAGAGCTCTCATATACCTTAGGATATCTCAAAAGGCACTAGCTGCCTTTAGGAGGTAGACATATCGATAGGTCACCTCTGACTATAAGAGGCGCTTCCAAAAGAGCTCACAATAGATCAACATTGGAAGATAATAATATTGAATTGCATCCCATTGCAGGTACCTAGACACCTACCTTTGAGCTTCTAATTTGGATCACAGGTCCTTTGCCTAACCATGACAGCACAAAACCGCATTAGATGCCCTGGGCTATCTTGAACAGATTGGACTTTGAGCCTGTGGTCTTTTGGAGTGGGATGAGGTGGGGTACTTCAGAGTACCTCCACAACATTGGTCATCTGTGTGTGGACCAGATGTGAACATCTGAACTCCTTTATAGCTAAATGAGAGAAATAGGCATTGCTTGATTATGATTTATCAGATCATTGTGTAGATATTTGAAACAGTTCAGATGTGTCACATTCTCAAAGAACACTAAAGTATGTCTGGAGAACTAGGTTTGACATAAATGTCTATACTGAGACGTTTTGTGAAACTGTTCTCAATCCTTTTTGTGCAAAACTTATTTTCATAATGGCCACTTCACTTACACTCCAGAGGAGTGAAAACTGACTGTCAGACAGTGCACAAAGGGAACAATAATGCAGTGTATTAAAATGGCAGAAAGCATTTCATAAGGTAGAAAAACAAATTACTTTTAGGGCTGTTCTTTTAAACCTTCATTGTGGTCAAGAAGAAATGGATAACACAGAACTGAACTCTGCAAATGTTACTTCATTAGGAAGAATAACCAATTTCAGAATTGATTTGAAACCCATCTTTGACACTCAAATGGTACAAAATAATTATCCCTCAAGAGGCAAACTAAACACAATTAAGAGCAACTTTCTGTTGCTTTCTTTTTAAGGTTGCAAAAGAAAAAGTGACAGAACACCAAGTTTTTGACTGGGAAGCTTTTTATCACTTTTCATTATCGCTTTTGTTGCATTTATGGGTTTTTGCTGGCAGAATTTCCCCACCTGCACTGGCAAGACTAGTTAGCACTTTAAATTGCATATTAAATCATCTTTCAAGCAATGAAATGTGATATGGTAATGTCACTTTCATATAAGATGGCCTAGTCAGAATGCAAGAATGACATTTCAATCACCTGAAAGAAATTTCAATGAAAGAGTTTTCACACAAATAAAAAACTGTTAAATTTAAAATACTTCATCATACATCAATAATTTTTAAAATATGTTGTTCAAGGCAAAATAATAGACAGATTTCTATCTTCAAAAATGTCTAAGTTTAAAGAATTCTGTATGGGCACCACACAAGACTTAGGTTATGAATTGAAACAAATGTTCTAAATGTCAGCAAAAAAATAGGGATGTTTTCAGCTGAAAACTAACCCCAAAGAAAACAGGATTTTTTGCTAACACTTGAGCAGTTTATGTATATTTACATATATATGCATATATAGATTCAAAGGAAAATATAGTGGAAAATTATTTAATAGGGAGACTGAAGCACTTGTATACATTTCCAATGGAAGTAACTTCATGTAATGATGTCAGCTTTGGGCAATAATGTTCTTAGAAGTGGTGTTTGGGACATTTAAAGCAGTATTTTAATAATATCAGAAGCACTAAAAGACATGTTCAATTTCTAGTTTATGTTTAGGTCATGAATTTAAGCAAGTCATCTGATCATTTCAAAATCGAATGCTTATTTCATTTGCTTAAAATAATTTTTAAATTAAAGTAATACTAGTCTCATTCTTGATCTCCTAAGTCTTTTAATATCATCTTTTTTTATTCCTTTTTGCCTAGATTAACAGTGTTTCCCAGAAATACAGTGTATTGCATAATCTCAGACTGGGTAGAAGTGAACATTAGTAGCGGGTATAATCATCTTGCCATGTTTTACAGAAACAGCACAACTCTCACATTTGCTTTGTGCCTTCATGCTCAAAGTATTAATAAAAAAACCCCAACCCTTATTTCATGTCACTCATATCCAGGCTCCAGATAAAGATGTCCACAAGGTAATGAATGATTCCTTTCAAACAGATAAAAATAAGCCATGTTTAACGACCTCTACAATTTCCAACTACAAAGCTGTCCATTCTTGCAGTGCTTTTATTTACTTTTCTTACTCTTTGTTTCTGTTCAATCAGTTAAAACTGGTGCTGTTTCAGACAACAAATTAACTATAATGTTTACCATCCTCTTGGAACGTTTTCATTGCTGAGCAAAGACTAAACATTTAAATTGACAAATTCAAGATCCCTTATGAGTTTAACTGAGATGTTATTAGCAACTCACCTTCTCCATGTTGTTTCCTCTCAATCAGATCCAAAACAGCAACTACATTTATGATATTTTAAACCTCTGTTTGAGCTGTACCTTTAGAAATGTAGGCATCCAAAAGCGACACCAACCTATGTAGCTTTTATTTCAGGCTTTTATATACTAAATAATGTGTTTATGCCCTCAAATCTTCAGCCATTACTTTAACTGCATTTACTTTAGGGGGATTTTGTCTCCCTCTAATTCTGAAAGACTAAATCACCTACAATTATTTGATGCCTTATACTGCTCATTTTTTGTTTTCATATGATTCAAGAAAGTCTCTCTAGTTATTTCCTAAGATAATAATTTATCTTATTTTTTAATCATTTTGTGGCTTAAGTTGAGTGTTTTGGTCCACTAGATGGAATTTATGTCATAATGCATTTTCCTTTATATCAGTCTTTCGCCTTTGTGTTTACTAGATTATGTAGTTTTTAGCTAAAGCTTCTTTTTTTTTTTGCTTTCTTTGAATGTTCCTTTATCATGAAACTGCCAACCACACAAGTTTTTTGCTTTTCTCATGCTGACTCTTCTTTTTTCAAGTGGGTAGACACTGGAAATGTGTTATTACTGTTGTTTTGTAGCTCTTTCCCATTTTTAAAAAATAAATAATGTCCTTGAAAATTGTAGTCACTCTGCCGTTTGTTTTGTTTTTTTTTTTCTAAAAGAATTTATGATGGTCCAGTAACAGAATGAAATCTTCTCTCTTTGCACCGCAACCCTTTCCCCTTCTACTGTCCTCCCTTGAGTTCCTCTTTCCATGGCTTTCAAAATATGTACTCCTAAAAATGTGGCAACAAGTTGACATCATTCTTTCGACTTTCTTACATGTTCAAAATAAATTAATCTGCATCAGAACTGGATCTGGAATATGGATTGTTGTGTATATGTAGTTTCTGTTTATAAATCCACATACACAAGTAAAATATTTTTTAATAGCTTACTTTCATTAAAATGATGATCCTTTTTTATGTTTTCAAATGAATTCACCTTTTGAATGGTCACCTTTTTCCCTAGAGTGATTAGACTGAATTCCAAAGTACGTACGTTGCAAGGATTTGCCATGTGTTTTGCCTTTCTCTTCAAAGGCATTGAAGAGGTAATGTTTTCCATCCCTAGTGTTTTTAAAATCTGTGGTTGACAACTTCATTTGTATTTTGCCCTTGTGGTATCAAAACATTTCCAAATTTCACTAAGGTTTTCTCCTACCAGAGAGTTACTGTTATGCTTGAGTGAATAACATATACTTCAGTCACTTCACTTAATCATTTTAATAAATGGACTTAGTCTGGATGATGTGTGTTTCTCTTCAGAAAGTCCTCCTACTTCATCGTTTGATGCAACAGAAAAATAAAACCTTGTATCTATAAATGTTTTAGAAATGTGTGTAGAGATGCTTCAGATCATAAAAGAACAGAAATGTGTAGTTAGCTACAGATGCCTCTTTCTCTGTTATCACAGTGGACCAAGAAATTATTTCTAAATCATGGAGCCTCACTTTTGATCAAATTTCTACCAGTCAGAATTATTCTGCACTGCACGTAAACAGTACACTCCAGTATATTTACAGTGCTCCAAAGTGATACAGCTTCTCTAGTAAAGTTATTCCACAAATTCCACTCTTGATACTGTTTTTCTGAAATTCAGATATATTTTCTGTCTTTAATTTACTAAAATTAAGATAACTGAACATTAGCTTTGGATACATCAATACTTAAAACCAAGGAGACAACTTTATTGTAAGGTTTTGTGTATACGCAAATGTTTTAAGCACCCTGAGCTCACATTGCTCAGGATGTGAGCATTTGAGGATGCTCAAATATTTTAAGCACCCTGAGTCACATTGCTCAGGATGCTTGAAACTATGGTAATCATAATGCACCATTCTCCTGGGTTCAGCAGTAGCAATTATTTTTCTCCTTAGTAGCTGGTGCATTGCTGTGGTTTTGACTTTTGGCCTGGGAACAGCGCTGATAACACCGATGCTTTTAATTGTTGTTAAGTCATGTTTACTCTAACCAAGGACTTTGTGAGTCTCATACTCTGCCAGGGAGGAGGGGAAGCTGGGAGGAAGCAGAGACAGGACACCTGACACAAAGTAGCCAAAGAGGTATTCCATACCACAGCACATCATGCCCAGTATACAAACTGGGGGCAGTTACCTGGAAGGACTAGATCACTTCACTACTCGGGTCTGGCTGGGTATCGGTCAGCAGGTGGTGAGAAGTTGTATTCTCTTCCCTTGTTATTTCCCTTATCATTATTATTATTGGTGGTAGCAGTAGTGGTTTGTGTTATACCTTGGTTACTGGACTGTTCTTATCTCAACCCATGGGAGTTACATTCTTTCGATTCTCCTCCCCATCCCTCTGGGAGTAGGGGGAGGAAGAGGAGGGAGAGAGCAAGGGCTACGTGGTTGAATTGACAGACTGGGTTTAAACCATGACAACCATGAGTACAGATAAAGGGTAATATTCTTTATTCCCAGTATTGTTTTACTTTAAATATGAAAAAAGTAAAATTTTTCATTTTTATTTGAGCAGTCAGCTTACCTTATGACGAAGATCTTACATGCTCCAAGCCACAAAGTACTCTAAGTAAATGCCAGGAACCAAAAGCTAATATAAACTCATAATAATTTTGTAGCTTTAATTTCTGAATTGTTATAAAAAATCACTCAGTTTTTCACAGAATATTCCAGGCACATTTTTGTTTTTTTTTGGTTTTTTTTTTTGTTTTTCTTTTAATTTCACTTGACAATGTGTTTGAAAAAGAACATCACAATATATGTACCTTCTGGGATTAACATTAGTGAAACAGATTTTTCTGTCATTGAAATTATTCTCTAGCTAGTAAGGAATAAAGAAATTTAGGTGATAATCTCCAGAGGAAAACTTTCAGAAATAAATTGAAAACACAAATTCATTGTTTGCAGCAAAATTGCATCTGCATTTTGGCTGCTGGCATTTTATTTGCTTCTCAGCTTGGAAGCGAAATTCTTGAGAATGGCATATTTTTCTGTCTGATTCCTCTCAGGAAGGTAATTTTCAGGTTAATAAGGAAAATGGGTTTTGGGAATGGGAATGTTAGACTGATAATAATTTTTTTTTAATTAAAAAAAAAAGGTAAAGAAACGAGAGAAAACCACAGAATATGGAACTTCCATTAAATTCCTGTCATTGTTTCTCTTTTTGATTTCTAAGAAAGAAAGCAGAAAAAGAAATTGCAAATAAAAATCATGGCTGTCATAGCATAGAAACTGATGTCTAATATTTCAATTCTTCATGACCTTGTCTGTTTAAATAACCAGTTTCTTAAGAGGTTTCAAAATACACTTCCAGGATTTTCCTGTTGCTTTGTTTTTGAATCATTAAAATAACAATAAAAAAATAAAAAACTTATATTCCACTTAAAAACAAGCACATAACTCCCCTGCAAACAACAACAAAACCAACAACAAAAAAAAAACTAAAACTAATCAGCTCAATACTGACCACCAAGGATTGTTAGTGCTTATCTAATTTTAATACTTAGACTTTGAGTTTGAGAGGACATCTGCATTTTATTTGTGCACTGTTACAGAAGCTTATCCAAATCTAATGAATTAAAAAAAACAAAACACCACAACCAAAACAAAAAGGAATACAGACTTGCACATACTGAAATGCATCAGAATAACTGAAAATGATTACAGTGTTCAGGTGATAAATTGAAATCTGTCAATGAGAAACTTTTGTACCTACTCAGGCTTTCATATCATAAAAAGACAGAAACATTTTTTCAAGGATCTTACTCTTTTTTTTTTTTTGCTTCGAGTCATTTTCCAGCTGGCCTTATCTCTCAAGGTTATAGTTGTGCTCTAAGTTTCACATCAATTAAAAGCAGAAACAAGAGCTACTACTTTTACCAGACAGAGTGATTCTAGAGGCCAGAATGTGGTTTAGATTTGAGAACTTAATGAGTTCTTCCAAGTGCCTGAGACTGGGTGCACGCTAATCACATCCCATGCTTAGACTGAAGTGAGACACAAACATGTACAAATTCAATACTTTTCCCAATTAAGTGTCTTGTATAGAAAATAAATGTGAGTACCTACTGCAGATAGAAGCTCTACCTTGCTCTAAATGTCAGGTAAAAACACTGTATTTCTGACCATTGGTACATTCCAAAAAGAAATCATCTTACTGATTCTGACAGGTCTTTTGCAGATGATTCATAAGACACCTTTGCCTCTCATTCACTAAATTGCTTGCCCTATAATTTCTTAGCCTTGATAAGTAATTTGCAATGTTCATTACTTACTAATTAAGTAGTATTTTCCAATTTGTCTGCTTTGCAGACAATCTTTAAATTATTATCTAATACAAAATATCTTCACATGTGTCATACTCATTGTACTTTAATCTACTGGGATATGCACAAGGTGATAGTGAAAGTAAATACATCTCATTTCCCAAGTAATATTCCACTAATATTCTTCCCCCTCCCTTAATATTCAATATTTCTGTGCAAAAGAAGATTGCGTAAACTTACAGTAAAAATTAAATATCTGAATGATAAAAGGGGAAATTTGTGCATTTCGCAAATAGAAACACATTCTTCTGTAAAATATTGGTATTGTGCATTTCAATACAGTCAATATGAAAATAAGTTTACTTTTACAACAGTGAATATAAAGCAAAACCTTGTCACTTCACTGAAAATTTTGCAGTTCATAAATAACTGATATCAGAATCATTAGTCATACTCTACAGTCAAGATTTGCTATTGCATGAGTACATGTGTCTTGTGAATGGAAGAGATAGATTGGCTATGTATGCTGGTTTTGTATGTACGTGTGGTGTTACAAAATATGTTTATTTATTTCCTTCAAATTGTTTCACAAAGATTTAAAAGATTTAGACAACATGAGAGAAAATGAGACAAAAGAGTGAATCAGTGGATGTTGTGAGGTACCCAGAGCAAAGAACCATCTCATACCTGACCTATGCCCTCTATATTTTCCCTGTACGCTCACAGTAGGCCACTGGCAGAAGCAGGATACTGGGCTAGAGAAAATCTAATGAGGTTTATATATTTTTTTTGAGCTAATAATTAAACTATTTCAAGAAAATAGCCCAGTAGCACGTTATTTTTGCTGAAGAAAAGTATAGTATTAAAAGCTTTTCAGGTTAGTTTTCCTTGTGCAAAGTCTAAAGAAAAGTCTGTATAGGAAGATCAAAGCATTTTGGAAATTTGGGGAGTAGGGGGAAGAGAAAATAAAATGAATGCATTTAATGCCCTTTAAAAAAATAAACACATAAGTGAGTCATGTAGAAGAAGAACCATATTTCTTAGCTTTGCTGAGTGGCAGAAACTAATATTTTTTTCAGAAAGGAAAAAAAAATGCCCTTGCATATGTTTAATGACAAGTTGTACACACAAGGCAAAAAATAAAGTGTGCTTTCAACTAAAGCAGAATTCCTGGTGTGCTTCAGCAATCTATACAAAGCTATCCATCATGCAGATTTTTTTCAGGCTTTTTCTTGTCTATTTTTGATCCAGTTTTGACTGGTATGTATACCTCTGCTTTAAGGTTGCCCTCTCTCTCACATTTCATGAACCAACGTGGTGCTTTTATTCAGTGATGAGAATGAATTCACTCTTTCTTATGCTATTAGCATATTCTGGAAATATAATAAAGGAGATAACTGTTTAGAGCAGCATGAATGTCTTTCAAAAAATGTAAATTATAAATCTCCATCCAATGGACTAATCACAATTCATTAAGCATCTTTTCTGATAAGCAGGAAAATTGCAGAGAGATTCAGATAGATACGATTAACAAAGCATAGAAAACTGAGGAAAAATGTATTTCTAAAGAGGCTCTAATCACAGGGTTTTAAAAGAAATCCTTTTTACAGAGAATTAATTGCACTACAAAGTACACTTTCCTGGTCATCAAAAGAATTCTGTTTGTTACATGTGCGGTCTGTTATTATCCTAAATAACAGGGTGTAGAAGTGATTAGAAAGAGATGATATATTCTATCATACTTCTGGATATAAATAGTTTATAAACCATATGTTGGGGATGAAATCTTAATAAATAATATTTTGCAAAATTGTTATAAGTTATAGCTATTTAATTTGCCTTGGAGCTTGATTCTCTGAAACTTTGTTCATATATCTAGAAGATTTTTTCAGTTTCATTGTTTTAAAAGAAGTATTATCCTTTGTGTTTACACTGTTTGAATTCTTCCCCAATTAATTTTATGCAGCTTGCCACTGAATTATTGAAAGCACTGTTCATGTATTTCACTATTTATACAAATTACAGTAATGCAAATTATAACATGAAATACCTGTGAGTCAAGGATGGAAGGAAATTTTTTTTTATGCATCAGTTTTAGAAAGCAGGAGAGGAGTGGCCCAGAACCAGCTGCATTGCTGTATCTAGCCCCTCAGAAGCTCATAAAATGAATGTTTATGCCTCTTCCTGCAAATAGGAAACATTTTCCTCTCTAAACTGTTAGAGGATCTCATGGTATAGTTTTCATTAAAACTTCCTCCACAAAATTTTTCTGCATGTAAATATGTATGACCCCTGAGAACAGTGTAGTACTCATTTCTTGAAGATTACATTTTTAAATTATATTTGATACTAAGCAACAGCTGGAAAAGCAGTGACTTGGACTCAAAAGTAAGATTGCTTGAAAGAAAATGTATACATATTTTTTGCTTGGTTAATTCAAGTGGTGTAAAAACTTTGAATAATGGTTTACTACAAAAATTTACCAAGTAACCAATGTATATATATACTTTTTTTTTTTCATCAGTGACCTTTAGAAATTATGGAAGATTATAAGAACATAGTCTTACTTTGGTGTTAGATATACAGTATGGAAGTTTTTACACTTTTTCTATCAAGTAATCAATGAAAAAAAGTACCAGAATTCAGGAACTTCTCTCCAAGTTTAGGCTCTAGTATACTTTGTTTTGCTGCAAAATGCAGAACTATTATATCAGTAGTTTAGTTTAGATTGGGAGTGAGCTTTTAAAGTGAATTTCATGGTTTTCTCTGTTTACTGGAAATTACCTCAGAAGAATCTCAGCCTATGCACTCTAAATTTTTTCCCATTGAATTAAAATCAAACCCGTGTTTCGAGTGTTTTCATCCCACAGGACCAGAGTGGAATTAATAAGAAATAACCCTCCTTTCAGCACCACCATACCCAACCGCACATGTGTGTATAAATGTGAAAACTGGGTCCTCAGCCTAAAAGCATTTAGATCTACAGACTCTTTTTTTTTTTGGGTCACATTAATTGCTAATGCAGCCAGCAGCAAACTATTGCACGAAAAGTAGAATACTGCTTATTGTTTACTTTTTTAGACTGTTCTCGTGAAAGTGAAAGATAGATGTGAATTTGAACATGCTTTGACGGAGGAGGGCCAAAATCTGAGCCTACTGCTTCTCGAGTACTCCTTTACCACTAGACCAATCTTAGAATACATAGGGAACCTTCTGAGTGGACCCAAAGAGAGAGAAAAAGAAAAGGGAGCACTGCATGCATAGTGGGTGCCTGAAACACCCCAGAAGTGTTGTGTGCCTTTGAAATTAGGTTCTATCAGACTATAAGCTAAGTCAAGACATTTTCTGTATAAAGCTCAGAACAAATTAGGGTAGACACAGAGCTGAGAGCCAGTCTTCTCTACTCTGCTGACATTAGGCTATCACAAGTTTTAAAAGAAAATCCTATAGCCCAAGTTCCTTCCCAGTCCAGCATCACTTCAAAATGCTGGGACAATGGGGCCGATGGTCACGAACTAGAAGGTACAGAAGCCAAGCAGCTGGGATCAGTTGCTAGAAAAGGGGGAATTGACAAAGCAATCGCAAGAGAGAAAAAGTCCCTCAGTCTTTGGAGGCAGCTCTTGGCAGCTGTGAAAGAAAGGTTTCCATACAAGGATGACGTTATGAGTCATTCAGCCAAGTGGACTACTGTAGACAAAGGCATCCAGTCTCTGAGGGAATCAGCCATCGTAGAGATGATCTATCACATCAAGCCGAATAACGGGGATACACCTATAGATCCAGATGAAGTTGAATGTACACGACCCATGTGGCGAAAACTTACACGGAATGCACCATCATCATATGCCCATTCATTGGCAACAGTAACAGGGAATGACATAGTACCACTAACAGTGGATGAAATGGTTCATAAACTCCGAGAGTTCAAAGACAACCTCACCCCTTCCATCATCTCAGCTGTGGAAAAACTGTCCCAGGACCTCGAACAATTGAGGGACGATCTATCTGATTTATCCAGCTCCTCAAGTGTACCAACACACGTCTCAGCTATTAACAAAAGGCGTCCTATTGTTCGAGAGAGGAGATACAGGAGGTATACGCCACGGGGTACCCTATAGTTTTACCTGCTGGATCACAGAGAAGACATGACAAAGTGGGATGGAAAACCTACTTCAGCTTTGGAGGAACGGGTGAGTGAACTGAAGAGGGGAGCAAGGGCCAAGATTGATCGTCCCGTGAGAGCTACGGCTTCAGTCTCTGGTGAGCAGTTTCCCAGATGGAATGGAAGAGCTGATTTTACTTCAGCTCCTGTGATAACGAAGAATAATCCGTTTTACCGTGACTTAAGTGTCCAACGCTGTGATGACCATTAGAGGGGCCCTGCCTCCAGCCAGGTAAAGGTAGGGGACAGTTGGATTTACTGGACTGTGTGGATCAGATGGCCTGGCACATCAGTCCCACAGAAGTATAAGGCTCTAGTAGATACCGGTGCACAGTGTACCCTGATGCCATCAAACTGTCAAGGGGTGGAACCCATCTATATTTCTGGAGTGTCCTGGGTTCAGCAGTAGCCATCATGTTTCTCCTTCTTGGTAGCTGGTACAGTGCAGTGTTTTCACTTTCGGCTTGGGAACAGAGCTGACGGCGATGTTTTCGTTTGGTCAAGGACTTTGTGAGCCTCATGCTCTGCCAGGGAGGAGGGGAAGCCAGGAGGAAGCAGACAGGACACCTGACCCAAGCTAGCCAAACAGGTATTCCATACCACAGCACGTCATGCCCAGGATGTAACTGTGAGTTAGCCGGAAGGGCTGGTAGACTGTGGGGTTGGAGGAGGTATAGGTCAGGGCTTGGTCAGGCTGGGGGGGCGAGTTATTGGTTGGCTGGTGGTGAGGTGATGTATTCTCTTCCCTTGTTATTTCCTTTATCATTATTATTATTGGTGGTAGCAGTTGTGATTTGTGTTATACCTTAGTTACTAAACTGTTCTTATCTCAACCTGTGGGAGTTGCATTCTTTTCGATTCTCCTCTCCATCTCTCCGGGAGTATGGGGAGGGAAAGAAGGGGGGGAGTGAGTGAACGAGCCCTCTGCCTGGTTTTAAACCTCGGCATAGACTACCTCAAAAGAGAGTACTTCAAAGACCCAAAAGGGTACCGATGGGCTTTTGGTATTGCTGCTTTGGAGACTGAGGAAATTGAGCAGCTGTCCACCTTGCCTGGTCTCTCAGTAGATCCCTCTGCTGTGGGGCTGCTGAAAGTCGAAGAACAGCAAGTGCCAATTGCGACCACAGCAGTGCACTGGCAGCAATATCGCACCAACTGAACTCCATGATTCCCATCCATCAGCTGATCTGTAGACTGGAGAGTCAGGGAGTGATCAGCAGGACCCACTCGCCCTTTAATAGCCCCATATGGCCAGTGCAAAAGTCTAATGGAGAATGGAGACTAACAGTAGACTATTGTGGCCTGAATGAAGTCACACCACCATTGAGTGCTGCCATGCTAGAACTTCAGTATGAACTAGAGTCAAAGGCAGCCAAGTGGTATGCCACGATTGATATTGCCAATGCATTTTTCTCCATTCCTTTGGCAGCAGAGTGCAGGCCACAGTTCACTTTTACTTGGAGAGGTGTCCAGTTCACTTGGAACCGACTGCCCCAGGGGTGGAAACACAGCCCTACCATTTGCCATGGACTGATCCAGACTGCACTGGAACAGGGGCAAGCTCCAGAACACCTGCAATACATTGATGACATTATTGTGTGGGGCGATACAGCGGAAGAAGTCTTTGAGAAAGGGAGGAAAATAATCCAAATCCTGCTGAAAGCCGGTTTTGCCATAAAACGGAGTAAGGTCAAGGGACCTGCACAGAAGATTCAATTTTTGGGAATAAAATGGCAAGATGGACGTAGACAGATCCCCACAGATGTGATTAACAAGATAACAGCAATGTCTCCACCAACTAATAAGAAAGAAACGCAAGCTTTCTTGGGTGCAGTGGGGTTCTGGAGAATGCACATCCCAAATTACAGTTCGATTGTAAGCCCTCTCTATCATGTGACCCAGAAGAAGAATGATTTAAAACGGGGCTCTCAGCATCAACAAGCCTTTGAGCAAATTAAACGCGAGATAGTTCATGCAGTAGCCCTTGGACCAGTCCGGACCGGACCAGATGTAAAAAATGTGCTGTACACTGCAGCTGGGGAGAACGGTCCTACCTGGAGCCTCTGGCAGAAAGCTCCAGGGGAGACTCGAGGTCAACCCCTCGGCTTTTGGAGTCGGGGATACAAGGATCTGAGGCCAGCTATACCCCAACTGAGAAAGAGATACTGGCAGCCTATGAAGGGGTTTGAGCTGCTTCGGAAGTGATTGGCACTGAAGCACAGCTCCTCCTGGCACCCCCGTTGCCTGTGCTGGGCTGGATGTTCAAAGGCAGGGTCTCCTCTACACATCATGCAACTGATGCTACATGGAGTAAACGGGCTGCACTAATTACACAACGAACTCGAATAGGAAATCTCAGTCGTCCAGGCATTCTAGAAGTCATCATGGACTGGCCAGAGAGCAAAGATTTCGGAATGTCACCAAAGGAGGAGGTGGTGAGTGCTGAAGAGGCCCCACCATATAATAAACTGTCAGAAAGTGAAAAGCAGTATGCCTTGTTTACTGATGGCTCTTGCCGTATTGTGGGAAAGCATCGGAGATGGAAGGCAGCTGTATGGAGTCCTGGACGACAAGTTGCAGAAACTGCTGAAGGTGAGGGTGAATCGAGTCAGTTTGCCGAGGTGAAAGCCATCCAGCTGGCCCTGGACATTGCTGAATGAGAAAAGTGGCCAGTACTTTACCTCTATACTGACTCATGGATGGTGGCAAATGCCCTGTGGGGGTGGTTGAAGCAATGGAAGCAGAGCAACTGGCAACGTAGAGGTAAACCCATCTGGGCTGCTGCACTGTGGAAAGATATTGCTGCCCGGGTGCAGAACCTGGTGGTGAAGGTACATCATGTAGATGCCCATGTACCCAAAAGTCGGGCCACTGAGGAACACCAGAACAACCAACAAGTAGATAAAGCAGCTAAGATTGAAGTGGCTCAGATGGACTTAGATTGGCAACATAAAGGTGAATTATTTTTGGCCCGGTGGGCCCATGACACTTGAGGCCATCAGGGCAGAGATGCAACATACAGATGGGCCCGTGATCGAGGGGTGGACTTAACAATGGACACTATTGCCCAGGTTATTCATGAGTGTGAAACATGTGCTGCAATTAAACAAGCCAAGCGACTAAAACTCTTTGGTATGGAGGACGATGGTTGAAGTATAAATATGGGGAGGCCTGGCAGATTGACTATATCACACTGCCACCAACCCGCCAAGGCAAGCGCCATGTGCTTACCATGGTGGAAGCAACCACCGGGTGGCTGGAAACATACGCTGTGCCCCATGCCACTGCCCGGAACACTATCCTGGGCCTTGAGAAACAGATTTTGTGGCGACACGGCACCCCAGAGAGAACTGAGTCAGACAATGGGACTCATTTCCGAAATAACCTTATAGATATTTGGGCCAAAGAGCATGGCATTGAGTGGGTATATCACATCCCCTACCATGCACCAGGCTCTGGGAAAATCGAACGATACAATGGGCTGTTAAAAACCACTGAGAGCAATGGGTGGGGGAAATTTCAATCATTGGGATACACACTTACCAAAGGCCACCTGGTTGGTCAACACCAGAGGATCTGCCAACAGGGCTGGCCCAGCCCAGTCAGAACTTTTACATATTGTAGAGGGGGACAAAGTTCCCGTGGTGCATATGAAGAATTTGCTGGGGAAGACAGTCTGGGTTGTTCCTGCTTCGGGTAAAGGCAAACCCACTCGTGGAATTGCTTTTGCTCAGGGACCTGGATATACTTGGTGGGTAATGGGGGAAGATGGGGAAGTCCGATGTATACCTCAAGGGGATTTGATTTTAGGGGAAAACAGCCAGTGAACTCAATTGTATGCTGTTGCCTGCTGTGTAATGCTTTTATAGCCCATCAACTAGATGTCTCCAGGTCACCAGCGACTGGCCCTGACTTCCCTCCAATCATCATCCCAACGGAGAATGAACTTTGATAGAACCAGATGAGTTCCTCAATAAAGGAACAACCAGCATCAGCAGGCAACAATCCAATACTGCACACAGCCTTTTTTGCCCTGAAAGTTTGTTACAAGAGATGGAACCTGACGTCATGGACTGAACGGACTCGGCAGCATTATAGGGATTGGTCCATGCACTAAAAAAATGATTTTTTTTCTCTTGGTCTGTGTGTATATGGATGAATATATGTAGGAGAGCGATGGTGTATTGAAAATATGGGATCTGAGCATGACATGAATGGTATGGAATAAGGGGTGGATAATGTCCTGGATTCAGCAGTAGCAGTCATGTTTCTCCTTTGTGGTAGCTGGTGCAGTGCTGTGTTTTGACTTCCAGCCTGGGAACAGTGTTGGCTGGCCTTAAATCACAACACTTACTTTTAAATGTCTTGTACCAATGATTTGAATTTGCCATGGAAATGCAGGACTATATTCATAGAGCTAGGATTCAAGAAAAACTGTGGGGGAAACATGTAAGTTAGATCCTGCAGGGAAATATATGTGACCAATATCTTATTTGGCTATATGTCCTGGTGTAATTTCTCCATTCTGTGGTAAACAGTTGAACTATTAATTGTAATTAAACCCTACCTTTTATGATAGCTTTAGGTATTCTGGAGTTTGTTAGTCCATGGGGAGCTACTTCTGCTTTTTCATGTAGCGAATTTAATAACATAAATATCTTTTATACAGAAAAATAACTCAGAATGTGTGAGATAACCCCCAAATAAAATTTCAGTATTGTGTTTCTCTTTACTTCTCCTTCCTTCTGCAATTAAATATATTTAATTTGTTTTAATCCTGCCTTTCTGAAACAGGCTGCTGAGCCCTGGAGACTCACGCTTTGTAATTGTGAAGTTTATTCTTTCCTTCGGGGTTAGCAATTATATTATGAAAGAGTGCAAAAAAGAAAGTAGTTTTAATGACCTTATATATCAGAAAAATGAGGATTTTTTTGTTTTGCTATTTATTATTTTGCCAATTTATTTTAAAATAAAGCATAAAGGTACTTCATGGTATGAACTTTATGGAAAGCTTCAGTAACTTCAGTGTTAAAATCATTGTTTCACAGTGTCATACGTATCTCTGCCATCTGAACTCCATATACTGCATATACTCTAAGAGAAACATACTACATATTGATCTATTTTTAATGTTATTGTTATATTGTCATCCCTTACAATCAATTGCCTGAAGAATTTGTAATTTGATATAAGCTGGAAGAGAGGCATAGTTATCTGTATACTGAATATCTTTAGATCTACCAAGTGTGTGGGTTGATATCCTGATAAAAACATAGTTAGGTGGGTAGGTTTTTTCTCAGTTTTAAAATGTTTTTTGCTAGTTTCCACCCACAGCTCAGTTCAGAAAGAAGTAGAGCTATTCTAATAGGATTATTTGTATTATTGTTATGAAAAGTATTAAGGGAGGTTTCCAGATGTATATTGGGATATAAAGATGAAGCATGGTAAGTCCTGTTGTGATAGGATGAAGGGGCATTCAGGCTGTATTTGAGGAAAAAATTCCTTACAATCAAGGTGATAAAATCCTGGTACAGGTTGCCCAGAAAGGTGGTGAATGTGCCATCCCTGAAGACATTAAAGGCCAGGCTGCATGTGGTTCTGAGCAACCTAATCTAGTTGAAGATCTCCCCACTCATTGCGGGGAGGTTGGACTAGATGAGCTTTGAAGGTTGCTTCCAACCTAAACTGTTCTATGACTCTGTGATTCTATAGGTTTTGACTAGGCAGAAGAATTCTTAAGATGAGTTAATGGAATGAAGGTTCAACATTATAAGGTTAACTGCTGCTAATTTCCTCTTCTGGAATAACGTGTTATGCTTTCCTGAGAAAGTGGCATTTCATTACAATACATTACTTCATAGTGGTTTTATTTCTGACTTTGTGATTTCAAATGGTAGGTAGAATTATTCTCATGTTTTAAGCAGTCCTTTGAGAACTACCCTTGATATTTTGAGCAGTTCATTAAGATTTTTTTCTGTGACCACATTGCTGAAAGTGGGTAATGACATTAAACAAAGTAACTAAAAGAGGATAGGCTTAGACTGGACATGAGTTTTTACAATGAGGGTGATAAGGCACTGGAACAGGTTTCCCAGAAAGGCTGTGGATGCCCCATGGTTGGAAATGCTCAAGGTCAGGTTGGACAGGGCTCTGAACAACCTGATCCAGTTGAAAATGTCCCTGCTCACTGAAGATGGGTGGACTAGATGACCTCTAAAGGTCCCTTCCAACATAGACTATTTTATGTCTCTTAGATTCTGAGTTAAAAGATGCCAAGTGGATGTGGAAGGACTTGCTAAACCATGAGCCATAAACCATTAGGCACCTGTGAAAAGCATATCCATTACGTGGACCACCTATTTCACACTCCCTAGCCTTTTGTTTTGCTTGCTAGCATTGACTGGCATCACTATTCCAATAATCAAATTAACTTTATATCATGCTAGGAGACTGTCATGAAGCTGAGGCTAATTTATACCAGAGCAACCCATTCTTGCAGTGCTGAGATGCAGGCAGGATTTGTTTTTATTAAAAATTAATATAATTACAGAAACTGTTCGCACAAAATATTTAATGCCGCCATGAATTAATAGCTCAATTGATCTCTGATTTTTCATATTTACAGGATTGATGGACTGTTGACATTTATTTCTGATGAAATTTCATCAGAATGTCAACACTGTGCTCTATTACCTGCTTTTTCTCTGACAAAGCAAGATTGAAACCTCCTTTGCTGCAGTTTTGTAATTTTTTTTTTTGTAAGTAGGCAGTTAATCAAGCACCCTACGTGCCTGGAATAAGAAACACACATTCTGAAGATAGCCTCTAAAATTATATGGTTACATATATGTGGAAGTCTGAAAAAAGAACCACATATCAAAAAGGATCACCAGATGGGCAAGTAAAGCAAAACATTTACAGCTATTTCACCACTTATCTACAGGTCTCAAATTCACATGAGACTTTCATTAACCAATTAATGAGAAAGGTGATTTACTGTAGTTGCTTTTATCGGCATGAGAAATAGTCTGAAGACCTGAAAAAAAAAAAAAAGCCCAAAACTAAAAACCCAAAACCAGACAACACCTAACATTCCTGCCACCCCTCAAAAAAAAAAAAAAATTCAAACTCATTACAGCTCTTTTCTGTTCTTAATTTTACAGTTGCTCATGCTGTACTTGCCAGAGACTATTGATCTTTTAAATGTGAATCAGAAAATTTGATCAAAGCAGAATATGATGTACTAGCAGTTACAGAAGCTAAGTAGAGGCTTAGGAAAACATATCTTTTTCTAAGGCAGGAGACTGTAGACTCCTTAGCAACTCTAAAAAGTCAGACATATCTGTTTCAGATTTTAGTCTATAGACAGTCTGATTCATGTGCATGGAACAAAGTGAATGATCTTGCCATCATTTTCATCTTCATAAATGTTTTTTCATGCTTAGCATTCTTAGCTATGAAAAGCAATGAAAAGCATTAGATTTCCTGGTCAACCACTTTTATGTGCTCATCTACTTGATACTATCATTGACTTTTATTCTGGAATTGTCAGATAAGTTACTGTTTCTCTGTAAAACTGTCCTAATCTTTATCTTTGTAAAGACAAACCCACTCTGGGTATATTATTGCTACTTTATTACCATACTCTAAATATAACACAATTGTTAAAGTTTTCTGTTACGATGATGTTAGCAATGATTTCAACATTTCAAAATCATGGTTTGTGTTTATCTGTATTCCCATCATTGATGAAAATAAGCTTCCAAAATTGAATACAGCACACAGTTATACAAATACCAAAGCAACATTTCTGAAAACTATATCCAAAGTCTAAAAGAGCAAATTTAAGTATTTTGACACACTGTAACTAAAGCATTTAGTATGAAAAATGATAAGGAATAAGATTTTCTGTAGGAATGAAACTAGTTTGCAGTTGAGGACTAAGAGACTCTTAGGCCACAAAACCCACCTGTAGGATTTTCTTGCAACTTCACAAGAAAACCTGAGAGAATTTCTAACATAAAATATAAAATAGGAATCTCTAGGATTCCAAATTTTATCCTTTTGTCTATAAACTTTGTCAATAAAAATTGAACATAAAAAATGCCACATTAAATACAAGTAGATTCCATAGCTTCAAGAATATATCCTAAATGTGAGTAGATATTCAATAAATATAAAATTTACAAAACTGCTGCAATCCTCAGTTTAAGTTTCTTCCTAAATTAAATAATATGATATAAATTATACATGTGTGTGTGACTATATATATATCTGTATGATGAAGGGTTCAGGTAAATGAGAACTACCATGAAGCTTTGTTCATAGGAAGGAAATGCACATGAATGTTGATTAGATTCATGTCATGTCAAATAGTTATCATAGAATCATAGAATCGTTAGGGTTGGAAAGGACCTTAAGAAAATTTAGTTCCAACCCCCCTGCCATGGGCACGGACACCTCACACAAAACCATGTCACCCAAGACCCTGTCTAGCCTGGCCTTGAACACCGCCATGGATGGAGCATTCACAACTTCCTTTGGCAACCCATTCCAGTGCCTCACCAACCTAACAGTAAGGAACTTCATCCTTATATCCAGTCTAAACATCCCTTATTTAAGTTTTAGCCCATTACCTCTTGTCTTGTTACTACAGTCCCTAATGAAGAGTCCATCCCCAGCATCCTTATAGCCCCCCTTCACATACATTGAAAGTCTGCTGTGAGGTCTCCATGCAGCCTTCTCTTCTCCAGGCTGAACAGCTCCAACTTTCTCAGCCTATCTTCATGCAGGAGGTGCTCCAGTCCCTGATCATCCTCATGGCCCTCCTTTGGACTTGTTTCAACAGTTCCATGTCCTTTTTATGTTGAGGACACCAGAACTGTTCACAATACTCCAAGTGAGGTCTCAGGAGAGCAGAGTAGAGGGGCAGGATCACCTCCTTCAACCTGCTGGTCACACTTTTTTGATGCAGCCCAGGATACGGTTGCCTTTCTGGGTTGTGAGGGCACACTGAAGCCGGCTCATGTTCATTTTCTCATCAACCAGCACCTCCAAGTCCTTCTACGCAGGGCTGCTCTGAATCTCTTCTCTGCTCAACCTGTAAATATGCCTGGGATTGCTCCTACCCAGGTGTAAGTTGGCATGATTAAACTTCATGAGGTTGGCATCAGCCCACCTCACAAGCTTGTCAAGGTCCCTCTGGATGGCATTCCTTCCCTCCAGCGTATCAACCGAACCACATAGCTTGGTGTCACCAGCAAACTTGCTGAGGACGCACTCAATCCCACTGTCCATGTCACCGACAAAGATGTTGAACAGGACTCTCTCAACATCAGTTCCTAAGGGACACCATTCGTTACTGGTCTCCAACTGGATATTGAGCCATTGACCACAACTCTTTGTGTGCGGCCATCCAGCCAGTTTTTTATCCACTGAGAGCTATCATGGACTTGTGTGTGTTCAGGTTCTTAAGATGGTCTCAGACCAGATCCTCTCTTACAGTGGGCCTAAGGTCTTCATCCTCACAGTCCCTCCATCTGCCTTCCAAGTCTTCGGTAGTGTGGTCCGAGCATTTACTAGTGAAAACTGAGGCAAAGAAGTCATTAAGAACCTCAGCCTTCTCCAAAACCAGGGTAGCCAGGTAGTCTCCTGATAGCTTCCAGAGAAGGCCCATGTTGTCAATAGTCTGTCTCTTATTTGCTGTGTACCTATAGAATCCCTTCCTGTTATCCTTACCATCCCTAGCCAAGTTTAATTCTAACTGGTCCTTAGCTTTCCTAACCTGGTCCCTAGCTTCCCAGACAACATTCCTGTATTCTTCCCAGGCTGCAAGCCCTTGCTTCCACCTTTTATAAGCCTCTTTTTTCCTTCAAATTTTCCTCAGCAGCTCCTTATTCATCTCCCAGCTCTCCTGCTTCACTTCCTTCTAGTTGGGATGCAACACTCCTGAGTAGGTGCTCCTCGAATAACAACCAGCAGTCTTGGGCCCCCCTGCCTTCTAGGGCTATATCCCATGGAACCTTACTAAGCAGGTTCCTGAAGAGTCTGTCCTCTTGAAGATTCTACCTGAAGTCTGTTCTCTTGAAGTCTAGGGCAGTGAGCTTGCTGCATGCTCTTGTCATACTAATGACTTTGCATACAATCCATATAATAGTTTAAAGTATATTTATTTCAAAAAGCTGAAATAGAATTACATTATGTATGGAAGGGACAAAAGTTTGTGACCTTTTTTCTATCTCCAGAACACATGATTTAGCGTAAGCCATCATGAAGGAGGAAAGATGGTGTTAAAGCATCTTACTGTTAAGAAAAAAATAGTTTATTCCTTGGTAGGGTATCTAATTCCATGTTATTAACTACTTTTTGACCAACATTTACAGAGCAGTGCCAGCACGAATGGTCCTAGATTTACTCTATGTATTGGAACTTAGATGGCATCTAAGAAGGGCTGTTACTTTGGTGATTCTGTACCATTTTGTTTCCTTGGGATATCTACCTTTCTAGTCCAAACTGTAGCATGTAGAGAAAAAAAAAAATCCAGTATCAAAAGAATGTCAGATTGTTTATTTATGTCCTTCTGTTGCTAAATCTTAAGCTATTCAGCTGATTTAAGGGATTCCGTTTAATCTAACTCACACTGAAGGATTGCTCCCTAATGAAAGCCCACCAGAGAAGAGACATAAGGACAATCTGTGCTGAGAAGACAAGTAGATCTAGAATTGCTCAAGGGAGAGTTTTATACATCGAGGGATTAAGGTTTTTGAAGAAAAAAGGCATTGATTCAACTTGTCTGTTTAGCGACACTGAGAGTAATAAGTCTAAGTGGCCTAATATAAAAGTATTTCTTTCACATGCAGTTAGACACTGTCTCAATGATTAACACTTAACTGCATTCAAACATTCCTAGTAGCAAAACTGATCCATTGTATAAAAGTAAGTTTTGGTGTTACAATGACTTTCTGTGAGCAGCATGGATTATTCATGCATGTTTTTCATTTTCAGTTACTAATAAATCTTGAACTAGCTCTTTTCTTCAGGTAGACCAAGATTAATATCAGGTCATCTTTAGCAAGTTTCTTCTTCTTTTCCTTCTGTTAAATTAATTTACTAAGACCAAAACAGTTAGAGAAGATAGACACCATAAAATAACAAAGATATATTGCAAATTTTATTCCTCACAAAATCTCGTGACAGAAATAATGTGATTTAATCCTTATAACTCATGATGGGTTTTTGTTGTGGTTTTTAGAGTATATTGTGGGTTTTTTTTTAAAGTGGGAGTCAGCAGAAATGTACTTGTAAACCTTTGAGTAGTGAAGTTCTTAGGTCTAAGACCCTTAAATCTTAATGGATTACAGGCAGTTTTTTCCAAGTGGTAATCAAGATGCAGGAGCGTCAGTTACTTCTGCAAAACTGAGAAACTCAAAATCAGTGCACTTCTCTAAACTTTGCCTTCTTCAATCAACCAACATGACATTATTTTTGCAAGTACTTTTCTCTACATCTACATTTCGCCTGATGTTGTTTCATCAAGACCAGTTTGTTCTAGTTGTCTGATGCCTTTCAACATTATACAATCTGAAGAAACTTAAAATAACCTTCCTGAAAGAATGACAAAGTCCATCCATCATCACATAGCTTCCACATCTGTCTTTCTCTGCATCTACCAATAGAATTCAAAACTGAAAAAAAAAAATGGAAAAGTCCTGAAATAAAAATACACAAGTAATTGTACATGCTATTAAAAAAAAACAAACAAAAAAACCAAACAAAACAAAAACACAAAAAAGAACAAAATAAGAAACTTCCTTTCATAGTACTACAAGTCAGTTATAAATATTTTTTTCTACCAGATTGATTCCTATGTATTTCATCTGCATACCCCTTATGTAAGTAAAAAAAGGTAATGATTTCCAGTTTCTGTTTTCTTTTACCTGTACATATGATACCACACAAGGTGTTTGGCCTGAATCTTATAATAAACTTAGCAGAGTTAATTTAAATATTTTCCCTCTGATTGCATATTTGTAAGTGGATCACACAAGAATAGAAGCACCTTTACTTTGTTGATGTTTTGTGTGAACCTATGACAATTATCTTTGGAAGTAGATGTATTGATGTGATAAGCGCACTACATTGGCAAATGTTATAGGTCAGAACATGCTAAAACGTAGCTTTACGTACAGGAAGCATCAGAATTCCTTCCTCACACCTTTGCCGGCAGGAAGACAAGGAAATAGTATTATATATGTATCTTTTCAGTTTCCAGGGTAAAATGGTGGAGTAAAATTTCAGTTTCCAGGGTAAAATACTGAAACATTGTAAGAAGAGAGTTTAGATTTCTGGCGATACTGGATTTTTAAAGTTGAGGTGATTCTGCTTTACACTTCCAAATTATCATGAATAATGGAATTCCTGCTTATAGTTGGATAGCCACAAGTGAATTTGGTTGTTTATAGTAGCATTTTTCATTTTCTAGCACTTGGTAACTCAAATATTCCTCTTTCTATCTTAACTATCATCTTCAGATCAGTTTCTCTCTTGTATATATGACATTCGTTCTTGTTCTTTTTTTCTTTCATTGATCAGAGAATATGGAACAGAATTTTTCAGCATGACTAGAACAGTCAAATTAACATCATCTTCTCCTTCACATGTTTTATTTGGACATGATTCTTTAAGAACTGTAGTCAATATACACAATTTTATGCTTTTTTTCTGAGACTGAAATGTTTAATGCAAGCTATCTCCCAACTTCCAAATTATTGATTTCATAATTTCCTTTCCTCCTGATTACTTCTCTTCTTTGTTCTCTGAAAATGCTTCTCAGTACCCTTAATAGTTTACTGTTAATTCCACCAAGGTAATTTCCTTTTTTCCAAATTTATCTAAAATAATTTCAAAAATATTTCCATTCTGAGCTTGGGGAGGAAATCCAGAGGTAGTAGGATGACAGCTGAATGTCTTCCTAGCCTTTCTGCCTACATTTCACACCACTGTTGTTAGTTACTTTAAAAATAAAAACCTTACCAGAGCATGCTACTAGAGCACATGAACAGGACTCTTAAGGGATAGCCCTTGTCTCTCTTTAGAGGCTGTAGACCTGGCACTTGCTCATTTCAGTATGTCAAAAATTCTCTCTTGGCTTTCCACTTCAAGTCTAGTCTTCTTTGTAGCAATCCAATCATACGGATAGTTCTTTAAGATAATATAAATTGATCCTTTCAATAGCTTGTCTGAATAACAACAGAAAAGGACAATGAAGAGCAGTTGTTGCTATTTTCTCTTCTATTTTCTGATATTTAATAGAGGGGGAAGTAATCACTGAATTGTGTGGTCTTGTATATTCATATTACAGTAAAATCTTCTTTTGTGTTTGGAATATTAAGAATGGAGAACGATAGAAGTCAAATTTCACTAGGCCCAAAATAATAGAAGTTATTTAAAGAATTAGTGAGATATTCATTAAAATACAAATTCAAGGCAATTACTCTTTGAATTGTATTTGTCTGGAGCTTGTGTTGGGCTTGGTTTTGTGCAGTTCTAGAGTTATTTATACTCGCCTGTCAAAGTACCTTCTTTCTTCATATGAAAAATTTAAATAAGCGCAACACATTCCTGTGTTTAAAATGCAATATGCTCTTAACTCTTCTGCTAGGCTGTGATCAGATTATTCAGCATGTTGCATTATCAAACATATGTTAATGGAGAGGTTTTCACTGACAGACTCAGATCTGATGGTGTAAGGAAAAGCTTTTTCATGCATCTCCACATTAGGTCTAAAATGCAACTTCACAGAATGCAAATAAATGAAACAGTATTTACCTCTTCTGAAATATAATTTGCAGGAAACATAAACTAAAATTTTTGAAATAAAATGTGGATTAAGATAAATATGACTCCAGTTTCTTTATTTCTTTAATATGGAATGCATAAAACCAAATAAAATTAAAATGTAGGCATGTTTTCATTATACGGAAAAATAAAATTCACTGATGTGTTGTTTATTTGAATGTGAGGTTTTAACATTTCATTATCCTTTTCAAACACATGACTATATTTCAAATTAAATATACTTTTCAACTATTTTAATCTTTATTAAAATTGTTTACAAGATATAAATAATTTCAGCCACATCTCTGATGGACTGTCGAAGAAGCTTGTAGTCAGAAATGGACATTTGAAAACTGATGTAATAGCAGAGTACAAGGTGATCTTTAGAGTCTTAGTTGGCTTTTTTTTTTCTTATTTCTAAGAAAATTCAAGAAAATGAGGATAGAACAATGGGACAGGTAATGCTTGCAGAATAGTATAAAAATGCAAACAATTTCATTCAGATGAGGTTATTTGCATGCAAATTGATCAGACTGCAAGCTTATTTCATTACTATCCCAAGCCTGTGACTTGTCTCCCTTTTATAGGTGCCATTAAGTCTAATAAGATAATTGCCTTCATTGTATATTAATCATGTATGATCACTACATGGTTTCTGCATGATGGTGAATTGTTAATTGTTATGTTCTAACACAGTCTTAATTTTATCTGCTTGAAATAAGATACATGACAAGTCACAGCCTGGGATATTTTTTTCAATTTCTTCTAAATATTCTTCTTCCTTGTCTGTATATTTTTTTTTCAAACTGGATACTTAATTAATTATTAGCTGTAGGGTTTTTTGTTTGTTTGTTTTCAGCAACATTTAATTCATTTAACTATTTTAAATTAAAAATATTCTTCCATTCATACAGATTATATATTGTTTTTACAGTCAATCATCTGCTCTTCAATTCATAAGATGCAGATTTTTTTTTTTTTTTTTTGCATTTCCCTATACCAAAGCCATCAGTTTTGCACAAATTACTGTATGTGTATCCCCTGAAGATGACCCTTAAGCTTTGGCATTTGGAATCACTCACAGTCCAAATTGTACTGGTGCAGAGACTCAAGGCTCAAAGGAAATCCAAGCTGTAAAAGCTTTCCTAACAGCTTTCATGCAGTCTTGTCATGAATAGTGAAAGAAAATAGAGTATAAGAATAGGAGAACCATACAGGGCTCATATACAAGGTTTTCAGTCTCTCAGAACCCTCTCAAGTCCTGTCCAGTCTACCAGAGAACAGAAGGGACAGGGAGAAGGTAACAAGATATCAGCTCATTAGTAGTAAGAAAAAAATAAACAAAAGGTATATTGAAAGTCCATGAGGCCATGATTTCCTCAGGCTGCGGATGGCACAGGAACTTCCCTGTGAAAGGGTATGAAGTCGTTAAGGCAGAGTGTGTGCCAGTAAAAACAGCATGGGAAGAGTGTGCACAGGTGCTGAAGGCATTTGTCCTCAAGTCCCAGGCAA
Organism: Pezoporus wallicus; assembly: GCF_028554395.1. NCBI lineage: Eukaryota > Metazoa > Chordata > Aves > Psittaciformes > Psittacidae > Pezoporus > Pezoporus wallicus. The sequence continues at coordinate 640,055 of NW_026642361.1, forward strand.
TGATGAGCTTCGTTGATTATTGGCAGTGGACAGGGAGTGAAGGAGCAGGAAATGGGCAAAGATAATTTCATTACTCTCAGTAAATAGTGTCAGGTGCCTCTTTGTGCTAGCTTTCTTTTGCAGATGACTGGTAAGGCTCTTTGTCAGGGCTCTTACAGTGCAAGCATAATAGTTTATTGAATCTCTGCAGTCAGAGTGAGCCCTTCATGTTAAGGGCAATAATGCTTAAATAACTAGAGTCATTTAACCTTTCAGATACAATAAGTCAACATCTTCAAAGGAAGGAAGAGGATTTTCCTACTTCATTCTGGACATACCTGACTGTTGGATACCTATGGCTCAGAACTCGGTCTGGAGGTACTGACCATTAGGGTAGAGAAGTTTAATGTTATGTTCTCTTTTTTGTGCTGATACATTTCCTTTGTTTTATATATCATGTAAGTGCTGTTTGCTAGGAATTTCCAAGATAAGTGGTTAATTTTTTCTCACATTCCTAGCAGATGAGACAGTTTATCAAATGTGAGCGATGCACTTAATTGTTAGGTCATGTCTATTAATGTCTTAGATGCTGCCATTAACTATATTTTAAAAGGTTTAAAGTTCAAAAGTATACCAAGCTAATTTATTCTTTTTTTAGACTTATTTCTACAGAAGAAATCCAGATCTACATGATAATAAGGGAAACAAACCAAAACCATGGGTCCCTATCATCATTTATCTAAGGAAGCAGGTTTATTGGGGTCAGATACAGACTAGCAGATCTGTAGGTAGATTTTCAGATTTGCAGAGTTTATACATAGAGCAAGAGTTATCTATTTATCTCAAGAGGATTAGATTGTCAATTTTTTACTACCATTGAGATATTTTCTATTAACAGTTTTCCCTGGGAAAATGTCCCCTGGATGTTCTAACTAGAAATGTAATGGGTCTGGTTACAAATACATTTTTAATTTTGCTAATAAACATACATCTTAATAAGATATCAGTGAAATGATGTTATAAACTGATGGAAATATATTTTTCTGTTAGATTTTTATTCATCAAGCAGTGTTTTATTACACTTGTTAATAACATAAGAGAATACATTTCTAGAGTAAAATCTAATGCTAATTTTTATTCATAATATTTAAATTAATATTAAGCCAGACAATAAAAATATGAGTGAAAATTATTACACTAATGTGAATACTTTCTAAGGGGAGACATCATGATGGATTGCAATGTAATGTCTGCCTGAAATGCTAAAAATCACTAATAACATAAAGTTCAATAATCTTATATAGCAATATATAACAAAGGGCACTCTATATCAGCTTTGAATTAATATTTCCACAGAAAAATGTTATAACTTTCTTAGCTTTTTTTTCCATTGTTCTCTTTGATATTTCTTGTAAATTTCCCTTGGATACTAAATTCAAAGACTTCCTTGAACTTACTCTACATATACTGAAATACAGCTTTTTCACATTTATAAATGTATGCAAGTCTTTGAGAAACGCTCCCTTAGGTTTATTGAACTGAAAATAGTTCATTAACTTGAAGCCACCTATTTTCCACAGTGGTTATAAAGAGATACTTTCACTACTGTTAAAAATATGTCAGATTTCTGAAACTGATTTTTTAATTCCCAATTCATGTTTGTTCTGCCTGTTACTGTATAGGTTGCATTTATTTTAAAACGTTATTGTCCTGCTTTCAAACCCACACCCCCATCTCCCCCCCCATGGAGCAAGCTGATATCTGTTCTTTAAACCATAAAAAATAACTTTCTTTCACTCGTTATAGAATTAGAATTTCACTTTTTTTTTTTTCTGCCATGTGAGTGAGGGTGTTTTTCTGATTTGTGCCCCTCTCCTAATCTTTATTAAGTGTCCCTGGACAGTCTTTAAAACTACTGTGTAAAATAATACTTGAGATTTTGATAATTCAATATGCAAATTGGTAAGGTGCAAGAAATAAGGTTTCTATTTCTTCTGTTGAAATATTATTTCTCAGTCTAATAAAATTTGTGTTTGTTTTTTTATTTGGTTTGGGGTTTTTAATATAGTCAATTTTCATATTATCGTCCTATTACTCCGGTTATGCATTCAGACAGTTACTCACAGTTAAACTAAATTATGCAGGTTTTACAGTTTATGATTTCCTTATTATCAGGAGTACTTTTACCTATCAATCATTTGAAAATAATGTTCTCACTTTTTGTACCAAACAGACTCAGTTTAAAGAAACATTTTGTCCTCAGAATCAGCAAATATCACAGAATCATAGATTCATAGAATCATTAGGTTTGGAAAGGACCTTAAGATCGTCTAGTTCCAACCCCCCTGCTATGGGCATGGACACCTTACGCTAAATCATACCACCCAAGGCCTCGTCCAAGCTGGTCTTGAACACTGCCAGGGATGGAGCATTCGCAGGCTCCCTGGGCAACCTATTCCAGTGCCTCACCACCCTAACAGGAAAGAATTTCCTTCTTATATCCAACCTAAACTTCCCCTGTTTAAGTTTTAACCTGTTACCCCTTGTCCTATCACTACAGTCTCTAATGAAGAGTCCCTTCCCAACATCCCTATAGGCCCCCTTCAGATACTGGAAGGCTACTATGAGATTTCCACACAGCCTTCTCTTCTCCAGGCTGAACAGCCCCAACTTCCTCAGCCTGTCTTCATACGGAAGGTGCTCCAGTCCCCTGATCATCCTCGTGGCCCTTCTCTGGACTTGTTCCAACAGTTCCATGTCCTTTTTATGTTGATTGATTCCTTTCTCATTTTCAGATATTGTAATACCCTTATCCAAACATTTCTTTTCCTGACATTTCAGTCTTTCTTATAGTTCAGAATCTTCAAGAAACACTCCAGGAAAACCTGAATAATCAGCCTGAAGTCGCTGTGGTTCTGGAGTGGCCAAGTGGCTTGAGATGCAACTTGCTATCGACAAAATGTCTTATGTGTTTGCTGACCTGTACCAACAGCTCAGCTGGTGGCCTGTGGCTATGAATAAGCTCTATATGCTAAGAACACATTCTTGCATGTTCAAGAAATACGAAGTCCTTAGATCAAGCAATATGCATTCCTGCAAGCTCTCTGAAAAGTTAATCTTTGAACTCAAAAGTAAACTGGCAGGTAGAGTTGGACAGGGAGTTGAAACATGGAATATTTAAAGCATAAAATGTACCAGGGACCTGCCATGTGCTTTTGAAGCATTGCATAGCCATCACAGCCTCACAAAACACCTGGGATGTAGATGTTTTAGGTTAATGAATTCACACTGTTTTATAGGACAGAAAAGACTGTGAGGCATGAAATAGGACCAAGTTTCATGATGAATGATACTGTATTATCAGCAGTTATTGTTTTGACACTATCACGGAAGAAATCATCTATCTAAACATAAGAGCAAAATGACAAAGTATTGAACATAAATGCTCCTTCTGGAAGAACAGAAAATGAAATAAGATATTTTATGAAGAGAAGTTGAAATGCAATATAATTTACAAAGAACATTAACAAATAACATGTTAACAGTCAGACTGAAACATCAAAATAACAGTGAGTGCCAAAAATGTGGATGTATTAAAAGAATTTGCATTGAAAACAATTATAATTATTAAGATAATGAAACAACAAAGAAGAAAATTAATTAAAGAGATACAAACAGACAGCTGTAAAGAGAACTATGTTTCACATATGTGTGAAAGGAGCATCAAATGTCAAATTGGAGCTGAGCTAAGGTCCCAAGCACCATGGGTGGAATATATAAAAACTGTGAAAGGATCAATGCAGTTACAATACCGTGCCCCACTTGGCATGCATTTGCAGCCACAGTATCCCTGGAGTTTTAAGCTTTATGGCCCTGTGAACACTAACCCTAACCCTAATTTAAAGGTATTTTATAGCTTAGATCATGCCCCAGCACCATTTGTGGGTGAAATGAAAATGATGTGAAAGGAGGAAAGTTGTTGCAGTGCCAGGCTACACTAGGCAGGACATTTACAAACCCACTGTCTAAGGAACTCTGGGTTTTATGAATCTCTAAAAAAGAAGAAATGTCGTTGCAGTGCCGTGCTCCATTTGGCATGCCTTATGCATCCTAAACGTCTCTGGAGCTGTAGCTTTATGACAGTCTGAACCCTAACACTAACCCTAATCTGAACAGCACCACACAGATAAATTTAAAGTCCCAAGTACCATGGGAGGTCCAGATGAGAAAGGTGTGGAAAGAACCAATGTTGTTGCAGAGCCATGCTATTCTTGGAATGTTTCCTACAGAGCAAAGTGTCTCTGGAGCTGTTGACTTTATGACAGTCTGATGCCTAAACCTAACCCTAATCAAGATGGCACTTTGGAACTGAGTTTACAGTCACAAGCACTATGGCTGGTCCAGATGAATGTGCAAAGCTTAAAAGAGGTACACTAACATGCCCACCTAATAATGCCATTTGCAGCCCCAGAGTCTCTGGAGTTATAGCATTCTGAACCATAACGCTAGAGATGATCTAAATGGTGATGAGTTTAAAGTCCCAAGCAGAATGGTGGCTCCAGATGAAAAAGTTGTGGAAAGATTAATAGTGGCACACTGCCAGGCTCTCCTTCTAATGATCTTTTCTGCCCCAGTGTTGGAGCTGTAGCTATTATGGATATCTGAACAGTGTGCATAACCCAACACCCTAACCCTGAGAAGACCACCTCGCGGCTGATGCTAATGTGCCAAGAATGATGGATGGCCCTGATGAGAATAGTATGGAAAGTAGCAATGTTGTTGCAGCGTTATTCTCCTCTTGGCATGCCTTTTGCAGCACAAATGTCTCCAGAGCTGTATACTTTATGACAGTCTGAAAACTACCCCTGACGCTAACCCTAATCTAAATGAAACCTTGGAGCTCAGTTTACAGTCCCAAGCACCATGGCTGGTCCAAAAGAAAAAGATGTCGAAAGATTAATAGTGGTACACTGCCATGCTCTCCTTACGTAGTTTTTAACAGGCCCAGTGTCCCTGGAGATGTAGGCATTATAGATCTCTGAACAGTAACGCTTACCCTAATCTAAATGGCATGTTGGACCTAAATTTAAGGTCCTAATCACCATGGTTGTCCCATATGAGAAAGGTGTGGAACAAGCAATGTCTTTACAGTGATGTGCTCCTCTTGGCATTTCTTTTTCAGCCAAGTAGCCTTTATGACAGTCTGAACCATAACCCTAACCCTAACCCAAATCTAAATGGCACCTTAGAGCAGAGTTTACAGTCCCAAGAACCATGGTTGCTCTAGATGAAAAAGGTGTTGAAAGATTAATAGTAGTACATTGCCATGCTCTACTTATAAAGTGTTTAGCAGACCCAGTGTTCCTGGAGATGTAGCATTATAGATATCTGAACAGTAACCCCTACCCTAATCTAAATGGCACCTTGGAGCTTAGTTTAGAGTCCTAAACACCATGGCTGTCCCAGATGAGAAAGGTGTGGAACAAGCAATGTCTTTGCTGCACCATGCACTACTCGACATTCCTTGTTCAGCCCAAGTGTCCTTGGAGCTGTAGCCTTTATGACAGTTGGAACTGTAACCCTAATCCTAACCCTAACCATAAGCTCAACGGCACCTTGGAGCTGAGTTTACAGTCCCAAGCACCACAGCTGCTTCAGATGAAAGAAGTGATGAAACATTAATAGTGGTACACTTCCATGCTCTCCTTATGTTATTATTAACAGGCCTAGTGTCTCTGGAGATGTAGGCATTATAGATCTCTAAACAGAAACCCTTACCCGAATCTAAATGGCCCATTGGACCTGAGTTTATAGTCCTAATAACCATGGCTGTCCCATATGAGAAAGCTGTGCACAAAGCAATGTCTTTACAGTGCCACGCTCCATTAGGCATGACTTTTGTAACCCAAGTGTCCTTGGGTACGTAGGATTTATGAGTGCCTGATCCCTAGCCTAACCCTAACCCTAATATAAATGGCACCTCGCAGACGAGTTTCAAGTCCCAGGCAGAATGGCTGGTACAGATGAAAATGTTGTAGAAATAATAATAGTAGTACACTGCCAGGCTCTCCTTGTAATGATTACTGCTGCCCCAGTGTTGCAGCTGTAGCTATTAGGGATCTCTGTACAGTATGCATAACCCAATACATTAACCAGAAGAGCACCTGGCAGTTAACAGTAATGTCCCAGGAATGATGGCTGGTCCAGGCAAGTAAGTTATGCTAAGAAGAAATGTTGTTGCAGTGCCGTGCTAAATTAAGCATGAATTTTGCAGCCCAAATGTCCCTGAAGCTGTACCCTTTATGACTGTCTGAACCATAAACATAACCCTAACCCTAACCCTAGTGGTAATCATAATTTCAATGGCAACTTGGAACTAAGTTTAGAGTCCCAAGCACCATGGCAGCTCCAGATGAAAGACATGCTGAAAGATTAATAGTGGTACACTTCCATGTTCCACTTTTGTTGTGTTTAGCAGGCCCAGTGTCTCTGGAGATGTAGGCAGACCAAGCAATGTCTTTGCAGTGCCATGCTACACTCGGCATGAATTTTGCAACCCAAATGTCCCTGTCTATGTAGGGTTTATGAGTGCCTGAAACTTAACTCTAAGCCTAACCCTAACACTAATCCTAATGTAAATATCACCTTGGAGCTGAGTTTCAACTCCCATGAAGAATGGCTGGTCCAGATGAAAATGTATAAAGAATAATAGTAGCATACTGTCAGGATCTCCTTGTAATGATCTTTGCTGTCCCGGTGTTGGAGCTGTAGCTATTATTGATCTCTGAACAGTTTGCATAACACAACAACCTAACCCTAACCAGAAGAACACCTGGCAGCTGATGCTAATGTACCAAGAACCATGTATGGCCCTGATGAGAATGGTGTGGAAAGTAGCAATGTTGTTGCAGTGCCATTCTCCTCTTGGCATTCATTATGCATTCCCAGTGTCTCTGGAGCTGTAGGCTTTATGATGGTCTGAACCCTAACCCTAACCCTAATCTAAATGGCACCTTGGAGCTTAGTTTAGGGTCCTAATCACCATGGCTGCTCCAAATTAAAAAGGTGTTGAAAGATTATAAGTAGTACATTGCAATGTTCATCTTATACTTTGTTTAGCAGGCCCAGTGTTCCAGGAGGCACAGGCATTATAGACCTCTTCACTATAACCCTTACCTTAAACTAAATGGCACGTTGGACCTAAGTTTAATGTCCCAATTGCCATGGCTGGCCCAGATGAGAAAGGTGTGGAACAAGCAATGTCTTTGCAGTTCTGTGCTCCATTAGGCATGACTTTTGCAGCCCATATGACCCTGGAGATGCAGCCTTTGTTACAGACTGAACGGTAACCCTAACCATAACCCTAACTGTAATCTAAATGGCAACTTGGAGTTTAGTTTTCCTAATCATGATGGCTGGCCCAGATGAGAAAGGTGTGGATTAAGAAATGTCTTTGCTGTGCCATGCTCCACTAGGCATAACTTTTGCAACCCAGGTATCCTTGGCTATGTAGGCTTTATGAGTGCCTGAACCCTAACCCTAACCCTGACCCTAATATAAATGGCACCTTGCAGCTGAGTTTCAAGTCCCAAGAAGAATGGCTGCTCCAGATGAAAAAGTTGAGGAAAAATTAATAGTAGAACACTGCCAGGTTCTCCTTGCAATGATCTTTGCTGCCCCGGAGTTGGAGCTGTAGCTATTATGGGTCTCTGAACAATATTCATACTCAACGCCCTAACCCTATTCATAAGAACAGCTGTCAGTTGATGCTAATGTCCCAAGAGCGATGGATGGCCCAGATGAGAAAGGTGTGGAAGGAAGCAATGTTGTTGCAGTGCCCTTCTCCTCTTGGCATGCCTTTTGCAGCCCCAGTGTCTCTGGAGCTGTAGCATTTATGACGGTCTGAACCTTAACCCTAATCTAAATGGCACCTTGGAGCTTAGTTTAGGGTCCTAATCACCATGGCTGCTCCAGATTAAAAAGGTGTTGGAAGATTATAAGTAGTACATTGCCATGTTGTTCTTATATATTGTTTAGCAGGCCAGGGTTCCAGGAGATGCAGGCATTATAGTCCTCTTACTGTAACCATTACCTTAGATGAAATGGCACGTTGGACCTAAGTTTAATGTCCCAATTACCACGGCTGGCCCAGATGAGAAAAGTGTGGATTAAGAAATGTCTTTGCAGTGCCGTTCTCCATTAGGCATGACTTTTGCAACCCAGGTGTCCCTGTCTGTGTAGGCTTTATGAGTGCCTGAACCCTAACCCTAACCCAGACCCTTATCTAAATGGCACCTTGCAGCTGATTTTCAAGTCCCAAGAAGAATGGCTGGTCCAGATGAAAAAGTTATGGAAAGATTGATAGTAGAATACTGTGAGCTCTCCTTGCAATGATCTTTGCTGCCCCGATGTTGCACCTGTAGCCATTATGGGTCTCTGAACAACATTCATAACCCAACACCCTAACCCTAATCAGCTGGCAGTTGATGCTTATGTCCCAAGAGCGATGGACGGCTCAGATGAGAAAGGTGTGGAACAAGCAATGTCTTTGCAGTGCCGTGCTCCATTAGGCATGACTTTTGCAGCCCATATGACCCTGGAGATGCAGCCTTTGTTACAGACTGAACGGTAACCCTAACCATAACCCTAACTGTAATCTAAATGGCAACTTGGAGTTTAGTTTTCCTAATCATGATGGCTGGCCCAGATGAGAAAGGTGTGGATTAAGAAATGTCTTTGCTGTGCCGTGCTCCACTAGGCATGACTTTTGCAACCCAGGTATCCTTGGATATGTAGGTTTTATGAGTGCCTGAACCCTAACCCTAACCCTGACCCTAATATAAATGGCACCTTGCAGCTGCGTTTCAAGTCCCAGGAAAAATGACTGCTCCAGATGAAGGACTTGTGGACAAATTAATAGTAGTACACTGCCAGGCTCTCCTTGCAATGATCTTTGCTGCCCCGGAGTTGGAGCTGTAGCTATTATGGGTCTCTGAACAATATTCATAACCCAACACCCTAACCCTATTCAGAAGAACAGCTGTCAGTTGATGCTAATGTCCCAAGAGCGATGGATGGCCCGGATGAGAAAGGTGTGGAAGAAAGAAGCAGTGTTGTTGCAGTGCCATGATTCTCTTGGCATTGAATTTGCAGCCCCAATGTCTCCGGAGCTGTAGCTTTTATGACAGTCTGAACCATAACCCTAACCCTAACCCTAAATTAATAACACCTTGGAGCTCAGTTCACAGTCCAAGAACCATGCCTGGTGCAGGTGAAAATGGTGTTGAAAGATTTATAGTGGTACACTGCCATGCTCTCCTTATGTTGTGTTTGGCAGGCCAGTGTCTCTGGAGATGTAGACATTATAGATCTCTGCACCGTAACCCATACCCAAATCTAAATGGCATGTTCGACCTAATTTTAAAGTCCCAATCACCATGGCTGGCCCAGATGAGAAAGGGGTGGAACAAGGAATGTCTTTGCACTGCCGTGCTCCATTAGGCATGACTTTTGCAGCCCAAATGTCCCTGGAGCTGTAGCCTTTATTACAGAACGAACGGTAACCCTAAGCATAACCCTAACTGTAATCTAAATGGCAACTTGGCGTTTAGTTTAGGGTCCTAATCACCATGGCTGGCCCAGATGAGAAATGTGTAGATTAAGAAATGTCTTTGCAGTGGCGTGCTCCATTAGGCATGTCTTTTGCAACCCAGGTATCCCTGGCTGTGTAGGTTTTATGAGTGCCTGAACCCTATCCCTAACCCTAACCCTAATCTAAATTGCACCTTGGAGCTGAGTTTACATTCCCAATCAGAATGGCTGGTCCAGATGACTAAGGCATTGAAAGATCAATGGTGGTGCACGGCCATACTCTCCTTATATTGTGTTTAGCAGACTCAGTGTCTCTGGAGATGTAGGCATTATAGATCTCTGAACATTAACCCTTACCCTAATCTAAATGGCATGTTGGATCTAAGTTTAAAGTCCTAATCACCATGGCTGGCGTACATGAGAAAGGTGTGGAATAAGCAATGTCTTTGCCGTGCCATACTCCACTCGACATGACTTTTGCAAGCCAAGTACAACTGGAGCTGTAGGCTTTATGAGTGCCTGAACGCTACCCCTTTTACCCTAACACTAACCCCAATCTCAATGGCACCTTGGAGCTGAGTTTAAAGTCCCAAGCAGCATGGCTAGTCCAGATGACAAAGGTGTTTAAAGATTAATAGTGGTACATTGCCATGCTCTCCTCATATTGTGTTTATCAGGCCCAATGTCCCTGGAGATATAGGCATTATAGACCTGTGAACTGTAACCCTTACCCTCATCCAAATGGCATGTTGGACCTAAATTTGGCGTTCTAATCAGTATGGCTGGCCCAGATGAGAAAGCAGCTTAACATGCAATGTCATTGCAGTGCTGTGCTCCACTAAGCATGACTTTTGCATCCTTAGTATCCATGGAGCTGTAGGCTTTATGACAGTCTGAGCCTTAACCCTAGCCTTATCCCTAATCTAAATGGCATCTTGGAGCTGAGTTTAAAGTCCCAAGCAGAATAGCTTGTCCAGATGAAAAAGTTGTGGAAATTTTAATAGTAGTACCCTGCCAAGTTCTCCTTGTAAAGATCTTTGCTTCTCCAGTATTGGAGCTGTAGTTATTACGGGTCCATGAACACTATGTATAATCCAACAGCCTAACAGTAATCAGGATAATATGTTGGACTTGATGCTATTGTCCCAGGAGCGATGGCTGCCCCAGGTGAGAAATGTTTTGAAATAAAGAATGTTGTTGTATTACAATGCTCTCCTTGGCATGCCTTTTGCAGCCCCAGTGTCTCTGGAGTTGTAGGACTTATAACTTCTGAACACTAACCCTAACCTTGACCTAAATGGCACTTCGGAACTAAATTTAAATTCCCAAGTACAATGTGAGGTCCATATGAGAAAAGGGTAGAATGAAGCAGTCTTGTTGCAGTGCCAGGCTTACCTTTGCATGTCTTTTGCAGTCCCAGTGTCTCTGGATCTGTAGCATTCCTAAACCTAGGAATGTTTGAATCCTAACCCTAAACCTAATCTAAATGACACCTTGGAGCTACATTTAAAGTCCCAGTTACAGTGTTAGGTCCTGATGGGAAAGGTATGGCAAGACTAATGTAGTTGCAGTGTCATGTTCCATTTTACATGTCTTTTGCAGGCCCAGTGTCCCTGGAGATGTAGGCTTCATGACTGCCTGAACTGTAACCCTAACCGTAAACCTCACCCTAACACAAACACTAACTTTAATCCTAATGTCACCTTTTATCTAAGTTTATAGTCCAAAGTACCATGGCTGGTCCAGATGAAATACATGTGGAAAGATTAATAGTAGTACACTACCATGCCTCCTTATAATATATTTTGCAGCCACAGTGTCCCTGAAAATGTGGGCTTCATGATTGTCTGAGCCCTAACCCTAACTCTAATCCTAACCATAGCACTAAGCCTAACCCTTACTCTAACCATATCCCTAAACCTAATCTTAATGTCATTTTGGAGCTGAGTTTAATGTCCCAAGCACCATGGTTGGCCCCCATAAGAAAGTGGTGGGAAGACTAATCATGGTAAACTGCCATGCTCTTTGTAATGTCTTTTGCCTCTCCAGTTTTGGAGCTGTAGGTATTAAGGATCTCTGAATACTAACTATAACCCTAGACCCCAGACTTAATCTGAGTGTCACCTTGAAACTGAGGCTAAGGTCCCAGGAACCATGGCTGGACCTGATGAGAAGGTTGTAGAACAATTAATGGTGGTACAATGCCATGCTCTCCTTATAAATATATTTTGCTTTCCTCATGTCTGTGAAGCTACAGACTTTATGGGTCTCTGTCGTGGTTTAAACCCAGTCAGGTAACTCGTTAACTCACCCCTCCCCCCCTTCTTTCCCTCCCCCTACTCCCGGAGGGACGGAGAGGAGAATCAAAAGAATGCAACTCCCACGGGTTGAGATAAGAACAGTTTAGTAACTAAGGTATAACACAAACCACTACTGCTACCACCAATAATAACAGTGATAAAGGAAATAACAAGGGAAGAGAATACAACACCTCAGCACCAGCTGACCTATAACTCGCCCCCCAAGCCCAACCAAGCTCCGACCGATACCTCCTCCAACCCTGCAGTCTCCCAGCCCTTCCGGCTAACTCCCAGTTACATCCTGGGCATGACGTGCTGTGGTATGGAATACCTCTTTGGTCAGTTTGGGTCAGGTGTCCTGTCTCTTCTTCCTCCTGGCTTCCCCTCCCCCCTGGCAGAGCATGAGGCTCACAAAGTCCTTGGCCAAACCAAAACATCGCTATCAGCTCTGTTCCCAGGCCGAAAGTCAAAACACAGCACTGCATCAGCTACCAAGAAGGGGAAAAATGACTGCTACTGCTGAACCCAGGACAGTCTCTCACTGTAATCCCAAACTTAATCCTAAACTAAATGGCACCTTGGATCTGAGGAATCTAAGGTACATAGCACCATGGGTTACCCAGATTTGAAAGACATGGAAGGAGCAATACTCCACTCCATGCCATACTCCACTTGACTGTCTGTTTCCAGAGCACAGTTTCCCTGGAGCTGAAGGCCTTATAGCTCTCTTTCCCTAAGTGTAACGCTAGCACCAATCTAAGTGGTGAGTTGGAGCTGAGAATATGTTTTCAAGCCCCATGGCTGGCCAAAATGAGAAAGGCTTGGAATGAGCAGTGTTGTTGCAGTGCCATGCTCCCCTTGTCATGTCTTTTGCATACAGGGTAAATAATTCTGTAGCACATTACAGAATGATTGGTGTGTGCAAGTCTATTATATTTACAACCATAGTGTTGAAGTATTTTAGCACAAATTCTGTTGCCACGATGAAATATTTAGATAGAGTGATGGCACTTGTTATACATCATTGGACTAGCAGCTATTAGTATTATATAATACATCATTGATGTGACAGCTTTGAGAGGATATGTAATATATAACCAGAATAGTCTCATTTGGACATCAATGTATGGTATTTACTGGTATTAATAATGTAGTGGTTTTAGTTTCATACAGCAAACAGACATAATTCTGATTCTAAACAGCAGTGACATTCCTATAAGTAGTGCCACAGCAGCTTCTACCATTCAGTGACTTTTGTGATAAGAAATGGCTCTCAGACTAGACTCTATGTATATTGATTACTCCCACTTACTCTACTACAGGAGTAAAAAAGAAACACACCACCACCATAACCCCTTATAAAATGAAACCAAATAAAACCTTAATAGAAAGTGGTCAGTCATTCCGTCAGCAGAACAGTGTTGTGACACCGTATGAATTATTCTGTAGGTAAAAATGATCAGTGAGGGCAAAATGGACAGCTTTGAAATATAAAAACACCTTGATGGCATGGAAAACAACATTCAAGATGTTAAACATTCATTATTTAAACATGAAGTCATGAAAATAAGTCTCCAACATATACTCAAAGGATTGAAGAAGAAAACACTTTAGGGAAAAGGTTGCAATTTTTCCCATTAAAACTACATCTATTTTGTGGTATTGAAATTAAAACTGCCTTTTTTTTTTCTTTACTTTAACCATAACCACTGAAGTGTACTTGCCTCAGTTATCACTGAAATTTAAAATTTAAAATGATCTCTGTATTTGTTAGTTCAGCATTTCAACTATAGTGTCAAATCCTCACTGCATCTGAGAATCTTTACTACTCAGGTTTACCTCTTTAAAGGAGCATCAGGCTTAGAAAATCATAGAATCCTAGAATATCTCAAGTTTGAAGGGAACCATAAGGATTATCAAGTCCTCTTAGCAGGACTACCTAAAAACGAAATGTTTAAAAAAGACTAAGAAAACAGCTAACATCAAAGCCTAAGAAAATAGCCTTTGACTCTTTCACCAGAAATATTTCCTCAATTACTTCCTATGTAGTGTTATTTTCCTCCTTAAATCCATTATAAATTTCTCCCACGTACTGTCTACATTCTATTCTCAATCTTGATTTAAAACATAACTCATAGATGTCACTGTAGAAATTATCATATTCTAGAAGCATTTACGTAAGCAATTGCTGTGGTGGAATCCAATAGCAAGTCAAGACAATATACAACAAGCTTGCAGTAGTCCAGCACATCTCCAAAACGTTTAGTCAACAGACCTTCCAGGGAGTCCTCTGCCTCAAATACCTTTTCCACCTTAATGCTGCTTCTACCTCCATGAGCTGTTCCAAAAAAACCCCACAAAAATAAAACCCAACAATATATTTTTTTGCCACTGTCTTTCAAGATATATCTGAAGGTAGATTTTGGTCCTATCAGCTTTATCTGAAGATTTTCACTGATTTCAGTAGATTTGTGTCATATTCCTTGGTTGGAGTGTAAAATTTTAAAACCAAAGAAATATTGAGCACTAAATATAAATGTTCTCCCTCTTAGTAAACAGGTTTCCTACTGAAGATGGCTTCAGCATTTGTTCCTTAGTTTCGTATGTTCTTGGATTAGACAGGGAAGGCAGCCATTTTGTTATGTACATGAATCCATTACCGAATGTTATGGCAAGTAATTCCTTGCTTGCCCAATAAACGGGTAATTTTATCAAGAAACACATAGTGCAATGCTCATGTTGCACCCTCTACTGACAATAGTTTCCTAACGGCTAGCAATTTTCCATCTCTGATTTCATACATAACGACTCTCTGCAAATCAGTTGTTTACAGATTTATACCTTCAACATTAAGCTTTACTTTCTGATAAGATGACCAAAGAAAATACCTTTAAAAACTCACATGAACAGTATTAGATGGTTTTGCATAATGTTTATGGAAAACTTTTCATGTTTTTTATACAATTTTTTAACCTTCAGCAATATCATGTTAAAAAGCATCATTCTTGAAAGACATGTAGGAAATTCTTTCCACATATGAATATGAATTTGGCAAAACATGAAAACTTAAGCATTATGTACATTTGTGCTAACCTTCCTTGTCCTTTTTCAGGACACTGAAATAAAATATACATTTCAATATTTTAATAAAATATAACAGTGATTCTTCTAATTAATCAGAAAAAAGTTCATTATAAACTCTGTTTTCTAAGTGTTCTTCATATTATCAGTTTGACCTGATAATAACCAAAATGATACAGATAAATAGATTCCAGATACCTAGATACACAGGTAACTTTTAATAAGTTTAGGTTAAGAACCAAACAATAAAATTTCTAAGAACTGTTATTTCTTGAACTAAGTATGATTTTTGAATCCTAGCTATTTTTAAGAAATGAAAGTTAATAGCCAGGGTGTTATTTTATTTCTATTTAATTTTAAGTTTTAGTGGTTGGGAGTGTGGTTTGGTTTTAGTTTTTTTTTGTTTGTTTCATTTTAGTTCTTTTTTCCCTAAAAAAGAATATGTGTAGGTTATATCTAAAAAAAAAAAAAAAACAAACTAATTTTCCAACATAGAGTAAAATAGGCATACACCATTTTGACTTAAACTTGTCCCAGACACACATACACAAAGTCTTGCTTTGATTTTATTTTAATTGGTACACCTTATAATTTGTGGAGTACACCCAATTTTGAAAATCTGTCCCTTGGCCCATTGTAACATAGACATCCTTTAACTTAAGGTACTTGTGTATCTTATATTTATTACTTTAATACATAAAATTATAAATGCTCAAAGAAAGATGTGAGTCAAAATAAAGAGTCTGTATGGGCAGATAGACCTTTCTGAAACCTTGAGTTTCATGTACTGTCACATGTATTAACAAAAAGAAAGGCAAAAAAAATATTTAATTTCAAAGATTTTGAAAAATAGTATTAGGCTTTTAACCTATGATTATTTATAATAAAAAATATGTCCCATCTGACAGCAGGAGAAGTAAGACAAGATTAAAAAAAAAAACAGTACAGATTCAGCCCCTTGAAATGAGGAGTTCTACTTAGCTTTCCAAACTTGGAGTTTGCTCTAGAGTATTCATCTTACCATCCAGTTGCTCTTTCAGAAAATTGCAAGTCTTAATCTGCCAGCAGTATAAGGATATCTCAGATACCCCACCAAGTATTAAAAAGCAAAAAATACTTATTTTTTTTAGGAGGTGGACCATGCCAAATTTCTCCACACATGGGAACGTAGATTATAGGTAACCACCTCCACATAGATACCTGAATTTAAGCATTTTAGTTTCGGGTAGAAACCTGAATAATTTAAGAAGTCTAATGTAATGTAGCAGATAATTATATATTATAAAAAATTCTGTAATTTTTGTCTTATTATGCAAACCTATAAATGGTTTATAGAACGACAATTTGTGTATTAGCTCCTTTTGTTATAAAAATACATTAATTTCTTTCATTTCACTTTAGAGAGCTTCCCCACTAAATATAAAAATACTTTTTACTGTATTTTCAATATGAAATATATCCCGTCTAGCTGATAACACTAAGATATCTGCTGTATTTAAATTTCATTTAAATTCTCAAAAGTTAGCACAAGTGTAATTTCTGTACTCAAAGCTGTAAACACTATAAAAATACCATGAAAGACTTCAGAGCGAAATGGATGTTTCCTGGTTCTGGAGCACTCTTACAATGAATCAACTTCAACCCCCCTTAAATTCAATGAAAGAATTCCCAGTGGCTTCATTCAGCATTTGCTTAAACCTTGTTTCTGATAGAAAGATAGCATAGTAGGTGAAGAAAAAAGAAGAAAAGAAAAATCACTGTGCTTAATGGAAAACAGCAATCACTGTTACATAATTAACAGTTTATTTCAGCACCATCTCCCTGCTATTTCATAGTAATGAATGGGAGCTGCATTTATTATTATTTTTTAATGTATTGTTTTTTTTACAGAGTAACTAAAGAAATAGAGTTGAACAATGGGCTAGCTAGTAAATCATGAGGTATACTAGTTTAACAGTTTAATTATTGACACTCATGCCTTCTGTTGTAATATTTTACTAAAACATAGTTAATTACTATGTAAAAATTCATGGAATTTTGTTGAGAGCCAAAATAGTAAGTGTCCGTCAAAACTGCTTAAAATATAAGAATGCCTGTATGTTATTCTACAAGTTGTTAAATTCTAGTTTGGTCTATTCTTTTAATTCCTATTTGCATTCGCATGCCACTTTCATCCTCATATATTTCAGCCACTGGACGTGTTTGATCTACCTCTCTTTTCAAATGGCATGCTACTGTTACCGTTCATGAAAAGTAATCCATTTTCACATCTGTTCAAATCACATATTACACACAACCCTGGTATCTGGGTCCTGTGAAAAGCTGCTTTCCTAGCACCCTTCTTTCCTGCTGCTCATCATTTCTTCCTTGAATATCAAAGCTACTCTCCTCTGAATACATTAGTCATTCATGTATAATGACATAAAAGCCTGCCAGCGCTTTAGAAAATGAGCCCTTTATTACACTTTCCTAACAATCATTAATATCTGCAACACTCATTAGTTTTTCTGATTTTCTTTTTCTAAAGGACAAATAGTGACTATTTGGCATGGGGTTTGCAGCTATTACTACTTTCATTAATGCAGTTGAAATGCCAGGAAACAGAACAATAGATTTCATCTGTGCCTGATAAGGAAAATTTCTAGGTTTTCAAATACCTCTTATCTGCTTTCACAGAACTCATAAACACTAATTAGAGCAAAAGTCTGGCTTCATGGTCACATAGATTTTTCCTGATCCATGTGTCTGAAAGAAAGCAAGGTTGCTTATATTCAAGTAATTTCCTTTATGTAAAATGTCACTAGAATTATTTTTCTTATTAAAAATAAAAAGATACAGCTACTAATCACAATGAACCTAACTCTTCTTCATAGGGTTGTAATCCTCTGGATTACAGAAAACCTTAAAGGTGTAGTCCATGCATGCTGAAGTACATTTTGAGTGAGGAGTAGGGGGATAGGGGGTGGAGAGGGTGGGGTGGCAAGCAAGGGTACTGTTTCAAGGCAATTTAATGGTTGATTCAAAATACAAATGTATATTCCCAAAGTAACTTGCTATCTTTTGGTCTAAGTATAGAAAGGAGAAGTAGGTAGGTCAGTGATTCAGATGCATTGTCTGAAAAAAACTTTTATATACTTTATGTACAATGAATACTTGTACTCATTGCACTCTGATTAATTCTTTGTAAATTTGCATTTAGTATGCAGTATCTGGGGTGGTTTTTTTATTAAATGTTGAGGTAATCTTAGAGTTGTACTATTCTTGGAAGGCAGGAAGTCAAAATTTCTACTGCGCAGGATCAGCTCAGATTTGTTGGGAAGAGCTCTGAAGCTACATATAAAGGAAATGTAATACAGTTCTTAAAAATACTTCCCAGAGCACTTGATATGCAGATGCTTTCCAGACAGCTTAAGCCTACAAGCAGGCGACCAGCACAGATTGCCTAGAAATTATATAAAAGGTCCTACTTTGACCTTTCCAGCAGTAGTAGTCAATATGACTGACTTCCAGGTAAGATTGTACTAACATGCCTGGAGGCAGGTCAACCTATACAGACAAAGGTCTATAAAAGTCTAAATTCACAGTGTTCATGCTCTAGAAAGAACCTAGTTCAGACTGCATCAAGAGAGAAAACGTATCTAAAGTAAATCTGTTAGCATTACATCTCTGTGGCTTGAGAGATCAATAGTCTCTACTGTCATTTATAATGTATAAGGGCATCAATGTACAACCATAACATTGTCAGTAATGTAAAACACAATTTAAATTTCTTTTAAAAATCTCAAAATATTAGAAAAAAATAGCAAAATAGGTTATTAGAAAGGACTGACACCGTCATATTATGAAGCGCTGGAACATGTGGTATAAGGTCTAAAAACTAAAACTTTAAAAATAATGTAACGATCAAGTTGACTGATACCATTATTCTTACAACTATCCTTCCCCCTTTCTCCACCGTGCTCTTGGCAGGGTGAGTGGGAGGAGAAAAGAAGTTAATGAGCATTTTCTAAGGGCAGTTCTATTCCACTCCCACTGCCTATGAAGATGGTTGTTGTCATATAAGGTAATAGACCTTGTAACCTCATATTGTTACAAGCCATTATATAGAAGAAAGATAAATATTTTCACTAGATAAATATCGAAACATATTTTCAATGTACTTTTAATTTATAGCTAATAGAAGCTGAATTTTTTTTTTTAATTATTATTTTACAAACGGCATTCCTTCATCTTGCATATAATTTTTTTTCTATATAAATCAATGATATATGTTTATAACCCCTGTCAGGCATCTTGCCTTGAAAAATATAATGCAATTTAAAGGAGGAGCCTCACAGGAGGCACGCAAAACTGCAACTGACATTTGTCTCGTGCAGTGAAAGCAGAGATTTTTCAATATCTCTGTTTCCCATAGCAACTCACTTGTTGACCCACTTTAAGAAAATTTTGTCCATTTTTGATTTCCAAAACTAAGTAAGAAAATAGTCATTACTGAGTCATAACTGAAGCATGATTCCAAAAAGGACTGACTGAATACAAAAAAGAACCTATTTTGAAAGATGAAAATATAATGGCCATATTAATGTCTTTAAAAAAATTATACTGTCTTCTGTTGTTGTAAGTAATTATCATGCAAGTCTTATATAAACATATATAGCTTTATCAATACATTTAAAATGAAAAAATATAGATTAAACTGACCATTAAGATGCTGTAACTATGTTACTGTGGCAAAATGTGCAACCATTAAAAAAGTTCATTTGATCTCCTAGATTTTTTTTCATTGCTACAGACAATTGACCCAATATACAATTATTCAGTTAGTCTTCCAATAAAATGAACAAACAAATCAGCTGAAAGCGTATTTCTGGGCATCTGGAAGAAATTTTCAACTCCCAATTAGCTGAAAAATTTAAAAAAAAAAAAATCAAAACATCATAAGACACTTTTTTGTAATGGCTTTGTCGCTTTCTCACCTTCCGTATATGCATATTTTTAGAGAGAGTTGCAGCATGAGTTTGAGCTATGAGTCTAGCCTATTCTTACTCTCAGCTGCAGTGCATAGGGCGCCTGATTTACATATCTGCCAAGACACAGGTTGGAGCTTGGTGGGCAGTATTATACTCCCTTTTGCCACATCCTGGACAATATCTCATGTGTTGGGAATTACCCTGTGGTGGAGGAACTTAACTACCGGTAGCAGAATCAATCCTACTCATATACTTGAGCTGAATGAGTATTGTGGCTCTATTCACAAATTAAATCTTTAGAGTTTAGTAACATATTGAGCAAACTCTTTGCCTGCAATAGAGTCAATGAATTTTATTTGCAGTAGTGTGTGTGGTATTTTTCCCTCTCCACTGGACAGAGAAAGGGTTATGGTTAGTGATTATGACAAGTGATTTTCCAGGAACCTTGATTACTGCTCTCAAAACACTTCCCTTGACAGATTTCCTTTACTGGATACTTTAGAAGTCGATAGATAGATTATTTTTTCAATTTTTTTTTTTTTTTTTTTTTTACTGTTTGTGGGTTTTTTCATGAACATAATGTAGAAATGTGAAAATGCAACCAAGCAACAAATTTGTCTTCCTACTGATACAAAGGCAGGTCATTTATGAACTACTAGAATCATCTTTCTACTTGCCACTTGCCACTATGCAAGGTCAGATAATAATGATGCTTGACTTTTAATATCAGTAGTTAAACTTTGAGGATCCTCCTCTGATATCAGAATATCTAAAAGCAGATGGGACTTCGGGGGCTACATGCTGGATTTTTAGAGAGGATTTTTTTTTTTTTTTAAACAGGTCATTTAATTTGACTTTTTTATGTTGAGATTATGTTTTCTGATATTCTAAATTTCTGTATACCTATTAAATAAGCAAAGCTTCAGATTCAAAATAGCAAAGAAGACAACAAAATCAAAGAGACAGATGTACATTTTAAAATAAGTTTCGCTGTTTCTTGATGTGAGGAAGACTTTTATTAAGTGCTTGAAACAGGAATGATTTTAGCAGGAGAAATGAATTTTGGGTATAAGAAGAAGAGACAAAATCAGCTGCCTAGGAAGATAAGTTACTTTCCCTCTACTCATTGGCCCTTGGACATTTCAAAATTCATTACTGGTACATTTTGTGTGACAGTATCTTTTTTTTCCTGTTCTTTTCTGTAGGAACATAGTGACCAGATAATCTTACAGAGCTTGTAGGATTTGTTCTGTTCCTATTATAAGTGTAAAAAGCTTTTCTGAAACTCTTTCATTCTTAAATCGTGCTGGGAGCAGCAAAAAAAGTTTTTTTCGATTGTCTGGTATTTGTGGTTTCAGTGATCCCAACTATAATGATGAAAAATGAACCAAGCTTTTATAAAATTTATCACTAAAAGTTTAGTGAAGTTGGCTAAAATTCTGGAGGGTGATTGTGTACTTTAGGAATGTTTATCTAGCTTGACTAGAGTTATAGCTGTATCTTATGTTTTCAGATATAGAGGAAATATCAGCCTTTAGAGATATTTGAATAAAAATACTGAATACCAGAATTCAGCAGCCAAGCGCCCAGAATTCATGATGTGATGTCTGATTTGAAAGTGCACTGTATTTGCAATGGTAAGTCTACTTTTAGTCTTCATCTGTTGATAATTAGTAGCAGTATTTGCGATATTCCCATTTTTTATTGTATTTTTAAAAAACTTCCCTCCTTCAGTATTTTTCCTGCTTTTCTATGGTTAAATGGGAATTTATCTACTTAGTTTATATATTGTGCTTTTTGCTGATATTTATGCAAATGAGAATTGCAGAGTTTTGGGTTAAATTTTGGTTATATTTGGCAAAAAGGACTTCATCTTTTACATCATTTAGTTTGACAAAGAACCATGTATATTTTCAAATTATTTAGACATTAAGGGCACAAATGAGTACTCAAAAAAATACCTAAAAATGTAATTTAGAAATTTCAGTGGATGTCTGTCTACATCTATAAGTGTCTTTGAAAAACTCACTTTAAGATACTTGTGTTATTAATTACCCAAAGATACCCAGAAACAGTGTTTTTAAAAATTCCTATAAGACTAGTAGATTATAAAGTTATTCTTACCCTGCAAGCGTGTAACAGACATGGCCATAAGTGTAATGGAAATGCACATTTGCATCCCTTCTCCACACAGTCTTATATTGGATTAAAGATTTTTCCATCAATGCAACTGTCAAACTAAAATGAAAACTTCAGTTTGCCTTTCATTAAAGGACTGTGTACCCATTTGGTTCATGATAGTGGGGTTTTTTTCAAATTTTACTTTATTGATTTTATTTTTTTTTCACCACAACTGTAGTTTGCTGATTTTCAAGCAGATCAAGGCTCTAATATTTACCCACTAGAACTAAACTTTGTCAAGGAAATTAATCCCTTGATAGTTCAGTTGTAAGTAAAGTTGATAGTGCCATGATAGCTCTTGAAAAGGCATATTGCAAAGTCCAAAAGCAAGGGCTCTTCTCAAATAGAAAGCTAACCTTCAGTGCAAGCCTAAGAAGAAATATTTTTTCCTTTGTAAATCAGCATCAAAAATTCAGTCACTTCAGTTGCAGCAGATTTTCCCTAAATGAAGACCTATTCTTTACACTGGAGTTGGTTTATTTTTATCTATCTGTCTTATTAGCAATTTTGCTTTCAGGTTTTTTCGCTATTTATTGACAAATAACTTTAAGAGCATTTCGGCTCTGGTAATCAGGAAACTGGTGAGAAATTGATAGTACTGTAAGATCACATGAATTAAGTATCACATAGTAAAGATGCAGTTTATAAATATATTATGGATTACAGAAAAATATTGATGAAAACACTAAGGAAGAAAGAAACTTAATTTTGAAAGAAATGCTGTGTCTGCAAAGTACTGATGTTCCATGTGTCAAAGCAGAATAAAAACTGATAATAACAAGCAAGCTGTGGTACCATTACTTCCCCTGGTAAAAATGGGATTGGTTGCAGACTGTAGTACATGATAGCACAAACTGTATTACAAACAGAGCTGGCTAAATATTGCAAAAGAGTAATTTCTATCTGGGATTATCTGGTCTTAGTATCCGATATTGCTATGGAGGAAAGCTGTTTAAAAAATTTTTATTAGAATCATTCACAAGTGAAAACTGGCGTTTCTACGATGATGACTTTTTTTAATGATGAATTTTATACATACATATCTGCATACATACATATATATGTATGCTCTATTAAAATAATTTATATGTAATTGATTTTTTTTTTAATTTGAACTGTCCAAAACCAATTTCAACTGAGAAGAGTTTTAATAGACTCAGTTGAGCAAAACACTGAACTCCTTATTCTTGCTAAAATGCCCTTTGGGAACTGTAGTCTGAGTACCTATTTTCTTTTAGGAGACACTTTTCTTTGACTAGTGCACCTAGTGGTGGCACTGAAATTACTATGATAATGAAAGTATTCATCTTTCTGTTGTTCAACATAATTAATGAACTCAGAAAAATAGACCTATAAGTAATGTCAGTGTTAAAAAGGAAAAATAATACATTACTAGAGAAAAAAAAAAAGAAAAAGGAGAGCATTGTAAGCCAACTCAATACATCTGGCAATTTTAGAAATTTTGTGAAGGTGAGGAGTTTTGTAGTTTCTAAACCCTCTTTTTTTTTTTTTTGGTTGATTTTTTTAATGTCAATTTGGAGAATAGGACAAAGATTTCATGATATAAATTCTAAATTTTCTAATCAGTTATTAAATTCCCAGTAACATATTTTCCTTTCATATTTATTTATCAATTGTTCATTCATCATAGGAATGATTAATTGCAGTTCAGAAGTCAAGAATACCTTCCTTTTAATATCTACAGTCCAGCATTCAGTATCATTGTCCTACTTTAAAAATAATATGCACTATTTAGAAATAGTAGCAATGTCACACATTAGATGCACACTTGATATAATAGACTCTCCCCCGGAGAAAAGAGAACAGTTTGCAAATATCCAAAAGCTCATGTGGGTCTGAGTGTGTTGTTGCATGTATTTCTAGAAACCACAATTTGCATGAGGAAAAAAAAACACCTGAGAACCCAGACAGACAATAATTTTGCATTTTTTCTCATTCCAATTAAAAGAAGGATGGGTGCAAGAAGGGAAGGATGAAGAGAAAATGCATCATTTAGCCAGATTTACTTGCAAATGTACACATCCACAGTATGGAAAACTGAGTGAAAAAGGATTTAATGGTTTCTTCTGCACAGTTTCTGATTGCCATATTATCCTGCAATGTTGTAAATGGAGCTTCTGAAGCATTTCCCCAGGTTCTAAGTAAAAGCAGTGGTAAACAAGTAGTGAGATGGATGTATTTGCAGAGTGGTGAGCAAGAGAGTTGGAATATTTTTTATAGTTTCTAGGCCTCAAAAGTGTTCTTTTGTCATCCAGGTTTTTGTCACTGGATAAGAAATAACAAAGAGATAAAATAAATAAAAGATGATTAAAAGAAAAGCTTTTTTTTTACTAAAAGCTGCACTTAAAACATCATGGTGGTGGAGAAAAGTTTTAAACCAAATGAAGAACTTTAGATTCAGGATGCAATTTTCTAGGTTTCTGCAATATTTCTTAAAGTTAACTAGGGATAATACATGATATAAACTACTGAACTTTATAAGGTAAAAGATGCTGAAACACTTCCATAGCTTCTGCATGTCATACAAATTGCTACTTCCCAATCAATAGGCCTTCTAAAACACAATTGACATTCTGGAGTTATGGTATACAATCTGCGCTACTGATATTATGTATTCACATCATAAATATGAGCTCTAGAGAAACAATTACAATATATGCTGCAGACGCATATTAAAACACAAATTACATTAAGGACCATGCTTTAAAAAGTAACATAACCCAGGCTTCAATTTTGCACCTGCAGTCATTTTCCAGAATCAACTGTGTGGACACATAATTGCAAAACAAATGATTGCATTTGTTGCAACTGTTGAGATAGTTAATTTTCAGGTTCTGTCATCCAGTTACATGTTTAAATGCTGTAATTTGTGCCAACAACTATTAATTTATATAAGATTTTTGTTTCATATTTTATTTCATTTTTACAAATCGGGGCTTAATATCCATGCACGTTACTGTCTTCAGGTACATTATTGGTTGAAGAAAAGGGGGATATTTGTAATAACATGAAAAGGAGATTTATTTTTTTTTAACCCAAATAAATATTTCTGATGAAATCTCATATTAATGTAATCTGTATTTTGTCTAGATCAAAGCGTCAAGATGAAAAACATAGGTTTTGATAAACAAGAAATGTTTGGGGGCAGGGGGAGTCCCAAGTGGGTTAAAGCTACTTAAATGTTTTTTCTTCCAAATTTCTAGCATGTTAGAATTTTCTTAGACCTTGCTGACTAAATTTCTTAGACCTCTGAAGCTGATTTGCTGCTACTAGCCTTTTGACTGTGAGAATGCTGGTCCTACACACCAGCTGTGTTATGTTGAAAGTGCTCATTTCTGTGCTGGAAACTAAAAATCCCATGCCATTGACATTCATCCTCTAGTATTCATTACTCTAAGTTAGTTTTGGGAGGAACCTACACAAAATCTTGAAATGCTACTTTAAATTCAGTTACAGGTTTAGACAGAATGTTCTGGATCTTAATAAAATACTGTTTCTTAGTGAAACTTGGCTCTGGCAGAAAAATTCCAGCCAAAACTTCTCATACTCATGTCATCTGACCTTTGACTTGCCTTATGCAATATTTTGTACATGCTTGTAAAACTCTTCTGTGAACACGAAAGAATACCCAGTGAGTCCATCATACTCATGTTTTTTAGCCATCAATAAATGGATTAACTACATTTGGAAACAGATGGGTTAATTTGACTGCAGTTTTGTTTGGTCTTCCAAAGGACCAAACCACAGACTACTTATTTAAATGAAACACATTACCTTTAACAATATTATCTGACTTTGTCTTTGCTAGTTATTAGTAGATAGCAAGCCATAGCTCAGCTATAAAAACATGAAGGTGAAACCTTCATGAAAAGAACAAAACCCTGTTTCGGCATTACATAGAGGGTTGGTAGTTTGCCACACCTTAATGGTACACTTCCTAAAATAGGTCTATAAGGTCTCTATGTCTACATCCCCTGTTACTTACATATTAAGGTTTTCTGATGTGAGCCATGGAAATAGCTGGGTACTTTTATCTGTATTCAAAATGTTTTGTTTGTTTCAAATAATAAAAAAACTGAAAACCAGCAAAAACCCATCCCACAAACTGCCTACTCAGTTACTTCTGTCCTTGGATTAGAATTTAAACCTGGTGATGAGAATTAGCAAAGTACTCCCAGCACAGATTAGCTGAGGTCCCATGCACGTATCTAGATCATGTACATCATAAACAAGGTGCAGTAATTAATAATTAGAGAACTGTGCCTGGCTATGGATTTTGCTATTATTCAGTATCAAATGAATTTGTAGCATTTGAAAGGGGTTAGGAAAAGTAATGGCTAAATTACTATCATCACTCAGGGTAGGATTTAGCTCACAGATTAGGACACCAATGGATATCTAGTTATCTTGTCAATATTGTCAATGTTGCAAATAGATCCTCAAAAGCTGTTTAGCTGATCAGCAATCCAAACAGGATTGAGTTTCCCAGAGACATATGTTGTCATTGTAAATACCTTGAGTTACGCTGTTAGGCTTCACTTAGCTCTTCATTTCAGAAGGATGAGTTTGTCTGTAGGTTTTACTTTGTATCTTTTAGCCACAGCTCTCCAGAAGTGTCAAAAATGGCACTAAATACTTCCATTCTTAATCACACCTTAAATTGCCATGTTACAGAGGGTTGAACTGCTCTTTAAACTCCCTCATGCTTAATAAGAAAATGGTCAGTTCCCTGCATGAAAACATCTTACATTATTTTAGGTGGTCTAGGTTATCAGAGATACCTCTTATCAATGTAAATTCAATGCAGAACCTATAGGACAGCAGAATCCTAGCGGTATGGTGAATGGAAAGATACTTGAAGACATTCAATTGACAGTAGATATATAACTTGTAAATGACCTACCTGATCACTAGCTCAGATGCGAACATCTACGCACAGACACTGTCATCCGCAAGTAGAACCTTGATCTCAGTTTCATTGGCTATTTGCAGGTTGTTTTTTTGTGTTTTGTTTGTTTGTTTGTTTGTTTGTTTTGATATATGTGAATTTAGGTGGAATTCTTGTACATGAGGTGAAAGCAGAAGTTCTTGTAGAGGCACCTGAAAAGGAGAAGGAAAGCCTGGTGAATATAAAAGTCTGGATCTTTACCTGTTGTTGATACATGTAGCTTTGGTGCCTTCAATAGAGTTACATTTATTTACATCATCCAAGGAGCCGACTGAGTGCTCAGTGTTGTCTGAGGCCTGTGTTCTGTGACACTAACAAGGCAACATGTCATATGGAAAATTTTTTTTATCCTTAAAACTCAAAAGAGAAAAAAAAAATTTTCACTTAACTATTTTAACAGTATCTGCATGCAGAGACATATTTCTTTAATTTTTTTCATTACTCTAAAATAAGCTATTTCTTGGAAAGACCTGCTTCAAAATTATTTGAAACTAGCTAAGTCTTCAAAATATAAAAATTCAAAAGTTAGTGATTTCAATTATCAAAACACTGGTTTTTTTTAGAAAGTAGCCTGTTTATGTTTTAGCATTTAAGAGAGAGAAGAAAAAAAGTTAATTTTACAACTAGGTTTTGTTGACTTTCTAATAATTATAAGCAATATCTTGATAACTCAAAGCCTATAATAATTACCATATTTACTGTGAGTATAATATCTCTGTTCAGTTTTCAATTACTTATACAGCAAACTCAGTAAAAATTAGTTTATAAAAGCTCTACAGTTAATCCATTTCCTTTTTCGTGATGGCTTTTTATATAGCCCCCAATGCATTATTTCCTTGTTTCCTTTATAGAACATTTATGAGGATAAATGAAGAAAGCAGTTTTGAATTAATTATTGTAGGTTTACTTTGTTTTTATATACACTTGTGCAAGTATGAAAAATAAGCGTCTGAAATGGATTCACATTTTCCTTCAAAAGAAAAAGCTCACATTTCTGTACTCTTTTTGAAGTAAGCTTTTGTGTACTTGACAAAGCCACTAGGTATTGTTCAGGGTAGTGACCTGGATCATTAAATGCTGTCAAAAAGGAGCAATATTTTTTCTAGTGACATCCACCAAATGGTAATGCCCTTTGGCATTATTCCTAAAAGACCTAAAAAATATAGCAGAATGCTATGGGAATTTTTTGTTATTGTACATGAAATACCAAGCAGAATTCTTGAGCAGACAATGGGATAACATGTCATATCATCAACACAAATCTTATTTTAATAATATAGTACTTTTATTTATATTTTTAACATATATGTGTATATATAGAAGCATTGTGGATTAGAATTTCACTACCACCTGCACTAACTGGATGGGTTTATATAAAAAGGAAATCTTGCGATTTTGGTCCAGGCTCTCATACCAGAAAAAAAAAAAAAAAAAAAAAAAAATTAGGCTGTAGTTTAACCCCCACAGTAAAGCTCAGTGATTCATATCCTTAAAGATTTCTAACTTAAAATACTATGCCCAGGACAGGAATAATTTTTACCTATAATTAATAAAAATGTTTCCAACTCTTTAGCTTGATCCAGTGCTGAGATTGTTTCTAACTAATTTATGCTAGGTGAAGGGCTATTTAGACCTTATCTGTCCTCCCCTTTGGCATTTGTTCCAGAAACAACTAAAAGCAGTGTGTCATGAAAAATGTTTAATATCATCTTTACAGCCCCAGAGAAGTGCCCCTGCATTCTAGGAAGCACAAGCGCTCCCTAATGAGCATTTACCTGAGGGTTTCTCACTTAATTAAAGAAAGTGGACTAGGAGCTGAACCTAGTACATTTTTGTTATACAATAACAACTACAAATTATGATGAAGTTTCATCAATAACTCAATAAATACTTTACAAATATAATTTTTGGCTATGATTTGCCATCTTTTTTTCTGGTAGCTGAAATACCACTTGCATTTCTGACACCTATACACTTTTGTAGTTGGAAACCTGACTACCACAGAAAATGATGTATCAGGAGATAGTTCATTTTATTTCTTTTTTTAAGTGGAATAAAAATTCTCTTATGTAGTCAGATAACATCTGAAAGTACCCTGTTTTTAATATATTGATAGTCTATTGTTAGTGGAATGATGAAAAGAAGCCGGTACCTGAAGACCACTGTCAAAGAGAAACACCTAAAATCCGATTATAAAGTCATTATGAAAATATATAACCTTACCATTTGAACAAATGTATCATTCCTTGATTAAATCTATTAACTAGTGATTAATTATACTAACTTCATCAGGTTTGGGGTTCTTATAAAGTATTTAGGTAGCCATAGTTTGAATACAAAACATCAAAACATAGTACTAAATAGTGTATTAGAATTAAACAGGACTAGATTTTCATGTCATTTTATACTTAATTTGCAATAAATTCTGTTAGTTCAAGCAGCAAGCAGCTATATAAGAATAATTAAAATCTAGTTAAAAAAAAAAAGAAGAAAGAAGAAGCTTCAAATATATGTAATTTGAGCTGGTTAATGTTTAATAAACACCTCCTTTAAAATTAAAAAAAAAATCATTGTCAAAACATCTACAGGTTTTCCAGAAAATGCTTTTTGCTTCACTGCAGCTGAAACCATATGAACTACAGTGATGTGAAAGTAAATGCAACTCCACATGAAAGTTAAGAAAAAATAAAATTAAAAAGCCTATAAAATGCATTCTTGTCTATGGTTCTTTTATTCATGGAGTAATGTGCATTCTGCTTCATGACTAGAGAGCTCAGAAGAAGTTACATGATTGTTGTGTCTGAAATTTTTATAGTAAGGAATATTTTTGGAGAACTCACATTTTTAAAAAAATTATTACAGCACAGAAAATGGAGGGCAATATACACTTAGCCCCTGGAGTCTAGCATTTCCATTCAGTATGTAAGTGTTAAATAGCTGTTTTGTTTTCCATTTGTCTTTTTTAAAATTATTTATATTATTATATAATTATTATTACTTTATATTTATATTATTATATTCTATTATTTATATTTATTATAGAAGAAACAGAAAGAGAAGGACATGTTGGCATCAAAAAATAAAGATATTTTACTTAATGTAAATGTGGAACTGTAATTACTTGCATACTACTGTTTTAATGTTGCAATGGGGGAGCGTGCACTCACACATGAGTTGTAGAGAAAAGTTAAAACTGAGGAAATTTTAATTGGAAGAAACTATCAAAACTCCCTAACAATATGTCAAAATTAGCATATATTGTGTCTGGGGAAAGCCAAGTTAACGTGTGTGGCATTTTGGAAGAAGTCACAACCTGACAGGTAGTAAACCATAAGCTAAACTCAGGACGCAAAAAGAATCCCATGTAGAATTGTATACTTTACAACACAAATTTATTATGGTACACCTATAAAGCTTCTTCAAACGTATAAAAAAAAAAAAAAAAAACCCACAAAAATTCTTTAAGGAACCTAATCTTATTTGCCTTATTCGGATAAAAATTCCCTTGACCTCAATGTTTGTGAATATAATCAATAAAACTCTCAGCTGTCTGATCTATTTAATGTTGCTGTATAGTAAGTAGCAAAAGAAATCCATTGACTGGACTCCATACCTGTCCCCCAGTCAGGATCACAGAACAACTTGGTTCAAATACGTTACCAGATAGTTGTTGCAAAGCAAAAAATAGAAAGATTCTACTTATACCTATGCACATGAGAATGTCAATGTGAAAATAACTACATTTAGAGGGTGTCTCCAAACAGAACCTATAATGGTTCACTGGTTGGTCAATGGTCACAGTTGTTAAACACACTCTCTAACCTTGAGGGAGAATTTTAAACTGCCTATGCCAGGAAACAGTTCTACATATTTTGAGTAATGTAGGGCAGCTTTATTGTCTGTTATCCAGGAAGGTATAAAGCAGCTTACTTTTGCTGATTACTGTGCTCTGAGTAAGGCAAATCAGACAATCGAGGGTTTGGAACTGAAAGAGTCTCACTGTAGATCACAAACTAGATCCAGAGACTGTAATAACTTCTGTGCACAGGAATGTTACAGTCTTTCCATATGAACCTCTTTCTGTACTATTTCCAATTAGCTTTGTATCAGATCAGTCGTGACATGACTGGCACTCATAAGGAAGGAACATAAAGCAATGATTTTAATCAGTTCAAACAAAAAGTGCAGCAGCAGAATTCTGTAGAGCTGAGTACAATTCACAAAGAAATGAGCATTATCTGTATGCATAAAGAGAATAGAAGACCCAAAGGAGAATAAACCTTGCAGATAGACTAAGAAGAGTAAGCAAGAGGTAGCATAGAAGAATTTTAAGAAAGAGAGGTAAACGTGTATGGTGCGTTAACCCTGGCTAACAGCCAAGCCAAGTGCCCATCCAGTCACTCACCCTCTGTTCATCTTCAGGACAGAGGGAGAAAATACTGTGAGAAAGATGATGGAACAGATGAAGACAGGGAGATTGCTTAGCAAGTATGGTCACGGGCAAACCAAACTCAACTCACAGAAAACAAACAGAATGTATTGACAGTCAAAATTTGGGTAGTGAGAAATGAGAACATACCCCTTAAAATGTCACTTCCCTATCTTTGTCCCTTCCTTAGGCTCAGTGCTCAACTTCATTCCTTACCTTCCAATTCCTCTACCTCCTACCCCTATCAGTGCAAGAGAATAGGAAATGGGGAGTTGTGGTCAGTCCATAATAGCTCCCCTCTGCTGCTCCTTGTCCTTGACATTCCCTCTGATGTTTTCCACCTTTTTGTTTTTTGTTTCTAAATTCACTTTGCCCTCTGCTGAGCTGAGGGGCTCAGCTGTGCCCTTCATGGGGTCAGTTTGGGCCAGCACTTAGGCACCTGCACCTAATGCAGTATGTAGTAAAAGCTGAACAGCAATAAAAATATGACTGAGAAAGACATAGTGGTGAAGCTTACAGGTAGATTTGGAGCAACAAAGAAGTCATCTTAAGGGAATTCTTATGATTAATGCGATAAAAAGGAAAACAGCAATAAATGTTTTATATGGGAGGCAAACAAGGTAACTGAAGGCTAAGAAGTGCTTGTGGCTGGTTTTAAATCAATTAAAAATGCATCTTTAGGTGATACGAAACAAATTCACTTCTTCATAAACCCGCAGAGAAACAAATGTCACAAACGCAAAGAAGACAGAAAAAAGAGAAAGAAAACTTATAAAATTTCTAACCAATCAAATCAATATATATGTTTTCATTTCTGCAAAGCCCTCTTGGTTTCCACACTTACTTGCTTGATGTCTGTTTTCTTTAATTCTGCTATAAATTATATTTATTAATGATAGATAAATAACTGGGATATATTCCCTGGTGTATTTTGCAATTATAATAGTTGTGAGGATAAGAGAAATGGAAAGCATGCCTTCATTATAAACCTGAAAGGAATATTTCATTTCCATGCGTCAAGGAATATAATGCTAAATAATTTTGGACTTACACTACTCCTGACTTGTGAAAAATTGAACAGAGGCTTGAAATGTTTTCTTTTCTGCAAAAAAGTAACCCTGTATGGAATTCTCAGAACTTTAAGGGGCAGCTGCTGCAGGGCAATGTCTGATCAGGCTGGGCCCACAGTCAGGCTCAGCATGACAGTGAACTTCTCGTGTTTTAGGCCAGATAGTTCATCTAGGCTCATCCAATCATTTTGTTATTGATCACAGTTCTAATCTAATTTTATACTTCTATCTAAATATTTGTATAGCTCATTGTTCTGAATCCTCAGGTTTCTAACCCAGTGTCATTCCATTAAATTATCTAGAGCTTCTGAATTAAGTAGGTAAAGACAGTTTATTCAATGGTGGCTGTTACTGTGCCAAGTGCTTCTCCCCTTCATCCCCAACAAAACTGTTGGAATAAATTGTTTTAGTTAACACAAAATAAAATCTTCCTTTTTTTTGCTTTCCTGATAACTGTTGTGCATTGGTTTGGGGGGAGGCAATTTTCCAAATATATAAAGCTAAATCCTATTTTATTTTGTTTTTCTAGATAACAGGTAATCATTGTCCAAGTCTGCATAAATTACATCAGCCATTCAAGATTTAACATTTTCCTTGAGCTATGGCTTGCTGCAGACAGCATATTAGGAATGATGAAACATAGGAAAAAAAAATTCTTTTGTTATTTCTGTACTATGAAATCAAAATATGTTGAAAGGTCTACCAAAGGACAGGATATATAGGTATCTTCTTGGCTTTGGAGGAAAAGGCTTAAGGAAAGTAGTATATCTAATGTGAATTTTCCACCTAAACAAGCTCAGAAAAAGACTCTTAACGTAAATGAGACTTGATAAGAATCACACAGTGTAACTTCAATTGTTACATGTCATTGGTTAGGCAATTTCCATCAGCAAAGCATACACTTTGGAAGAAAAAGGTAGGTTTTTCACAGGAATAGATTCTTGTTATGATCAGCAGTGATTTATTCCTAATGCATGGCTTCTCTCCTATCTCTATTGTTCCTCAGGTTTCTGTCAGAATCAGGTAGTTTCAAATCCCACAGCAGAAATTGATGAAGAGATGATGCAAGCAGAATGGTTTAGCTCAGTATATCTGATGGGCTGGTAACAGTGTTTTCTGGTTTTGCATTTAACTTATTTTGGGCATTAAAAATGTCTTTAAAGTATGGCATATTACTAACATGAGATGCTCAGAATCTTGATGTTTATAATTAGAGTTCTTAACTGTCATCTTCCCAATATGCTTGGAAGACCATCTAACACATAGTCCAGCCTGGCCGGAGGTCAAATTCTGCTCATGCATAATTTTTATATCTCTTTGCCTAAGTGATGCTTCCTCTGCATTTTTTCAAAGCCTGAGAGAAAATTAAGCTGCAACTGGGAAAATAGGGCTCTTCTGCCAAGGAGTTAGCAGGCAGTTACTGAGAAAGACATGGACAGCCACCATCACCAGGAGGGCATTTTTCATCACGTGGGGGAATGACAGTCAAGAAAAGTGTCCTGGATCAGAACTGAGGACGTGGATTAGTTAGCAGAGGTGAGATTCCTGTGTGAAAACTATAAAGGCCTACTATAGGCTATTATTTAAATACTGTAATCGTGTTCTCAAGGTTTTTGGCTTTTTTATACTCTAGTCTAAGAGCACATAATTTCTACATAGGTACACTCAAATTCTAAAAATGAGGTGATTTATGTTGCCCTAACATTGCAATTTACTTAAATTGATTGCTAAATTCTTATCTTTGTTGTTGGTGTCATTCTGTTTGCTTTGATAGCATTTAGAAAACTAAAATCTATAACTATTTCTGTGTTGTAACTGTTGTGCTTCATCCAATAAAATTCTACAATGTTTATCTGATATAAATATTTATTTATTCTACAATAAAGTTCTACAATATTATCTACATGTCATTATGCATGCAGACAGATTGCATGTATAGAGAAAATTCATGGATACAATAAGTTGTGACTAACATTCTGCTCTGGGGTCATTAGATTTTATTGTGCAGTGTGTTAATATCTATTAAATTAACTACTAACATGTTAGTAGAATACAAGGAAAATATGTGTGTAACAGTGCACAGGAAATATTTTATCCGTCAGAAGCTTGGTTTGTATGAAAACAATGACTCATAATAAATGGAAGATTTATCCATCAGTAATCATAGAGTAAGACAAGAAGGGCATTGATTCTACTGCAAATATTTGGCAAAGCTGTCTGATTCATCCTCCATACACAACAAATGCTTTTGAGAGTCCCCTGTGTAAACTACATGGAAACTACAGCTTCCACTTCCCACTGCTATCAGTCAGACTCTTCTACATCACAAGATCAAGCTCAATGGCAGTAGCTTCAAAGACCTTTTATTCTGCCAAGAAAAAAAAAAATAAACTTAGCTAATTTAGAGTACACTTTCATGAAATGAACCCAATTAACCTGCCTGTAGTATGTTTTGTATTAATTTTCAAGTGCTTTCAGTGAAACCTCTTAGTAGTTTAAAATTCTATATCTATCTGGGAAGTATTAAAAAGAGCTTAGGTATGCCACATAATAAGACTTAAAGTGCCATTAAAATTGCCATTTAAAGTCTTCCTCAGCTATTTCTCACATTAAAAAGAAAAACCAAAACTGAATTAATTGTATGGAGAAAAAAAAAAGAAAAAAAAAAAGAAAAAACTGTATTTTTTCCTTTATCATTTTTTGGTCTTCATTATCCATGGACTTTAACGGAGTTTTAATTTGTTGTTACACCAAAGTTTTACACTTCATTAGATCTCTGTGCCAATAATTACAGGCCTTATTGATTTCCTGTCTTTTTAGGTATTCAAGACCTTTTTCAGAACTTGCCTCCCGCTGGACTGTTTTTCTCACATTGAGATGCCACTGTTAATCTTTCAAAAGAGAGGTTGAAAGCATTTAAGCTTTCTGTAATACATTCTCCTCTTCTTTACCATGCTACAATTAATTAGGTGAATTGACATTTTTTCCCATGCTTTTTTTTTTTTTGCAATTTTCTATGATGATTCTTCTGTAGCAAAAAAAAAGAACAAAAAACAACAAAAAATCCTCTCAGTGGTCTCACAATATGCAAAGGGTACATTTGAAGCACAGAGATTTAGCTCTTTCTTGCGTTAATGCAGAGCTGTCGCTTCAAATCTAACCTAATTTACTAATGTTAGAATACCAGCAGTTTACAAATACTCCCATGCTGTCCAATATTAAATTTCTTGTGATTCTCAGTTGCCTCCATCCTGGACAGCTATACAAACCATAACAGGCAGTCCTACTGGCAAATCAGAAGAGTCTGAAACCTGAGTGAAAAGGGAAGATAAACTCTGGTCTCTTTATATGCAGTGTTTCTAATTTGTGGTTGGGTTCCATGTGGATTAACCTTTGGGAAGACAAGCATTTTCTCTTGGAATTGTTACTTATCAACTTCATTCCAACAGCTATTCTAAATAAATTCCCATTTGAGAGAACTTAAAAATAATTTGAATAAGAATACAAAGCTTTCTGGATGTTAGTATCAAGAGCTAACAAAGATCAAACAATTATTTGGTCTTCAAACCAAGTAGATATTGACCCCTACATAATCTAGGATTATAAATATTAAAAAAAGTAATTTTTTTCCATACAACTAAAATAGTGCTTTTTAAGTTTTTTTTTCTTCTACAAATCATGAAGAAGAGTCTGACACTTTAAGTTTTTCAGATGGGCAGCTTAATAGAGAAGAAAGAATTTTTTCAAGTAGAAAATTGCTTTAGTTTACTATAACAAATGTTCTACTAGATGTCATATTTCCTTGATTATCAGAAACTAAGGCAGACAAACTTTCAGGGAATCCATGGAACAAGACAAGACCATGGTGATGTCATGTTTGTAATTAAGCTAGGAATCAAGACAGGTGTTCTTCAGAAAAACCCTTTTTTTATTGTAAAGGAATTACTGTCAAATCACTATTTCTCTCCAGTTTGATTATGAATAGTTAGACAATTTTACAAGGTTATTTAAGCTCAGTGTATTGTCACACCTGCTATTTTTTTTCTAACAAAGATAATTATGATTACAAAGTTGGAAATTAGATTGTCCTGGTATTTTTATTTATAGAGAAATACATGTCAGGATACTCAATGTTCTGTTATAAATAAAAATAAATATATAAGTAAATATATAAATAATATATTAATTTTTTTTCCTAGTATAATCTCAAACAGCAGAACTAGAATCTGACTGGCCTATGATTCCCCAGGGATTGCTTTTTCTCCCTTTACTGAAAAGAGATACTCTCTTTCCTCCACCTTGCTTCAGTGTTCACTTTATTTAAAGGTTCCTTCCAATGTTTGTAAGACCCCAGGATCAAACCAAAATCCAAAAATATGTTGGTCATTTTTATTTATTTTTGTTTTCAGGATTCATAGGTAAGTTTTAGCAGATTCTTCTCTTCAAATATTTTAATTTATAAGAATTGGTTTCAAACTGTTCTTTCCCTTTTTTGATGTTTATTTCTATTTTTTCAATTTTATTTTATTTTTTAATTTGTGTGTGTGAATATTGAGTAATAATTTTTTTGTTAAACATACAAAGAGAAAAAAGGTTCTTTTTTTTAGCTCTTCAGACTAGATCACTTGAATGCTTTCCCTCCCTGATTAGGAATGGAACTAGACTTTCTCTTCTTCTTCGTATCTATTGTATTATCACCGCTTAGCTCTGTGTTTCTAATGATCTCAGAGAGCTCTTTTCTCTCCTTAACCTTTCTGACTTTATCCTTGCATACTTGCCCTATTTATTTATAACAATCTTTAGTAATATAGCATTGCTTCTACTTTGTGAATGACCTATTTGATTTCAGTGTCATCAGAATTACTAATAAAGCCGTCAAATGCACCTCTTGTTATGGTTTATTCCTGCCTGTGGACTGAAGTCATTAGCTGTTGCATATATAGGACTTTTTAGTGAGTGTCAGTTACTGTATTCCCTTTTGCTACTTTTTTTTTTCTAAGAGAAATTAAATATTTGACCTACAGAGGTAAGCATTTTCAAGTATATTATTTTGCCTTCTGGCCCTCTTCCTTACTAAGTACTTTCCCCAAAAAATTACTGTCTGTATTCAGGTTTTAAGTTCTTTCATTTTAAGTCAGAAAAAAAAAATCAATTCAGCTCAATCTTATCTCTTTATAAGTTCTTTCATTCACTGAATTGAAATGTTAAAGTGGAAAGAATTTCTCATGTTACTGAATCCAGTCTATATTGACAAGCCTTACAACTGCTTTTCTAATACAGATCCCTCCATCTCTTATATAGCCTGGTTTTAAATCCTTTATCTGATATTAGAAAGTTATCCTAGAACATCACTTTCTAATTTACAACCTAAGTATGCTTATTATATGCACGTAATTCTTTTGCCAGCTTTATTCTTTATTCTCCTTATTTCTTGTCTTTCATGTTGCCTACTTCTTCCATTAATCAATGCTTTTTAAAAATGTACTGAGCTTTATATGTTTACTGGATTGTATATTTCAGAAAGAAGATTTAAATGTTTA
Source organism: Pezoporus wallicus (assembly GCF_028554395.1). Classification (NCBI taxonomy): domain Eukaryota; kingdom Metazoa; phylum Chordata; class Aves; order Psittaciformes; family Psittacidae; genus Pezoporus; species Pezoporus wallicus. The sequence continues at coordinate 678,165 of NW_026642361.1, forward strand.
AATGCTGTTAGATCTTGTCTTTCCACTGTTAATTGTCTTTCTACATTCTCTTTGCTTTTTTTTTTAGTTGCTTCCTTTTTTTTTTCACTTGTTTGTGTTGGGTTTCTTTTTCAATAAGACTGAATTCAAGTTTGAATGTCTTTAAAGCTAAGCTTCCATCACTAAAAATGTTTAAGATGTAGGTTTTGCTTGAATCTTTTGATAACATCAGTGTCAGCTTCTCTCTGTAACTACAACCATTTCCATTTGTTGCATATATGCATCAGTGTTTGCTGTAATCAAATGTATCTTATAGAATTTAGCTGCTAACAACTGGAAAGTCTTTTAGGGTAATTTCAGATAAAGATTTTCCAGCTCTCTGACAGTCATGATGGAAAATACTTCTATAACATTAATTTCTTGCATTTAATGTACATGACTGGGATAAATGTAGGCTAAAATTTAACTCACCACAGGGATAAAAATCCCTTTAAAATATTAAGCACTAAATGAAGCAGAAGAAAGAAGTACTTAGCATTAAATTAAAAAAAAAAAGACAAATAGCAATGTAGTTAATTACATTCTAACTCAACTGTCTTAGCTTAAAGTTGTACCTGTGGGATGATGTCTTTAACATCTCTTTCACATCAGCTGAAAAAAATAAACAAGTAGCCTAGCACAGAACAAACAAACAAACCCAAATAAATACTGGACATTATGTTATTATTTTGTCTCATAGAACCTAAAAATTAATCTAAACTGCTCAAGTATAACTGCTTAATATGCATACTCAGCTTTAAATTTCTAAATGTTATTTATCATTCTGCTTTATGGAAAAATAGTCATCAGTGGAATCAGAATGAAGCATAAGAGTTTTTTCCAGACAATAGTTGCACCTTTGAGTAATGTGTTATTCTAACTATTATCTTTTCCTGAATGATTTTCTAAAAATGGTGGGGTTCTTAACTGTATTTGATTTGTTTACATTAAGTGTTTCTGGGAAATCCAGAGTAAGAATAGAGTAAGGCAAATTTAGGCTGATTTTTCAGCCTACAGAACTTACACTTTTCGTGCTGAGATAGAACAGCTACTACACTCCCATTATCAGTGTAAGTCCACTTTTCCTCATATTCTGAGATCCAGTTCAGAGTAAGGGAAGATTTTCAGAGCCTTAATGACAGCTCCAATCTTCTTGCAGGTACATTGCCTGGATAAGGCCTATGCAAAGCCCAATACATAATCAGATATTTCAGTTTAGGGCTTCCAGAGAATAGCATGGAATCTTGTGCTGGGTATAAATGGCAGGATTTGGGTGATGGAAGCTGAAAGGACTGAGTATAATTGTATGTTAGAAAGAGAGTTGAGACACTAGATGTCTTCTTTGTTTCTCAATACAAGTCAGTAATCAGAATCTAATTTTAAATTGCTATAAACTAAATTAAGTGAAAATTCCCAAATAAAGACTTTTTTTTTTTTTGACAACAAAGAACCTGTGAGCTCATACTACATTTAGGCCAAATCAAATAGTGAAGAGAAAAAAGCAAGGTCATAGAATTGGCAAACTTGAGCCCTAGCCCTATTGTCCTCTGCCAGGGTAATTAGAGCTCTAGTATTCTACAGCTGTGTCACATAAGTAATAAGAGATAACCATAATTAATCACTGATTAGCAGTCATGCAAATATTCCGTGTGCTTTTTCTCCCAAGTGGTTATCAAAGAGAAAAATTATAAAACAACTTTTAGAACAATTGCAGTTTTCACTAACATGTGAGGAAAACAGCGCAAAGTTTAATACTAAGCCACACTGTGGTAATAAATGCACTTTCTGTCCTGCTTCTGTGAGCAGCTGTGGTGTTGTACATTAGCTCTTATATGACATTAATACCAGCTAACAACAGTAATCCTAGCTCTGGCAGATACTGAAATGTGGTCATATCAGCATCTAACGATAATGGTTTAATAAAAGAAGTTTCAGCTTTTCAGGAAAGATACTTTTAAATATTCTACTCTGTAACTGACTTTCTTTAACTGTAGTATTGGAGATCTTGAATTTATAACCTGTAAAATACAGAGAAGCCCCTGCTCTGAATTCTTTTTGTAATTGGTTGTATCACATGGATACAAATAAATCTGTAGAATCTCGGGAGGCAAACCCATACCTTCCTATTACTGTACCCTCATGCAAAATCTTATTTTTGATGGGTTATCATTGTCTATTTTTATGTTGAAGTTGATGTAAAACCAAATGTTTTTCTTTCCTCACTCCAGATAACTCATCATTGCTTGAAGTAATACTAAAACACCCATCTCCATGTTTCTTCAGATGTGATTGGATTTTAGTGGTTCATTATATAGGCCTATACAGGTGAAAAATGTGATTATTTTAGTTAAATTTATAGCATGTTCCAAGTATATTTGGAATGATAAAAAAAAATTTAAATGCAATCTTCAAGTCAAAGATGTTTCTAAACCACTTACTACAGCACTAAAAAAACAGTCTAATATTGGGGTTTAATTCAGTGTTCATTTAATGTTAAGATGTCTTTCTTTTTTTTTTTAATCATCATTTACTCAATGCTTCTTTTTAGTTGCAAGTATAGGTCATTATTATGTACTGTCTTATCTTTCATTTCTTTCCTTGAGTGCTGAGTGCTGAGTGCTGAGTTGATGCCATTGACCATTCCAATATTATTGCACATGTCAAGGTTACGTTCCAATTCTTATTTTAAATATTATTTTAATTTACACTGAGTGTTTTAATGAAATCCGTTTATGGCAGTGTTATAATTTTGGATTAAATCTCCCTATTTCTTTTATGGCTACAGCTATACAAAATTAATAATACTGAAGCCACAGTAACCTCAAAAAAGGATTACTACATATAATTTAATATTAGTCTATGTGGCAAGAGGCATCCTATATTTCTGAAAATGATACAGCTTTGTGTACATATGTATATATTTATGTATATGTACATAGGTATACATTTATGGCCACTGCTACACTGAATATGTTCACGTTCTGACTCAATGCTAGCTAAAGCTTGTTTTCATGACTATTGAGCCATATTAAAAAAAACAAAACCACTAGTATTTAGGATGTGTAATGTTTCCTGCTACAGATGATTCTTACAAACTATGTGCAATTGACAAAATGTTATGATTTGACAAGTGAAATACCCTCTGGATGCAGTGATTTTGTTGCCTCTTGTTATACTCTGTTTGGATTTCATAGAGTTTCTATAATATTAAAAATAACCTTTTTTTCTCATTTATCACCCGTATTCCATCAGTACTGCCTGCCAGAATCGCTAAATATTCCCATGTCAAGTTAAAGTCTTGCCAGTCCACAGACACATAGGCAGGTCTACAGAGAAGAAATGTTTGTTGTTGCAAGACCTCTGTCTGAAGAAGAGGAAGAAACAAACTCTACTCCCTTGATAGAATCTCATGGAGCTGAATACCTCCCAGCCTACAGGGTGGTGACAGATAAATAAGCATTTTCAATTTCTTTCTTTCAAAACAACTGTCAGACATCATGCAGGTGAGAGGTTATCAAATTTTAGTGATGGGTTCAAATTTAAATGAGAAGTTTAGGTTAGATATAAGGAAGTTCTTTACTGTAAGGGTGGTGAGGCACTGGAATAGGTTGCCCAGGGAAGTTGTGAATGCTCCACCCCTGGCAGTGTTCAAGGCCAGGCTGGACAGAGCCTTGGGTGACATGGTTTAGTGTGAAGTGTCCCTGCCCATGGCAGAGGATTTGGAACTAGATGATCTTAAGGTCCTTTCCAACCCTAACTATTCTATGATTCTGTGATTCTATTTAGAAATTGTAAGTCAATTTCTATCTCATTGTTACTGGAAGTTCAGTAAAATATATATTTTTGCATGAGTGCTTTTACATGCCCCACAAAGCTTTATTTTAGAACTGTACAGTGGACTGTCATGCATTTAAATTGCATATTTAAGGCCAAGAGCTAAATAATTGATAAAGAAGATACTAATATAACCTAAAATTGTGTTGTCTTAAGTGGTAAAAAAATTGAAGGATTATTGATCAGTTTCTCTTAGGGAAAGGATGAGGTGCCATTTTTATATATCCTTTGAAAAAGCTCTCATGACTTTACATTAAGGAGATATATTTGACTCTTAGAAACTGAATATTTTCATTAGGCACATAAACTTCAATAGCAAAGCAGCAAACTAGTGGAGCTGATACCTGACCAAGGAAAAACTAGTTCAACAGTAATTGTTTACAAACTGGCTGTGTCAAACTGGTCAACACATTTTACTCTGCTTCCCAGTTTCAGGTTAACCAGGGTTTTAAAGGAATCAGCTGGGTTGTTGACCTAATGTTTTTCAACTGTGTAGCAGTTATTATGTCTGAAAGATTCCACAAAATACCCACATTCCTCCATTCACTGTACGTCAGGAAATACTACTCCTATCTTGTAGAGATGTCCACTGTACAGTTCTAAAATAAAGCTTTGTGGGGCATGTAAAAGCACTCATGCAAAAATATATATTTTACTGAACTTTCAGTAACAATGAGATAGAAATTGACTTACAATTTCTAAATAGAATCATAGAATCATAGAATGGTTAGGGTTGGAAAGGACCTTAAGATCATCTATTTCCAAATCCTCTGCCATGGGCAGGGACACCTCACACTAAACCATGTCACCCAAGGCTCTGTCCAACCTGGCCTTGAACACTGCCAGGGGTGGAGCATTCACAACTTCCCTGGGCAACCCATTCCAGTGCCTCACCACCCTAAGAGGAAAGAACTTCTTCCTTATATGCAATCTAAACATCCCCTGTGTTAGTTTTAACCCCTTACCCCTTGTCCTATTACTACAATCCCTCTCCAGCATCCCTACAGTCTCCCTTCAGATACTGGAAGGCTGCTATGAGGTCTCCACGCAGCCTTTTCTACTCCAGGCTGAATAGCCCCAACTTTTTCAGCCTACTTTCATACAGGAGGTGCTCGAGTCCCCTGATCATTCTCGTGGCCCTCCTCTGGACTTGTTCCAACAGTTCCATGTCATTTTTATGTTGAGGACACCAGAACTGCACACAATACTCCAAGTGAGGTCTCACAAGAGTAGAGGGGCAGGATCACCTCCTTCGACCTGCTGGTCACGCTCCTTTTGATGCAGCCCAGGATACGGTTGGCTTTCTGGGCTGCTGGCGCACACTGCCAGCCCATGTTCATTTTCTCATCAACCAACACCCCCAAGTCCTTCTCCACAGGGCTGCTTTGAATCTCTTCTCTGCCCAGCCTGTAGCTGTGCCTGGGATTGCTCCGACCCAGGTGTAGGACCTTGCACTTGGCATGGTTAAACTTCATAATGTTGGCATCAGCCCACCTCACAAGCATGTCAAGGTCCCTCTGGATGGCACTCCTTCCCTCCAGTGTATCAACTGAATAGCATTACTTTTATTAGTTTTTTGAATCTAATAATGCATTTGTAAAATTATCCCATAATGATAGTGAGTTCCATCTATAATCAGCAAGCATTTATCATTTTGGCTTTCTAAATATATAAATATACATATTTTTCATAGGAATTAGTGAAAATCTGTTAGGTCATTATGCTTTTCATTGAGAGTCATTTTGAAACTGTAAGACTCTACATGGTTTTCATTAAGTGAAATATCTGCAAAGACAATATATTATTGCATAGGCTACTTAAGAAATCAGTATAAATTAATACTTAAATATTTGACCCAGTATGAATCAGTCCAATGTAAACTCTGTGCAAATAATGTAGATCAGGATTTTCCAAGGTTGTCGGAAAACAATTTTGAAATTACCATGAAAGAATATTTTAGTGAAAGCCTTCAGAGTTTGGGTCTGTACTGTGGAAACCAGTTCTATCTGAAGGAACCAGCTGGATATTAACACATGAATGCCATCTCTCTGTTCTTCCAAGACCTCCGTCAAGGATGGGAAATGCATATTTGCAGGCCAGAAATATATTCATGCTTCATTCTAACAACTCTCAACAAGAGAGTTGGACAAGAAAGTCAATATGACAGTGGGCTGCACTGCGGCTTGCTTTCCTTTTCTCAACACAAGTTGAGCAAATTATTGTTGGGCCCAGGGGTGTTCCCGAACTATGAGAAATTACTTCAACCCTAGTAAGAAAGTAAGTAAAGGTAACCGAAGTAGAAGAACTAATTGTATCTGGCATATCACCAGATCCCTCATTTAGAAATTTCTATGCTAACCACTTTAGTCTGATTTCCTGAAAAAAAAAAATACGTCACAAAAACTTTATAGAGAAAGCCAATGATTTTAAAGACTAAAACAAATGGTATAAATGTTATAGCTCACTAAGTGGTTAATTTCACGCTCTTAAAAAAAAAAAAAGGGAAGGTAATCAATTTTTATCCTAACAACTCAAACATTTATGAACCACATTAGCTGTTTTCCCTTCAAAATTCCTTCCTCATTCAGAACCTTGATCAAGAGAAGCGTAACTAGCAGGTCAAGAGAGATGATTTGCCCCATCTACTTTGCTCTCAGGAGTTCTCACCTAGAGCACTGTGTTCAGATCTGGATACCCCAACATAAGAAAGACATGGACCTTTTGTTCTTTCACATAGCATAGCCAGGTTTGATTCTCTAACATATCTCTGAGAATTCATGTTTATTTAGCTAACTTTCAGTCTCCCTTTAGCTTTCTGGTTTTACACCATTCCAGCCCTCATGTTCTTTCTTATGAATGTGATCTATACACCTTATTGCAAAATATATGGCCTTCATTTGGCAGTCTTAAAAGGTATTTACCATTTAAACAACCGAGATAAAGTTTATTTTTATTTTTCCAACTTCCTTCCACCAATCCAATAGTTAATCTAAGACAAACACCATCAAAACCAACAGGAATGGCTTAAGAGTGAAAGAGATTAACAGGAAATCTTTATTAATATTGATCTCATACTTACCTGGCTGGAATATTTGACAGTGTCTTTTACTGATCTTATAAAAAATAGTTGTTCTGATTATTTTAAGTTAAAAAATTCTGACACTAGAGGTAGTTTAAGCTTAACTGAACTGTTGATTCTTTTGCTAAATACATACTCGGAAAATTGAAATGCTTCAAAACTGTATTGAAATCCTTATATATTGACATACCTCTTCCTGGATACCACAATAATTATTTTTCCTTACCCTATCACGAAGTACATGTTTACTTTGAAAAGACTTGCCTGCCCATGCCTGTTTCACTGCCTGTAGTTCACAGCCAATCCTCCAGGTCTATGGTTTTGTGCAGTAGCAGCTGGCTGGTGGCTACCAGTTCCTTCAGATCTCAGCAGCTCTTATCCTACCTGGTTCAGGCATTATTCAGAAGGACAGAGGTATCCTGCCAGTCCCAAATGATGTCCCAACATTTCCAGTTATTTGTTTTTCAGCATATTAAGTACAGGCTTGTTCTGCTCATTGTGGTTTATGGTGTGCCTAAAGGCATGAGAGTCAGGGTAATAGTCTTCTGCTCTCTGAGTTCCAGGGATGGATCTATGGGGTTCAGTATCCTCATGACCCAGGATGCAGTGAGGTTTGGCAGTGGGGTTGCCTGGCAGAAAAAGTGTCTCCATTAGACACAAGTATAAGGTTTATTTTCAATTCTGAGGTCCTAGTTGCCATAAGTCCATGTCCTGCCATCTGTCCACTGACCTCCATACAGGACACTATCCAGCGAGAAAGAAATGCCATGCTGCCTAACACCTGGAGACTTAGCCTTTGCAGCACCTGTAACATCTGTAGATACCTGACACCTAGTAATCTTTTGCATCCTAGACATGAGAAAGTAATACAAACAACTGAACTGTGTTTTTCAGGTTCAGGTGCCAGGCCCACCAAGGGACTGTACATCAGTGGGCCTGCTGCAGAAAAACCTGTTTGCTCTGGGAACTTCTGGGTGCACATAGGAGTAGAGTTTACTTAGGATGATGCCTAGAGTGCCACAGGTTCTCCACTTCAAGAGGTTTAGACTGGAGAGACATATAAACCTGCTTTACTGGGCTGACAGAGAGAAAGGTTAGCAAAGATGATAATTTAATTTTGCTAAAATACTGGAAGGTAGACTCCTCAGTGTGCTTTCTTTATGTTGTGTACCTGTGTAGGGTAGTGTGAGGTTTTTGTTGGGTATGTGTAGGACTCTAAATGCAAGCAAAGAGCAGAAGGGGGCTGCTAAGATTCCCATTAAGGAAACATGGAATTTGTGCTGCGTACCTTAACAGTGTGTGTTTGTATGTGAGTATGTGTTAATGTAGAACTGCCAGGAAAAGTTTTGGCTGTAGTTATATTTGTTTCTTTAACATATCTTTAGAAAGAAGAAAACCAGGAGAGACAGAGCCACCTGGTACATTTCACAGTAAAAGAGAAAAACTTCTCAGTGAAGAAATTTTTCCTAATATCCAAACTAAACTTCCCTTGGTGCAATGAGGACATTCCATTTTCATCCTATCACTTGTTCCCTTGGAAAAGTGATGTCACACACTTTGCTACAGCCTCCTTCCAGGTAGTTGCAGAGAGAGATAAGGTCTCCACTGAGCCTTCTTTCCTTCAGATTAAAGAACCCCAGTTCCTTCAGCAGCTCCTCATAAGACTCTAGAACCTCCATCAGTTTCGTTTCCCTCCTTTGGATGCATTCCAGCACCTTGATGTCCTAGTGAGGAGACCAAAGTTGAGGTGAAAGAAAGGTTCTGACTTGTACCTGTATACACTGTAAATCTCAGAAAGAGTGATTGCCCAGTAATGAGCTTACATTTTGCAGAATACATTCTTTCATGCCCAAGGAAGCTGTGAATGCTCCGTTCCTGGAAGTGTTCAAGGCCAGGTTGGATGGAGTCTTGGTTGACATGGTTTAGTGCGAGGTGTCCCTGCCCATGGCTGGGTGTTGGAACTAGATGATCTTAAGGTCCTTTCCAACCCTAACTACTCTATGATTCTATGATGCTTTGATTCTATGATTCATTAAATGTCCAGTTGGTTCAGGTAATCAAAAAAAAAAAAACTCAAACAGAAAAAAACAAAAAAGAAAATTACTTCATTTTGAATACATTCATAGGTTAACTCTTTAACCCAAAGTAGTGTAAGAGAACACAAGGAATGTATTTCTTACCAAACTGCTTTACTTTCCTTGTGGAGTGGCAATATAAATTATGCACTGGTCATTTTCTCATAAGAAATCAGTTGTGAAAGGACCTAATGTTTATAAGTGAAGGAATTTTAGTCAAATAGGGCTAAAGACTACAAGAAACACTTTCTTTTATGAGTCACTGAAAACCAAAATTGCTTTAAAACTCTGTTATAAGCCTTTTTTTTGGCTCTCTTTCAACCAAAACTCCAACCTGTAAACTTTCGACACATATTCTAGAGATTGATGAAACATTAAAAAGGAAGTCATTAGTCTTTTATATGAGTTGCATTTTATTCTTAGTAGGTCCTAAGAGGGTTATAGATTTATAACGATCTACTAAAGTCAATAAATTGAAAGAGCACTTTCAGTTTCTAAAAGAATGGTTCAAAAGTCTTTGTGCACTATTACTGAAAAGATTTTGGTCTATTTCAACTGTAGATCATAATTATGCCATTAATATAACCCTAAGTAAAGCATAAAATTAAATAATTTTTACAATGTCGCCATTCCAAAATATCAGTTTATTTAAAATTCTAACATACATAAAACTGCTTTTATTCTACCAATTATACTTCTAATTTTTATTTACTTACGTCTAGTTGGAAAAAAGCCCAAAGTTTTATTTATATAAAACCTATAAATAAATTAAACTTGAAAGTAATATATAAACAAAGGAAGTTGGACTTTGAGTACTATTATTCGGGAAAAAGCTTTTAAATGACATTTTGTCAATGTAAATATGTTGTAAATATTATTGCTTCCATTAATCTGAATGAGCACTTTTCTCATTCAAACCAAACTGAAAATATTACAATACCTTTATAGTAACAGTTTAGTGAAGAAAGATAATTTTAACTCTTCATTAACACTGAAGTTATGATCTTAAGGTCCTTTCCAACCCTAACTATTCTATGATTCTATGATTCAGGTATCTATATATTGTAAGTGCAAAAATGTATCTGAATTATTCCATATTTTTTTCTTTTCATGTTAAATTATTTTTAAGATTAATTACTATCACATCTGAATAAATATCTGTAATATTGCAGAATAGAGAATGTATAGAACTATGTAAGGATAGAATATGCAACTAGTCTACTCTGCTATTTAAAGTTAAAAACAAAATACAAAGTTCCTGTCATTCACCACTATTAACTTTGAATTTGTTCTTCCTTTCTCTCTCCCTTCCATCTTTTCTGTATTTACATATGTTTTGCAGGCTGAAAAATTTTTTAGATACCATATTAATCCATTGGATGCATATAGGCTTCTCTTACTGTGGACTAAGATTTTGCTGTTCTTTTGCCCTTTTACAGCGTATATGAAAAAGATGTTACAATACATCTCGTTTGCTATATAATAAGTGTTAGTTGCAATGATACAGTTCTATTTTGAAACAGTTTCAAAAGTTGCAATGATATAGTTCTATTTTGAAACAGTTTCAAATTTGGGGAAAGCATTACATTCATGAGAGAAGAAAAATCCTTTATGGGTCCAATCTGTTTCTATATGGCTTCATTGACTGTGTATACTTTCTCCCAGCACAACCTGTCATGGTGCGAGTCTCATCTTTAAGTAGCTCTATGGCACTGCTGAACGCTATAGCTGTTCACTCAGCTCTAATCATTGAATTTATGCCAAAAAAAACCTTGACATTTTTATGAAGCTTATGAAAAGTTTGCCCTTTAGAAATGTTTGGGGGTTCAGATTGTGTGGTTGGGTTTGCAGGTTTCCTGCTTTCCAACACCCCACATACCTACACCCTGCTTAACAGGAGATCACCTTACTGCTGATTTTGACATTTACACAAGATTAGCATTTGTCAGTCTGCAGGGAACAATCAATTCTCCTGCACCAGTAAATGAGAAAGAGCATTTTATTCCAGCAACCTAGCTACATTCTTCTGAATGATAAATTTATCAGCTTGCTTACATTTCTGCTGAAATTGAGGAAAAAAAAAGGAGTAGCTTGATTTGAACACATATATGAAAACTTTCTCATTATTTGAAAGCACTGTGCAGTAGCAATTATTAAACTCTCCAAATGAGTAGTAAAGATGTTTGAAAAGATCACATGGTGTTCGACAGGCAATGACCATTTAGGAGGAAAACTGCCCTTCTTCTGTAATGCAAAACCAGACAGTGGCTCTCTGAAATTTTAGCATACCAATGAATAACATTTAACAGGAAAAAAGAGGCAATTCAACCAGGTATTAAAAATGGCCTTAGATTAAAAATAGATGATGCAACTCGATATTATTAAAAACTCCAAGTTTAGATTTTAATGTGTTACTAAATTCTAACGGTAAGATTTTCATATGCTTGCATTAGCAACATGTATTTATTCACAAACAAGAAAAGAATACTGTCCTGGGTTCAGCAGTAGCAGTCATTTTTCTCCTTCTTAGTAGTTGGTGCAGTGCTGTGGTTTTGACTTTCTTCCTGGGAACAGCGCTGATAACACCGATGTTTTTAGTTGTTGCTAAGTCATGTTTACTCTGACCAAGGACTTTGTGAGCCTTATGCTCTGCCAGGGAGGAGGGGAAGCTGGGAGGAAGCCGAGACAGGACACCTGTCCCAAACTATCTAAGGAGGTATTCCATACCACAGCGCATCATGCCCAGGATGTAGAACTGGGGGCAGTTACCCAGAAGGGAAGATCACTGCTCAGTCAGGCTGTGTATCGGTTGTCGGGTGGTGAGCGGTTGTGTTCTCTTACCTTGAAAATTAAGTAATAAATAATTAAAATTATGTTATGGGACAATTTTGAAGCCCAGAAAGATTAGAGTTCATGTTTAATTAAAGTTTTAAATCATTCAGGTAAGTCTTTAAATGCTACAACCCATATTGCCAACATGAAAATATCTCTATTGTTGTGAAAAACAATAAAATCTGATATCAACTGCAAAATATAAATATATTTTATAAATATTACATAATATATATTTTTATTTCTTTATTTTCCAGGAATTAGACTGACTCTGAGATTTCACTAGGCAAATTAAATTTTACAATTTGGGAATGTATTTAAAATGTTCCCCTATTTACAGTTTAGAAATTCCTTTTTCTAAAAGAGATGACTCCATGTAAAAATAACCCCTTCCATCCTCTGCATTCCCTCCTTAAATCTTTATTAAGATATCTTGGAGGTTCACAACAGGCAACAAGAGCAGTGACGGCATAGTACAAATATAGTCTGGCTTGGCACAGTGCCCCTCACATCTAGAAAGGCTTTGCTCTAGAAATGGTATAAGTTCCATCACTCGGTTTCGGAGCAGCTGCCAGCACTCATTTCTGGCAGATGACACGTGCTATATGAAAGGCTCTAGCTAGGTTTCAAGGTATTAAAGGATAAACACTAGCAGAATCTATCACAGAGGCAGGCTTTCCTATCATCCATAATGACTAATAGAAAAAGAAAAATCTCATTGATGATTACTATAAAGATTATAAAAATCATTGATGTGAACTCCTTTCCAATACAGATATAGAAGAACACCATAATTCATCCATCATAAGATATTGCCCTTAGCACAAAGAAACCTGGGACAGTATTTCATGGATAGGCAACATATGAAAATCTAAGACATTTCAAAACATCATTTAAGAATATTTTCCAGGTACAATTCCGAGTTACTTTTTTCAATAGCTTGTATACACCAAAGTAGCAATCATCAACTTTTGCTCTGTAGCTAGTGAGAAATGAACAAGCAGCACTCATTATTTACTTTCCTTTTCTTCATTAATTGATATGAAAAAAGAAACTGTGAAAAAACAAAAATACTTTAACTGAAGAACAAATCCTGAGATGGCAGGAAAGGTGATTTCAGTGGATCTGTGCACTTTGCACAAATCAAAGATCTTTATCTCAGCCTCAGTCAGAAAGCATAATTTTGGACAATTCACTTTTTGGTTAGTTTAATTTGTGTTCTTTTTCCTCTATCATGAGTGGAATCTTCTCAGTAAGAAGTCATTTCTTTCTAAGATATTTGCCAGAAGCTAGAATAGTTATTATCCTATGTTGGTATTATTGTCATATTGTCAATGTAATGCAATATATAAATGTTAGACATCAGTAACATCAGTTACATATTTTAATTACTTTTCAGTGAATAGAATTAGACTGCTGCAGCTTCTTTTTCAGATTTTTTTTTTTCTCATATGCACGAGTAGCCTCATGATAAATTGATGATGATGAAGCTATGACTAGCCAACACTGTAATAATCTTTACCTCTCTAAAATGCTTAGTGCTGATATGATTCTCATAGCTTTCATTTCCAAAATCCTGAGGATGCATATAAGTTATACAAGAGTTCTGCATTTCCAAATTATGCTCTGATTTTTTTTCTGCTGGCAATTTGACATTCTCTCTTTTGTATTATTACTATAATTATAATCATCTATAATTTAACAGCTCTCTTTTTATAGCCATGTTAAGGTCCCCACAGTCTAAGCAAATATGCTATTGACTATAGTTTTTGTCTACAATAATAAAATAATTTATCATTCAGCAATTTTCTTTGCTATTTGTAAGGTTTTCTAACCTATCTACTCAGGTTTCATTTTGTTCTGAAGAACAAACGGTACTTTAGTATGAGGATGAATCACAGAAGCAATCCATCTGTCTACCCAAATTTTGTATTTAACACATAATATCATGAAGGGTTTTATGGGAAAGGACAGGCTGAATCATTTCTGTTCATACTGTATCCCTATGCTGAGTTCATGCCAACAGAGGAAAATTATAAAACTATAGTTCTAGGTAAGACTGTAATTTTTCATTTCAGCATAGGAAAAAAATCTTGTTTCATTTTACCAGCATAACAAGAAACTGTAACTAATAAAATCTCCACAGATTAAGAGGCTAACAGGTGTCAATGATACTGGGTCTTTCCCACTGCTGTAGCAAGACCTGCTTGCTCCTTGGTCTTGCTACAAGAAGACCAAATCCCAATGTCCTCCCTTTCCCTTCCCTCCCCTCCCTTCACCTCCTGTGTTACTCTCTTTATGTTTCTTACTGCAGCAGTTTCCTCTACAGCTGGTTGAACAGCTTCTAGGACAATAAGAAATAGGCTGTCATATTCATAATGAGCCACTTACTGTATCACTCTCCCTTTTATATAGTTGTTTAATAATGCTTTCAGAATTAGGGTCATCTGACTTAGTTTTGATGAAAATATCAGTTATTTGTTGGGGGTTCACAGTCAAATTTTCAGCTGGCTTTATTCATTAAAATAAGGCATCTAATTTAGAAGCTTACTTTTCCTAACATTTTACTCTAGTCATTGGAAAGAGATAAAAAGTTTCAGACTGTGATTTAGCTTCCTTCTATGTTCTTTCCATTTCTTGCTTCTTCCCAGATGTGATTTTTGAACTACTTTTGAGGATGTGATAGGAGGATGTAGTTTTACTTGAACATTGGAAACACTGAGTATTAAATTTTAGATTCTAAATATATAGATGATTAAATATTATCTACATTTTAATTTTATTACAGATGATAATTTCTTTCCTATTGCACTAAACTGTTAGTAATTACTACAGTCACTCCTGATAAAGTTGATGAGACTTGAAAAGTGTATTTTCATTTCTTGTCTTTCAGTTTCTGGCTTGGACATTCAAATGGTAAGGCATTCTGCTAGGAGAGTTTTCAAGTCTTTCTTATGAGCTGTTGTAAGAAGGCTTTGCACTGAAATTTTCTGTTCCTGCATCTGGTGACACAAATGAAATGTTGTAAGTGATTTTTTTTTTTTTTTTATTTTTAATATTTAATATTAGGCAAAATAATGGTAGTTTTATTTCTCTGCTGATGTCAAAGATTACATCCTGAGAGTTTCAAATTAGACACTTGGGAAAGAAAAATCCAATATAACACAGGAATAGGCTACTTAGGTTGTGGAATGCCCTTGGAGATTTTCAAGCCTTGGCTAGTGTCGTGGTTTAAACCCAGTCAGGTAACTTGTTCACTCACTCCCACCCTTCTTTCCCTCCCCCTACTCCCAGAGGGTCGGAGAGGAGAATCGAAAAGAATGCAACTCCCACGGGTTAAGAACAGTTTAGTAACTAAGGTATAACACAAATCACTACTGCTACCATCAATAATAACAATGATAAAGGAAATAAGGGAAGAGAATACAACACCTCACCACCAGCCAACCGATAACTCACCCCCCCAGCCCGACCAAGCTCTGACCGATGCCTCCTCCAACCCTGCAGTCTCCCAGCCCTTCCGGCTAACTCCAGTTACATCCTGGGCATGACGTGCTGTGGTATGGAATACCTCTTTGGTCAGTTTGGGTCAGGTGTCCTGTCTCTGCTTCCTCCTGGCTTCCCCTCCTCCCTGACAGAGCATGAGGCTCACAAAGTCCTTGGCCAAACCAAAACATCCTTGTTATCAGCTCTGTTCCCAAGCCGAAAGTCAAAACACAGCACTGCGCCAGCTACCAAGAAGGAGAAAAATGACTGCTACTGCTGAACCCAGGACAGCTAGACAAGCCACAGCTGGCCTTTTCTACTGTTGGGCACAGTTGCATTCTGAGTCGGAGCTGTCCAAAGACATCTATTGTGGTTTAAGCCCAACCAGTAACTCAGAACCATGCAGCCGCTTGCTTACTCTCCCTCCTTCCCACCCCTACTCCAGGAAGGATGGGGAGGAGAATCGAAAGAATGTAACTCCCACTGGTTGAGATAAGAACAGCCCAGTAACTAAGGCATAACACAAACCACTACTGCTACCATCAATAATAATAATGATAAGAGAAATAACAAGGGAAGAGAATACAACTTCTCACCACCCACCGACCAAGACCCAGCCCAACCCGAGCAGTGATCTAGCCCTTACGGATAACTGCCCCCAGTTTATATAGTGGGCATGATGTGCTGTGGCATGGAATACCCCTTTGGTTAATTTGGGTCAGGTGCTCTGTCTCTGCTTCCTCCCATATTCCCTTTTCCCCGGCAGAGCATGAGACTCACAAAGTCCTTGGTCAGAGTAAACATTACTGAGCAGCAACTGAAAACATCGGTGTTACCAGCGCTGTTCCCAGGAAGAAAGTCAAAACCACAGCACTGCACCAACTACTAAGAAGGAGAAAAATGACTGCTACTGCTGAACCCAGGACAACATCCCTCCCAAATCAAACTTTTATCATACTGTGATAATGTGTGGCTTAGTCAAACAGAAGAATTAAAAAGAGTCAGCTGTTGTCACAAAGGCTGTAATGCCAGGATAAGCATCCTGTGGAATTACAGCCTTTAGCCTTCTTGATTGATTTCCAGGAGCTGCTCCATATCACATCAACATACCGTGTTAAAAAAGGATGAGAAAGCTGATCAGCCCTCGTATGTAGATGATAGAGAGAAGTGTATCACTGACTTCAGCCTCTCTATTTTTTTATGGCTGATTCTGGTCTGATAACAAGTTTTGTATTGCTTGCTCTGGGCTGTCTGCATATTAAATAGTGGTGTCCTTGTGGCCTAAGACAAACAGCACTGCCTAGGCAGGAAAACAAGGAACTTGATCTAGAAGCTGTTCAGGTGGTCTCAAAATTTCATTTATAGCTTATATAACCAAAATATAACCTGTATTTGTTTTCTTTGTAAGTTTATGTTTTCCTCTTTGCCACAGGCAAATGCGTTATCCTTGCTATACTTCAGCATAATTGATAGAGTTACTACAGAGCACAGCACAAAACTTCTGCTCTTAGACTTTCAAATATTGCTAAAGCAAACGGATTCACCAACAAAACTATTTAAACTATATGGTCTCCTCAAGTGTCTTTACCCTAATAAATACTCCTTGATGCATTATTGAGTCATCAGTGAATGTAGGAAAAGAATCTTTTCTTTCTTATAGTCTAATGTTAATAAATCAATGTTGATAGGTTAAACTGGAAATAATTCTTATAGGAGTCTGCAGCAAAGGAAATGGATGTCACTTTATGGAATTATTGCATAAAATTAAGTGTTTAGGTAGAGATTGAAAAAATAACAAGGACATTGCTGTTACATCCTACAAATAGCATTCATCATAATTTTCCCTTAATGGGAATGATGACATACTTGTGTATACAAATTCTATATGTGTTGTTCAAATAAAACACTCCCTGCAGTGATCAGTGTTTCAGGTAACAGTATTGAGCAAACTCAATGCACGCAACAGTATTGAGCAAACTCAATACTGTGGTGTGACATCTCTATTGTAGTTTGCATTTTACCTCCTTTGAGATACAGATAAATTCTGTGCCCTGCCTGCTTAAATGAAAGGTACATTTTTCTTCAGGATTGGGCAGATCAGTGAGAGCCATAAAATATTAACGATGAAAGCTTGGGGAATTACATGTGTCTAGGACTACAGGTTTATCTTGCTAGCAGAGCTCTCTCAGTCTAACGTATTTCTTTTGTGTGATCTCCATCAGAAATGATATACTGTAAAAAATATTGTCTGTTCAGATTAAAATACATGTGGCTTTTCAGACCAGATAAAGGGCCTGACTTTTTTTTATTTAATGATCCAAGTTTATCTAATATCTTTATAAATTTTGCAGCACACTTTTGTGGTTTAAAACCAGAGCAGTTTGCCAGCATGCCATTTCCTTTTATTTCTCCTGCTGTCACACTACTCTGCAGAATACTGTTCCTCACATGGAGCTGGAAGAATGAAGTAGAAGAACAGAGAAAGAAAATGATCGCTTAACTTGTAATCTTGTGTCACAACAAGGAAAAGATACTTAACCAGCTACTTGCCATAGTGATTAAAATGTGTGCTGCAGGAGAAGCTGTTAAGAGGCATCTGTTTTTTTACTAGTTCCTGTTATTTGGGTATTGAAAGGGAATGGGAAGTGATCACGCCTTCTTCCTTTCCCAAGGAAGAAAGGAGTTTTATTTTGCTCCAGTGTAAAATGAAATACCAAGTTTCACAAACACAAGAAGAATCAAGCAGTCTACTATGACACGTTAGCTTTTTGCATAGTGTTAAATGAAATCACACATTGCTTACACTTTCTAATTATCAGTATGCAGTGCGGAGGATGCCTTTCAGTAATTAACCTTTCAATTAATCAAAGTACATTTTCTGTTTCTGTCTTCAAATTATCTTATGGTTTTCCTTAGTTTATTTTTCATCTTCTGCTTTGTGCTCTAGATCTTGCCTTTGAAATAATAAGATCAAGTCTCTGATCCACAGCTATCAAAATTTTGAGCTACATTGTAAAATGACAGAGCAAAGCTTCTTAGAATTCTTATAATTCTGAATTATAATATAACTTTTAGCATGATAGAAAAATTACTTACAAGACCCATTTTTCTTGGCTGAAATAACATACACTGATAAAGGTGATCCGCTTTTCATTCAACCACAAAGGTTATTCATTTTGGAAATGTAGAACTCTTTTTGTAGAGGGACATTATTGTTCCTTATACAGTAGAACTTCATCAAAATGAAAACTTGTCTTACATATCGTCTGCAGGTTTTCTCTTCATTTACCACAATGTTTCCACTTCTTCATCTGCATTTCTTAGGCAATAATTTTTGACACTGTATTCTATAAGAATATGGAGGCATTTATAAACAAAGTACAGTACATGTAGGAGGCTTATGACCCAATCTATGCAAATATGAAAGTATTGATGATTTTATTAAGTTTTCTAATCACACAGAGTAGAGAAGTCAGGTGAAAAACCTCACAATTTTCTATTTTACAAAATAATAAAAAAAAATAGAAACCATTTAATAAATTTAGTTTTCTTGGGCAAATAACATCATAGACAATTTTTTTCTCTTTTTTCTGATTAGGCAAATATATATCTTTCAACTCAACTACATGTCAGAGACTAAATGCTAAATAGCCACCCTAAATGAGCTGCTAGTTCACCTGATGTTTGATCAATATGTCTACTGGATTAATAGATCATTACCTTGAGCATGTGTATTTGCATGTTTTTTCTTACACTCATACATACTCTAATAAAAGCCTACAAATGAACTTCTAAAGAGAAAGTGTCCCAATGGGAAACAACCCTGACCTACTTCTGAGGGTTACAATATTGAGGGATTTACCAATGTGCAGTATTCAATGTCTATTTTTTCCACTTCAAAAAAAAAATGTTTAGGCTATTTAGAAATCTTGGCTAAAAGAAGAGTGGTCAGCTTTAACATGGATATCATTATTAACAACCTTTATGGGTCACAGTGAGTGAGTGACCTGCCTCCCAGTTTATTTTTCAGTAATGGAAAATCCAGTTTTTGTCTGATGCCAGGAGGCAGCTGAAATTAGAGTCAACCCTTCAGCTCCTTTTTTGGTAACAAAGTTATCCATTTGTTTACATTTTTAGAATTACAAAAGAAATAATGAACTTACTTTCTGCAGTGAAAGATTGATATTATAATACAAAAAAAAAAAAAAAAACAACAGAGTACAGGGAGATTCAAACAAGAAAAAAAAAAGCCTTATCTTGCAATTTTTCTTCCCAAACCTGTTTTTTTCCATTTTTAAATTCTATTTTGTATCTTTAACAATGTCTTCAGGACTCATAAGAACTGTATGAACACTACTGCAAATGTTCATACAATTCCACTTTGTATATATATTTACTTTAGTTACACTTTTTCACATTTTTTGTTTATGAATACTCTTTTGACTAAATTTAACAGATCCAGAACTATGCAAAATATGAATTTTATAATTCAAACTGCATCAAGAAATGTTTAGACACCTATCAACTGGACAAAATTTTGTGAATTTTCTGAGAAATTATAGCAAACATGAGCATTGTCTTTGAATCATTTTTCCTTTAGTTTACATAACACTACTGCTGAAAGTTCCTTTAAATAGTCACAACTAGACAATCTGGGTTTATATGTTCTTTTCTATGTGAAAATCACAGATTCTAAGAAGCAGTATTCTTTTTCCTGACATACTAGGTAAAACATGCTGAGATGTATATATATCCATAACCAATGACACATTCATTTTACTGCTTAAGTAGGCAATAAAAATGCACAACAGCAATTTAAAGAATAACTTATCGTGCTGAATTCAATCATATTTTAGCAATGAGTCTCATTTTTGTGCCTGTTGGTAAATGTTCTGTACTTGAACTCTCTCCCACTGTAAAAAAAAATTGAGAGTGCAGAAACAGGCAGTGGATTAAAACAAAATGGAAGGATCTAACTATTTAAATAATTTACATTTTTACACTTCTGTATAAGTCATTGAACACTGTAAGCCAGTATAAAAAACACAAACTACATTTTCATGTAGTTTAACAGAAACACAAAATGATAAAAAGCACTATGTACTACTGAGCTACAGAACCTGAAATATTCATGGGGAAAAAAGAAAAAAAAAAACAAACATCAAAATGGAGATAACACATAACCTGTAATTTACTTCTAATCATCTTTGTTTCTGTAGCTATGTTAATGACAAATAACTAGGCTGTTTACTGCACACAAACTTGCTGGAATATACTGCCTTTAGGCAACAAACTAACTTTTCTAATAACATTTTCAAAAAATGTATTAACATAGTTAAAGGGAATCCCAGAAAGATGTCATTTTGCATACTATGCTACAAGGTTATATCATATTGGAGTTACAGGATTTGTATTATCAGAGGTCAAAAACGATATTGGAAGGTTATGCTGTATTAGAAAGTGACACAGAAAACTGATTTCATATGAGAATTTCAATGGCCATTGAAGCTCAAACATTCAGTAGAATAAAAATAGTGGAAACTCTTCTACCTCCCTACCCAAACCCAAATTTTGAAAAAGCTCCACTTTCATGCTGAGCAATACTTAGATAGATACTATGTCATACTGAGAGCTAATGGCACCTAAAACTATAGCTGAATTCAGGCTTTTGGTTTCATGTTCTGGAAGCCACTAGGGAAAGCAAGAAGCAATTGCAGCATTTTCCTTGTCATCTCACAGCTCTTCTTAAAGCGTCTATCTCCAAAATTCCACGGTAAAAAATTAAAAGTACCCCAACCACAAAACAACCAGAATTTGCCAGCTATCTAAAAAGGTTGGAACTAGATGATCCTAAGGTCCTTTACAACCCTAATTATTCTATGATTCTATGATTCTATAATATAAACCACTCCCACTATCATATCTATTTCCATCTAAGAGTGGTAACTAACAAAGCCAGAACTCTGCAGCTTTCTCTCCTTGCTTATTCTCTATATTATGGACTTAAATAAAATTAACAACTGTAAACTTAGAATGGAAGAAGTCAAATATCTTCCTGATTCACCAGTTGCATACAATTCAACCATTTTCCTCTTATTTATTACACTTCTATGTGTATTTCTAGCACACAAAACAGTGAGTCTTGGTGTGCCTTACTTGGCTGCACTTGCAGATATATTCAGACTTACTTCCCTCACCCACACACACACAAAAAAGCCACTCAAAAAAATTTATTGCTAAATATTTACTGTTCAAAAATACTGTGAATACTTTCTTTTCCAAGGATATTATGTCTACGTTTGATGAAGATGTGTCTAATGCTCCTGAGAGCTCCAATTTAAAAACATACATACAGCTTTTTTCTAAGTGTGCTTTCAACCATGCCTTAGTAGTGCTTCCTCTGAAACTCTGCATCCCACCTTTCACCATTCCTTGTTCTGCCTGACACAAACATAGCTTTTGGAAGGCTGATAATATCATGTGTTCCACATGTGTGTGTGTTTCCTCCTGCAATTATTGAGTGACTTTATTTTGTGCACTGGAATATTGAATAAATTTCTATTTAGTTGGGTTTCATTCACAACTCTAGGACTTTTGTTATTGTTGTTCATGAGGCTTTTGTGTTGTTTGGGTGTCTCTTTTCCACACACTACTTTTGGTCAAAGGAGAGAAGCCAGAGAGTTGTAGTCTATGGGGCTGAGTCTAGTTGGAGGCCTGTAACTAGTGGAGTGCCTCAAGGGTCAGTACTGGGACCAGTATTATTTAATATATTCATCAACGATTTAGATGAGGGAATTGAGTGTACTATCAGCAAGTTTGCTGATGACACTAAGCTGGGAGGAGTGGCTGACATGCCAGAAGGCTGTGCTGCCATCCAGCGAGACCTGGACAGGCTGGAGAGTTGGGCAGGGAATAGCTTGATGAAATATAACAAGGGAAAGTGTAGAGTCCTGCATCTGGGCAGGAACAACCCCAGGTTCCAGTATAGGTTGGGAAACGACCTGTTAGAGAGCAGTGTAGGGGAGAGGGACCTGGGGGTCCTAGTGGATGACAGGATGACCATGAGCCAACACTGTGCCCTTGTGGCCAAGAAGGCCAATGGCATCCTGGGGTGTATTAGAAGGGGGTGGTTAGTAGGTCGAGAGAGGTCCTCCTTCCCCTCTACTTTGCCCTGGTGAGACCGCATCTGGAATATTGTGTCCAGTTCTGGGCCCCTCAGTTCAAGAAGGACTGGGACCTGCTGGAGAGAGTCCAGCACAAGGCAACCAAGATGATTAAGGGAGTGGAGCATCTCCCTTATGAGGAGAGACTGAGGGAGCTGGGTCTCTGTAGTTTAGAGAAGAGGAGACTGAGGGGTGACCTTATTAGTGTATATAAATATATAAAGGGGGAGTGTCACGAGGATGGAGCCAGGCTCTACTCAGTGGCAAACAATGATAGGACAAGGGGTAATGGGTACAAACTGGAACACAAGAGGTTCCACTTAAACGTGAGAAGAAGCTTCTTCTCAGTGAGGGTGACGGAACACTGGAACAGGCTGCTCAGGGAGGTTGTGGAGTCTCCTTCCCTGGAGACATTCAAAACTCACCTGGACACATTCCTGTGTAACATTATCTAGGTGTTCCTGCTCCGGCAGGGGGATTGGACTAGATGATCTTTTGAGGTCCCTTCCAATCTCTAGCATACTGTGATACTGTGATACTGTGATTTTCAGGTAGACTTTTCATAATAGAAAAAATTTAAGACTATTTTAGGAAATATAATTGACTATGCTGTCTACTGATAGACTATTGGGCGGTAGCAGTGGCAGCAAACTGGTGTTTATTCTAGCTATCTTTAACTATCTAAGAATTAGAGATCTAGGTTTAACTAGTTACATAAGTTATTATTTCTATAGTCAGTAAATAAAAAGGAAGACATGAAGAAGCATTCATTCCCCATTGCCTTGCTATCAAAGCAATTTAAATTAGTCGCATTTGGAGCCATTAGTCAGTACACATTGACTGTGTAAGCAGCCTGAATCAGCTAGTTTAGGCCAAAGTGAAGTGGCGTAAACCTAAAAAGATGCTATTCTATACAAAAAAAGTAGATAATATGTCCTGGAAAAGAAAGTGACAAGTTTAAACTGACATAAAGTGACAAAGGGCTAGGATTCAGTCTCAGTCTAAATTTAGGGTGTGAGATGAACTGTAACTGCTGATAAACAAGTTATCAGTAGTAATAGAAGGTTAAAACCCTCTTAATACCACATTTTTATCCACCTGAACACCACTACACATCTACAGTGAAAAGAGACATGAACTGGCTACATTGCCTAAATCTTTCCTTTTCCTAGAGGCAGTTATACAAAGGATGATACAGAACTTCTGTTGCAAATTCATTTTATAATTAGTTTCCAAAAGATTTAAGTTTCATCAGAACACAGCTTATGTCTCTATTGCAGAGAGAGTGCTGAGATCATTGAAAAGTTCACAAGACCTTTGCTGATTTAGGAGCTAAAGATACTCATCAGGAGAATTTGATAGCAACTTGAAATCCTAGCAGCTAAACAATACAAGCTTTTGTGTTTTACTGATGAGAACGATAAATTCAGCATCCAGAATTACATTAGGATAACATTTAGAAAAATGTTTTTAAATTTGTACTAATTTTTACATGTATTATTGGCCGTTGAATAACATAAGAAAAAGAAAGTTGATTTTCAGTATTTTGCTAGGTTTGTACTCTTAGGATCATAAAGAAGTGTTCCTGAATCTGTAACTTTAATGTAAATACAGCTCACTATTTTTAGCTCAATACTTAAATTATTCTAAAAAAAAAAAAAAAATCTTTTGAAATTCTCTACAACCTTAGTATTATTATTCCTTGCCACTTACAACTATTGTACAGTAGTTTCTATAAAATGCCTTTCTGATGTAGAAAAAAAATCTGTATTATATTCTACACTCTAAATGGACACTAACTGTTATGATACTGTGGTACTAAATGAGATAAAGAACTCAACTGACAACTCAGTGGTCTTCAGACAAGTCCCAGAATTCACAGCTTAAAAAAAAAAAAAAGAACAGAAACAATGGAAAAAGTCCTGCTCTGGAAAATACTTTTCAGGTAAAATTGCAACTCATCATCTGCTGCTGGAAACATTTCCGTGAATAACAAAAGGCTACACAAGAAGTACCACATTAATATGAGGAGTTAAGAGAATTAAGATGAATGCTATCTACAGGAGGTGTTCTAACTTTAGGCTGAAGATTCTGTACATATCTTCGATTTACCCACAGTATCTGACAAGATCAGAATCTTGGTTCAGTTACTGCATAGAAATGAAACAGCTCTCTGTCTTACTGTCCCGCCATACAGAGAATTTATTACACCTAAAATCAGATGCTTCATTTGAATGCATTGAATGAACTGAGTTTCTGGTCTTGCCAGATACTGTGGGTAAGTCAAAGATACAGATCATAGATTACTTCCCCCATTAACACAACTTGAGGGCATGAGCCCACCGTGGCTGTTGAGCCATTTAATAATTCTCTCTTTCCAATTTCAAATATCCTAGAGTAAAGCTATTAAGATCCTTCTGTGGGGCATGCAGGTAATAGTCGGTGCTCTGTGTGCTGTACTGTGATGAATTTATTCCAGATAAAGCCAAGGGGAAGCAACAGAGACTGGTACCCAAAGTCAGACAACTGACTTGTTAGATGCATAAAGGAGACTAAGTGGGACTAGCACAGGTATTCACATCACAGGTGTCTGTGTTTGGTCAAGTGAATGCCATTCTAAGAAAATCTACAATGATTTCTTAAACAACAGGGCATATATCCAATTGACATAAATCCCAAAACTCAGTAATGGAGAAGTGGACTGAAAGTGTCACCTCAGGAACTAGGACTTTAAGTATCAGTCAATAAAGTTATATGCTTCTCTGGTGCCATCATTCCTGGGAGCCTTTTTTGAAAAGATTCCATCTCTCTTGTCATTAAGAGTCACTAAATCTATTTATACCATAATTTCTTAGAAAACCATAGGGTACTGGAGTTCTTAGGGGCATTTTCTGTAGTATTTAATATAATTTCTGAGTTAGATTGTTAGTTTTCCTGAGCTCTCTATGATATTGCTGGTGACAAGAAACTTCTACAAAAGGTGATTCAGAATAAAGTTGAAAGGTAGCTGCTTTAAAGAAATCAGCCTGAGCAAAGTGGTACACATGCTATCACATAAAACTCACCACAAAACTAATTTCTGGATTTTTGGAAGCCAGCATACCAACAACAGGGCAAAGCTAAGAACTTATATGTAGAATAAAATCCACAAAAAAAAAAAAAAAAAAATAACCCACCATTGAGATTTTATATCTATTGTTTGCATTTTTATTTTATTAAAGATATTGTGGATATTTTTGTTGTTTCTCTTCTTAGCAAAAATGCTTCACTTAACTCCTAGAATGTAGGACCAACTAGAAGTTAGATTAACAATCACTCTAGTTTGAACTTGCAAAGAAATGTAAATTTTTTAGCAAGGAGCTCTTTTACTTTGCTTCTTTTTCCCCAAATTCTAAAATTCCCTTCCTCCTCAAATTATACTGCAGTTACTGGTATTGTAAAAATAGGAAAAACAGGTGATGAATGTGCACATTCAGACTTATCAAACTTATCCTTGACCATATTGAAGAAAGTTTCTTCCTGTCTGTGTATCATGTTCCACAGAAATAACTATTTATTAACCATATCTTTATAATAATGATAGGACTTCAGACATGAAAAACTAATGTCTTCTGTCACTAATCTGAAGCAATATTTTACAGTTTCTTCAGAGGAAAAGTGGGTTGGAAGTTAAACTTAAAACACCCAAAGGGAAATTACCAAAGACTTTTTTCAGGATTTATTTACCCCCTGCTACTATTATTTATTTAACTATTCCTTTGGAAAAATAGAAAATTTAAAAAAAAAAACAACATTTTTTGCCATTAGAAACCATGATAGCAAATACTATTTTATTTCCATGGCTTGAGTTTATTTATAGTAGGTGACATACAGAGTAGCGGAAAAGGTCATTTGAGCCTTTATTGATCACCATGTTTGTCATACAAACCTGTCTGTTTACCACACCTGACAGGTTGGCCACATCATCCATCCATTTTGTTAATGTTTTTTCTTTAGGGTTATTTTTTTTTTTAAAAAAGGTGGGGGAAATACTTTGATTAGGTTACAAAATTAGACCTGACAACCTAACAGATAACACAAAGCATAACGTTAGTAAACAGATAAATTGAAGCTAGAGGCAAAATGAGATAAGGATCTCCTAAAAAACCTGGAAACTAATCTGTTACAAGAAAGAGGTAGTAAACTTTTCTCCTTGCCTACTATCCCGTTGAATAGTGGTGCATCACTTTAATGAAATGAGGCTCCAGCTGCTCACTGGATAGCAGAGATTTCCATAGGGAATTACACGCAGAAGTGTGAAGTCTTTGAAGAGATACGCCATCTCAATGGAAGAAGTTTTCATTGATAGATCATGGAGATATAGGGTAGCATGACCCCCTGTTCAATGAAAGCAGCTTTAGAGAAGAGATCCTATACTACTCACCTGCTTGGACCTGAAATTCCTTTTAGGTTGACATATAGCTATTCACCTGAGGCCTTTTTTCAATTCTGCCTACAGCCAATTTTCTGACTTCTACAGGAAATCTTATTATTAAAGTTGAAATCATCATCATGGCAACTGAAAGCTCCTAATTTATCTGGTCTGCTTCCTTTCTGTGAAGCATTATTCACAAGGTCTCTAATCTACCATAACTCAGAAGGCAGTAGCAGTGA
Organism: Pezoporus wallicus; assembly: GCF_028554395.1. Taxonomy (NCBI): domain Eukaryota; kingdom Metazoa; phylum Chordata; class Aves; order Psittaciformes; family Psittacidae; genus Pezoporus; species Pezoporus wallicus. The sequence goes on from NW_026642361.1 coordinate 705,305, forward strand.
TGATATTTACAACAGCACCTATTAACCCCTCCCACTGCAGATCCTAGTTAGGTTGCATGACCTAATTGCATTACAGTTCAAGATAATATGTTGTGGATTTTTACCTCTAAAACCATCTCCAGTAGTTATATAATCATTGTCAATTCACGTAATAGATCAAGGCTAGACTAGCCTATAAATGGCAAAGTTCACTGAACAGCAAAATAATTTTAATTCTTTCTTGCAAAAACAAAATAAATGTAAGACCTAAAATAAATGTAAGGCTACCAGTTTGTGAATCTATTAAAAGCTTCAGAGATATAAGTTGGGTTTCTGTTGGCAAATCTGGCTGCAGAATCAGAGCTGAAGATGAGAAATTTTGGGCATATCTTGTTCCCACTGTATTGCTTCTACTGAAAAAAAATCATCATAGCAGTATATTTTATGGGTGGCAATATAAAGTTCATCACACAAAACGTTTTTTAAAAAAGCAACAAACGCTTTTTATAAAGATTTTTTCATTTATAGGTGGTTATTCATCAAAACTTACTGAAGTTTGTTTCTTAAAAAAAAAAAATAGCAAATTTTTGGTACCCCCACACCCATACACAGTTTCTTAAGATTTCTCTTTAGAATGAGATATTTTATTGAACAGGAAGCTGCTGCCTGGGAGCTCAGTGGAAAGTCTTAATGAAACACTTATCTTAGACAATGATTAGTAATATGGTCAGTGAAAACTGATTTTCTCACATTTAATCTCCTAATCTATTTTACATTATTTCCCAGGGGTACCGTGAACTTCACAGACACATGGCTTTGTGCAAATAACTATATGGAAGAATCTTGTGAGTTTGAGAGTTGCTTTGTAATGGTTAGCCAACTTTCCAAGTAGACTTTTCCCTTTCCTGAAGTAGTTAAATGTAGTGTAAAGAGCCCAGCAATGTCATTTGTAAAAAAAAAAAAAAAAAAAGAGATTGGATTATTTGGAAGTCATTCAATAAAAATTCATTTACTTTTTGATCTTGGCAGTATACCCCAAATGCATGTTATTAGGTAAGCTCTCTGAAACAATAGGTAAGGATGCCATGTTAAAGCATCTTTCAATACCTGGCATAAGTTCATTACACACTATGCAAAGCATATCTCCCCAGAAGATATTTTTTAACGCAAAAAATATTGTTTGTTCCTCATCATATAAAAACTCTTAGAGTTGTGCACCTCTGGTAATGCCACCATATAACAAACTGTGAATGCTGTGAATCAAGAAGAGGGAAGAGAACAATTGTCACAACTCAGTGGCTAGCATCACCTTTTGGGTTAAGATTACATCAAAGGATTTTTACAAATTAGTCATATACTCATACAGGTCCATGTAGAATCTTTTGTATTTTTCTCCACACTAGGATTACAAATGACTAAATGATTGCAGATGACACAAAACCGAGAGGAGTGGATGGTATACCACAGGGTTGTGCTGCAATCCAAAGGGACCTTGACAGGCTGGAAAAATGGTCTGGCAGGAACTTCATGAACATTAAGAAAGGTAAGTTCAACATCCTGCACCAATAACAACTTCAGGCACTCAATATACACTGGGAATCACCCAACTAGAAAGCAGCTTAACAGAAAAGGACCTGGCAGTCATAGTGAACATGAAGCTGAAGAAGAGCTAGCAATGTGCCCTTGCAGCAAAGGCGGCTAAGGGAAAATAGCAGAAGATTGGCAAGCAGTAGCATAAATGCACTCAAGTTACTTGCAGCTGAGTTGTTGAAAAACTCATTTATTATACTAATTGTTGTCTGGTCTTGTGAGTTTGACAAGCAGAACATCTGTGTTTAGATAACATAGGCCTATGATAGACTCTATGCACCCTATTGACCAAGTTTGAGACTTCTGACCTGTTGTGGAAAGATTGAAGCACAATGGTAAACTACACCTGTGTGAAGCTCTGAATACACAGGTGAAAACAGCAGGGTTGGTGATCATCTAGCTCCGTGCTGCCTGCATCCCCTTCTTTCATGCCTCTGCCTAGGTGATGCTTTGGGGATTCCCTAGTTGGTGAGGTAGTGAAAACAAATTTACTCTTTGCATTTCATCCATGGTTTTGTGGTGGTTCCTTTGTCCTATCTGTGCTGGCTTACACAATGGTGAAGGGTGTCCTGGGGTGCATTAGACAAAACATTACCATCAGGTCAAGGGTGGTGATCCTTCTCCTTTACTCAGATATGGTGAAGCGACACCTAGAGTGCTGTATTCAGTTCTGGGCTCCCAACTACAAGATAGACATGGATGTATTGAAGAGGGTCCAATAAAAGGCCACAGGACTGATTAAGGGACTGGCGCATCTCTTGTATGAGGAAAGGCTGAGAGAGATAGTACTGGAGAAGAGAAGGTTTAAGGGAAATATTATCAGTATGTATTAATACCTGAAGATAAGGTTTAAAGAAAACAGACGGGTCTTTTCAATCGTGCCCAGTGACAGAATCAGAGGCAGTGGCCACAAACTGAAACATGGATAGTTCCCTTTGAACATAAGGGAATATTTTTATACTATAAGGGTCACACAACACTGTCACAGGCTGCCCAGAGCAGTTGCAGAGTCTTCATCTTCAGATATTCAAAAGCCACCTGGACACGGTCCTGCGCACTCGGTTCCAGGTTACCCCACTTAAACAGGTAGGTTGGACTAGATCATAGAATAGAATCATAGAATACTTAGGGTTGGAAAGGACCTTAAGATCATTAAGTTTCAACCCCCCTGTCATGGGCAGGGACACCTCACACTAAACCATATCACCCAAAGACTCGTCCAACCTGGCCTTGAACACTGCCAGGGATGGAGCATTCACAACTTCCCTGGGCGACCCATTCCAGTGCCTCACCACCCTAACAGGAAAGAATTTCCTCCTTATATCCAATCTAAACTTCCCCTGCTTAAGTTTTAACCCATTACCCCTTGTCCTATCACTACAGTCCCTAATGAAGAGTCCCTCCCCAGCATCCCTATAGGCCCCCTTCAGATACTGGAAGGCTGCTATGAGGTCTCCACACAGCCTTCTCTTCTCCAGGCTGAACAGCCCCAACTTTCTCAGCCTATCTAGGTGACTTCTGGAGGGCCCTTCCAACCTCAACCATTCTGTGATTCTGCAGCTCTGTAAAAAAGCTACTTACCTTTTCATTAGATGAGTCTACAGGCTGTGCTGTAGAGAAAACCATGACCAGATTTAGCCAGGGTCAGAAGAAACTTTTCTCATGAGGCTTAACTGGCTTTGGTCAAGCACACTGACTTTCTTCACAAAAATAAATTTTCTATATCTCTGTGCAATTCCATTACAACAGTGGTAATACTCAAGGTGCTTGATTATGGCAAAGTACAAGCTCTTAGCTATAAACCTCAGGTAAGATACTGGAGGCAAAAGTTAATTTACCGAAGTGTTAAGTGTTGCTCAGATTAGCTGATATAGTCTTTGATTTCAGTGAAGGGACTGAGATCTGCAGGGGTACCTTCAGACTAGTATGTCCCTCCAGTTTATTCAGTTCACTATCTAATAGACTCAAGGAATTTGGCTTGCCTGATAGCCCATAGTATGTGATAGCTCTGTACTCACATATTATAGGGATGTACTGTATGACAATTGTCCATAAAAGTTTAAGCTTGCTGTTGAATCTATCAGTGCTTGTATCCATATCTTTCTTTCACTCATTGATGAGTCAATAGGTAAAACATATTTAACATTTATTTATTCAATCTTTATCTCATGTTTCTGGAAATTCTTTCATATGAACAGTGTCCAGTGCTATTTTCAGTGCTCAAAGATTTCTGCCTTTATTTCTAATGCAGCCTAAACCCCCACTCCCATATCTCTAAAAGCTTCTAACCTCTCTCTGGATGTTACAGAGAGCTGTCTCTTTCTTCGTGCTCATTCTGCTTCATTTTCTCCTCTGACTTGTCTCTGTGGAGCAGAACTTCAGGGCTATTTCAGATTTCTTTGTCACATTTTTTTTTGCCTTACAGGCTTTTTCCACATGCCATTAACTCATTGTCTATATCATTTTTCTAAAACCCATCTTTTACCCTATAACTTACTTGATAAAATATATCCAGTGTTATATGCAGCCATCCATCCAGTGATGGATTAAACAGTGCTTTATGGTCTAAGTCAATATGTTTTCACACTTCTTAGTCTTATCTTCCTCTTGATTAGACTCAACTTGTCCACGTCAGAAGAAATACGTTACATGTTGCTCAGAGCCCTATGGCCAAAGTAAGTTTTGTGGCTTCATTTTATGACTCTGAAACTGTCAGATGGGAAAGGCACTTCATCCTCCAACACCCACATTGAAACTAAGCTCTTTACTGCCCTATATTGTTTGGTAACTTGCTTCAGCTGAAGCATCTGTTTGTTCCCAAACACTCAGTCTTTTTCCCAGGCTGTTGAGGTCTGTGGATCAAGGATCAATATGCTTTTCAAATCCTTTTTTAAAATCCATGTGTTTACCCATCCCTTTATCAGTGTTAATTTTGAGTAATATGTCTGCTTATACGCTTCTTTTTAACTTTTTGTATTGTCACAAGACATGGTAATCTTTAAACCATTTATTTTGATCATGTGGATATACACAGTGGTACGCTATCCAAAAAATGCACTTACTGCTAGTTTAAAACCTGAGCTCTACCCTCTGAATTTGTTAGCCACATTCTGAGTTAAACCTTCCTTTCCTTAAGACTAGATTTTACTTCCCTGATGCTAGAGGCAGCAAACATCCTGCCTGTCAGCCTTAAACATTTTATAGGCACTTCCAGGCTTTCAGTAAGACAGAGAGTGAATCTTGCTGGGAGTCTACCTGAGCCCCAAGGAATAGCCTATCCATTATAATTCTCTAGTTTACTACCAACCATAACTCAAATGTATATCACAATCTAGACTTCTTTAATTTTGCATAAGAGCATAACACATGCAAAATTTAATAATAGTAATGTAAAAAATTTCCATTTTTCTTGTCTTTTTTTTTTTTCCTGAAAGTGTTTTCTTTGCCACTTTGTAAAGTTTACTGAATGCAATCCTTGAGGTATCATGAGCAGTCTTCCAAAAAGAAAAGCTGAAAAACAATTTGAACAAATACTAAGTCAAGTAAAGCAATTCAGTTAAACAATGGTGGAATGGTATGTCACAAGGCTGAGGAATGAAGTACCTACTTCTGAGTGTCTTAATTAAACTGGGGATTGCACACAAGGGGTTTAATAATCCAGTCATGTTTTTGTGTGTGTTGTTTATGGATTTTGTTGATATAATGAATGTGGTAGTGGATCTATTCTACTGTCTCTCCTGGAATACAGACTCTGCAGTAACAGGCAAAGCTGCATGACTGATTTGAAGATATTATAATATAAAGGTAACTCAGTTGTTACTTGTGACAGTCATCGGTTCTTCTGCAAGAAAGCAACTTTTCTTGAGTTACTGGGGTACAGGCACTCAGCCAGACCAGAGTATAATGCAAAGATGACTGTGTTGTTCCATCTCTGCACATCTGTAAATACAAGCAGATTCAATGTACTGGTTAGGCAATACTAAGACATTAACTCAGGTTGGCATACTTAAGGGTAAAGGAATACCACAGAGCCTTTTTGCACATCTGATTGAGGAGGAAACAGGTTAGGAAACTAGACAACAATCTTTGAAAGCAGGACAAGGCACAAATCCCTAGTATTGTCAGAAAGTGATGAAGAATTACAGTGGATTTAATATGAAATGGTACACCACAGAAAGTGCATGTATACAGTCTGGAGAAGTTATTATTTTCTCTGAAAAGATTAAAAAAAAAAATCTTGTTTTTTCTCAATTTGTCTTCTTGGGAACAGCTATATTGACATCAAAATTGAAATATGTCAAAAAAATTTAACAATTTTAAATTTAAATATTTTAAATTCAGTTTTTGGTTTCAAGGACTTGGCTTATTAAGACTAGACTGTTATTAGAAGGTCATTCAATATTTGGTCAAAAATTTAAATTCCTCATGAGGGTTGCAAATTTTGCAAGAGAAAACATCACACTCCCATGTGGCAATCAGTTTTGGCCTTTACACAGCTTTCACATCTTTGCACATCCTATAAAGAACAGCTTCAAAGTGTAAAGGTGTGTCATTTCATTGTATTAGCTCACTGTCTTTTTATTGCTGTATCATTTTAGAAATTCAAGAGAATTATAGTTTCATATTATCTAAAACTGCACATATTCTGTGTGAAGGCAACACATACATGTGCATAGAGATATAAAGTCTTAAGAGCTCTCTCTGAAGGCATTGAGGAAAACAGTATGTCTCATAGGAAGGAAAAAACTTAGAATTCATATAAATTTATTAATTATTCCATTTAACTGCTTAAGGGCAGCTTTATGAAACAAGTTGCATTTATATAGCATCCTGATAGCTACTTAATTGTGCATGAATAATAAAGGCATAAAATCTTCAAGAAAAGCTCTGAATTCAGAATTTAACTACGAATCAAAGCCTTTTTTTTTTTATATTAAAGTCTTAATTTTGAGTACTGGTGAATGTTATGTTCAAGTGGTCTTAAAGACCCTTTGGGAACTCCCTATGGGAACTTCTGATGCTACTTTTCGAAAGATGACTGACATCACCCACAAAAAAAAGTAAAATTTAACTTTTTTTTCCTTGAAAACCACTTCTCTAGTGTTCCACAATGCAATGCTACTGACTGGAAACAAAGCTGGCAACAAGAAGCAGTTCTAGGAAGATGTAAAGAATTCTCTCTGTATATATGTATGTTTGTGCACATTTTTAGCTAAAGGCGTACAGTATACGTATGTCAAATAGTAACTTCAGACAAGCTGGTTGGGAGGAGTAGGTTTAAGAGCAGGTTGAAGGCTGCCAAGTACGCGTCGGCACTGCCATCTGGTGTTAGTGGTGGCTCCATGCCTCCTCTGTGACGCGCCCTAGCTGGGGAGTCCTTCCCTTCAGTTCGTCCAGTATCAACCTACCAATAGGTCTTACGAACAAAGAAACCTCACCGGAATGGTGTTCTGCTTACAATGATTTCACAGAATCTATTTGTAAAACAGGAATGTTACAACGACTTGTGTGAAACCAACACAGAAAGTGCAAGTGTTTTCCTCTGGAGGGTGGACACACTGGGCTCTTCCCTTTCTCGTATCAGCTTTTGTAATGAGAGTCCTATGTTCGTCCAGTCTCACCTGTCATTACCTTAATTTTTATTCCTAATACAACATAGTAATGATCTAATTAAAACTGCAATGGGGAAAAAATAATACAGGGAAAACTAATACAGGAAAAACTAATGCAGACCAACAAACATAGCTGTAAGTCTCCTTCCTCATCCTTTGGGACTTCAGTCAGGCTGCTCAGAGAAAAGATCAGGGAACAGTGTAATACTGCAGTCCAAGCAGCAATTTTGGCACTTACCCATATCCGGCACCTGAAAAAAACAAAAAAAAAAAAACAACAAAAAAAACTGAAACTAAAAACAAACCAAAAAAAAAAAGAAAAACACACACACACAAAAAGAAACCGCCAACCAAAAAAAAAAAAACAAAACAAACCTAATATTTATTTATTCCCAGATTTTCAAAATAAAAAAATTAATATGCGCAACTGTATTGCACTGCTGCACTTAAAGCTGCCAGTGCTTACAAGCACTCCAACCCAGACTACTTGAATTTTCAGTAGTCAGGTCAGTTCACACCATTATCTGAGAAGTGTCAGTATTTAATCCAGTGATCCCCTGGTAAATTTTTAAAAGTGTATTGCTTTGAAAATCAGTAGCTATAATGGGGGGAAGAAGGGGGAAGGAAGGAGGAAAGAAACCAAATGAAATCCAAACGGCATGGGTAACAGTGTCTTTTCTAAAACAGGGGCAGTCTTTCCATAACAGCTTGCTGGAATCCACAGACACCCAGCAACCACTGTGCTGTCACAGGTGGAGGGGCAAGAGTGGAGATTCATGGCCCTGACAGCTCCTTACTGATATTTATTTTCATTAGAAAGGAAAAGGAGAGAATTGCTGTAACATAAAAAATAGCTACATTAGACTTTTTCAGCTTCAGGATAATCAGCCTGCTGCAATTCAGCCCACCCTCAAATAAACAGGGACAGAAATCTATATTGTTATTAAGTAGGGTTTTTTTCCTTTGTGCAACAGGTTAGTTGTTCTTATTTTCATCATTGTAATTTTAAATCATTCAGTGTGCAACTGATGTCCATTTACTGCAGTTCCTCTTGAATCTATATGGACAAAACTTTGCAGTTAAACATTTGTGTAACCAATACTTGATGCATTTACCTCCCTGTTCTCTGGAATCTAATGGGCTCATATTTTATATTATTAAATATATTTAATCACTCTGGCAAAGCAAATATTGATTGAATTTTGCACTTGGAATGTTTTTTGTTATTAGGCCAGAAAATTTTCTATATGACATGAAAAATCTTTTCTGTAACTCCTAGTTTGGCCTATTTTGTGTCAGTTTAGATGTTCAGCACTTTAAATACGGAGGTACTTAAATGCAGGGTTAAGAACTGCACATACAGCGTTATTTACTACTTCACACAGAATCATAGAATAGTTAGGGTTGGAAAGGGCCTTAAGATCATTCAGTTCCAAATCCCCTGCCATGGGCAGGGACACCTCACACTAAACCATGTCACCCAAGGTTCTGCCCAACCTGGCCTTGAACACTGCCAGGGATGGAGCATTCACAACTTCCCTGGGCAACCCATTCCAGTGCCTCACCACCCTTACCTTAAAGAACTTCTTCCTTATATCCAATCTAAACTTCCCCCGTTTAACAGTCCCTAATGAAGAGTCCCTCCTCAGCATCCCTATAGCCCCACTTCAAATACTGGAAGGCTGCTATGAGGTCTCCAAGCAGCCTTCTCTTCTCCAGGGCTAACAGCCCCAACTTTCTCAGCCTATCTATCTTCATATGGGAGGTGCTCCAGTCCCCTGATCATCCTCGTGGCTCTCCTCTGGACTTGTTCCAACAGTTCCATGCCCTTTTTATGTTGAGGACACCAGAACTGCGCACAATACTCCAGGTGAGGTCTCACAAGAGCAGAGGGGCAGAGCCACCTCCTTCGACCTGCTGGTCACGCTCCCTTTGATGCAGCCCAGGATACGGTTGGCTTCTGGGCTGCAAGCGCACACTGAAGCTGGCTCATGTTCATTTTCTCATCGACCAGCACCCCCAAGTCCTCTGCAGGGCTGCTCTGAATCTCTTCTCTGCCCAACCTGTAGCTGTGCCTGAGATTGCTCCGACCCAGCACTTGGCATGGTTAAACTTCATGAGGTTGGCATCAGTCCACTTCACAAGCGTGTCAAGGTCTCTCTGGATGGCATTCTTTCCCTCCAGCATATCAACCGAACCACACAGCTTGGTGTCATCAGCAAACTTGCTGAGGGCGCACTCAATCCCACTGTCCATGTCACTGACAAAGGTGTTGAACAAGACTGGTCCCAACACCGATCCTTGAGGGACACCACTCGTTACTGGTCTCCAGCTGGACATTAAGCCATTGACCACAACTCTTCGCATGCGGCCATCCAGCCAGTTCTTTATCCATCAAGTGGTCCACCTATCAAATTGATGTCTCTCCAATTTAGAGACAAGGATGTTGTGTGAGACAGTGTCGAATGCTTTGCACAAGTCCAGGTAGATGAAATCAACTGCTCTACCCCTGTCCATCAGTTCCGTAGCCCCATCATAGAAGGCCATAAGCTAGCTTTAAACTTTCCATTTGTACATGGTTTCTATATATTAAATTTGCTAGGAAAATCAGACATTGTTATGAATAATAGCCAAAATACATTTGTACTTAAACAGATGAGAACACAAATAATGAGCTTATAGACTTCTTTTTAGTTAAGAATCCATCAGAGTTTTTCCACTCTGATCTGGAGTGTGTTTCTTTAGTTTGTGACCAGATCTTTTTCAAACACATGTAGTCCTACATAGGTTAATGCTTCTGATTTGTTAGCCACAAACAGAATTTATCTTGTTTTAAATAATAAAATTACTAATTTGAGTATGTTTTATTGTTTCAATATTGTGATATGACTAGACAGTCCTCTCTCTTGATCTTGAATTGAGCTACAGAGTGGATTTCTGATACTTTCTTTGTCCAATTCATCTAATAAGAGTAAGGACTTCCCAATACTCACCTCAGATGTGTCTGATCTAAGGCATACATCTATCTTCTTCTGTAGAAAATGACACTTCCAGTGAGAACTTTTCTATCATAGTACAGAGGTCTAAGGCTAGGAAGCTGCAGTCTTGATATTGCCTTCTCACTGCAGGGAAGGTACCTTATTTGTGCCTGGTAGTTCTGGTATCTAGAATTCTCCTACAAGCAATGACACTGAGTCATGCCATAGCTTTGGCATAAGCTGCCTTTGGAAGGAGACTCCAGTAGACAGGGAGACAATGCACTTCATCTCTTGCCATCAAGCTGGGATCTGACAATTGCACATAGGAAACTCGGCTGCTTGTCATTCCTACCACACTGACATCATAATTCCAGCCTAAAATGGGTAGGAAAAAGTGCTTTTTTTCTTTACTGACAAAAAAAAAGAAGAGAGAGAGAAAAAAAGTACACTTAAATTATAGACAATTGTACATTAAAATTGAAGATGACAATGATTAAATAAAATTAATTCCACCTTAAATGGTATAGGTCATGAGTGTTTGAAGGATTTGATACATCTGATGGTAAGTTGGTTTGCTATCATGCTTATCAAAGGGGAAGTTCTTGTAATACTGTGGTTTTCTTTCATAGGTGACACTACTATATACTGTTCTTCACATGCGACACAGCTTGAAATATTGTGATAAAATGAGATGCTTGCGGAAACGATCAGCAGTGTCATTCTTAGGAGTCCTTGTCATTTGCTTGCTCTTCATGAATTTGTACATTGAAGATGGTTATGTTTTGGTAAGTTTTTCAGGTGGAAGAAATGATCCTGGAACAGCAGAACATGATGCATCCCTGGTTAAGAAGTAAAGTTCATAATTTTTGCAAGTGTACCATTTTTGTTAGTGTACCATTAACTGCGAAGTATGATTAAAAAGTGGTCCTTATAATGAAGCCATCTTATCAATATATGCTACACATAGTGTGTGTCAGTAAGACCCTAACAGTCCTTTTCATAGAAGTAAATATGTCATTGTGTATTGGAAGTATGGGAGATAGTGAATGTAGCAAAACATGGAGATATCTCACCAGGTATCTTACTTTGAGTCCAAATAATTCCTGTATTTTCCATAGCTGTGGATTTCTCTCAATTTTAATTGCCTCCATCTGAAATATTCGTATGAGCTAGGAGCCACTTTTTCAGTCCACAGTGTGAATTTCACCTCTGAAAACTGTATTAAACAATATTATAGAAATATAATTATAGAAGAGGACTTATACTAACCTGATAGATTTTAAGCTCTTTGCATGAATAACTTCTTTTTAGTGCTTTTATTTTTTGCTTTTTGCACTTTCTATATCTCAGATTTGAGTCGGGGGGGGGGGGGGGGGGGGTCAGTGTTACAGTGTTAACAATTAGACATAAATGATACCTAGTGAAAGCTTATGTGTGAAAGAGATTTATGGAAAGATTTGTGTTAGGGATTTCGACAAGTAACCTACTGACAATGCAACATAACTCTGCAGTTTATATGTAACCTCTGGGTGTCTCAGTGCTGAGCATCAAGTGAGCCCTGAAGACTTGATTAATTGATTGAATTTTCAGTACTTTTGCAAGAAGGTTGGACTAAGCCCAGTAAAAGAATATGGTAGCTTAATAACAAGATTACAAATAGTAAAATGACTGAACTGAGTATCTAACATTGTGATATGATTAGATAGTCCTCTTCTTTGATCTTGATTTGAACTACTGTGTCTTTCTGTGCCACCTTTTGCCTGATTCATCAAACTGGGACAGGATGGGCTTTCCCATATACTGAAAGGTGAAGTCTGATCCCAGCTGGATTTGAAAAGAGACATCATAGTATGAAAAAAGCGCAATACACAAATAGTAAAATCCTAACACAGATTTACCAGAACCATAGATAACTTGCTAGTGATTTTAATTTAAAATATTTTACTTACAACAATATTAAATATTTACAATATTAAGACTATGCTAGTACTTTTTAAACCATTGAAAACACATGCTTCTAGCATGTTACTCCATTACAGAAAAATTGCTTTCTCTAACAGTATTTGTACTAGGGATTTGCACTGTTTTATTTATTCATCATTTTTTGGTTGTTATGAAATTTGACCTGGCTTATCACATATTTATTTTTTCCAGTGGTATTTTCCCTGATGCTTCTTCTCCACTCACTAATTGCTTCAAAGTCCCCCAGATGTTTCTGAAAGTGCTTTTATTATCACTGCTAATGGTGTTCCTCTTGGTTTGTTTTTGAAATCTTTTCCTGTGCTATTTGCCAGCTCCCCAGATGGCTCCATGCCTTATTCCTAATTTGCTGTTTTTTTTTCCCTTTTTTAAAAATTCACTCTCTTTCATTGCTTCTCTCATCACAGTTCTGGCATGTTTGCATTCATGTAGCTTCCAGCCAAGTTTCTTGCCAAGTCTTATGGCAATTCTCCCAGATCCCCTGATAACTTCATGGTCCATCAAGCATTTTCTCAAATATATTAGGCTGTTGACTTTTTAGTGCTCTGGTTTTTGTTTGGTTTTTTTTTTTGTTTTCAACTTTCCTGGCCATGTCTGGCAGCTCTGTCACGTTGTCTGGTGTGTTTTCTCTGCTGAGGTAAAAGGTGAGCAGTTTCAGTGTTGTTGGTGAGCAGACTTGGGGATAGCTTTCAAGAACAGGAGGCTAACCAGTCCTCTTCAGGGAATGGGAGTCTGAAAGTCCTCAGAGACCCAAAAGCCCTCTGACTTTGAAATTGTAGTAAGTCTCCTGCTGGAGTGTCCTGGGTTCAGCAGTAGCAGTCATGTTTTTCCTTTGTGTTAACTGGTGCAGTGCTGTGTTTTGACTTCTAGCTTGAGAACAGTGTTGGTGAAGCCGATGTTTTCGGTTGTTGCTAAGTGATGTTTACCCTGACCAAGGACTCTGTGAGGCTCATGCTCTGCCAGGGAGGAGGGGAAGCTGTGAGGAAGCAGGGACGGGGCGCCTGACCCGGGCTAGCCGGGGAGGTATTCCATACCACAGCACGTCATGCCCAGGGTGGGGGGTTAACTGGGAGTTACCCGGAAGGACACGGGGCTTCCGGGTGGGACTCGTTTTCTTGGCCGGTGGTATCGTATTCTCTTCCCTTGTTATTTTCCCTTATCATTGTTTTAGCTGATAGTAGCAGTGGTGATTTGTTGCTGGACTGTTCTTGTCTCAACCCGTAGGAGTTGCACTCTCTCGATCCTCCTCCCGTTCCTCCGGGAGCGGGGAAGGGGAGAGCCCCGGTGCGGGGGGGGGGGGGGGGGGGAGACGGACACGGACCTCGATTGTTGTCAGCTCGGCACCACTCACTGGGAGTGAGTGAACAAGTTACCTGACTGGGTTTAAACCACGACATGGAGTATCTCTTGAAGTTAACTGACAGAGGAAGGCAACTGACCCAGAGTTTCTCTTCCTGGTCTCAGGCAGCAGGCTGTGCAAGGGAATGTAGGACTAGTATCTCTTTCTTCAAAGTTAAGTGGCCTTTTTCGGGACATTAGAATATTACAGTGAAATTCTTTGTGGCAAATCTTAAGAAGGGAGAGAACTTTTCATTTTTGCTCAGAGACTCTCACATGTCTGAAGAATCCTTTCACTGTTTTCTTCAGGGCATTTGCTGTGGAAACGGGTCCACCTCGGAAAATTGCTTAAGTACTTTTGTTGAGGACTGTACAATGCTGATGCATGTGTGTCAGCAGAGCAGTATAAGGTGCTTCATCTGCAGCTTGTGAGCCACATCTAATCAAATATTTTGAAGACATACTGAATTAATATAACCAGATAGCACAATATATGCAGTGATTTTTTATACATATTATGAGTTGTAAGAGAACTGTAAGTGAAGCATGCCTTTTGCACACTTCTATGAATGCTTATCATTATTTTAGGCACTATGAAAACAATAGTACTATTGTAGCTGACACAGCATCCTTAGTGGAGTACAGTATCTTTATAAAGAATGGAGAACTTCTGGCACTTTGCCCAGTGGAACCCACAGAAATCTCCCAGGCTTCAGCTAACACTGGAATGTAAGTTAGTGGTTAGTTAACAGATGAAAGGCAGAACTACCATAGAAAAAAATAGAGAAATCTAAAGAGACCTAATCAAGATCTTCAGCTTCACTGGCCTCTGCATAGTAGTCAGAGATAGAAGAACCAGATTTAATTTTTTTGGCAAAATCCATTTTTCAGTTTTTCTTTTCATTCAACAAAGGAATGAAAGCAACAGCAATTTAAAAAAAGGATTGTTAGCCACAAAAGACATTTCTTAAAGAGAAAAAAGAAAAAAAAGGAAATTGTTGTGGTCAGTTTACATATTTTGCTTGTTAAAATCAAAACATTTTATCCTGACATTCTCTATTTCCAAACATTTTGAAACTTTTTATGTAGGAAAATCTCAGCACAATGGATTTCCATTCCAAAGCCTTATGAAACAAACTATTGTGGTGTTCCATTCTGTAACCAATGACACATGATGTTTTTTGACATTAAAAAATGGCTGGGTTTTAAAAAAGAAGTTTTTGGACCATCCCCTTTTTTTTTTTTTTTTTTTTCAATTTGACATTTTTTGATTTTCATAGAAAATCTCCTGAAGTTTAAGTGCATTCTCTTCCTAGCCTATTAAGTTACATTTTAATCTGGAATCCAATCAGCATAAACCCTCTTCTCATATCTTATGGGCAAATGCAAAATATCATAGGAGCTCTAGAAAGAAATTATTGGAAAGGCATTGCAGTTGAAGAGAGAGTAACAGTGCAGGTAGATGCACCTTTATGTCCGCCAAAGATCTTTACTAAACTCAGAAGTGTATTATTTATTACTTACAAATAAATTACTATTATTTATTACTTACAAAATAAAAATAAAGAAGTTAAAACAAACCTAGGATTGGCTGACAAAAATATTTCTTTGTGTTATAAATATATATTTGACATATATTTTTAGTATTTATACCATGAAATATGAGTGCTGTTTACTATTTCTGTGGTTGTTCTTGTTAGCATCAATACTATCACTGCACAATGCAGTTTTTAGTTTTTAGTGTTTCTGCATGCTGTATATATCAGAAGAAATGAACTTTTTCATTCAATGGCCTGTCATCAGACTAGAATCCACCCATGTAAATTATATAATCGTTCCTAATTTTAAATTCTGTCTCATGACACTACAACTTGTTAGATATTTTGCCTTTTCTTAAGGACTAAGGAAGAGATTTTTCTCATAGATCCAACTAAGCTTATGGATAGAGCACTCCTAATGAAGCTGCTCCTTCCCTTAGGTGAATTTATGATGGCTAAGGAAGCTTCTTTAAAGAAAAAGACAGGAGAAGGAGGCAGTAAGAGGAAGTATAGTGATAAATTTGCCTTTTTTCTTATGCCATCAAACTGTTCACGAAAGCCAGCAAAAGCTTTGGCTGTCTTGATGACTGCATACATTTCTTCTTATCACAAACCTGAGCTGGAGCTACTCAGAAAAATCATAAAATGAGCCAGCTGCCAGGATCCAGTTTCATCTTTCTTTGTAATTGTTTTGTGGGTTGTTGTGCTTTTTTGTTTAGGAACTGAAAATATATTAAAAAAATCACCCCCACTTCTCCATCTATGAAAATTCTCTCATCTGTTGCTTATTGATGCTTTCTTATATGTCTTTTGAATACTGCAGCATTTTATTTTTTTTTAAATAATTTAGTGTTTCCAAACTTTACAGAGCTTTTGCCCAAAATATTCTTTTTTTTTTTCCCCCTGTTTCCGTAATCTGAAGGGTTATGGTACATATTTCTGTAGCCAAAAATGTATGATATTCGGTAATGGTTTTTTTTAAAAAAATGAAGTGACATCTACATGCTTTCACAAAAGCTGACACTGAAAATTGTTGTTCTTGGAACCCTGCCTGTCCATGTTTCCTCTCTAGCTGGTATTCACAAATGTGTTTCTCTCTGTCTCTCTCCCTCTCCTATTCTTTTTGTTTTCTCACTAATAGGAAGGGGACAAGCAATTACTCAGAGAAACAGCCACGCACCAGCTCAACCCAGAGCGCTATGTTCACACTTTTAAAGATTTGTCTAATTTCTCAGGATCTATAAACATTTCCTATCGCTACCTAGCTGGCACACCTTTGCCAAGGAAAAGTAAGTAACTGTAATCTGAATGTTACAAAATGAGATAATTTAAAAATGGCTGAAAACCACATAGTCCCTGTGATATTTCTAGGCAAGAGGGGCTGAGTTAATCAGTGACAATCTCAGAGTTTGTGAGACAGCTATCTCTCTCTGCACAGGCAGTTCCTGAGCAGCTGTTAGCTCATCCTGGCCTCACAGCTTGGTTACCTGCTGATCAGATGCCTGACTTGTAGTTATCCTGCAGACAGGACTTAGACTGTCTGTGGGAGCACACCTTTGTAGACCTCCTCACAGGCCAGGAGACGATTTAGAAAGCAGGAACAAGGCACATGCTGGTGGTGATCTATAACCACCCCAAGACTGTACTGTCAGCATCTGTCTGTATAAACAGTAAATCCAGTTTATGGTATGCTGGCTTCACATAGATACACCTTTCAGGTCCCCTGTTTGGCCAGTCCAACTGCTGTGAATAGGTCTCCTTGTTCATTTAGATGTGATAAGGAAGGTGAATTGTGCTATTATGGTGACAGTAAAGGAGGATTCTTCTTGCAGCCATCTTCAGATGGATTATCTAGATATTCTGACTCCAGGCAGGGTTCAAGACTTTCATCTTGAAGTGAAATACTGCCATACCTAGTTTTTAGACAGGTATCACCTTGTTTCCAAACTGATCATTTTAAGACATAAACAAGGGTCAGAAGTCCAAGCATAAAAGATAAAATAAAATCACCCATGATTTGTTGATATTCATAGAAAGCCACAAAAGTTTTTTTCAGATTAGATTTGAGAAATTTTGGGCTCTGCAGGCAGTGTAAACGTCTTCTGGGGGTTGTACTTCATTGTAAAAGTGCATTTTGAGCAGACTTAAGCCTTGGGAGAAACTCTGAATCAGTTTCTCAGAGCAGTCTTTTACAAAACACAATATTTTAAGAAAGTTGGGGTAGGTTCAACTGAAGTATGGCCTGTCAATTATAAAGTCTTAACATTTTTTACATCAGAAGTTAGAAAAAATTAGATGTATTAGAACATAGCATACTCATTTCGACTGCTGGCAAAAATGCAATGGCAGTGAATCCAAACAGCAGAGATGAATATTTTTCTCTTATAATTAAGATGCGTATCTCCCTAGAAAGATGTAACAGCATTAGAAAAATATTTATACAACCACAGGTATGAGGTAGTAAGCTCTTTTCTACTTTGAAATAATATCTAAATTACATTTTGTAACTGAAGTTCCCCGTAAAATGCTCAAGGAGTCCTGAAAGCTCGTTAGAAGAACTACTAGCAAGGTAAAATTGGACAGATTCAGTTAAAACTTAATACACAGAAAAATGTATTCATGCAATGTTCATAAAAATGTAAAATTATGCTTAAGTGTAACTAGTCTTGTAGAGTGCTTAGAATGATAAAAGTTTGGCAATGAATTTTAGTTGCTGTACTGCATTTTGTTGCTCCTTGTGTGAATCATATCTCATAATCCCGTATCTTTTAGCAGATTTTAGAGCCTTATCATTGTGTGTGTGGTTTCCTCTACCAGGCATATCCGTGCACATTGCTTTGGCTTTTGTCCACTACATGCCATTCCTTGCAGTTAACAAGTGAATGTTTAATGCAACAGTCTTCTTATGTCTATTTGCTTGTTATGTGATTCTTCTTTCATGAAAAGGCAATAAACATCCTTTGTTGCATTCAGCTTAGTAAATTCACATACCAAATTTCTCAGTCTTCACTATTTTTTATAGTGAAGTTTTACTAGTTTTATATAATATAAGCACAGCTCTGGAGAATAGCTTTGTGGTGGAATTTTGCCAATGTGAGATACTCAGTTTTTCTTTGAATTGTCTTTTGTACAGGGTATCTTACAATTGGGCTATCCTCTGTGAAACGGAAGAAAGGAAACTACTTGCTTGAGACCATCAAGTCCATATTTGAGCAATCAAGTTATGAGGAACTCAAAGAAATTGCAGTGGTAGTGCAACTGGCAGATTTTGACTCAGCCTGGTGTGAAGGGATGGTCCAGGATATTTCACAGAAATTTGCACACCACATAATTGCAGGCAGATTAATAGTGATTCATGTCCCTGAGGAGTATTATCCTGTACTGGATGGTCTCAAAAGAAATTACAATGACCCAGAGGACCGTGTGAAGTTTCGATCCAAACAAAATGTAGATTATGCCTTTCTTCTTAACTTTTGTGCTAATCTTTCTGACTATTATGTGATGCTAGAAGATGATGTTAGGTGCTCAAAGAATTTTTTTACTACTGTTAAGAAAGTAATTACCTCACGAGAAGGGTCTTACTGGGTGACTTTGGAATTCTCCAAACTGGGTTACATTGGAAAGCTTTACCATTCCCATGACCTCCCACGCCTGGCCCATTTTTTATTGATGTTCTACCAAGAAATGCCTTGTGATTGGCTGCTTATCCACTTCCGTGGGCTGTTGGCTCAAAAGGAAGTGATACGTTTTAAGCCATCTCTGTTCCAGCACATGGGATACTACTCATCTTACAAAGGAGCTGAAAACAAATTAAAGGATGATGATTTTGAAGAGGAATCATTTGATATCCCTGACAATCCACCTGCAAACTTACACACCAACATGAATGTATTTGAAAACTATGAGGCAAGCAAGGCTTACAGCAGCATTGATGAGTACTTCTGGGGCAAAGCTCCTTCTACTGGAGACTTCTACAGGATTGTATTTGAAAAGCCCATTAAAATCAGTAAAATTAAAGTTGTCACTGGAACTGAGGACCGGCAAAATGACATTTTGCATCATGGAGCCCTGGAAGTAGGAGAAAAGATTGTAGGAAATAAAAATGGGAGACAATGCACCACTTACTTGAGATTAGGGGAATTCAAAAATGGGAATATTGAAATAACAGATGTGGAGCACAAAGTTCTGTTTGATATTAACTGCATGAGAATACTTGTTACCAAAAGTCAAAAAGAATGGCTGATCATTAGGAGCATTAGCGTCTGGACTTCTCAAACACCAAATCAATAAAGTAAAGCCACCTGAGAAGGTTCAGAATGCATAGTCATCTGGGTCCCCACTGGTGCCATTCCCTAGAAAAACTGACATTTCCAGCTCTTCACTAAAGACACAAAAAATCTGGGGAAATCACAAAACAAGCAAAGCAATTTATTTTTTACTAGCTTGGCCAGGCAATATACAAACATTTGCTGAAATTTTTGAATTTTATAGGAAATGCAAAGTTCTCAAACCTCACTTGAGATCTTGAAACCCTTTTTTATTAACATTTCTCTGTGAGAGAGATCATCTGGACTAAACAGGACTAAACAAAGCATCCTATAATTACCAAAAGTTTTAAAGATATGACCAGTTCGTTGTGAAAAGAAATAAGATTGCACTTTATGCACATATAAATTTAAAATGTTGTGGTAGTATGCACTTGTACAATAGCTGGTGATGTGTTTCTTTTAAAGGCAGTTGTGACAAGGAAATCTGACCTGAAACTGGCAGTTTCATTCTGAGCACTGTAAGAAAATAGCGTGGCTAATCATTGCAACTCCTTTTCAAAAGGGAATGTATGTAAAATTATAAATCTGACATGACAACTATGTATAAAATACATAATTGCATCTGTTAGCCTGTCTTAACAAATATCTTTTGTTCTTTTTCCTGTGTCCTTTCACTGAAACAAGCACTACTTGGATTCTGTATTTCTTAGGGGACCAATTTACTCTCCTTATTCAAAAATGATGCCTCACAGTAAGCAAGAGCTCTGCTTGACTACAGATGTCACTATCAAACCCAAGCACCTCAAGGGCAACACTGTTTACTTAGACAGGCATCTTAACAGATCTCAGCTTCAACATTTTCTGTTCCTTCGCAATATGCAGTACTCTCTGTGAGGAATTTTCACATAGATAAATACTACAGCATGCTTTCAAAGACCTGCTATGCCTTCCATATCTACATTTACAGTCCATGTATGATACAAATGTAAAGTGTACCAGATTAACCAATTGGAGGTGAATGTAATCACCAGTCTTTCCCAGATGACGTCTAGCCAATAGGCTGGACACAAAATGAAGAATCTTGATTCAATGAAAAGGTAATACGTTTCTAAGTTTACTTCCCCCCCACCACCCCCACCCCGCCCCCTTCAGTTTTCTAATTCTGATCATGTTAGTTTTGTAGACAACTTCCCACTGCCTTGGTTATTCCCTGTAAGCTTATTTTGCTTGGCTTTATGCAGTAAACAGAAAAGTTCCCTCAGTCCTCATGACTGCAGCATCAGATCTGGTCTTTTAGTCCATCACACGAGGAGATTGTACAGCTGTATGATATATACCATTATGCATACATTTGGATTAGCAGTATCCAGGGGAAAGGTCCTCTAAGAAATTATTTAGACTTTCTCAGAAGACACAGTAAGAAAACCAGGAGTATCAAGTGCGACAAAGATGATTGCTGTAATAGAAATCTTATGAATACTGTAGTTATCAATTGCATGCATAGGTTTTACTTAAATATGGAAGGCAAGGGTTAAGTTTCAAGAATGCCCGCACTGACCAAGACTGAACAAATTACTATACTCAGTACATCCAAACTTAACATGGCTATGGGTAGGGTAAATTATTAAAAAGTCTACACAAAATAGCAATGCAATTACTTTTCCTGGTTCATAAATCATGATAAATTTGGGTTAGGGTTTGGAAAATCCCCCAGTACAGAGAAAAGGTAAATTTTAAATAAAATCTTCTGATATATCGGAAGATATATCTACATAATTCAGAAAAGCACCCTCTTGTCAAAAAAAGTCTTTGTTTATTAATGCACATTTAAATCTATTATTTATATACATATATTCATTACAATATACTGGAAGAGGCATACACATTCACTTCTTCAAGGAAAATTACACAATTCTTTTAATTAAAAATATGCGCTAATCTCAAATGGTTATGAATATTTATGATGGACTTTTTAACAGTGATCTTCCAGTAACTAGTTGATAATTAATCATTAGTCAACACTGATTTTTTTTCATGAACTGTTATTCTTCTATTTTTCCTTTCCTTGATCATTAACCATTAGTACCAAAGCAAACATAACTAGGTTAACCAGCAGTGTTGCCCTTATCTTTATTCAGAAATGCAGTCCAACTCAACCTTCTAAATTAGAATGAAAAATATACTTACCTTGAGGTTTAAAATTTTCTTGTAATCAAAATGGACTGCTAGTATGAATTAAATGCTCTCAACATAAACCTGAAGTGACTTACATGATATTTTTGAATTATCAGCTAAACAAAACTGCTTTCTTTTTTGAATCCACAGTAGTAATGAGTCTGATCTTCCATAACATGTCTCAGCAGTGAGAAAGAACGCTCATCTGGCTGTTACCAGTCTGAGAGGATCAAACCCTCAAAGGAGTTCCCTCAAAGGAAGCTTTCTTTGGGGGTAGATAGTGGTATGTGCTGGGAATGAGAGGCATACACCAGTCTTCCTGTTGAATTTGAGTTGATTTGGAAAAAAACAGCTAACAGTATGTTTATTGCAGGACAGGTAAGAAAGCACTTCTATAAGCTAGTGTTTTGAGCACTCACCTTAATACATGGGTCCCAGCTTTCCTTCACAGAGTGTATATTTTATCCAACTTATTCACATGAACAAGGTTGCCAAAAAAAAAAAAAAAAAAAAAAAAAAAAAAAAAAAAAACCACAAAAAAAAAAACACAACAAAAAGCTTTAAAAAGATTTCAGAAAATTATGTTTGAAGATTTTTTTTCTTTCTTTGTGTGCTAGGAAAAGTGATTTCCTCTAAAAGAGAATTACTTAATCAGACATGCATATGTTCACTAATACTTCTCAAAGTTTGGATTTCCTTTTTTTTCACTGATAAAGCAGAACATTATCAGCGTCACAAAGCTCTATTCATTGGTGTATACTGTTGGTTCTGTTGGTGTGTATTTCCACAGGTTCATTTGTGGACTGAAGACTAAACATCAATATTTTCACACTGAAATGCCAATACAGAAAATATTACACTGTGGTCTGCTCAGTGATAGATCTATTCTTCACTAATGTATATGTATTGTTCCTATTGACACTGTTTGGGTTTCCTCATTGTATAATGTCCCTGGGCCACTTTTTCTTTTCTTAACTAAAAGTCAGTTTGTCTTCTTTCTTCACACAGTATAATTCCTCTGACATAGGGAATTCTTGGGAAGTAAAATACTACTCATTAAGAATTAAAAGAACTGAGTCCACAGTTCACTGCAGAAAAGCAAATACAAAGACAGTAATTTTTAAGCAAAAAAGTGATAGCATATTTACTGTATGTGTTATATTAAAAATAATTCACTAAGGTGCTCTATGAATTTGTTATTTTTAGATCAGTGCTCTAACATGATCCTCTTTTTCTTTCTGCTCAATATTGTGTTGTGTTAGACATATGTTTTTGCTTTTACAAAGGGAAGTAGGGAACTTGTTCATTATTGAATAATTAACATTTAAATTAAAGAGTAAACTATAACACCTTACAAAATATTTCATCTTGGACAACTATTAAAGAAAGAAAAAAACAAACAATCAAACCAAAACCATGTCTAACCATCTTCAAAATTGCAGCTTTCACTGTGAAGCATTTCAAAGATTCTGATGGAAATGATAGTCCGTTCTACTCTCATAGCAAGTTTGAAGTTTTGTTAAGCTATATTACAATAAGTATTTAAATATAAGCACTAATGCAGATCATGTATCATGAGCTCAGGGAGTGTCATATCCTCAAATAGTTAAAAGTACAGGTATTCGTGACCTTTAGCAGAACCATCAGGCTTGTAGACTAAAGCTAGGCTGCTGCAAAAAATTGAAAGAGGAGCACAACCAGAACTAGCTCAGTGTACAATGGTTGTCTAAGATCTGTTTCTCTCTACTGACTATGGTAGGAGCCTATGCAAGTGGCTTGGCCCAAATGTTAATTTCCTGGACAATTAGAGACACAGGAGATCTGTTTCCTTTGCATGATTGCATATAAATCTAGATAAAAGCATGTGATACTTACAAACCTTTACAGATAATTTCCTATCATTAGCACCACTCTTCACAGCAGGGATGCTCAGTATCTTCTTCATAAATACTATCCTGCAATTTCAATGAAAACAATTTGTTCAGCTTTAAAATAAGGAATATGAATCTCCCCCTTGAATCTAACACATTATTTATTACAGGTTAGTTTTAAAATTAAATTAAGTGCAGAGAAATATTAATTACAATAACATCTCCATAACAGTAATTTGTTCTTAAATTGGCATCTGGGCAGATAGTAGACTGTTTTTCAGCCACATTTCTAGATGTTTTTCAACTGTCAAACTACCTACTACAATATCCCAAATAAAATTCCACTTTGTCTTGACAGTTGTAAAAAGGGTCCTAAAATTCCACATAGAGCTTGAAAGTACTTTAAGTAGGGTTATATTGCTAATTAAACCCTTTGCCAGCCCTTTGCTAGGCTTATGTAAGAGTTTCACATTTAATGAGTAAAGCTGAACATCAAAAGCTGATGCTCATTTCCTCCATTCAGCTGGCTAAATAGCTGCCTTCCTTCTATCTTGCTACTTATTAACATTGGTTTTGCTTTTGCCACTTCAGGAAAACCTGCCTGACAGCTAGGGAAATCTCAGGCTACAAATTCTCAAAGGTACAGAGTTTGTACATTAAGAAATGTTCCCATTTCTTAACAGACGTATCATTTTTTGAAAACTAGCCTAAGCACAGTGTTCAGTTTCTTGGGCTCTCCCTTGGTGTTACTAGAAGTGGATTTTCTTCCTAGATAACTACATCAAGCAGTAAAAAGAAATATTACCAGGGAAAAAAATAATTGCTAT
The DNA here is from genome assembly GCF_028554395.1 of Pezoporus wallicus. Classification (NCBI taxonomy): domain Eukaryota; kingdom Metazoa; phylum Chordata; class Aves; order Psittaciformes; family Psittacidae; genus Pezoporus; species Pezoporus wallicus. The sequence continues at coordinate 729,461 of NW_026642361.1, forward strand.
GCAATTAATTTTTAAAAACAAGTTAAAAGTTGATCAGGCTTCATCTATCCTGAACAATTTAAGTAGAAAAGATTAACATACCATGACTGAAAGAAAAGGTTAAATGAATATTATGTGCGTATATTTCTGCTGTATGACTGGACTGAACTTAACTTACCATTTAAAGGTGGCTGTTTGTCAGAGTACCATCATTGTATTAAACCTTTTACAGAAAAAAGGAGCCTGTGATGACCCCTAGAACTGCTTTTTTGCTGTCTCCATAAAAGAAAGAAAAAAAAAAGATTTATCCTTAAAAAGTATTGCCTTGGGCATGCACATTGAAGTAGTACACAAAGAACAATATTTGCCCTATTTGCAGTACACAAAGAACAATATTTGCAATGTTGGAATACTTAACGTCTACCAGAGTGTGGGTGGAAATGTAACAAGGATTAGTTACTATCCTTGCTACAATACCTGTAATATTTTTCAAAATAAATGTAAGATATGTAAAGACTCTTTGGCTTAATGCCCTTCTCTTTAATCACTATACCATTCAGTTTTCTTTTAACTGTAGATACCACATTTTCAGCTTCTTAACCTGGGCCAAAACGGCATACAACCCAAGAGGACACAGCATAGTTCAAAGGAAATTTGAGAACAAGTTATTGTATGCTGTGCTTCCTCAAATGCATGTTTACCTTGTTCTGATAACCTGGATTTAGAATTCCTGCCAAATGGCACTCTAGATAGGCAGTTTAAAATGCTTTGTTGTTTTGTTTTGGTTTTTTTTTCCTTATTATACCTTTCACAGCTAAAAGCAGAGATCTTAAGGTAAAAGTTAAACCCTTACACCAATATTTGCTGCTACTAAAAGTCCCTTGCTTTGCACTGATGCCATTTGGCATATTTCAGTTCATCTGCAACTTTAGAGTCTAATTTCATGTTACATCTTCAACAGCACACACAGGTATTCCCTCCCTCTGTGTTTAATATCAATATGGAATAAATTAACATAATCTTGGGTAAATATTTTCAATACACTTTCACATCAATTTAGGAAACTGGGACTGTTACTGTTGTTTATTTCTCAGAATTGCTTCCTTCATTTGGCCATTGCTCACTACATTTAGATTCCACATCTGCTGAAAAGACAATAAGCGTGTTATAATGAGACACTCATTTAAAGGAGAACTGCTAATTCTTTTTTTGTTGTATAATCTAAAGTTGCACTATCTGTTTTTTTTTTAAATTATTTGCATACCGTTTTACCTCTGTGAAAATCTCATAAAGCAAACTGGTTTTATTAATCACTCCTGCAAATGGATCCTGGCAGCAGTCTGTTTTTTCATTTGCAAAGTGAGCCAGGTTTCTTCTCTCCTCCAAAGTGTTGAATAGCTTCTTTTAAGGAAGAAAAAAAGCCCAAAACAGGTCTCCTCTCTAGTGGTTGTCTACCACTTTCAAAGATAAAAAATCTTTCGTTTGCTTCCTCCCTTCTCTCCCTCAAAGCTGCATTTTAAAATAAAAAAGTAGTTCTCCTTTTTCCTAATGCCTCAGCTCACCCCCATCTGCACACTTTATTTTTCTTTTGGAAAGGGGCAGTTTTATTTTATGCAGAAACATTTGGGGAATAAATGACACAACACCACCAAAAAAATTTTTCAAGTCTATTTTTTTTTAAGCATTATAAATGAGATATGCAATATGTTCCATCAAAGGGGATCAAATGTTTGCTCAAGCATGCTTGTGTTAGCTGCTCCTCACACAAAAACAAAGTCAGGTAAGGTTTTTCAGGCAAGTAACAGTGTGCATGTGCGTGTGTAAGCACATTAACAAAAAAGCTGCAAGAAACCACATCTATGGATGCCTTGTGCACCAAAGACTTCTGCACTTAGCTCTCTGGTTAAGGAGTGAAACAATTTTTTGATCAAAGCAGCGTGTGAGAAATATTTTGGACATGAACTTTCCTACAGGTAATCACTTTTTCTTCTGATACTAAGCCAATTCCATAGAATATAATCTCTAGAGTAATAACTCCTGCCAAGCTGTTCCATGAATTTTGTAAACAGATGTTACTTTTCCTGAACATTAATTATAAATACTACATTTACCTTAACCATAAACTATTGTTAAAATATTTTTCTTGTTTTGTTCTGTTTGAAAGCTTACTTTTTCTCTTTCAAACTGAGGAAATATATTTGCTCTTTTCAATAGCTTTAGCATAAATATTCTAGAACACGGGATTAGGAGCAAGTGTGTATTCTGATATGAAAACGGGTTCTACCAGTGTTCTTATAGTATATTTGAGAAGACATTTCAGCTATAAAGGTATATTTAAGCATTTATTTATTCTCAAAAACATTGGAGTATCTTTATTTCAGGACTTTGTGAGGAAAAAAATGCACAACTAAACCATGTTACTGGAAAAATTCCCTTTCCCAAGCTTTCATTTGCCCTGCCAGCAGCAAGTCCTCATGTTTCTCCAGTTTAACTTCATGAAACCCAGCTTCTTTGTATCATGTATTTATAACACCTCCACAAAATTAAGTCAGATCCCCATCAGGTTTGCATTTAATTCAATGAACTTCAGTGTTTTTGTGCTTTTTATGCTCCTGCTTCTGAAAGATTGAACAGTTATCTTCCACTATCTTCAAGAAGAAAATATTGCAAAGCTCCAGTTGATATATCTCATAGTTTTGCTAATTAGTAGCTAGTAGGTTTTTTTTAATCTACTTATTTTCACAGAGATAGATCTTTAGTCTCTATGTGGGGGAGAGGGGACAATGTTTGTATTATTTCTACAGCAACTATTTCTGACATCACCTTCTTCATATCCTCATTTTGCTACTCCCACATTCACTTCATGCACATACAGAGTGAAAAAAAAATAACCGCACAAACAAATAAACAGAAAGGCATTGTAAGCAATAGGTTTCTGGTAGAGAGAGAAGCATGAGAGAGGGGATTAGAAGCTGTCTTAAATATTTCAAGTTCAGTACAAAGAAAGCTAAATAACATTTTCTCCTGCTGCCCCGCCTTTTCACTGTGACATTTCTTTCATTTCATGTGCTTCTGTGGAGAAGTGATCTAAAGCTCACTGCATTTAGTGGGAACTTTTCTATTAACTTCACACTACTTTGCAATGCTACTTCAGTGGTAAATCTTCTGTCATGTAAGCCAGCTTGCTTTCTGGTCAAACCACACCATGCTGTGTGGATGTACACTCTAGCTGCCTATGTGGTTTTAAATTTGAGATAAATTACTAACCCAGCAAACATTTATACAGATGTTTAAGTTAGGTGCCTACTCCTGCTGAGATTGGATACTGGAGCCAAACTTGGCATTCTATATCACCTAGATGACTCCTTGGGAGTGCATTATAGCACCATAGGCCTCCAACTTGCATCCAGCCAGCTGACAGTTCAGGTACAAAACCTTACCACTCACTAGCTTTTGTTGTATTCACCCCTCCTCACTTTGCTTAAAGTTACAGCCCCAGCAGTGAATAAGCTGGAACAAAAGAGCTCATCAAAGCCACTGCTCAATGCAACATCTTTGTGTAAACCTACTTTCAGCAGTATTTTAAGTACTCTGACAGGCTGGGCACCTGGTATTGCCACATGCTGCCTTCTGGTGCTGCTCTACCAGGCAGTAGTAGCTGGCAGGGAGCTGGCTGTACAAATCCTTCTGCCAACCCTTAAAACAGGCACTTTTTTCTTTTGTATTTCCTTCCCTACACAAAACATTTGTGCCATTATTTGTGGAGCTATCACATTTTAGGGCAGCAAATTTTCAAATAGCAGTGTAAAAAAATATTAAGAAAACAAAAAAAAAAAGAAAGAGAAAAAGAAAAAGAAAAAGAAAAAAGGAAAAGAAAAAGAAAAGAAAGAAAGAAAAGAGAAAAGAAAAAAGAAAAAAGAAAAGAAAAGAAAAGAAAAGAAAAGAAAAGAAAAGAAAAGAAAAGAAAAGAAAAGAAAAGAAAAGAAAAGAAAAAAAAGAAAAAAAGAAAAGAGAAAAGAAAAGAAAAGAAAAAAAAAAAAGAAAAGAAAAGAAAAGAAAAGAAAAGAAAAGAAAAGAAAAGAAAAGAAAAGAAAAGAAAAGAAAAGAAAAGAAAGAAAATAAAAAGCTTTTACTTCTGAAGTTTTCAAAATTAGCCACTTACAATAGATCAGCTCCAATAACAAACTAACAAATTAGGAGACATTTCTCTTTTTTTTTTTTTTTATTTTCCATTAAATTTAGGGTTTCTTTTCTCTCACATTTATTAGTTAAAGAGGCAACTAAAACTGAAAAACAACAGCAAATCTTTTACACCCTTACTTCCCAGTTTGTATAGATTTAGAACTTTTTAATAATTACCCATATGGAAACATCTACCATCTGGTGAGCATACTTTGGTCAGACGCTCTGCTCCCAGTAGTCAGAACGCCTTGGAAAAATTCCTAGTTCTTAATAAAGAAAACAAATCTTTGTCTATGCCAGGATAGTCTGTGGGCCAGATGCTTATCTGAATTACCCTGGTGAAAATAACTACTTCCAATACCACTGGAATACCTAATATTTTTCCTTCTTATTTTCTTCAGTTTTATGTTGTAATTAAACAGACTAAGGTGATTAAAGTAATGTGAAAAGCCTTCTAAGGAGAACAGAATCTTTAGTTTAACTCAGAGTAAGAAAGCAGAGATTCCCTTCTCTCACACAAAAGCAAGTGCTAAAGCAGAATTCCCAATAATTTGAACCTTTGAAGGAATCCGGAACAGAGATTCCCTCCTCCTTCATCATCTCAGTATTAGAAAAAAAACAAAAAAACAACCACCTTTCTTCCAAAACAGTCTTTAAAGGATAAAATTTGTAATTTCATTAGCGGGGTGTACCTCTACTAGGACTTTTATGAGAGTTTCTCCTGTTTCTCCCACACTTCTAAAATGCTGCATTGAGTAGCTTAATTGCCTTCACTGCACTTGTCTTAATAGACCCAGTTTTACATTTTCAGTCTTTAATGGCATAAAATTTCACAATCCGGAGTTATTTCTGTTCTCCTTGTTTACTGAAGTTTTCAGACAAAAATGTGAGAGACACAAAGAAACAATTAGGAGGAATGTTTATAGCCTTAAGGAGAATTGTTCATTTTTTATGTCTTATGTTGGAAAACAGATTTTTTCTCCCATATGGCACCTCAAAACAGAGTTTTTGGCACTCAGACTGCTATTTGCAACATATTCCTAAGTGCTAATGCACCTTTTTTTTCCCCTTGGCTGTTTTTTTAGTTTTCTGTTCTAAGCAATCAATGTCTGTTATGAACCTAAGGGATTTTTTGCTTTGTGTTTTTATTTTTTTTTTTCTTTTTCACTGTACTGGAATCCAGATAAGGACAGCTTACAGTGAGTCTTTGGAGATTTTTTTCTTTTTTTTTTCATTAAAATGGGACCTATTTGTAAGAAACAGTTAATCTGGTAAACTAAGTTTGTATTGGATTTTTTACCATTACAAAAGAAAGGATACAGAATGAAGTAGGGTTAACTTGCCAGAGACCTGTTACTGAAGGGCATTTTTCCCTTAGGAAAATGCTTTGGTAGTGAGCATTTAGGATGGCACACTGGATTGCATGTAAATAGCAAAGCAGAGAAATTACTTTAGCTTAAACTATTCCCTGAGTCTGAAAGTAGCAAATCCAAAACCACTAAAGAGGAATCAGACATAAGAAGGGGACAGCTACTAACTAAGCAAAGGATGACTGAGATGTTTCTAATTCTTCCAAAATATTCTATAATTTTAAAGATTTAAAACTTAATCCCAAAACCACTGCTATTAAATGGAGCATACACCTTCATTTCAACAGGCCTTTGATCACATCCTAATTTGGAAATGATGCCTAACTATTAAACTAAATTTAGCACTTTAAAGTAAAAGCTTTAAAGCAAAACACTTTAAAGCAAAAGCCATGAAAGTTAAATATTCTTGGTTTTGATGTTTTTCAAGAAAACCTATACAGAATTCACACAAAATTTAACCAAAAGCAGTTACCACCATTTCCCTTAAGATGAAAAGGTTTGTGGTCCTTCCTCACTTCTGTTTCTGTCTTTTCACCACCTCCCTACACTATCCTGGTACAAGTAGCCAGTGAGTCAGATAGTGAATCAAAGAAAGGAATAAAATACAGCTTATAAAAAAGAGAAAAATAAAATCTTTGCTGTTAGTTCAGTTACCATTTGGCCATATCTGCACTTGTTCTGGCATAGCTGAGGGATTGGAGCTAATGTGATTCAGTTAGATGGAAAGAAGACACTGTGTAGTTAATGACTAAGCAGTTGTCTGTAGCCCCGAGATATTTATAATCCCTTTCTTTTAGTATCTGTATTAGCACATACAATAATCTTCTTACTGTCTCAGATCTAAAGACATAAAAATGATAAATCAAGAGATTGAAAATAAAAGTGTTAATACAAGTAGATGAAATAAAGCAGAGAAACACTAGGAGCTACCAAGACCATAAAGGAAAATTATATCAGAGACACCACCAGTGTCAAGGTCTCCATGTCTTTTCATTTTTCAGCTGCAAATAGTTTGTTTTGATTTTTCTTCTTCTTTGGCTTTTTATAATTTTACATAAAATGTAATATCATGGCCATAAGAAAATCACTCCAAAATAGTCATCACCTATTAGATTATCCATTTTAAAAATAAACAAATTCTCTAACTTTATTCATGTCTCCTGCTATATTTTTACTAACTGTTGTTATAGACAAGCATTTTACACACTGTAAAATCATACTGACTTGAGAACTTCAGTTTGACATGCATAAATGAGGACTTATTTGAATACCAGGTATGGATTTAAAGTCACTATAGCCAAAGAGGTTAACACCGTTGCTAGCAGACTGATAAAGACAGCTGAATATAAACCAGGAACTTTATGAATGAGTTAAGAAAATTAAAGCCAGAATATCTAAAAATAATCTTCTTGTTTAAAAACATCTTCAAATTAGAACTTATAAGTCTATCAATCATTTTCAAAAAAAAAACCAAACATAAGCACATGCACATTTTTAATATACAATGAAGGCACAAACAGCAATTAATGTGCACAGCATGTAATATTATTGTCTAGAGTGTGTGAGGTTGCAGAGAATAGCCACGGATACTACTGCAGGACCTTGGATTTGTCCCAGTTTCTGTGTTTAGATGTCTACCTTCAGTTTGTCCCATACTTCCCACTATTTTGTGAAGGTTCCTACTTCACACAAGACACTCGAGAGTTTGAGAAGAAGACTCACACTCTCGGAGGCAAACTTCATTGCCAGTAAACAAATTTCATAGTGAGAGGATGCAAAATCATGGCAGTGGTGTGGAAAGAATGCTGTGGGAAAAAACAGAGGAGTGTTTTTTTGGCATAGTTGAAAAGGTAGGGATAGAAAACAGAAGACTAATTAAATTAAGTCTTGTACAATGTTTTAATGTAATTTCCACAATCACTTGACTTTTTTAAGATTGAAAGGGACATTTGAAATTGCATAGTTTGGTAAAACGACTTCAATTTTCTGCTTGCAAGATCAACAGGAGCTTGCTTTCAACTTTAAAAATAATGGTATCAGAAAAAAAATGTCATAGGATGGAGACAGATTGTAAGGCTTAAAAGGATAAAACTACATCAATCCTTTCCATTTCATAGAGAGCTGGACACAAAAGTTGTGACCTTTGGTAAAGCAATGTTTTTTTAAAAAAATTACAAGGGTAGGAAAAAAGACTTTCTGGTGCAGTCAGGACCATTGGGAGGCATGTAGAGACTGAGAGATGTGAGAGAGCCATAGCATAGATCAATATCAGATGGATTCAGGAAGGCAGGAGAGAATACAAAAAATTGAGATGAAAAATGTCAACAAATAAAGTTTATAATCACATGAATTATTTTCTCTGAGCTGTCACTAAAGAAGCCAACAATTCAGACGAAATTATACCTAATTATAGCTAATGGGACCTAAGAAGTTAGGTTTGGAGACACCAAATCTCTACTAGAATTACATGCAGGATTTCAGTGTGAAGACTGGGTTCTGAACTATGTTCATAAGGCCTAAAGCTGAGTCTGATATTTTAAAATTTATCCTATCTATATGTGTGTTATCAGCCCCCTTGATTTATTCGATTAGTCTCATTTTTTTCATTTTTTTTTTGTATTCCAGATTTGTGTAAAATATCAGAGATGTACCCAAAATATCTCACATCTGCAATTCTGCTTGATTTAAGTTAAAACTTAGGTTAATAAAAGAGGAGGAAGTAGAAAAAGAAAGATAAATGACCTAACCTTTCAGTATTTTCACATTAATTTAACTTTACTCTTGTCAATAAATGGGAAAAAAATTTAATTGCTCTGGAACAGGATTTATCTTCCTGATTATTGTTGTTCAGCTCCATCTTAGATATTATTTGGTAGCAGAGGTATCTGAAATCCAGGGTGATCACTAGGGTATGGGGTCTTAGATCATAAATAGCCTTCAGAAGTGTCAGCTGGTGGACAAGTATTATTATTCTCCTTCGTGATAAAAACCAGCAATAAAATTCAATATCCAAGCAAACTAAGACTGAGGCATCTGGTTTAAAATAAACAGTATAGGAGCATCTACAGTCAGTAGAGAGAGATGTTGTTGCCAGAGAGGTATTAATTGCATGCTAGGTTGAGTTAAGCACCAAAGAGACAACCCTACACCTCGAGATGCTTCTCTTGCAAAAAAGTTGTAATGGATGACTAGCTTAAACAAGATTCCCAGTGTTGAGTAGACTGGGTGAGTGACACATACCCTATGGTTTTGTTTCATAGTTCAATTTCCCCACACACCACCAACACAAAGAGTATTCAAACTGCTGTTTAAAACTAAAGATTTTTGTCTCTATATTTATCTATATATATGAAAAAGATCAGTGTTTACTGACAGTTTTCTGTTTTACTAATTTCAATTGATTTCACAAAATCTTGAAAATAGGACAATTGGTTTGAAAGACTGTCCATTCTATTGTAACATCTTGTGCCTGACTTTTCTTTCACAGGCACTGATGTTTTGCCCTAATCATTTCAGTGTGTGTATCTGCAAGGAACAGTACATTGACTAACACTGACTAATTAATGGTCTATGTTATTAAACTCAGTTTTCTTCATAACTTCCTTCCATGTTCTAAGAACTGTCTAAATTAATACAGAAGCCTGTCTCAATTTAAAAGAAGAAAAAAAAAAAGAAAAAAAAAATTGCCATGCTTACACAAATTAAGCATAAAGTTTTTAAATACCTTTTATCTTTATTGAGTTAATCATATTCACCAGTAGCACAATCTTTGAGTCAGAGGCTTATGTACTTAGCGTGAATATCAAGTTTCTTAATGCATAAAACCTTGATTCCAAGATGGTTAAAGCTTCTTACTATAGAAACCTACAGTGTCTAGTTCCAGCAATAAGAACCTGTCAATAACAGAATCTGACCCTTTGCCTTTTCACAGTTCACATACAGCTACCTTGCCCAAACCCTCACTAGCCTTGCTCAGTGCTCTTTGTGTATGTGCTGCAATCTGCAGTGCCTAACAGGGAGGGAAAATATTCACACTTTTAAGCTAATGTTCAGCTTGCCTGTTGCTGGCTTGGGTTTTGTTGGGGTTTGGGTTTAATTTCGTTATTTGGAACAAGGGTGCCATCTACTGGCCATAAAATTTGTTGTGAAATTATCTGAAAAATATCCTCTTCTGCTCAATAGCCCTTATTCATTTCTTATTGATTGAAACAACCTAATTTCATACTTCTCCCGTCATTTCCTACCCCTCTGGACATGCTGATTTGAACGTTTCTTTTGCTTTAAATATATATATCTCAGTAACAGCCAAAAAATTGAGACAAATATTATGCAAGAGGTCAGCTGTTCTTGCTTTAGCATACAGTTTTATTAATGCAGCTAAGCATTCATATGTGAGTGAACAGCTTGATTTCTCCAGTATTAGGCAGGAATGGTCTCCAGAATTATATTCTTTCCTACACAGAAGTGTTCTTACCTCTCTATCCTTTAAGGGCACAGGGAACAACAAAGTCTTCCTACTCATGAAGTGACCCTGTCCAGCAGATTTTCTGCCTTTGCAGCAGCATGCCCAAATTCTTCCTCTCCAGCCTTCATGTATGTCGTGGTTTAAACCCAGTCAGGCAATTCGTTCACTCACTTCCCCCCACTTCTTTCCCTCCCCCTGCTCCCGGAGGGACGGAAAGGAGAGTCAAAAAGAATGCAAATCCCATGGGTTGAGATAAGAACAGTTTAGTAACTAAGGTATAACAAAAATCACTACTGATACCACCAATAATAACAATGATAAAGGAAATAACAAGGGAAGAGAATACAACACCTCACCACCAGCCAACCGATAACTCACCCCCCAAGCCCAACCAAGCACCGACCCATACCTCCTCCAACCCTGCAGTCTCCCAGCCCTTCCAGGTAACTCCCAGTTACATCCTATGCATGACGTGCTGTGGTATGGAATACCTCTTTGGTCAGTTTGGGTCAGGTGTCCTGTCTCTGCTTCCTCCTGGCTTCCCCTCCCCCCTGGCAGAGCATGAGGCTCACAAAGTCCTTGGCCAAACCAAAACATCGCTATCAGTTCTGTTCCCAGGCCAAAAGTCAAAACACTGCACTGCACCAGCTACCAAGAAGGAGAAACATGACTGCTACTGCTGAACACAGGACAATGTCTCATGAACAGTATGTTAATCGGAGAAGAGGGGAGGAAAAGACAGCGCTTCATTTAGGAGTAACCAGAGAGACTATAAAGCCCTGTAAATGCCCGGATAGGCGTGATCTACCTTGGGTCAGGAAAACCCCAGCAGTTGCTTTTCTCTTTCCTCACCCAGGACACTCACACTGCTCATTCCTTAAACATTCAGCTACATGAAATACCACTGATCCTTTCCAGCCTCACTTCTAAGCCCAAATTTCTGAAAATTCATGCTTATGTACCATTGTCCTGCACACCCAGTAAAAACAAGCCCCATGAACTTTGCAGCTGCTACCTTCATACCTAAAGGCCCAGCCTACCTTTCTTGCCTACTGATGCCAGACATTCTTCTGGACTCATCCCAGCTTCCCACTGCCACAGCTGATCCTTCCCACATCATGCCCTCTCTTCTCTCCAGGCCTCTGACATTTCTCACAAAAATTACTTTGCCTGTGCAGAAAATCTGAATCAGAGCTGATTGAAAAACTTCATGCAATACATATGGGAAGCCTTTTTAATTCAAGAAAAAAAAATCAACAGGCATTTTAAATGAAATTATAAAGTATTTTACAAAGAAAAAATACTGGATAATAAGTGAGAAATTTAATCTGGTGGAGAAAAGCATAGTAAACAAATAGTCACAAATTAACACTTAACAAATTCTAACCTGTACTGTTTATTTCTCATTTTCATCAGTTATGGTGATTAATCTTTGAAAAAGATGATCAAAGGTGGGAGCGAGACTATTTGTCTTTTTGAAGTCTTCAAATGGGGACCAGAAAATTAGCTTTAGCCTTGATTAAATTCTCTTGTCTCCCTTGTAAATGAAAGCAGAATCAATGGCTCAATGTTTTATTCTTCCTGTATTAATTATAATTCTCTGAACTCTATCTGCTGATAAAAAAATATCTGAACACTAATTTAGACATCTGGGTTGCAAACCTCAGACTTTTGTCTATTACAAGTTTAAAAAGAAATAAAATATAGAAAGGTAAAAAGCAGACAGAAAAATATCAACTTTAGTACACTGCCACTGAAACGAACCATGTGGATTTGTTTTTCTAAACATGGGGTTCAGTTTTGGCTGTCATACTGACAGACAGATAGAACAAATCTCAGAGAATCTATGGAATTGGTTTCAGAAGGTCAGGAAAACCATGTCTATTCAGACCAGGAAGCAGAGAGTTAAAAGATATGTTATAGACTAATAAAATAAGTTTTTATAACCTTTATTCAATTCATACTGCCTCAGAATTTGGGGCAGAGTGGTGGTGTTTGTAAGGTGGGCTTTTTTTTCAATAAAATCGGTAGACTACCAGGTGTGTTTACTGATTTTCTTACCTTAAACAAGGGAAAACTAAACCTTTGGCAAAAAAAAAAAATAAGACAAATAAAATCACTTTCTTTGCAGTGAAAAAGGAGACTGCAGACTAATCCTGTGGTTCCTGCAGGCCAAGAACAGAACGGAAGATTTCATATTTCTTCTGGCATTTTTATTGCATTGAAGTCTGTGTATGAAACTGCTTTTGCTGCTATGTGTGGTCCAGATGTTTTGGAGAGCTTCAGTCATATCCAACAGTAACGTGTTATATCCTGGCTGGGATAAGAGTTAACTTTCTTCATATCAGTTCATAGGGTGCTATGGTTCGTGTTTGTGACTAAAACAATACTGATAATGCACTGATGTTGCAGCTATTGCTGAGCAGTGTCTGCACAGCACTAAGGCCTTTTCTGTTCCTCACTCTGCCTATTCACTGGATAGATTGGGGATGCACAGTAGGTAGAGAGGGGACACAACCAGGCAGGTCACCTGAACTAACCAAAGATGTATGTCATTCCATATTGCAATAGAAAGGGCAAAGAGGGAGTTAAGGGTGTTTTGCCCAGAAACTAGCTTGGCCTTAGTCTACCCACAGGAGGTGATAAGTGATTGCCTTTGCCTTACTTGTTTTGGTTTCTTTCTCTCTTTCACTCATCCTTCACTTATTAAACTTTTTTTTTATTACTATACTGATCCCCAGGTTTTCTTGCTTTTACACTTCCTTCCCTCATCCCCTGTTGCAATGAGGGGGAAATGAGTGAGCAGCTGCATGGTGCTTAGCTGCCTATCAGCATTAAACCACCACACATAGAGAGAACTGAAATAAAAACATAATTTTAAAAGTATTGTGGGCCATACAAGAATCTCTTTTTGAAAAAAGTAATTTTCTGAACAAAAAATCAGCTGCCCAGTGGTGCAACAGAACTTTAACATAACCGCATCATGTTAGTTTTGAAAAGGAAACGGACTCATTAGAAAGCAGACTATTTGTTAAAAAGAAAAAAAAGAAAAAAAAAAAGAAACTCCAAAACTTAAAAGTGAATAACACTGGTTTTCATTCTTTAAAGGTTAACATAATTCTAGGTTGAAAACAAAAATTAAAGCCACCCTGCATAAAAATATCCAAAAAGGATTCAAGTTACAAGACACAATTAACTTGTGAAACTCATTACCATGTAATTGTAAAGGAATGAACAGTTGCTTAAAAAACTAGCAATATTAGGTACAATAAATCAATTCAATATTATTAAGATAGATGGATTATGTTCATAAATATTGTGACATTAAAATGTTACAATCTTCAGAGTAATTTTTAGCTGCACTTTGGATGTAGGTTTCCCATTTTTCTCTTCAGCAGAATATCTTAAGCCCAATCCTATCTTGCCATTGGAAGTTGAGCCTCTATTCTACATGCTTAGGGGCACTATGAAAATGATACCTGCTTTACGTAGCACAATTAGGGTTAGCCTTTTGTGCCAAATTTTAATTGAAATTACAATAAATAAATAAAAAGAACAGTTTTAATTTAAATAATGATTTTACAGGAGTAAAAGCCTTCTTTTTAGAAAGTTAAATTTGAGCCCTTCCAAATTTTAATAGGTTGGAGGAAAATCAAACTTTGGGTTTTGAAACAAATAGCCCTATTCTTCCAAAAGGCAGCACCCAGGCTCAGAAACAGATGTCTGCACATGTTGGGTACAGCTAAAAATGGTACCATCCTGAACACAACCTCACTTGAAAATAACAAACAAGAAAAACAGATCCTATCCCGCCTTGTATGTGTGGCAGCCTTTGAACATGTGCCAAGTTCAACATTTTCTTTACACCACTGCTGTGATCTCTTCCACCCTGGCACACTGGAAGGGATCAGCAGCTCTTTATCATCAATGTCCCTCTCCCACCAGCCGCATCCTCTCTGGCCTTCTAGTGACAGAGGGGAACCTTCTATCCAGTACAAGAGGTATAGTTGGTACAAAGCCAATGCCACAGTTATATTCACAGTGTGCTATTATGCCCAGTCAAAATGTTGTAACAAAATGTTTTCCCACAAAAAAAAAATGCCAGTTCTCTGGCCTTGGCACACTCCTGTAGAGTGTCTGATCTTGACAAAACTCCAGCAGAAGCTGGCAGACAGGCTGACCACTTGGCTGTGACCATGTCATCTAGCTCTGCAAGACTTAATTCCCCTAGAAAGCTTTTGCTGACGTCCAAGATGGTGTAAGAACCCTGTCTATAAGCCTGCTTATGTCTCCCTACAGCCAATTCCCCAACATCTTGGTGGACTTCAGGGATGCCTGTGCATTTAGCCTGGGAGCCTAGCAGGTGGCGAAAAATAAGTGAAGACACTGAGGATCCTGGAAAATAGCCCCAGAGCTAATATTTGGTTATACAATGAATCAAACATCAACATAATTACTTAGTCTTTTTTTTTTCTTCCACATTTCAAGTAAGATTTTTTTATGGATATATATTTTATTTTATTTCTGATCTTTTTGTACTCATAATATTTAATGCCATTTGTTGGTGACAACACATAAAGTACATGCTGACCACAAAGACAGCACAAATACTGTCAGCATGTACCACGAGCTCTGGTAATGTGAATTTTCAGTGCAGTGTAAAATGAAGTTTAGCTGCTAAAGTGTTTGGGCAATATGACCAGAATTTTTTACTCTAAGATTTTAACCAAAATATGAGGGGAAAAAAAACTAATAGCAAAAAGAAAGTCATCTTGCATCCAATATTTTGAAGGAGAATGACAATGAAATCTACCAACACCTAGAATATACAGCAATAGCCTAAAGTTGATATGATTAACCTTGCTTAATATGTAGTAAAATACTTTGAAGTATCTTTTATCACCATGTCCTGTTTTGTCTTACAGAGAAGATTATATTAAGAAATGCTGAAGTGCATATTTAGCTTTAAGAACATCCTTAAGCCCCTTAAAAGCAAAACCCTTAAAATTAAATAACTGTTTGGAGTAAATAAACTGAATGGAGCAGTGTGGAAATTACGTGGTTTTGCATGATGTGGTACATTAAAGCCTTAAGGGACCACTGAAGTCAATTAGTGCAAGGAAACTAAATCCTCCCAGTTATCAAAACAGGTTAACTGCTCAAAAGCTTTGTCTTTCTCTTTGCTTCCACCAGATGGTGGTATATTGCAAAAAAAAACCAATCCAAAACCAAAACAAATAAACCAAAAAAACCAAACCATGAAAACTGTTTTTCCACTCATTACCTAAAAGCACTGGAAATACATTAGTATGGTGACTTTTCTTCTACTCTGTTCATTATCGTTTCAGATGTCAGATAGCTCATTTTCAACAGATTAAGTAAAAGATATATTTATAATTTTTTTAACAAAATAATATATTTCTATCACACTTCAGCAGTGATTCCTGACTACACTGTTTTCATCTATTTCTTCTTAGCAGAGTCTACTAGCTGTATTTTGGTCTCTGTCTTACCTGTAATACTGGTGCACCTTTCTGGTGGATTAACCATAAGGTCCTAGGCATTCCAAGCTAAGTACTTAGACTGTAGATATCATGATATAACTCCTGGATGTTCTGAGTGCTTTGACATCAGTTAGAGAAAGATTTAACTTTGACTTAAATGTAGACCTTGGCTTCAATGCAGGAAGCTTCCCACAGATTCTGAAAGAATTATTTCAGCTAACAGGTGAGCACATGTATAAAGCCACATCAGCATTCCCAGTACCTTCTAGAACTGAGTAACTCAGTAGAAACAGTGAATTTTGAAGCTCTCACAGGGTATGGGTTTTTCTTGCAAGAGCCATGGGTACTGGTGCCAGGGGCTGTTGTGACTCAAACTTTATTCTAGCTAGTTAATACTCTTGCGCTTCATCTCCAAGTATTGTGGTACTGAATTGCAATCAGTATACGCAGACATCTTGTGGTATTGAATTACAGTCAGTATATGCAGACATCTAAGTGTTTACAAACGAGAAAGAAAAAATGCTGAAGGGCTTTCAAACCATTGTATTCTCATCAGAGAAAACAGTGACTTTTTTCTTTTGGGAAACTGTTATTTCATCATTTGAAATGAGTGGAAGCTGTACATTACTGGTTTTAACAAAGGAAAAACTTAAAAGGCAAAAGTAATGTTGTTTTCTACACTTTATTCACTGTGTTTTCTCTAGGCAATGCCTTAATATGCATTCATAAGCAAAAGGGTCCAATTTGCTAATCCTTAAATTCCAGAGGCTGAGCTTGGGGACCCTGGGAATATGATGCTTAACACAAGTCCTGACACTCCACCCTGAGCTGTGATGATGTGAAAAGTAAGCTTCAAGCCTGGAGCAGGACTATTTGTTAATTATCCTCTGTTCATGTGAAAGTCCAAACCAACATACATAAATAATCTAGTTCTTAGTCTCTCTGTGGCCGTACAATATTATAGAATATATCCTTTGAAACAAAAATTTAATCATTAATAGTTATTCCACACTGCAATTTTTTTCAACACTTCCTTATGTAAATTGCCTTTGAGACTTTCTTTAGCTGCAGATACATAGCACACTCATAACCACATGTTAACATTTTCTATCAGTTGTAAGAATCTAATTTTTAATTCACTAAACTTACTGCTAATATTTTGCATTATCTCCATCTTATCCGAAATGTTATTTTTCTTCCCTTTTAATTTCCAAAATATTTCCTTAATATTTGATAGTTCTCTCAAACATTCACTCGGTAAATATCTCATATGGCACTGGAAATATCTATGACACCAGATACTAGGACTAGTAAAGTGATTATTACTTCAAATCTTGCTTTATTCTTTTTAACTTTTGTTTCAGGAAACTGGTTCTTTTGCTGGCTCATATTTTTTGTCTGATGGTGATAATTATGTAGGAAGAAACTGCTCTCTTTACAGACTCAAACGAAGATTCATCTAGCATCTTTGTACCACTGGAAGCTGGAGCGTCTAGCCCCAGGTAGATTGTTTACAGATAGATAATTCCTGATACACGATTTCTTCCCCAAAAGTGCCTCCCTCTTCATTAAGCTTGGAGGAAGGCTGCATAACTAGCTGAGACCTAGATGTCTGACTTTCAGGTGCTTACAGCTACATGAGATGAATTCCACATGAAAAGTCTCTAATACTTGCCAGCCTAAAATTGTGAAATATTGAACTCAGTGAACTGGATGATGCTTTCTATTCTTACTGTCTTTTGTGTTACATCACATCAGATTTCATTCACTTTCAATTCTGTAGTATCTCTACTTTTGCAATCCATACAATAATCAAAATGCTTTTAAGGACTTACAGAGGAAACTTCATTTTGCTGAGTAGTACTGATCTAATTTAGAATGGGTCAAGTTTCTAGAGACTAGCTAAAAAAGAAATATAAGTACAGTAGGATACTCACAAATCATTTACTTTTCACATAAAAGAAGATTAGACTCTGGCATGTGCACTTCCACCTTCTGCTGCTGACTAGGTGCTACTGCAATAGGAAAATTGAAATACTGGTTCTCACAGTTTTGATTTCTGCAGTTGCAGGAGGACAGGTAAGAGCCTGCTGTTTCTTGTTCTTGGAAGAGGACAGATGTAAGCTTATTGTATCAAAAAGATAGCAATTTTAAAGGATGACAACATATTTTTAAAGACATTTATGTTACGTATAATTGCTCTCTCTGCCCCTGGTGTTTTGGGATTTTTTTCCTATTTAGCTTTAAATGAAACCATTTTTTCCCCATATTTTGTTTGAGTCACGTATGCTATCTCATCCAATCATCACTTCAATCTTCTTCCCTCCTACCACCTCTGCAGTATCTGAGGGGTTTGTATATGTCTATTACTTTCTAAGAAGACTGGGGCTTCCCTGTCAATCACATCTTTTCCTCTTCTCTCACTACAGTTTGTGTTCAGTTCAGATCCAGTGTGACTGTACAGGACATAAAATTGATTTTGTGAATGTTGGAAGGTGACTATCAGGCGTACTACCTAGTTGTGCTGCTCACATACATACTAGATGAGGTCAGCTACGGGTCATTGTTATAGCCAGCTCTGCTAATGCACAGCAAAAGTTATAAAACTATCAGTATTATTTTTACACATAAGAAAAGCATAGACATTGATTTTTTTTTTGGCCAGAAAAATCAAGTACATCCCTGAAAAGATCTTCTTGTGATAAGATACAATTTAACAGACATATGGAAGAGGACAATATGTACATTGTCTTCATATACAAGTGTGTGCTTGTATCATAGAATCATAGAATAGTTAGGGTTGGAAAGGACCTTAAGATCATCTAGTTCCACCCCCCCTGCCATGGGCAGGGCCACCTCACACTAAACCATCTCACCCAAGGCTCTGTCTAACCTGGCCTTGAACACTGTCAGGGATGGAGCATTCACAACCTCCCTGGGCAACCTATTTCAGTGCCTCACCACCCTAAGAGGAAAAAATTTCTCCCTTATATCCAATCTAAACTTCCCCTGTTTAAGTTTTAACCTGTTACCCCTTGTCCTATCACTACAGCCCCTAATGAAGAGTCCATCCCCAGCATTCCCATATGGGAAGGCTGCTATGAGGTTTCCACGCAGCCTTCTCTTCTCCAGGCTGAACAGCCCCAACTTTCTCAGCCTATCTTCATACAGGAGGTGCTCCAGTGCCCTGATCTTCCTCGTAAATGACACTTATATGTATACTTATATATTAGGAAAGTAAATATTGTCCATTTATTTGGCCTTTTACCTTTGTCCCTAAACCCTTTAAAATGATTTTACAAAACTGTACTGTTTAAGTATGCTTTAGATTTCTGTATTATCAGTCTTAATGAATATCTATAATGGTGAATCTGAATAATCCTTTCTCATTCACACCTGCTGCCAACAACATTTTCTTGGTAAAAGTTCAGCTAAATAGGATGAGTCAGAGGGACTTTCAGTATCTTCAAAGGGGCAGATGCACTTCTAGCAGAAAAGCAAGAAGTGCTTAAGTGAACAGAAATAAGGTTTACAAGCACTATGCTTGAGATATTTTAACACTCTAAATAAAGACTTTACTTTTCACAGTAAATGTCAGCTCTTTCTTTCACATTAAGACATGCCTTGGAAAGTTGTGCAAATAGTACATTATGTTCCTTCACACACTACTGAAAGATGCTAATAAGGCATCAAAAGTGTTCTAGCATACCATATCTTCTTTTGCACTCTGAGTTGAATACTCAGAAGAGAGCTTGTTTATAATCTATATCTGTTCAGGTCACAGAAACGTAGCTTTCTGGACCAGGTCAGAGGACCATGAATTGCAGTAGGCTGTCTAATTTGCCACAATTGAGATAGATACATGAAGAAAAACTAGTTTTTGGGAAGAGCAGTTCTAGATTACTTTCTTTAAAAGAATATCCATTTCTGGAGCTTATCTCTAAACTTTTATCTGTGAAACCTGTCTGACAAAAGCTGCTGTTCCCAAAGCCACTTACTGGTCTTACACTGAAGGAGAAGTTTCACAGAGATTCAGATGTCTTTCATAGGTACTTTTTTTCCCCTCAAAGGATATGACAACACAGGGTTCACAAATGTAGACTTACAGATTTTCTCTGCATGAAGGATAATATCAGCAATTCCCCCATCATTTCAGTTTCTGGACACAGTGAGTTGGCTCTTAACAGATATTTTACTGCTCTTTTTCTGTATTATTAACATTCAAAGGAAATCTGATTTAGAGTGCTGACCATACAGAAGTCACAGAGGTTTGAACCCTAAAGACTTACACATTTTGCTAAAGTGAAGGGACTGGAATATTCTGCAACCACACACCCTCATTTGACCTTTTCCAGTCCCTCCAATTATAAGAGCATTCTATCTGAAGAAGAGCAACAAACCAAAGCCTTGTAAACAGAATAGAATGGGTAAGAATGGAAATACAGAGAAAAAAAAAAAAAACAACTACACCAAAAAAAAAAAAAAGGAAAAAAAAATAAACAAAGAAAACCTAGATTTATTCTTTTCAACTTAACAGTCTTGTTTGCAGCAACACTTCAGTTAAGCTTTTATTACCTAGGAATAGCTTGTATTGGAACAGTCTCTGGACATCATTGTCCTCAATAATATACAGATATTTAACAAAGATATTCCTTAGACTGCTCAAAGAAGAATTTCCTTACTTTACTTAAGTAATAAGTATATACTTAAATAGAAACAAGAAAGTCAGAAACAGATCCTATTTAACTCTTCTAAACGAAGGTGAATTTTTTCTAAAGCATGATTTCTTCTATGCTACACAGTTATGTGTTACACAGTGTCAGATATTAGTGTTAGATATCAGTTTTAGATATTTCTATAATTCAAAATACCTTTTTACTATGTAAAACCCATAAAACCTGAGGTATTACCACATACAATCATGAGAGATAATGAAGCCTATAAAAAATTATTTTCTATTTATGCTTTCTTAGATCAAACTCTTGTGTGAAATAGGGAATTACTTTCAATTCTTTCTCCCTGTCTTTGTTTCTTTGAGGGTGTAAAAGATGCAAAGAGATGGATAGCTGAGTGTCTTTTTTCTGAAAAAGAATGTTTTGCTACACTTCCTAGATATTATCAGAGCATGAATGGTACTGAGGATTGAATCAGGGGTATGGATAAGCTCCATGCCAGCATTCAAAGCAATAGATCTGAATTCTTAAGCTTTTAACAGTGTATAAGTTTTTAACAATATATACACCTTAGCCTCATATGACATAAAAAATAAATAGCAAATCTATATTTAAGAGCTTGTGGGAAGAAATCTGTACAACTACAGGCTAATGCAATTTTAGCATAATTTAAGGCTTTTGATAGAAAATTTAACTAGATACACGTAAAATAGAATAAAATTCAGTTCGTATATGATTCAATAGCTTTCTCTAATAATATTTTTTTTAATACATACTAAATGCAGTAAATGTAATTTATTTAATTTCACTAATATTTGAATCAGCTCTATTAAGGAGGTTCTTAAGTGAAGCAGTGTAAATAGCAGCACAAGAATCTGAATTAGGACAAGGAATTGGTTCTATGGTGGATGAGAATGAGTACATCAGAGTTGGAAAAAATCAAGGGATACTAATAATTATATTCCTAAAAATTAAAGATTCACTCTTTTTTGAATACTTTCATAAATTGGAATAAATGATCTGACCAAAATGAAAAACAAATAAACACACAAAAAAAACAAAACCGGGGGAAAAAAAGAAATTTATCTTATCTTTATCTTATCTTCTTTTAACAGATAGCATGATCTATATTGATGTATACACACATACAAATGTAAGTTTCTAGTTACATTTCAAGAGTGACATGAGCTTTTGCTTTATGATAAGGCCCTCTCCTTGGAGCTGAGTTTTCTTCTGTTCTTTTTCATAGCCCTTAAAAGGTCTTTCTTGCCTCCTTCATGGATACCACAATGTCTTCTAATTCTGAGACCAGTGTAAGAAAATGGTGTTAATTTGCTCAAGACACAGATTCAAACCACAAACCTTCTCAAGGCTGGGCAAACTGATGTTGATAAACCCAAACCGTTAACAGCAATCTGTATTTCTGCTCTACTCAGTACTGATATTCCTGGCTCTGCACAGCTTACTGTATGATTGAACTCACTGTGGTTTGTTTCACCCGTGACCCTTGCCACCCACTCTTACCTTTTCCTGATCAGCTTTATTTAGTTGTTCCAGTTTCAGCTTAAAAACTCTAAATTTGAAGCCTCTCAGTTTCAGGCTGCTTTTCATAGTTCAAGGGAAGTGTTGGGAATGGGTGTCACATGGTTGTCCTTGCTGTCCTCTGCTGGGAACTCTTATTTTTTTCTTCCAGAATATCCTGTATCTTCTAGTTCATACAGGCTATGTACACTTTAGTCAACTAACACGGATGTAGCAAGACTTAACTCAGTATTAGATTCCCTTTCCTCCCTTCTCCTTGACTTTCCCCTCCTTTCTCCCTCCCTCCCTCCACATACATATGACCCATGCCTCAGCCAGGTCTGACGCTGTTTGGATGGAGTCAGACAGAAGGAATATTCAGTTAACATCTTCCCACATTTTCTCATTAAGTCCCTTATCTGCCTGTAGCTTCTTTCCCATTTGCTTATTCCCTTACAGCCCTTTTCAGGTCATCTCTCTTAACACTGAAATCTGCAAAACCACAAATGTAAAGTGGAGGTACATGCAATGTTTATTTAAAATAAAAATGTTCATAACTCCCTAATACTCCATGGACAAGGTCTTGGAATAGTAACTCTTAACTCTGCTATTATGAAAAAAATGTCTTCAGTAAATGGAAACTTTTGAGGAGAATGGAACTTAAGTATTCACCAAGGATATCAGCTTCAAAACCAGCTGCAATCTTAATACTTCAGTGCCTTCTGCATAATAAAGACAAACATTTAGATATTTGTGTCCTTACTTGTTATTTCTGCAGCAGATGGCGGAAGTAGCATACCTTAGTATTCTGTAGTTACATATCCCCATAAGTTATACTTCATTTGTTAAAAAATTCAGAATAACTTGAATAAACTCTTCATTTGTGGCCATATATATACACATAATTTTGCTCTGTGTGGCTTTTTTTATTATTATTTCTTTTTTTATAATGAACAAAATGCACGTTGCCTGCTTTTTTTTAAAAGATCATTAAATAAGATACCAAAACACAACTGCAGTATATATGCTACACAACTACTGTAAGGATTTTGCAGTACACAAAAATAACCAAGAAATTTCATTCATGCAAGAACTACTAAGTAAGTTATTTCTAAGACCTTCTTTATACCTTCTATAAAAGAGGAAATCTTTACTTTTTTTTAGGAGGATTTTTTTAAGCATACGAATTATTCATTGAATCAACTAAATTGAACTTTTGCATCTTAACAAAAAGCTTCAATATTAGATTCTAGCAACAGTTGCTTTTAAATGCATAGAGAAAATATGGTTAAAAAAAAAAAATGGAAAAACCACACAACTCATTCCAGACAAAATTATTTCCAAGTCATTCCCAAGTCATGTTGCTCTGTGACAACTTTCTTTAAGAAAATAACGCACATATTTGTTCTCCTTTCTTTTTTTTTTTTTTTTGGTGCATACATTTCTTTTAGATGAGCTAAATATTGATCGGGGTGGGGAGGGAAGAATCTTAAATTCAAAAATATGGGATTATAAAAATCTGTTCTGCAGCTTGGATTTTTAAATAATGAATCAGAAAAGCTGCAGTAATGATGCCAAGCTTGTCTTTTAGAATATTTCCAGTCTATCTTCAAGATCATATTCACTGATGTACAAACCCAACAGTTTTTTCATTCACCTATTGCTGACATTTTTTAAGCAGCTTAGACATTACATCTGGACTGAGGTCCTCAGGTTGCTGGCAGTCATTTAAGAGAGCAATGTATAGACTATCTGAGAAGCCCCTTATATACACATAAACGAAACTTATCCTGAAAAAGATTCCTACAATGGAACTTCAAGAAACAGCACTGTAACTTTTGAGACAAAACAGACTGCTACTTGTCCTGCTGGGACCTCAAACAAATACTATTCCTTGCTAATTCAAGTTCAGTTAGGTATAGTCCTATTTTTCCTTCTGCATGAGACGTGAGGCGTCTCCTGAGCCAACAGCTGAACACTGCCATCTACTTAGGAAAAGCAAATCTTACTTGGGCAACTTAAAGCTCCTGAAGGCTTCAGGTTTCTTAATAGCTGACACTCCTTTGAAGGAGTTCTTGAGTGGCTCCCAGGATGCCATTCCCCATATTGCCACCTCATAGGAGTCCTTCAGCCAGCCAAAGCCTGCCTACTAATGAGGTGCCACAAAGTTCTTTCTAGTCTACTCTCTGATTATTAGGTCTGTCAGGCCTATCCAAGAATGATGGATCTGACAAGTTTTAAAATGAGATAATCCACATTGTGCTTTTGTGTGTGTTTTAATGTGACACCTACTAGATTCAAAAGATTGGATGAGAATGTCAATTTTTCAGTAGAAATGAATAAAAGCAAATATAGTTTCACTTCTTTTGTCAATAAAACTTAAAAATGTGATTCACATGTTCCCTGGCATTCCAGAAAATAAAAATAGTTTTGTCTATTTATTACTTTATTTAGACGTTAGGGGGATTTACTTATCTGTTTACTTATTTATTTATTTGCAGGTTTTCTCAGCCTTATTCATGACTTCTGAATGTTTGAATTTGGTTGCAATGAAAATCTCATTCCCCAGGTTCCCTGTGAAGACCAACCCCTTCCCCTACTTCCTTTGCTTCCTGGACAGCAAGGTACAAGTTCTGACAACAGTGACGTCACAGGAGTCAGTATATTTTATTTTGCAGGTTCTCTGCAACTCTTGTTTTATGACTGCCTGCAGTAAGCCCAGTAATTTAGATGTGGAGAACGTCAATGATCAGCCTAGAACCTTGGGGAATTTCAGAAGAACCTGCTTCTCTTTCTGCCCTCCTGCACTCAAGTATTATAGTGATGGCTTGTGTGTTCAATTTGATATTGCATAGTGCAAACTGATCACTGATCTTGGAGAAGAGGAATACAGATCAAGACCAAATTGTCATGTCTCCATTGCATGTTCGGAGTAGTGCATGAGGCATAGCCACAGTCATACATCACATAATTAAATCTCTTTCAATCTGCAAAATTCACATTTCATTCACTGTGTTCACACCAAAACCATTAAATTCTGATCTAAAACACATAATAAAGTTTCAACTCGTACTCAAGAAGACAAAACAGCAAATTTTGTAGTACACCACAAGCAAGACTCAGGAAAGATGAAGACTTACCACCACACTTAACCTTGAGAACACAGTAATTATTATTTTATGGGTTGTTTTTTTTTAAGAAAAACTAACAAATATATGCATCAGAAATGATAAAATCATTCATTTCTCTAGGATTTACTTGTATAAGGCATTGGTAATATTATGGATGATAGCTACTAAAATATATAAAATCAAATTAAATCTCAGTTACATTTAATTCTACATTAGAAATAGCTAAGAGGTTTCTGCAATTGCTCTGTATGACAATATCCAATATTTTAGGAGTATGAGAAATGATTAAGTATAAAGTTTTTGAATAATTGGTATAATTATTCATCTATGAACTTCGTAGAAACATCAGCAATGGAATAGGTAGGAAAAATGTGTTCCTCTGCAGAGACAGACAGCAAATGTCTTAGTAATTGCCTTTATAAAACAAAATTGTTCATATTAAGATGCAGTTATTTAAGCCAAGGTAGCAATCTGAGTTAATGGTCTTCAAAACAGCATTTTAAATTTAAGGCAATTATGAGCTTCAGAAAAGAAGAAAATGAAAAAAAAATAAAAGCACTACCTAAATGTAGGAATCTTTACATATTGTAAAAGCCTGTGCTGGCTTGAAGTTTGTTCAGCACCCATTCCTGCTATGAATACAACATTAATTTTGAAAGATCCCACAGAAAGAATGTGTGAAATAGAGACAAATATGTATAAGCCTGCTGTTTTTCACTTGTTTGGGGTTGGGGGGCCTGGGGGGGTTTGGGTTTGTTGTTGTTGTTGTTTTTTCCTGCTGTTATCTAAAAAGGAGGGCTAAAAGCTGTAATTCCACAGCAGTGAGGTCATCAGGACGTAAACACAGCTAGAAATGAGAAGGGCTTTCGAGAAAATAAGGATGTCCCAGACCTCAAAATATCCCTCTAACAGCTCTGCTTACATGGGTTAATCATATAGTTTGTGTTTTCTAACATCTTTATGCTTCTATGCTTGCTTTTCCCCAATCAGCTAAAACGCCAAGTTTTGCTTTTCCATCTTTACTGACCATGTTACAGTTATGGACATTGTTTCCTCCTCTAATTAGGACAGTCTTTCACTCTTGATAACATCCTCTGGAAGCTTCCTGAACACCTCCATCAGAAGCTAGAGAAAAATGAACAACCTACCCCCTCCAGTCACACACAGTAGCTGACCCTGTGTGGATTCACATTGTGCTGAAAGCAAATGGGTTATTTTAAGCCATTTTCAGCCAGTCTGTCTGGCTAGTAGGCTAACTCTGCACTGCAAGGAACAAGTACACAGTCACAGTATAAACCTCGTTTCAGTGTGGAGCATTACATGAGGATGGAATGGCTACCCATCATCATTTGAGGTCCTCTGCCATCACCCTGAGTATCTAAATCACATCCAAAACATGAAAGGGTGGGCTTTTTTTTTTAAATTTTAACATTCTCTATCACATATCAACCACATTACCTTACCCTATTTTTTTTTTATTCTTATGCTCTTAAACTGAACATAAGAGCAAAATATCATGTCAATCCATTTATGTTTGTCTTACTCTTCCATGTTCTCTTTGAAATCATGATCTGAAATTTCTTTCCTTTCTTCCTTATATATTGCTAGCAGTAAATTTTGGGATAAACTCTGTTCTGCTTTGTTATTTCAGACCAACAGGTAATTTAGAATTTAAAGTGCTCATAACCGGACTAGGGAGCTAGTAGGTTTGTTAGAAAGAGAGATGTTTCTTAGTCACTTGAGAGCATCCTGTGTCTCTGGTCTAATACTATGACTGTTTCATAAAAAAATAATGGGTATGAATCTACTAGAACCTTATTTAAGCAAAACCCTTAAGAACATTAAACATTTAAAACATTGAGACCAAACATGTTTAAGTGCTTTCCTGTACTCAAGTCATAATGACTATTACAGTTATTAGTATATGCTCAGTTATATCCTATGAGCACATGCATTTAGTGGCTACTGAAGAAATAAACTGATTAATAACATTTGCAGTGAGAAAATAAAATATAATTAGCTCTCATATAGTAAAAATACATTTTACTGTGAAAAAAATCCAACATCTCTCTCACGTAAGAGAGTTGGTATAACCACTGGTATAGGTATGTTTTTTCTATGCATATTCCTGTATATGTTTAATAATAATTGACAGAAAACCTGACCTGTGAGAGGATGTGGAAATTCTCTGAGTGGTTGTTTTGTTTTTGTTTTGCTTTTTTGTTTTGTTTTTCTGACAGTCTGTTGGAACACCATTGCTTTGAAAAAGTACCTCAAACAGAAAACAGGTAGGTTTTCAAAAGCAATGCCTGACAGTTTTTGCCTCCTGGTTTGAGCATCCAGGCTTTGTGGGTCTTAGACTATCCCTCTATTTTCACTGTTGTTGTGACCCCCAGTTCTTTCAGGCTGTTTTCTTCAACACTGGAACCTGGATCATTGGGATTCTGAGTTTTATGTACACATCACAGACACAGAGATGGAAAATGTGCTTCAGGTGGCATTTGATTCCTCATGGCTTGAAAACAAACTTTTCCATGCTGGAAGCTTCCCTCTCAATCAGCTTCCATGACTGCCTTTAACCCCTGACACTGCCTGGTTTTATTACAAATATAGAGAGGGAGGGAAAGGAAATGCCTTTTAATTGTAAGTAGTTAAAGATGCTTTAATTTTAATTCCACTTTTAAATCTCTCTCTCAAGTTTCCCATATAACCAGTTTAGTATCTTAACAGTGACAGCACAGGAGCATAAATCAGCTTTTTTATTTTTTTTCTTTATTTTTTTTTCCTGAGCATTCATTCATTAGGTAAACACTGTAAATTCTTTTACTGATTTAATAAACTCTTTTCATATTTAGTCAGTGATACACAAGACTCTAAAGCAGGGTTTGTTCTCACTAGCATATTTTCTTGAAGTCTCATTTATGTATCGTTTTCTTAAATTATGAATATTCAGTGGCAAGTTAAGAGTCAAAAAATAAAAATTCATTTACATGCAGGCTATTTAAAACATGAATTTTGAAACTTCCATTTAATAGATGATAGCATTTGTTTCTTTCCTTCGACCTAATCCCTAATAAATTCAACTGGCCAATATATAAAATATTGTGCTAGTTCTGACTAGTATATTATATAAAAATTTTCAAATGTATATATGAGGTGTTCCATTAGGAAATTGTAAGATTCTCAGTAGGGTTTATGAACAGTATCAATTTTACTTAGTTTATGTTGATGTGCTTTATAAAATAGGAAAAGACTACAATATTGTTGGAAATACACTGAAATCTCAGTTTTGTACAATACATCATGCTTAGAAACTAATTTATTTGCAAATGTATTGGTCCAATTAATCTCAAGTAGGAAAAATCACAATCAAAACAACAATTGCAAAAAAGACAGTTATGTTATCAACCTGATGATTTTCCATAATATATTTTCACACAAATATGATTTTAGATTTAAATAAGATAACCATAACACACAGTAACCTAGAAACTAAATATACATTTTTTTCTTCTGCTGCATCAGTAATATGAACTTCTTTTGAGTATGTATGGTCTTCTAGCTTTGTTCACATGTAGCTGCCGTTTCAGAATATAGGGATTTTTTCTTTTCATTATTTCCTTGTCTTGGCTTGAGGTGTCTAGATCAAAAGCATCTTGCTGAAGTAACTGTAGGATGCAAGAAGAGACGCAACGTTAACAGCTTTTTTGGTGATGAAGATTATAAATTCCTAGAAATTTTATAAAACTTTATTTTAACACCTGACACCAAGAAAAATCTTTACTACAGCAGTTGCAGGTTTTAAAAAAAAAATAATTAAGACACAAAACTAGGATCACACTAAAGATGAGCCGAATCCTATGGATGTGGCAATTAAATTCCATTAAAAGAAACAAGATCATTGCTTTTGCCTCAAGAGAAAACCTGTTATATTTCAGTCAAATTGACTGAAAACTTCCTAATGATTGTCACTCTATAATCACTCATTTAGGCCAAACACCTCCTAAAACACCCACTGCTAGCTGGTTTCAGCTTTTGAGCAATATTTTTATCTGCAACTTCCTACAGCTAAAAAATCAAAACATGTAATAAATAAGAAATTAAATAAAGCACAAGAAAGCAAATATTTTATCAGAATTTCTTATATAACTGTTATTTTGAGTTTTACTTGGAGTTTTTGAAGTATTTTGCTCAGATTCCGCATTGCTTTATCTGTTAAGATTTCATCCATTCTCTCACCATGTTCTTCCATGGTCAAGTACAGTCCTGGCTGAAAGGCATTAGACTGAAATGTTTTTTGTACTTACCCCAGTATTTCCTTAAGCAATCAAACTCTGTCACTCAATTACTTGATGAATGAGTGGTCACCTAAATTCTATTTAAATGAATTGAAAGACTCTCATGGTTGCAACAGACTTTGGAGTCAGTCCTGGATGAATAAGATCACAAGAACTTCCTTCATCACATAAATTGTTCATTTCAAGCCTTCTTCAAGCCTTCCCCAAGCCTTCTCCCTCTGGCTCTATCGCTTCATTTAGTGTGCCTTATAAACCTCTGCACTGCTTAAGCTGAGAGAGAAATATTTTGATATTTTTTTTCAATTTCACATGCAGTACTGTTAGGAGTGATTATTCCCAACCACCAGAAGAGGTGATGTAACTGCAAAGTAAGGAACTGTGATTATGTCATATGTGTTAGTGCATACAGTGAGTTCTGTGCTAGCTCCTTTTCAGCAATAAATGAAGAGATGAAGAGAATCCTCAAAAAACTCTGGTTCTCAAAGGTGTCACAGTCTTTCATAGGGACCACCCGAGCTAGTATGAAGGACTAAGAATAAGCCTGCAAATACAGAGCTGTGATTCAGCAAATAAAAGAGGATCAAGATTCAGCCAGACTGTCCATGAACCTGCAATAGCTGAAGAAACTGGCTTTACTGGGAAGTGCGTAGTGACATAAGAATAACTCTTTTCACTCTGCAAAGCAGCTTTTAGTGTAATATATAACACAAGTGGCTTGTGCCCAGTGCACCTCTGTATGATCACTGCACTGAGGTAAGTATCAGAAATGGACTACAAACAATCACTATTTAAGAACAACAATAGTTATACAACTACAATGTTGAATTCCAGGGTTGCCTTTAGGTGTGAGGAAGCAAAAATCAACAATTCCCTTGCTGGTTTCCTAGCAATAATAAGCCTATACTGCCTGGTAAAAGTACATGTATATGTGGGCATGTCCATGCATTCTGAACCCAGTTTGCCTTAGGGCCTTAAAAGTGTTTTCAGAAACTCTGCCTCAGTAAATCTGCAGTAACTTCATGTCTGTTAAACAGGTACTACTTTTGTGTTCTGGCATACATCTCACTTTCATGTGTTTGTTTTGTTCCTTGGAATGGGTACAAAGAGTGGGGAAGATGCATAATTGAGAATAGCTCTCATTTATCCATGAGTCAATATAAAAGAGACACTCAACTCATCAGAAACTACATTAATTCGCATCTCTTTCAATAAGAGGCATATTAGAGGTATTAGAGAGTATAAGAAACGGAAGAAAAGCTCAAGTAATATGATGGGTATCACATGGGTATGGGTTTTAAAAAAATCATTGCAAACTGAGCATAAGAGTTTAACACCAGCTGAAACATGCATTTATGACAGTTTGTTTTACCTCCCAATGCTGAAAGGTTCTGCTGTGGCAAACTTTTTGAAGTTGATATACTGTCAGCATTGCTTCCAAGCTGAAGCCATCCAGAGCAGCAGGAAACTGTCTTCCTGAAACGAGATCCTCTTCATCTACCTCTACTGTATCCCCCACTTGGTTGTTTATGTTGTTGACAAGATTGCAGACATTTAGCAAGGTCATTTTCCAGTAAGGAAGTTTTGCTCTGTTAATCTGGAAATACAAATACTTACTGTTTAATGTGTCGCAATGTTTTGTTTTGTTTTTTGTTAATAATGTGTAACAATCAAACATTTTGGTAGGAACAAGCTTGTGAGTCTGAAGTATTTTTTGCCTGCTCAGATTTTAGACAATAATTAGAGAGCGCTGAAATTAGGGCAACTCATTTATTAAATACACCAAGTCTGCTTCCCTGCAGCCTTACCCCTCAGGTAGATATACATGATGAAAAGCTAAACTGCTACCAAACCAGAATGGCAGCATTTCATAGACATTCTGCACAGGTGCAAACAAAAACACAGATGGAAATTAATATAATATAAATTCACAGGCGTAAATAAGGACAATGAATGAGTCAAACCCACAGGATAAATTCCCAGTACTAGAATCCAAGGTGGATGCCTGTGGTTAAGTAGATGCTCCTCCCCAGTTCAGAAAAAATACCAGTAATTTCAAAATTCCCTGATAAAAGGAATGGAGTCCCTGCTTCAGGGCAAGCTGTCTGATCAAGCTATGTCTGAAGTCATAGAATCTGTAAGCCCCAGGAGTTTTGGATACTGGAGAATCATGAGTCTGAGAGATGTGAATCAAAGGTCTATGGGCTTAGATGAAGATAGAGAAAAGATGAAAGACAGTTGTGTAAACAATATATTCCTGATTTGGTAACTGAACTGAAAAACTCAGACCAAATGTATTTAGGTGTTCCACCTAAGCAGACCTAACTCAGAAATGTTACAGAAAGACAAAAATAGAGAAACTTCACCATGGTTTGTCTCAAATTTACTTGCTCCAGTATATTCCATTATTGGGAAGACATTTAACTTTTAAACCCTTTTAAAAAATGTTGAGGAAAATAATTTTTACTTTTCACTGTTCTTTCCAAGCAGTTGTGGGAACAGTCTTTTTATTGATTATCAATAGAAAAAAGTAAGTAAAAACCTAATTCCTACCTCTTTGGCTGCTTTTTATGCCTTTGCTACTTTCTTGGTTCTTCCACTACTAATTATTTCTTTCAGATTATATTACTTTTAGTGGTGAGTATTGAAATCACTTTTCTTAAACTAGAACTGATGACAAAGTGATCTCCAAATGTCAAACAGCAAATTCGTATTTATTACTGGCAAAGGCTTCCATGCTGTGCCCATTAGGATTATGTTTAATCCATGAAATGAAATGTAATTGCTTCTTTTCCTGGCTGTACAAAGTTAAATATAGGTATTACATTAACAAATACATTGCCTTTTATATACTAATGGCATTAATTAAAAGTGTGGCTGCAGTGCTTACTTAGCTGAATGTTAGGTTGTTTCTTTAAAACACCTTCCTAACAAAGGGGCATTGCATACTGACTACACTTTACTATTTTTTGAGGGAATAGAAAGAAAATGAAGAGGAGTGAAGAACAAAACAAGAAAAGTTGGCATCACTATCAGCATTAGTTACAAAAAAAAGTCCCTTTTGGCCATAACCATTACTCCAATATATAGCTGATATAGCCATGCTTTTCAAAATCAGAATAATTTAGCCCTTTAATAAAACTTTGTGTTTTTAGATTTCTAACAAGGCTCAGAAAAAAAAAAAAAAGCATTATTTTGTTTTGAGGCTAAGAAGAAATCAAATCTCTGATCTGATTCAGAAGCTTGAAATTGGTTCTGTGTTTTTCCCTTTGACCTCATCTGTTGTCCCATCTAGATGCCCTAATTAGTCTACTGAATTATCTGAAAAGACGGGATAGTTTCAAAATAAAAATTAACCTCTTTGCAGAACATCTAGTTTAATTCACAGAAGTTAAACCTGCAAAAGGAACAAGCATCCACTGCAATGTCAGAATTCTCTTTGGTCTGTTTTAAAATACCTGTGAAATATAAAGGGAGCTTTCTGTAACAAATGAGCAGACTTTTCCAGGGCACTTTTCTCTCCTGGGTATGCTAAAGATATGGGAGTTAGCACTACAACAGCTACATTGCAGTGAAGAATAAAACCTAGGGTCAGTGATACATGATCAAGTGAGAGTTCTGAGATTAAAAAAAAAAAAAAAAAGTAAAAAAAAATTCCAGTGGATGAGAACAGAAGACAAATGGATAGTGAAATTTGTTATGTCTTCTTGCATTATTTATAGCATCTTTTTGATCTGAAGTTGCTACTTTATGTTAGCCTGGTGCATGTCTATGTTTAAATGAACTTTGTATATTAGTGAAATATTTAAACAGCAGGCTTCATTAGGAGAAACTGGTCTTAGCTGCTATTTATTAGACTAGGGGAAAAATTTTTGCAGTTCTGTCTGCAAGTATATTTGTTTGTTAAGGTATTAATTCCCATTAATACCACACATGTATCAGCCCAAAATATTCTTATTTGAGTACACCTGCTTCTGACTTACACTGCTGCCAGCTCACAGAATGAGTCTATAAAGCATTAAGAACTTCAGTCAAGAGTGAAATATTTTTTTAACTAAACATGGAGCTCTCTAGGTCATGTCCAGTCACTGAACAAGCAGCCATGATACTTTTTCACTCCACTATTACAGCAAGCATTACAATCAGACAGCTTTGTTTCACAGATAATTGGAAATCTCTGAGGCCCTTATCCTAAAGGAATATGTGAAAATGCAGTTTAAGATGACCGTAATCCAAATGTTCAGTTACATTTCCAATGTGTGATATATTCTTAATACAGGTCTAAGGAATACCAACTACAGTTGCTCAAGACATGCTTTGGAAAACACCTACACAACAGATCAAGGAACACATATCTGCCAAGACAGAACTAATTTTTTTTAAGATTATCTTGAAAAAGATTTGGGAATGATCTGAAGGAACAAAAGAGACTGCAGTATGAATCAGAATTTAAAAGTTATTAATGCTGAAGTGAATATGATATATGCAGTTCCATTGTTGAACATGCTTCTCAAATAAGACTCAGATACATGGTTTCCCACATCTCATATAACTTGAAAGATAATTTTAAATCATCTAAGAAACTGAAATGAGCTTGAGAATATTTCCTGCTTTGACAACAGGCTTGTCCTACGAAAGATTAGAGAATCTCTTTCCATTTCTCGTTAAATGATGCCCCTGAAAGTTTGCTTAAGACAACTTCTTACATTAGAATGCATACCACTCATGTTTGTTTTGGGCTTTTTTTTCCCAAAAAAAAAAGTTTCATTCTCTGCCTTTTATATTCTTTCCTTTATCTAGTGAAAGCAGATGAAAAGCCTATTCATAACCAAGTAAAACCCAAGGTAATGAAGTATCTCAATGGTTCCTTTTTGGAATAGTAGTTAAATTTTGTTCAGCATGTAACCATAATAAAAATATTCTCTGTCCTTAAGCAGATATGGTATTGAGTTATCTTACAACAATTCTTCTATGGTGTATACTAATATCTGCAAAAACAATGAATTTTTATGTGATGACTGAGTCAGGAAGTCAGTAACTACTATGCAGCTGTAACCTCATCTGCCTGTGACAAGAAGGCAAAACTCTCTGCGCGCATACAGTCAGCAATAGGCATCCTAGAACAGTAAGAAGCTCAGAGGATCCAAAATTTTGTTCTAGTGATGATATACTGTTCAAAGAAAACACCTCTTTTTTTTCCCTTTTCTCTCTCTCTCTCCACCCCACCCCCCACCCCAGCTTATATCAGCCTTGTTTGTGCTCGGGACATTCCTCATGGATGGTTTCAGGCAAGCATTTATGAAGCTGGGAATAGAGCTATTTATTTGATACAAAATAGGAAGAGCAGATAACTGCATATACATGGTACTTCAGGTTGTGTTGTCTTGCCAGATCTTCCAAATGCATCTTTGGGTTTTATCTTAGAGAAAAGACAAATCATTTTATCCCTGCTTTATCCCTGCATCTTCTTTGAGATTTAACAACAGGAAAGGGTAATAAACTGTATTAAATCATAGAATCATAGAAGAGTTAGGGTTGGAAAGGACCTTAAGAACATCTAGTTCCAACCCCCTTGCCATGGGCAGGGACAAATGTTGAAGACAGGTTGTAATAAGCCTGGACATACTACCTTAAAGTTGGAAAGCGATCCAGTATGAATACGACTTTAAAGAGAAGTTTGAAAAAGGCCATCAGGCACTGAACAGCTGTCTGTGAAGTCAAAAGCATATGGTAACTTTTTCCATAATATTGAATGGACTCCTGAAAGCTGCAAAAGGTGTGTGCTTAAACTCTAGCTGTAGTTTTGATATTATACTTCACAAGTCCCTATGTAAGATTTTTTCTGTCCAATACTACAACCACAAGTAATAATCCACTTTGCAGTTTTTTTGAGCTCAGCTTTCATAAACAATTTCTGTTCCCTTTTTTTTCTCTCTTTCCCCCTTTCCCCACCTTAATGTTATTTAAATTGTCTGAAGCTTCCTTGCTGCTTATTACTAAGTCAGTGTCAAAGATGTTTAATGTAATTCAACAGTAATTGCCCTCAACTGGAACCAGATCTCAGGCACAGTACAAAACAGTTATTACACGTACCATCAAATTTGTCTCTCACACCAAAACCATACTTTTGTTCTAATGAGGGTTAAAAGCTAGCAGAAAAAAAAAAAAAAATAATGGAATAATGGTATCCCTTTTGTAGAAAGCACTTAGGTACATTTTTTAGTGGTTCCACCATGCCTTACTCCGATGTCAAGAGACAATATATAGCAAACTAATGAATTCTAGGTGGTGATTTAAGCAGTAGAATGTAGAATTAAAGCAACATCTCCACCATGCACTTACTGCTTATATCAACTTCAGGTGTCACATGACTTACGGTATATACCACAAAAAACTTGAGTGCAACCTACACAGTGTAAAACGACATAAAAGAGTATTATCACAAACACCACTACATTATCAGCTGGTGCACTCTATGCATTTTTAGTTACCTGAGATTGTGCTCTGTGCTGAGAGAGAGGAAAAGATGGAAGTGGAGATTAGGTTCACAGTTCTACTGAAGTCAGTAACAGAAATACCAACAGCCGTAGGGTTTTCTCCAAGGCATACTATGCTTGGCCACACAGAGAAAGAACTACTTTTGTCAGCCTTCTAAATTTATATTTGTCTCAAGAAAAGAATATTTATTAATCTTTCTGTACTTTAAAGGAGCAAATGGCAAACAGGTTTATTTAGCATCTAAGGTTAATTACCGTGCCAGTAAGGAACATGGGAACCTAAGAACTGCCAGATCAGATCAAAACAATGTGTTTTCTGGCCTCATTATTCTCTTAGAGTCTTATTCTAGTCTATTCAAAGAATCCTGTGAAAAAGCTCACATACAAGCAAATACAGTAAATACGGAAGTCTTCAAGGCAGGTTTTCTTCCTAACATTCAACTAGTCATTGACTTACGAAATTTTTAGGGAAAAAATTTTCATTTCTCATTTTATTTTCCTTTGAATTTAACTTGAACTCCTTTAGAACAAAGGAATAAAGCATTCAAACTTAAGATCATGGCACTTGTTTCAGTGTTTGTTTTTTAATGTGTTGCTGAATAAATATTAAACTATATGTACCTTAGATCATTTGTGGAAAACAACACTGTTAAGAAAGTGTTTGTCTATCAGCCTGTTCAATAGATATGTGCAACACATGCTGCTTCACCTTGTCAATATGAGACTGGAACTGAATTTTTGTCTATTTGTATTAAATAACATGTACATTGTTCACAGTCTGGGGACTTGTCAAGGAAATGCCATTTATCGGATTAATATTTTCATAGTCAGGTCCCCCTGTTCCTGTGCTAAAACTGTGATTAAATTCTTAAACCAAAATCAGCATAAGTATTAACAGGTTTTGCATTATGACTGTCTTAGTTTTATATGCATATAGGAAAAATTCTGCATAAATATAGCACTTACAGATTTGATGCAAGGTTAAGTTAGCTTTCATCACACATAATGTTATTGGAAACACATTTCCTCCAACAGATTTACATCTCTGCACATAAGACAGTTTTGACAGTTTAATGAAAGAACCAGTGTTACAAGTGAGGAGCACTTTTAGTGTGTCACATCAACACCTTTAAATTTCCTTTGAACTGGAAAAAATCTTGCACCAAAGTAATGTCTAGCACTGAACTTTTTGCTCTAGACCATAGGTTATTACTTTGTGCAGAGACTTCTGTGTTTGTAATGAAATTCATTTGCTCTCTACCAGTCAGAGGAAAAACAATTACCTTTGATGTGTACATATTGGTCAATAAATCTGCTTCTAACGCTTTCATTTCCTCTTCTGAATCTGGGAATAAACCAGAAACATATGTTTATTATTTCATCATAAATTATGAACATTTCAAATTAGCATACAGAATTTAGATATATCACTTAGTTTTGAAAACTAACTGAATAAAACCCAAACAAATGAACAAACATTTTTGATAAAAACACAGCAGAGCGATCTACTGTGAGGAGTCTTCAGGCAGCAATGACACTATGCTAAAATAGATACTATCTTTTTA
Organism: Pezoporus wallicus; assembly: GCF_028554395.1. Classification (NCBI taxonomy): domain Eukaryota; kingdom Metazoa; phylum Chordata; class Aves; order Psittaciformes; family Psittacidae; genus Pezoporus; species Pezoporus wallicus. Next base: position 766,643 of record NW_026642361.1, read on the forward strand.
AAGCATGATCAAACTTACTGAAGTGAATGAATCAATTCAGTAATCTCTCTTCAGTGCAGCCCTTTCAGTAAACAAAACTGCTGAAATACTCTTCATTCAAAACTCAGTATGGGTTTCATAATTGCTATTTGTCACCTCTATTTACTTTGAAGATTTTGTATATTTATTTTCAAATAATATCTACTTAAGTAGCAGCTAAGTATTTACGTGAATGGCAGTTGTGATTACAGTACAGGATTTAGTCTCAATTATTGTTGGTTAAATTAAAAATATATTTACTGATATGAGGGAATTAGCTTCATCAGTTTGTGATACAAGCTTTTGACAATGCATACACCAAAAGAAAGTATTCTAACTTCAGATTTTTTTTACTAGTTTAATTGACCTTTAATAGCTCAGCAGACTTGCAAGATCTGTGATTTAATGAATAGGTTATAAATTGCTTTAGAAAAACAGCCACAAACTTTTCTACCTTGTGCTGTACAGAAGCAGAAGGAAGATTTGGCCTTGAAAATGTAGAAACAATCACAGCGCAAAGATAATATACAAACAAATCAGATAAGGCTTCAGACAAAACAGAGTTCTACACGGCTTTTAGCTTTCCTGGAATATCAGCAGTCCAAAGCCAAATGATACACTTTCTTATACTTTAAACCAAACTAAATCATAATCAATTCCATATTCATAGAAGTCATGGAATCATAGAATGGTTAGGGTTGGAAAGGACCGTAAGATCATCTAGTTGCAACCCTACCCTACCAGGGTCAGGGATGCCTCACCCAAGACTTATGTCACCCAAGGCTTTGTCCAACCTGGCCTTGAACACTGCCAGGGATGGAGCATTTATCACTTCTTTGGGCAACCTGTTCCAGTGCCTTACCACTCTCACAGTAAAGAACTTCTTATACCTAACCTGAACTTCCCCTGTTTAAGCCCACAGAATCATTGGATAAATTCTGCCTATGCCTTCATTCTGATAGCACAGAAAGCCAACCATTATATTGCTCTTAAAAACCAATCATGATCAATCTTAATCTTAGCACCACGATGTTTCTTCTTTGGGGAATTTTTCCAAAGTTTCAGTTATTATTCACCTTCTTCTAATTTTAAGCCGAATTTATTTCTAATTACAAATTTATTAATGGTTTGTACGTAACTTCCTTCACCATAAGTGATGTCTTTCTAATTGCGATATTTACCCAACTCATGTATTTTTGGAGAGCAATCACAGCCCTTTCTCAGCTCAGATTTTTAGGGTGTGCTTATGCAGCGATTACCAGATAAATACAAGATCATTCTGCCTTTTAGAAAAAAAAACCATTCCCTGGAAAACCAATAAATACTTCACTGAATGGCTATGCACAGGGCTACTAAACTCTCACCTGTTCTCCTCTTTTGTAATAGCACTGTATTCCCTAGCTCATCAGAGTGGCCCTCCTCTGTATCTGCTCTGATCTGAAGACAGCAAAGCATAATACAGCTTGGATCAGAAGCATCAGTACTTAACTACCTTAATGCTTACCATTAGCTACAGGAAGTAGCTCTCATGCATTTTTTTACTTTTTTTTTTTTTTATGGTTGAAAAAAATTAGTATCTCATAAAAAAAACAAACAAAAAGGTCAAGTCTTTTATCTCATTAGACATTTTCAATCACTGTGCTTCTGTTAAAAGGAAAATTAAATAGGTTACTTCTACTGCTCCCTAAGCTATTGCATTTTGTACTGTTGCACTGCTTCTCATTATTTAGATCATCAAAAACTTCTTGGCATTATGCTGACCTTCCTCTGTAGTGATGCTCCTGGTCACCGTTGCATTACCAGCACACCACATTCATTCACTTTTATTTTTTACACTGAAGTTGTTATTGAAAACATTAAATAAGGCTGGTTTGTAGATCAGTATTACAGCAAGCCATTAGCAACTAATCTCCACATTAATGCCTTTCAGTCCTTTCAGCACTACTGGTTGTCAGCATTACCTAATATCTTAACTGCTTTACCATCAGCAAAAGTTCTGCTGGCAACACAAGGTCACCTCAGCTGAATTTCAACTAGTGGTAGCAGCAGCTCCTGTGAATGGTGTCACACTGTGACAGCATCATGATTTGTGGTGTCCTGGGTCATACCAGCTGAGGACAATGAAAGTACTGGTCTGCTTAGCACCTGTTTTTTTCACGTTCCATAGAGGATGGAAGGTACCTTCAATACACCATCAAGGTAGGAAGACAGCTGCAGATGTGGTAGATAAGAATTTAAAAACATTTCAGTTGAGAAAAGAACTCTGGAAGACATTATTTAAGAGGCTGGTCAAGATCCCTCGAGTGAAGAATAAAGCAAAGCTTGGAGGAGAAGGGAACACATTCAGGCAATTCAGGAGTGAAAGAGGCAGATAAGGAGTAAAGGCATAAAAAGAGCAGACTCTCAAGACTCTTAGAGAGAAATGTAAAAAAGTCTGGTTATTATTGCTCATATTAGAGGGAAAGACACGGTTTGATGTCCTCTTGAGTAACTTGTTATTGATAAGATATACAGCTTCTATTAATATGTTCTACAGGAATAGTTACATTTTACAGTTACACACTTTCCCCTAAAGGCAAACATTTTCAAAAGAAAATTAAAATGTATTATCATTTTCTTTATGACGTAACTGTCCATATTTGTCAAAATTGATTTGGCCCTTCCACACAAGCTTCTCTATGGCATTTCTTATTTGAATATAAAATTTCATTTTCAAACAAATAAACCACTATGGCAATTACACCTACAATTTTGTTTCTGGGTGTTTTTATAAGCCTATTTTAATTTCACCTGTTTTGGTTTTTGGTTGGTTGGTTGTTTTTTTTGTTCGGTTTTTGGTTTTTTTTTACCTGCTTAAAAAGCTTTAAACATGGGCAGAAAATAATATTAAGTCTTGTCACTAAAATCACCAGCTCTCTACAATATACAGAATGATTGTTTAAACTGTGATAAAATGTAGGTATTATGTGTGTTACACTTTTTTTTTTTGCAGGGGAATACAAATTTCAAACTTTCATCTAATGTGCAGATTAGGAATTTAGAGTCCTCCTGACCACTGAGGCTGAAAAACCTAAGGTATTGTAAATTTACTCCTTAAATTTCATGGAGTTAGAAAATAAAGTAATTTGCAAGTTAGTTAAAATGGGATTTTAAAGCCCATTCTGCTTCATATCTGTGTGTGTGCACCTGTTTAATCCCACCATACCTATTTTTAGTTGTAAAGTCAGGGCATAAATGACACACTCTTAGCTGTGTCATTTTCCAAAGGAGCAGGCAATGTGTTTTAATGTATGGTTCTCTTATTTTTTTTTTTTTTTAAGGTTTCTAAAGCAATTGCTCTGAGATCAGAAATGCATTTACATTAACCTTCCTATTGTGTAATCTGCATCTGATTCATCATTTTTTGTCATAATTTCAGATCAGTTGCTAGCATTTTTTTCCCCAGGATACGAAAATTGTATTTCTGTTTCTGGAAGTTGACTAAAGTGCGTATATAGTTGGATTGGATTATGGTAGCTATTCATATGAGTTGCTGAAATTATAATTTCTAGGGCAGTTTGGAAATGCATGGTATTCAATAAATCGCAAATGAACCGACATAAGCGAGCAGATGGTCTAAACTGACTTATATTTCCCATGTCTAGTCTACCCATGGTACAGATGCTGTGAGGAGGAACGGTGTAGCTGAAGGGAGAAAGTATGACAGGTATATAAAAAAGCGATGCTGACCAGAGCCGGTTACCAGGGCCAGCTCCGTGGCGCCTAGAGGGCACAACCGCTGCAGCCCGAACCGATTTCACCTGCCTTTCCCAAGTCCCTGTGGAGACTGCGGAGCGGCTCAGTGCGCATCGGCCGGGGGGTCTTCGGAGGGCGATGCGGGACGCTTACCTGAGCAGAAGCTGCAGGAGGCCAAGGCCAGCAGCATGACACACAACAGCTGGGTTCTCATCCTTGCGGCGCCGCCCTCTAGAAAGTAAAGTCCATAAATCCTGGGGAGAGACGAAGAGAGAGAGAAAGACAGACAGACAGACCGACAGACTGAACGACCGACCGACAGAGCAGCGCCGCTTCGCTCCGCGTCCTCTTGCACACGCGCTGGCGGGCGGCTGCAGGCACCAGACGGGGCACCCAGACCCTTTCCCAACTATATAAGCCGCGAGGTGATGTCACGACGATGCCGACATCTCCTCCTGATGAAGCTCCCTCCCTCCTCCACACCCCTCATGCCCCCCCGCCCCCATCTCTCCCGCTGCCCCTTCCCCGCCTCTCCGCTCCCGCTACCGCCGACGCCACTCACCGCCTGACGCATGCGGAGCCCCGCATCTCCAGCCGCGGGAGGCGGCTGGAACCGGCTTTTCCCGAAAGGGAGTTATCCTCTGATCTGGAAAAGCCCCGAAATAAGATATCATGAGTATTAGCGTTATTAAAAAAAAAGTTACCGCCGACTGGTGGGACCCCTGACGCGCGCTGTGTCCGCGGTCCTCGTGCGGCCGCCGTCTGATGTGCTTTGTCTGTGATTTGTCTTAGCTTTCCCTGCAGCGAGGGCAGAAACGGGGAGAGAATGACACAGCGGGCTTGGGCATGGGTGTTAAACAGGGGTTGGGCAGGGGAGTGTGGGCCATGGTATAACTCTAGGCATGGGCAGAGGGATTACATCGGGCACGAGCAGCCGGGAAAAAAGACTACATAGAGAAGTCTGTATGTGAAAGAGCGATGGAGAAAGATAACGGGAAAGACACTTGGCAGAGATTTTTCATAGATGCAGAAGAGAATTCTGATACCCGGCAGGGCGAGACTTCTATTACTTGGTAAGAAAGCTTGCCAGAAGCCAGCAGCTAGGGTTTCAAGAGAGCAAGCGCTCCTGAGCAACATTTCTCCTGACATGCACTTTCTCGGCTGATTTTTACAATAAATACCTTTCCTTAAATGACCAGCAAAGAGCAGAGTTCGTGAACAGCACCCAGAGCTCAAGACCACGGAAAACACGCAGGGCACGGGGGGCGGGAGGCAGCTCGCAGGGGCGCGGAGTGGGCGCGCACTGCTGTGGCAGGGGGAGCGGGGTCCCCTGTTTCCCCATCGCACGCCCTCCGCACACACGGCTCTGCTGCCTTCTACATCTCATATCATGAGGCGTAAAAAAAACCAGCAGTGATCCGAAGTGGAGGGTCGGGCAGGGTAATCTTTGACGTCTGAGTGTATAAACGTAACGCTGAAGACTCGCTCGCATCAGCCTCCATCAAGCTACTGCTTTTACTGCCTTTTTTTACTGTCTTTTACTCAGATAACGGACAAATGCTCCATCTGTTGAACGCAGATACTACAATGCGGAATATTTTGATCTGCGTGAATACATTTGAGGACGGATACACATGCCACACATAGCAGGAACGCATTCCGTGAATGGCAGAGTTTGTTGGCGTGGATGTTCACTGCAGAAAGTTTCCTTTAAAACGCAAAGGGCAATGACGACCGCTGCTTTCCTCCCATACCCTCTGCTCACGTCCATGAGACTGAAAAGGTGCCGCAGAAACAGAAAAAACGCAGTTTTTTTTTCCAAAATCCTGGAACACTTGGTGAGAAAAGTTCAATCAATTGGATTCCCTTTTCCCTGAATCAACTTCGTCAAAATTTGAATTTTGTTTTGGTTTATGATTAAATAAATGCAAAAGGAAATTAAGTTGAGTGTGTTCCGCTGGTGTTGGCTGTTTTAAGAACAGAGTTTTGCATACAGTTGGGAACACATTTTTCTGTCCTACTAAGAGACAAATTAGAAACAACCAAACAGACAAATAAACTAAGACCCCAAAACACATTTATCACATTGTATGGGCTGTGCTAGTCTGCCAGAAATTTTCAGCTATTACTCATCTGCCTTAGCACGGAGGTTAGATAGCCACTCACACTCCCCTCTAGTCCCATTTTCTATTATTTCCATGATATAGAAAGACCAATCTGCAGCTGATTTTGCCCAGTGGGTGTTCTGCAGTTCAGAAAGCTCTATGAATGAGAATCATATTTCATAGATATTTTCTAGTGCCTACTCTCTGTCACAGATTTCTTCAGTAGTGTAATTGCCCATATTCTTATATAACTGGAATTTATTGGAATGAAGTTTTATTTTTTCCTCAGGAAGAGAGTAATTGTAATTTTGCTACCATTAAAATCTGTGATTACTTAATTGTTGCTTTTTTTTCTTTATGCCGAGATACTAATAATTAGTGATTTCTAGAGGATGAAGGTATAGTAAGATATAGGCATAATCTTTGTAATAATTGCTGTGTTTTCTCCTTTTTCTGGAAAATGAAAAGGCAGAAACTTTAGTGTTAAAAATCTCTGTTTTCTTATCACTTTGAACCTTCTTGACATACTATCTTCAAGTCCCCTGATCAGGCACAGCTGAGCTTCAACAATTACATTTTTTTCTCAATAGAACTCTTCTCTTTCTCAGATGCTTCTTTCCTTACTTCTTCTACCTTTTTCCTGCATCTGCAGCTTCTACTGCTCCATTAAGAATTGCATATTAGGAATTTTAACCATTTCAACAATTAATTCCCTAAATCACCTTAACTTCCTCAAAACATCTTCTTATCACATTTTGCATTGGGATCCAGAGAAGCTTCTTAAGAAACTCACCCCCCACTCCACCCCGCTGTTTGAGGATCTGTCTCTCTCTTTTTAACTATTCCTTAACTAAAGAAAACATTTATAATTGTTCATTAGTGTCTGTCAGCTTGGGAAACAGTTTGTCTTTACTTGCCCTCAACATGTGATTTAAACAGCCTGTCCAGGACTATAAATCAGCTCCATTCACAACTGTGAGGCATCTGAAGACGATGAAACAATCAGGCAAATGGCAGATTCAAGAAAGAACAGATACAGAGACCTCAATTTACTTTGCCACTGGAACATAAAACTACCATCATAATATATGGATGACACCAACCACAAAAGCCATAATCACCAAGAAGGAGAAAACCATTCTGCTAATGATCCAGCAATAGAAGGTACTAGAGACTATAATAAAGAACAGTCATGTCCCATTTAGCAGTCTTATGCCTTGGAAACAGAAATAACCACATTAATCATGAATGAAAGGTCATCAAGGTGTTCAGTCCTGTCATTAAATAGATTTTTTGTGTATTTTTGTATTTTTTTGGCAAACATTGCAGTAGTTATACAAGTATGGAAACTGGAAGAGGAAGGGAAGTATGGAAACTAGAGGTGGTCAGCGAGACAAAATTTCACACAGCAAACTGGCTCAGGATGCTCACTCACAATCTCAAATTCAAATTTAGTTGTGATGAAGCTGCTTTGCACCTACAGTAGTTTGGCGATCAGCAGTTTAAATTAACAAACTGGGCAGAAAACTGGTGTCTCAAATCAATTTATATCATGTCAGGTCAAGAGATAAAAAGCTTAAACAAAGCAGCAGGTCAGACAGGGAAGGGTATTTAAAACACATTTAAAGCATAAAGCACAGTCAAATGCTGCAGATTGTATTTCCAAGACATTGTGAGTTTTCAGCATCTCTTTCTCTAAGCTTAAAATATGTCTAGGGATTTTTATTCTGTTTGGCCATGACAATGACGCTTAAAAATTGATGGTGCATTCAACTGCTGAAGGTCTTGGAGATCACCTGTGCTGCAGAGAATAACAGAAAAAAAATCAAAATCAAAAAAGGAGATGATGTTTATCATTCTGGATAATTCTTAAGCAAGTAAAACATTAAGCAACCACTCTGCTTCAAACCCAATCTCCTTTAGCTGTTCTGTGACTATTTTTCAGATTTGTGAGGTTGTGCACTTTAAGGAAACCTTGAGGAGTCAAGTGAATAAGAGCTTACTGCTGCAATAAAAACCCAAACACATTATTATCTGAATTAGAAATATTTCTTTATATGCAGCAAATCTATGCCATACTTCGTAAGCAGCTGCAAATCAGCAGAAACTTCTTAGACATCTAATGAGCTATTTATTTATGTTTTAAAGTTCCAGAGTTTGAAACTGTGAAAGTGACATTCTGTGTAGCCTATATATATGAGGTCTACATGCATGGCAGATCTTTATTTCTTTATGCATTAATATTAATAACATCTCATTACCCCAGGGGATTACGATTTTCAAAGCACAGAAAATTTTAAAGTAACATCTCACCAGACTGATCTGAAGTATCCTTTCTTCTTTTGAACTCTGCTTTGGTTTTTGGTTTGGTTTTGGGATTTTTTTTTTGTTTTTTTGTTTGTTTTTTCTCCATTGAAGCACAGCCCTTTCAGGACTTTGAGATTCTCTAACCCTTCTCATGAAAAAATAGATTCTATATTTCCATTATTATAAGGAAAACACAACATGTATGCAGCTACAGTTAAAACCACTAAAAATGTGAACCTTTTTATCTATACATAAAACTCTTGGGAAACTGTTTAGGGAAAGCAATTTTGGATAAAAACAGCCACAAGGGAAGAATCTTCCCTCCTACTGCTAATCTGCATTTTCCTTCTGTTTTGTTTTTTGGTTTTTTTTTTTTGGTTGGTTGGTTGGTTGGTTGTTTTTTTGCTATTACTAGAATCCTCCTGTCTGAGAAAGCAAACACTGCAGTTAGAAGTGCCACCACAGTGTGTCATGGGAGTTATGCTTTGGGCACCTCCTCCTTACCTTCACCTCTCAGCAACGCATTCTCAGGCCAGACTGCATAATTCCCATTTTTCTAATTATGTATTTTCCCCAAATACCCAAGTTAATCAATTTTTCATTTCTCTCCAGTGAGCTGTGAATATTTTAATTCAAGTTGCAGGTTATAATATACAATGGACATGGGTGAAAAACCCGATACAACTTTGTTGAAGATTGCATATTCATGTAATCTACTGTTCATCAGAGTGATCATGCTTTGAAATTCCACGTTAAAGAGATGAAATAGTTACAAGATGCAAAATTATTGTTTTGATAGTGTTACTCTTGGACTGATCAGATTATCTACAGTTCCTGAAAGAGCAAAATGAAATTGATCTGAATTCAGGGGGGTGACTGTCTTTTTCCCATGATATTCAGTTTTTGTCTGGAATTATTCTTCATTTTTCCCTGGAACATAGTAACTGAAGACATGCAGTATGCACTGTTATATTACACTGGTTTAAGTATGTACTGTAAGTAGGAACCGGACTCCACATTGTGAAACTCTTGAAATCAATCTATTTTGTCATTCATACTGCCTTCACAAATTTCTTAAAAAATTGTGCAGTTTCCCTGTACCCAAGGGACAGTTTCACTTTTACTGTTATTCTAGTTATTCAGAATCACACAGCCATGAAAAATTTTGAGTTAAAAATACTAAGGAATATTTCTTCTGTACACAGTAGAGATGCAACATGTTCTTATTACTGTAAATCAGTGAGATTATTCTGAGACCTTCATCTTGTCCAGACATGATTTTTTTTACCAGGAGTCCTTAAGAGGTTTCCTAACAACCAGTAACCTCTTTTTTAATTTTTTTTATTTAATAAAAGGGGGCTTCAAGAGTCAAGTTGTTCTACTGTGGAATCAGTACATTGTAGAATCAGAGAATCACAGAATAACCAAAAGGTTAAGGTTGGAAAAGACCTTAAGATCATCTAGTTCTAACCCCGCTGCCACTGGCAGGGGGCCTCCCCCTAGACCAGGTTGCTGAAGGTCCTGTCCAACCTGGCCTTGAACACTGCCAGGGGTGGAGCATTCACAGCCTTCCTGGGCAGCCCACTGTAGCACTTCACCACTCTCACAATGAAGAATTTCTTCCTTATGTCCAACCTAAATCTCCCCTGTTTAAGTCTGAACCCATTACCCCTTGTCCTAGAAGAAAAGACTAAGAATCACTCTGTTATATTGTAGAAGTGTTTCCCTTATTTGATTTGTTAGTTTTCTTTCTGCAGAAAATTTCATTAAGCAGTGCAGAAACACTGGTTTAAAAATTATTCTTCATATGCAAGGTGCTTAGTTTGATCATTTATGAGTAGACCATTTAAAAATCATTATTAATTTGATTGTTTTTTATTTAGGAGTAAACCTCAGAAGCAAAATACGAATTCAAAGAGCTGTGGTTTCAGTACTGTTCCAGAATGCACATTCCAAATAACACACCCCTTTTGCAGCTTCCAGCCTTTTTACCTTTAGATGGAAAGCATCTGTATAATTTGCACATCTGTTTGCATGCATAGCATTTAAGAAATTCCTTGGAGATTGAAGCACAGGCATCCCAATAGAGACAGACAAAGTGGTAATAAGAATTCATGTTACAACAGCAAATACAGGCAACCAATCTTTTACAGCATAAGCAAAAACATAACTGACAAAGAAAGCACCCTTTTTGAAAAATAAAATAAGGCTTTGCATCTGAAGAATATTTTACATTTGCACAACACTTTTCAATTTCAGTGCTTTACAAGCATTAATTAACTATATCCATGTCTGAACTAGAATATAGCTTATAAATACACACTGCACTGAAAAAAAACCCTGTTTGTCATCTGTGGCAGCCTATGCCAGCCTTCTGTTTACTGGTAAGGCTTATCACAGGGAATGCTGAAGAGCTGCAGTCTTTACCTTTAAACCCTTATCAAAATCATCCAGAGCAGTGCATCTCCTGAACAGGTGTCATGACAGTAGTTCCACGTCTGTGGTCACCATCCATATCACAATGGCAATAAGCCTCGGTTTACTCACTCCCCTCTCTCTCCCCCCTCTTCCTCCCAACAGAAATAAGTTAGACCGACAAGAGAACAATAGTGATGTTACCACTGCAGTTAGATTCAGCGAGCACAGAGCACTCACACCCCAGATTAACACGGTGATGTCAGCCATACCTTGTGCTGTAGACATGATCTCAGCTTCAAACCACCCCCCTGGTGCATTGATTTGTGCTACTGGAGTCATGTTTAATTGAGACCCAGAGGGGACTGTTTTCTAATCACTTGATGATGTAGCCCCAATCCTGCAAACACCTCCATACATGCCTGATTTTAAGAAAATGAGTAGCATGACTCAAATGCTAAAACTTAAGCTTGTCTGTATCTGCAAGTTTCGTGTACCCACACTGAGGAACATGAATTGTTGATTTAAACAGTAACACCTGGATTGCAGCTCTTGATTTTAGTGAGATACCTGTGGAATACTTTGGGCATCAACTCAAAATACTAGCAGTCAAAGACCACAGGTAGGTTTGAAAAGCATTACATTTACTGGTGGTGCCTTGTAACATTTCACATTGTTGATTTGGGTAAAACTGAAAATTTTGAAAATCAGGAATAAATATTTACAGCAAAAGAAACTTCAATTTCTTCCTCTTTTGTTCCTCATTGTCCTCAGTTTCTCCTGGATGTACAAAATGCTTCAGCTCTGTTCACTGGTAACTGTCAGGACAGCTTGATAGTCACTGTTAGGGCTAACAAGTGTCAAGGCTAACAAGTAAAGGACAGTTTTGCCTAGACATAGCTGCAATGGTCTCTCTCCTTAAGGCCATATCTTCATAAGCAAGATAAAACACTGGAAGTGAACCTCTCTGCCTCTATTTCAACAAATATGCCTTAAGGGAAAACGTCTACACAGACAAGGTCCCTCTGCTGTGCGAACAACCAGCTGAGATCTTAATGCAAAAAGAATATTGTTAGATAGAATCCCTAAAGAGCTAAAGGGTATTAGAAGGTGTGCAGGAGTTAAAAAACTTAGCAAAACCATGTTATCTATGGCAGGCATACAAAGGCAAAGCAAGTATATGTAGTTCCTATTCTCTACAATCTCAAGCCATAGAAGAAGGACGAGCACCACAGACCAGCGATTCAGTTCAAGTGGCAGATGCATTTGATTAACTCTCTTTCAGTGTTCTCAGATATTCAGCTCTTACTAGAATCATAGAACCATATAATTGTTTAGGTTGGAAAACAACTTTAAGATCATTGCATCCAACCATAAACCTAGCATTGCTAGGTCTGCCACTTGTCCTTAAGAGCCACATCTACACATCTTTTTAAAACCTCCAGGGATGGTGACTCAACCACTTCCCTGGACAGCTTGTTCCAGTGCTGGAAAATCCTTTCAGTGAAGATATTTTTCCCAATATCCAGTCTAAAGCTTCCCTGATGCAACTTGAGGCCTATCACTTGTTATGTGGGAGAAGAGACCAACCCCCACCTCACTCCAACCTCCTTTCAGGTAGTTGTAGAGAGCAATAAGGTCCCGCCTTGAACTTCTTCTTCTCCAGGCTAAACAATACCAGTTCCCTCAACTGCACGTCATAAAACTTGTGCTCTAGGTCCTTCACCAGCTTTGTTGCTCTTTGGACACACTACAGCACCTAAGTGACTTTCTTGTAGTAAGGGGGCCAAAAATAAATACAGTATTCAAAATGTAGCTTCACCAGTGCCAAGTATACTTAGTAGAGAACACAGGACAACACTAAGCAACTCCAAAGTTTCTCAGAAACATAAACATTAGAGATAAGGAGTTGGCTATTTTTTACACATCTGTTTATAGAAGGTAATTCAGATTGCTGACTTCATCAGCCTTTGATCAGTGATCCTGTACACTTTCTTTTTGTGGAATTTGTGTCTTGCAGTTGTGTTTTGAAATGCTTACAGAGTGCAAACACCAGCACCATCATAATATAGTCTACAGCCCTTGCACCAGGACCAAATTCAAGATGTGTTTCTAACAGTAATTTTCACTATGAAGGAGAGAATAGGACACGGACACTTCTCTGCCACACATAACAACCATTTCATCTCCCCCTAGCCACTACACACTGCTGCTAGATGTCAATCATATTTGTAGTGCTGAACCTGTGCTTTTGTGTATACAATTCAATGGCAGCAGTTTCTTGCCATATCATACCATTTGTGGTTATGAAGCTGACTCTACACCAGTCAGCTGGCTGTACACCAGTCAGCTGGCTATATACCAGTACCAGTCATAGATTTGTGCACCCAGCCAACTAGATCTTTTTTCAGTAAGGTCTTCACAGCCAGTCACAGCTTACACAGTAAGCCTATCCTTATATATTAAAATCAGCAGGAGTTAGTTGTCTAAACAACTTTGTGGATTTGGACTGAGGTGATGATAAACGAAGGCCTCTATTCCTTTTTATTAGATAACTATATTTCCTTTATATTGCTTCAGGAATTAGGATGCTAGCAGCTTAGGATGGAGAAGAAACCAGTGGAGCACATTCCTTTTATTCTCTAGAGTTCAAGTGCCCAGACCTCTGGTAACTTTCTTGCTGAAATAATAATTAAATTAGTTGGGAAAAAAAAGACAAGAGGCATGAAATAGTTTCACAGGAGCAATTGTTTACAAGGAGGCAAGTCTCCTTTGTGAGGAACTATACCCCAGTTCAATACAAGATAACATCTTCAGGGGAAGATGTGAATCTTGACATATGTATATCTGCTATGTAAACTGGCTCATCCTGCTGCTTCTTTTTTGGTCTGTCAGATGCAAGCATGTATCCCACATGGCTTTCTGCCCTTTGAAAATCATCCTGATACTAGCTGGTCTGGAATGCCATCACTGGCACCTCTGCCAGAAACATTCAGGCATGTAAAATCCTCCCAAACCTTTCATTAGATAACTATGTTCTTTTTTTTGGAACGAATGCCAAATCTGTGATAGAGCAAATGTGTCTTAGATTTCTGAAGGACTCACATCGTTTTGATTGTATTATTATATTTGAAATAGACAAAAACACTAGAAAATACAATAAAAAATATTCTGCCCCATCTTGATAGTAAGCTCAATGCAGTTTTACCTTTTTATTTTTTTTCTTTCATTTCTGTGTTTTAAATTGGTCCGATTTGAATTGCTTTATTCTGAAGTTAACACCAGGTTTATTCTTAAGTTAATATTCTGTGCAATAAATCTGCTTCCCAGCTAGGATGAAAGGAAGCAGTTCTTTTGGATATGAATTACTGAACAGTCTCAAGAGTTTTGAGTCAGGTTTTTTCATCTAAGGGAGACAAAACACTTGTGATATCCCAGAGATTGGTCTTTCCTAACACATTTCCAATTGTTCATTTGTGTAAGAAGGCCTTGATCAGAAAAACTCCCACTGGCTGCAATGCAAAAGCTTCAAAAAAGCACACAGAAATGTGAATTTAATTGTCTCCAGGTATTACATCATATGCCGATTCCTACCCTTCTGATTTTATTTTTTTTTTATAAGAAATTGAGTGAGAGAAAGATTTAGAAGCTGTTTCAACCCAGAATTTTCATCTGTTGCGTATTAGATTTCTTATTCTTCATGATGTCCTAATTTCCTTCAAAAGCAATTCATGAGCTGGCAGTGTGCCAGTATAAGATTATGAAACAGCAGTGTTCTGCCACTGTGTAATTATTTGTGATAGCTTCCATGTTCCCCTGGATGAGATGAGATGAGATGGTGGTGGAGGGGTGTAAGCATTTGTTTCTGTCCTTCATGCAAATAGGCTCCAGGGATGGAGTTATTCTGTCATTTACGTAGTAGGGTTTGAGTACTTTTCATGCATGGCTGGAATTTAGCAAGGGGTGAGGGCTTGTATCTTAATGTGTGTCTGGCCCACATGTAAGCAGACATCTGGAGAAGATCTCTCTGCGCAGGAAGACGAGAACAGGCATGCTGGAAGCATACATCAGGAAAACAGTATCTAGGATTTTGGTGTAAAGTTGAAAAGTGATAGGCTTAATGGGTGCAGGTACTGACAGGATCTCAGGGACTAACATTAAAGAATATTAGAACTCCTTCTGTAATGACTGCAGCAGTGCACACCTCCAGGGGGCATTTCTTTCATATGTTTGCCTCTAAGATGTTCTCATTCAGCAGACAGGAGCACACTCAGAGGCTTGATTCTTTCTGAAAATAATTTTCAGTTGCAAAGGTCAGTTCTTCTAAATACTGTAAAATCTACTTAAATTACTTAAAAACATAGTTCTTTTGAAATATAAAATAATGTAACAAGACTAAAGAATGAGCCAGTTGATCCAGCTCAGTTGAACAAGAGACTTCTGAAATACAGCCACAAGAAAAATAAAATATTACCTCTTTATATGCATGTATTTGAGGAATCAAACCTTGCCATGAGCATGTCAACAGTTTAATTCCAGTGAGAATGCATCACTCCGTTAAGAAGCAGTTTTAAATACAGCATTCAGAAAAAGAGGTAAACTCCACATATATGGCATGAATATTCATTATCTCGGAGGCTGTGTGGTGGATACATGGTCCTTCGCCTTCTTAAAGCTTACATGATGAGAATTTGAGTAGGAACAGGAGGAAAAATAATGCAATTTTCCAGTTTGTGGTCTGAAACTGTTTCTTTTCCTACTGTGTGAACCAAGATCTTGGGACAGTCTTAACTAAATGTAAACCTCAGAAACCTGTGAAATATTAAATAAATGGGACCTTATCATTTCAGACCAAAAGGTGTACAATTAATATTCCCTTTATTAATCACATAGTGGAGTGCAGACCATATCATCATTAATGGAGGTTTAAAGGCAGGGGGACTGTTCTGAGAATATTTCCATAGGTTCTTCCTGTATCTCTTTGTTTTCTATGTGCTTAAAAACCTTCAAATCATTGAAGATAATATTATCAATTGCTTATCTACAGATCTTATGCTCATCTTTTCTTATTGAGTGCTGCAAGGACTGTCATTGTTTACCCTTGGATGTAGGCAGCATAATAGCAAGAATCTTTTTTCAGAGCATAGGAGTAAGTGATAATATATTATGCAAATTTAGCATATGTCTTTTGAAAGAAAAAAATGCTATATATATAGCAATAAACCATATATTTTATTAAAATATATTAATATATATTAGTATATACAGTAATATTATTATAAAATATATTACTAATATATATTATTGATAAAGCAATAAAAGATCTATTTTATTAAAGATGTTTAGAGCCCTATATTATATTTGTATCAGGAAAGTTTTTTTTGTAATATTTTTAAGTAAGACAGTGGGGGGGTTTTGTGTCATTTCAACTTCTAAACCCTTCCAGTAATAGATGTTTCTTTGGTGTACCTGGTGTGTTTCCAAGTGTGTCTGTCACGCAAGGATGCAGTTTGAGCTAGGGCTCCTAGGGGTATGCTCAGATCAGTTTTAAGTTTTGAAATAAATCCTCTACACCAGTTATTGGTGATTTAGGTATAGTACTTTGGGATGCAGAAGTTCATCTAAACTGCTCTCTCGGACTGAGATGGCACAATAGTCAGAGCTGTTACTAAGTCAGGCACACCAAAGAATATAACCATTACTGCAGCATGCTGCAAAAACTGTTATGAAAAATAATAAAATTATGTTTCACAAGAGGATTTTTTTTTTTAAGGATGATAATAGATCATTTAATCCTGTGCCATTTCCATGATTATTGTGCTAATCTGTAGCAGCTAAGAATTTAGTTCATGTTTCTTAACATATTTTAATCAAAATTGCATAATGAAGAAAAAGGGTCTGCTAGAGAGATGAAGAAAAGACACAAGCAGAGGAGTAAATGTGAGGTAGTCTTTTTGTCTCCAGATAATCATGAATTCAAGGATTTTGAGAGCTGAAAGCTAATTTGGACCATTATATTTAATAGACTCTGAAACAGAAGGATGTTCTTTCATAAACCTTGATGCTCACTTAATTTGCTTCAACCTCTTTATTGCAGACTGTTCAAGCACCTAACTGACAAGCATTTACAACATTATGGAAAGAGTGGGAACACATAAGGGAGGAGGGTGTTGGAAACTGAGAAAATGGTAAATGCAGTCACAGGATATCGTCTCTAATGAAAGCAAGGAGAGAAAAAGATACAGAGGTGGATTAAAAATGTCCTGACTGGAACAGTCATGTGCAGACAAAGAATATGACTCCACACCTGGGGAGCTGCTCTTTTCCTATGCTTAGGAGTACTTGGGGCTTGTAGAATACAAAAACATTTGCAAATAGTTCTGTATTTGCAATGCTGAATAAAATCCTACTTACAGGAGGACAAGCTGCCTGTTTTGTTTAGTGCTGTATTAAAGTGCAGGAAAATCTTTACATGGAAGTCCTCTATGGACGTCACAACAGCTGAGGTGATGCTACATCTGGACCCAATTTGCAAGTCAAAAGTAACCTGTGAGGTTTACTGTACTTCAGGCTATACCAGTAGCTAGCGAGATGTAGAGGAAGTAAGGGAAAAAGAAAAAGAGGTTTGAGAAACACCTGGACTGATGTGATAAAAAATGAAGAACCCAGTAATTTTTGTGACCTTTATTGGCCACTTTTGTTCTCCCTGACATCTGCAGTCAGAGGGCAGTTGTGTCATTTACTTACAAGTACAATCTTTTTGTGTGTGTGTTTATTTTAACTTTGCTGTCTGATTATTTCTTTCAGCAGGCCCTTGTACTTACACTGTGAGAAGGAACTGTTTCCGATTTATTTTCTCCATGATACAGATTATTGTAGAACTCATAATAATCAGATACTCACTTTTCTGCATGTTCAAGTGTCTTATCTACTTAATTTCTCCTCTTATTAACTCATTATGTATATTAACTCTATCTTGCTGTCATTTACTCTCCCTTCTATACCCTCTTCCCCCACCATATCCTTTTTCAGATGGGCTACCTGGGGTATTCAAAATTTAGGCTCAGAATGAAGCTTACAATGGCATAATGAGCTTTTCCTCTTCATTCTGTATTCTTTTCTCATTAATTGTTAACTCTGTTTTTTTGTTTGTTTGGTTGGTTGGTTGGTTGGTCGGTTTTGGTTTCGATTTTACCAGTACAGAACACTGACCTAAGGCCTCGCTTGAACTGCTCCAATTAAATTACATTTACTGAGATGTGACAGTTAAAGTTTTGTTTATATTTTATGCTCAGGGATATTACTCTGCATTCATGAGCAACCTTCACTTCCAGATTATCAACAGCTACTAGTCTTCTGAGTCCCTTCTGTAAATCTTCTTGAGTAAATTGAGCAGCACAAATCCACACCTCTCTGATGATGGATCACCCAGTTTCTTGCTTTTTAATCATTATAATCCCAGCACTGACCTTTCCCTTTTACTCTATTGGACCATCTAGACTAGTGTTTGCATCCATATACTTGGCTGCACTTAAAGCAAACATAAATACTTATAATGCTTTCAAATGAGGGAGCCAAGGTATCAGAAGGAGCCTATGCACAGTAATCAAGAGCAAAAAAATGGGCAAATTTTCCTGTTCTTAAGTTATCTTTTACTACTGCCAGAATGAGTTTACACAATGTGGCTGAACCAATCTGGCTGTTTAGGGCTGCTCAGATGAGACATCTTCCTTCCACATCTCTCTGCCCACATTCTTGGCTACATGGTCCTGTTTCTCCACACACGCCACAGTCCTGCCAATTGTCTGGCACCTCAGTAAGCCAATTTAACTAGTTAGCCTAACAAAAGGCTGCTTATTTACTTTCCTGTGTCAGGTCCATTTTCCATCTGTTTAAAAAGTTGAATTATGTGAGCACAACCAGACCTGGCACAAGGAAAGGCTCAGGAGTCTGTGGGAGAGGAATGACACCTCCCAATCTTTAAGGACAGCAAGCTATTAGATAAGATGAAATAATTTCATGTAAACCCACTCTTAGAATAGGTCTCACTGAGCTAGCAAGCTGCCCTACCACACAGACAAATTCCAAGTTCTCCTTTCACTTCGCTTCCGCTCTTTCATTCTCTTAGCTCTGCTTATAGTTCAACTCCTACCTTGCACCAGCTCTGGAAATCACAGTCTGACTGATCTTGTCTGATTCGGAGGTAAGCCAAGTCACCTCATCAATCAGTCCAAAACAGAAGTAACAAACTTTTGTTGCCGGGTTGGAATTTGAATGAATTACATCAGCTTACCAGGAAATCAGATGGGATCCCAGAGACTTAGCAAGGTAGGCACTGGAACCAAGTGGCAGGTAAGAAAGGAAAGGAGAGAGCAGTAGCACACTGTTGCATGTAAGAAGTGAATTTCAAACTATACCCATAGACTGATATGATTAAAGCTGGGGTTTAAAGCATTACTATGCTCCAGTATTTTTGCCAAAGAGATGTATACAACACCCAGCATGAGCTGCTTTGGAAGATGGAAAATGAAACATTTCAGTTTATTAACTTTAAGCCTTCTGATTAAGCACGCAGGGTTTCAGTCCAGATTTATTGTTCAGTAAGCTTACCCAGGTGGCAGGTTATACTCTGGCGTTTATAATTCTATTTCTTTCTCCTTTAAATACTAGAGTGAATTGTTGACACATTTTTTCTGATGAGCTCAATTTTGGTACGTATGTATTTTATTCAATATTTTCAAAAACTAAGTCCTGCAAACAAAGCTATCTTCCATTAATTCATTACTCCTCTTAGGGGGAAGATACGGTGTCAGAGAACAGTTTGAACAATTTGGCTGAGCTTATCAGATCACATATGAAAAATGCCATGTTACCAGCTATTTGCCCTCTCTATTTTTGCATGAAGAAAGCATAATTAGAAAGTGACCACCCTCAGAACATGAGCAGTGGTTGCTTTTTACATCCATGCATGGCATGCTGGGAAGTGCCAGGGCCCTGGTCTGGAATGTTGGCCCAATATTACTGGAAGATCAGAGCTGGAGTTTAAAGAAAACTGAGGACGTGTACATACAGATACAGATAATTTGAGGCACTTTGGAAGTTTAAGGGCAAGCAAACTGAACTGTTGTGTCAACACTGCCTACAAAATTAACCTGTCCCTCTGAAATCTTCTGCTACTATTCCTACTCTATTTAGAGACTGTTTGGAATGGAAATTCATGTCTCTTCTATTACTGAGAGAATTATCTGTGGGCTTTTGTCTTTTTTTATTGTGTTTTTTGTTTGTTTTTATGTATGAATAAACTCTGTAAATCTTTTTGCCCCTTATGATAATTTTGTTTGGGTTCTGAAGATTAGTTGAGTACCAACTGAAACAGCCTCTATTCAATAATTTAGGATATACAAAATGTCCTTTGGTCTTGTTTTTAGCAAAGAGCAATGTTCCTCGTTCTTAAGAGTCTCTCTTTTGTTAATTTGTAAGACTTTATCATGCATCCGGTTACTTTCTTCCTGGCTTTGGTTAGCCTAATTGTGAAAGTACATAGACTAAAAGCCTTCTTCTCTTCTTCAGCTCTGGGGAAAATGTCTGCTGGAGTCTTTCCTACAATTCTTTGACTAGCTACATGAATGTAGCCAGCATTTTGACTTACTTGTGCAGAAGGACCTGTTTCCCATATTACCTATCTTTGATTGAAAATGATTTTGCATTTGCTAGTAGAAGAGGAACAATTTGCATGGCATTTTAATATTTAAATAAAATAAAATGGTGAGATGACTATTCAGAAGTAATAAAACCAGCTACAAATATTTTCAAGATCCCTTTACTTTCATAATGAAAACTTAATATTATTCTGTAGATAAAGCTATTCCATTTTACCTCTGTCAATAAAAATAGTTATTTGAATACTAATTATTCTAGGAAATTCTACACTGATTTGATTTTTATGCCAAACATACCTTGAACAACTCCTAGGGACCAAAAAATTTTACCAGTCCTTTAGATATAAAGAAAAACTATTCTGTGGCATATATAACCTGATCCAACGCAAAAGAAAAGACTTCTGTGGATTTAATCTGCTTGGTTTTATGTTTATAATGCCAGAATCAGACTACGTAAAATCCACCCTGTCAGCAGGATAAGAAATCTGAAAGTTGTTTCTCTTCAGCTTCCCTATTTTTGTGTTGTTTGGATGATTAGCCAAACCAGGCTTGTTAAGAGGCTCCGGTCCCTCTCTTTGTAGTTACGACTCAGGGAATTTAGAGGCGTGGGACTGAACTGAAAATATGTTGGGTATTCCCAGAGCAGTTAGTAATAGGTAAACCATGGAATGGGCCTTTGCTTTGTTTTCTTCAGGCTGCTGTGACTATCTTGACTGAGGGAGGAAAGGGGAATTTTAAGAAGAGAAAAAAGTCTTTTTTTCAGATAAGCCCTTACTCTGATAGGTTCCTGTTTAACCACCCCCTTTGGTTAATAAAACAGTTCCCTATTGTGCTGCACCTTTGGGCGGCCACATAAATAATTTGCCCTGTAATATCTGAGAAACAAGGCGGCGGGAGTGGGGGAATGATTTACATCTAACATGTACCTGTTGTATTAACTGCAAAAAGTAGAGGGATAGGGTGGACTAGAACTGGGAACTTCCCACCCACCTGCCGACCCCGGGACCTTCAACCACCGGAACCAATCAGCCTTTGGGGTACCATGGCTTCGTTTTCCCCTGCTCCTCTCCACTCTGGAGGACGGAGGATTTAAAAAGAAGGAAGGGGAAAAAAAAAGGGGGGGGGACGACCCGACTTTTTTCCATCAAAAAGTTTTCCTTTCGGAAGCTTTACTCCAAATCTTTTGTTCCCAGGGGGTTGCAGTGAACAGGAACTGTAGTGTGCGTTCATTTCCCTTCTGGCGAAGCCAACTTAAAATAATAACAAAAAAGTCCTGCAACATTACAGCATGAACTGCGCTTTTCGCGTTGCTGCCTCGCTCCCTCTCTGCTAGGCCACGCTTATAAGCTTTTCTGAGGTGCTTTTAGTCTGGAAGGCTTTTCATGCAAATAGCTCGTTTACTTAAAAACCCAGGGAGGGTAGAGGGACCACAGCGGTCTGACTTTTTCCTTTCATCTTCCCATTACTTGTCCCAACACCTTGTAAAGACGTACTGAAAAGGCAGGTTATTGTGAATTAAGAACTGGTGCGACAACTGTAGCTTGCCCTTCATTAACGCTGATGTGGAGCTGAACGACTTGACCTGAAGTGGCTGGAGCCTCCCGGGGAAAGTTTTCAGTCCTTTTGTTGTGTGTTTTTTACCGAGTTCCCCACCGGAGCAAAACCTCCTTCTTTCCCATTTGCTGGCTGGTGCCCTGAGGGTGACGAGGCTGAAAGTTTAGCAAGTTCTGTGCATAACTTCACATCACAGGAGCAAGTGCGTATCCCCCCCCCCCTTCTTTTTTCCTGCTCCTAAACGCCTCCTTCAAGTTTGCAGCTGGGCAGGACTCCAAAGGTGCAGCAGCAGCAGCAACAAGCCGGAGTTCAAAGTTAGCAGTAAATTGCACAACTTCCAGCTCATCGCTACGCTCAGTGACTATTAAGAAGCTGGAAGGCGCTCAGGGGAAAAAAAAAAAAAAAAAAGGGAGAAGGGAACACCCTCGAATTGTTTGGGGATCGTTGATGTTATGCTTCTACCGCCGGGATCATGGCTCCCTTTGGAAGGAATTTATTAAAAGCCCGTCATAAAAACAGGTAAAGTGTGTGGGTACGTGGAGGAAAAGGAAGGGTGGTGTGGGATGGATTTCTTTTTAAACTTTTCTTTTGGGGGAGGGGGGTGTTGAGGGGAGCATGTGTTTCTCCGTACCCACGCCACTCCCGGGAGCTGTAACTTCGGGGCTCACCTGTGAGTGGGGTCGGCGTCTACGGGGGCAGGAGACGCTCCCCCCCATCCTACTCCCTCCCTGGACCTGTCTCTTCCCTCTTCTCTCTGGCTCTTTTGAATCCTGGGCAGTATTTTCAGTAAGGGGACGGTAGCTTTTCCTGACTTTCAACCTCCCCAGTCTAAACCAATACGATCACTGGAAGCCCCCCGTGTAACCAGGTGAGTGAGACTCGGCCGGGGCTGGGAGATAAGGCCCGTGGCGCCGGTGTGCGGGTCCTGCCTGTGGCGGCAAGTGTGGGTAGCCGGGGGTCACCTGAAGCCCCTCATTCGCCCTGCAGAAAAGCTTCCCCGGTTTCTCCCGGGAGGGCCCCGGCGGGCAGAGCTCCGGGCCCCTCGCTGTCCCCTTCCCCTCCCCCCCACAGTTCCTGGGAGGGAGAGCCGCAGCCTGCAACCCTTTAGGATCAGCCCCTTAGCTCGTCCGCTGGCTATCAGCCTGGGAGGTAGGAGAGCATGGTCTTCAGGCGTGGGCTGGGGGGGTGCTTTTTGTTTTGGTTAGCTTTAAGTGTGAGCTGGACTTGCCTGCCTACGGGTTTTTGCCTAGGAAAATAGTCGGGGTGACAGCTGTGGTCCGTGGGTTGGCTCCTGCGAAGTTACTTTACGGGGACTTGCCGTGTTTGCTTTCACATGCCACGCACAGCGACTGGAAAAAGAAGAAGAGGGGTTATGTAATCATTTTAAGTGCTAGGATGGCACGAGATGTTTTAAGAGTAAATGTTCTTGGAGTGAGGTAAGTTTGCTTGGACCCTGGGGAATTTACAAAGCCATACCCACCTAGCTTAGGTTTAACTGATGGTCCCTGAGATTTTGATTCAGAGAGAAACTCAGAAATCGCTCATAATCTCTTCCCCACTTTGACTGGTGCTCTCCACTGGAATTTAGTTCGTATTTAAGGGTATGCAATAGAAAATGTTTTCCAGAGGGAATATAATTTGACCCTAAAAGGTCTTGTAAAAATGTCCTGGTTTTTTTTCAGGTTTGGCTTTTGATTTTCCCATTAGATATGATGGAAGTTATTCGGGGGGGGTGGGGTGGGGTGGTGGATGTTATGAAAATATTAACATACTATATGGAATACAAATCAGAAGGACTGATTTATGTTCAGTCAAGGTTTAAAAAACAGGGTACTATTTAAGAAGTTTTAATGTAGGTTACTGATTAAACTGTTTTGTTAATGTGTCAGGAAAGCTTTGATGTGCTTCTCGTGGCCATTTGATGTTTAGAAGATCTGGAAAGGTGGACATGAACTTTTACATAAAATTACTTTTACACAGAGACATAAATTTATTAGTATTAAAATAGAAATTTTGCTACTGCTATCAGTTACATGAATAACTGTGTTAACTCACAAAGCAGAGTTCCACTTTGTTCAACAGTGAAACTGTTTCTCTTTTGGACGTGTAAAATATCTTCATAGTAATTGCATCAATCTCACTGTGTTTGCTGATGTGACATTTTTTCCTCAGGAGAAATGTCATAATCCAAAGCTTTAAATGGGCAATAAAAATTAAAATAACAAAGGAACCATTACTGTGAACATCTAGCACTTTCTTCTCATTTCACGCTCCTCCCCCACCCGTCTCCCCCCACCCCCCAAAAAATATATTAATACCTCTAATGGCAGAGGGGAGAGGTGGTGTGGCTGTAACAAGGGCCTGAAATGCTTGTGACTCCAGAAACGGGGGTGTAGAGGGTCAAGAACAATGCAAACTACATAATTCATAAGATGCGTTATTATCTATTCAAATATTTAAATTTTTGTGTATTTAATATTAGCTCGATACTGAATTTTAAGAATTAAACTTTGCTTATGTAGTTAGTTAAAGGGTCTTGTAATAGGACTGAAGAGCTACGCAAGAGCTCTTTTTTTTCATTATAATTTTATCTTTGTGAACTTATTTGAAACCTTGAAAAGGAATTCAAGTAAGTTTAAAATCCTTGGCTGTGTTTAGAGCAGTAGTTGGAGAATCAGAATTTCTGGCTCATTACCTTCTGTTAGTTTACTTACTGGTTGCAAGGAACCAAAAAGGGATATACATATGTCTTTAATCTGCTGTTCTGTTTATTAGGTCTAGCACTTGTCCATCTTTTTGGAGAAACTCAGGTTTTTTGGTTTTCACTGAAAATTTTAAATTACTATTTGGTACATGCAAATTTAACTCCTGTGAGTTATAAGCAAATGAGGGATAAAATCTGTTTACTGGAGGAGGACATAAAGCTAAGTCAAGGCAACAAAGGTTGTTGAAGGCGTTATAGTCATTTGCTCAGATAACTAGATGACACCTGTGTAATTAATGTTTCTCTTGCAGCATTGCCAGAGGTTTCAGATCAGAACCCTGTTTTGCAGTAGACTCTTCATATCCAGATAATAAAATGTCAGTCTCTCCCTCTAAGAGTTTAAATGAAGATATTACTCTTAAGTGCATCAGTGTGTATGAGATACTTGAGCAAGTGGTAGATGATGTAGCTGTGATTCCACTAGCCTTTAGAGAAAGAAGCTGAAATTAAACACCAGAAAGACAAAACCTATGCTGCACTGTTTCTAGTATTTGAAAAATCTTTGGTGGGTGTTACTCTCCTGGGTTGCTGAAATCTTCTTCATGCAGAGAGATAGCACAAGGCCTAGGTAACCTTGTAACATTGTAAGACCTGATTTGATTTCAGAAGGGAAGCCACTAGGAATGTGTTCTCAACCTATTTTTCTTGGTCAGAAAGGGAATGACAGATACCTTCTTTGAGAGCTATTCTTTGAGCTCCTACAACAACCAGAAATAATCAGTCCCCAGAGCGTGTATGTGCTTGTTAATGTGTCCCTTGGAGAACAATACACCCAAAGGTAGCAAGGCCATGCCCCACCCACCTACGAATCCAAATATGCTCATGCAGGGACAGGCTGTACCTTCTAAGGCAATAAAGGAAAAAGGACAGTTTCCTGCAGGAGTAAGCCTCCATAACATTAATAAACTCAAAGTGATTTATTCTGCTTGGTTTTTGGAAGAGAGGAATGATCAGCTCACATCACAGTTTGGAAGTGTGGTGATGTGAGGAAATGCTCAGCCCAAGATTAGTTAAGTAGCACTGAGTTCTTTGCAGATATGGTCTAGTATTGATCTAACACATTGCACTGCGCAGAGACAGAACAGCTCCCTATCCATACATGAGAAACAAATACAAAGCATTTATACTTGCACTGTTTGTGCATCAGGGTTTCACATTGTGCACAATTTTCCTGGTTGCTAAGTAGAACAGGAATTTATACCCCATTGATTTTCTGTAAAATTAGGACTTCTTTGCTCTTGGGTGCTAGATTTGGTTACTTCTGAGAATGAGTCTTTAGGTTCATTTAAATACTTTAAAGGTTACCCAACATCTCAAGGATATCTAGATTCACCATTGTCATATCTGCCCAGTGATATCACACCAAGCAAGCTATTTTTTCCATTGAGGACATGTCCTTGGATTTTTCACATTAACCTTACCTAAATTTGTAAAAGCTGTACTGTTCCATACAAGTGATAGCCAGAGAGGTAGAAAAATGAAAGGGAGAGGATTCCAATAATTCAATAATCTGTCTTCTTCAGATAGGTGTTGTCCTTGATGCTGTAGGGTTGTCCTATTAGATGCAGATAGCTTGTGAAACAGTTTTTACCCATGTAATTCATGCTGGTCCTAAGTTTACCATAATCATTTGTATGCTCTGTTGACATACAGCACTTCTGAACCCAAGGTACTGTTTGATGATGAAATAATTGTGTTACAAATCTGTTATTATTAAAATGTATTTATTGCTTTTGCTTTTCCTTTCTGGTTGTGTGTGGGTTTTGTTACTTTTTTGGTTTTTTTTTGTTTGTTTGTTTCTTTGTTTGTTTTGGTGGTCTTTTTTTTTCCCCACCTTTTACTGACAAATTGTCATTGCCACAGCAGTTAGCGTAGTGTTTCTGTATAGGAGGCAAAGGTTTACTTTGCCTACTCTTTATTCTGCCTCTCTTGAATCAACTCATTTCTGGTTCAGTGGCAGAACTGAACCAGAATTGGATATTATATGGCAGAAAGACCATATAATATCCATTCATATGTACAGATACAGAGGTATAAAGGGAGTTTTTCCTGTCCTGGCAGAGGCCCCTCCCCAGTGAGAAAAACATTCAATTCTCTAAGTTTTTATATTACAGTGCAGGGTAGTGAATTAGATTAGAGACTTCATCTATCTGATACTGACCTTGCATTATCATGTTCCCTCCCCTCCTCCCTCCCTCTTGCCAGTAATTTCTCATCACACCTAGTTAGCACAGTGATTTGAGTGTCACTCTGAACATCTCTACTGCTTTACGGTTGAGTACTGCTGTACATTTTAAGCCTTGGTGAAGCAAAACTGAAAATGCTCAGCATTTAGGTTTTGACTGCAAAGCTCTTGGAGATCAGCTGCTTATCTGAATGAACTGTGTATGACCTACACTGTAAGTCTCATGGGATCGTATGAGATGTCTAATACTTCTCCTGTGGAATGAGCATACCTGGATAAAAGTCTGTATGAAGCTATAAAGGTGCTTTTTGATTCAAGACTACCAGGCATTTGGTATGTATGTTGGAGGGGGTAGCTAAAAGCTTACTTAGAATCAGTGGTGCTGAGTCAAACTTTTAGATTTGAAAGATGGTGCCTTTTTGGAAATGGTGGAACGCATTCTTCTCCATAGTTTTTCCTTGAGTGTGAGGTATATTAGTGAACTATCAAAGAAGTTGTTCCTTTTGAGCCAGAGTTCATACACTACAATTTATTTTCTGGTCTGGCTTGTTAGTTTTGTCTCAGGGGTCAAAATGGTTGCATACATTTTCTTATAATCTTTGTATATATTTGTTCACTTCCAGGAAGAGCTTTTCGTCTAGCAAAACACTAACCTTATTTCTAAAGAGTTAATTATCTACTATTCCAGGAGGGCAGACAGCAATTTCATTCCAAAGAAGTAAATAAAATGAGTAATAGATGTGTGTAATACTACACCATCTAAGGAAAGAGCATTACTTAGGTTAAGTTGAAGCTAATCTGAAACACTAAGGCAGTGTAGAGTCAGGCTGAGAAGATATATTTCAGACACAGAAGCGTGTTTATAGTGATGCAAAGGGAAAATCTTGCTGGTCAGTCATGAATACCTATTTTACTGATGAATAATTAGCATTTTACATGCAGAGAAAAGGCTCAGACATTGTTAAATCTGTAATGATTTCAGTAGAGAGATGTAAGTTTTCAGATGTGTTTTTTTTTTAAAGTCTAATAACTTTAGTAAAGTCATAAAAAAATAAGAATTTAATAAAAGTCAGTGATAATCACAGAGCAATACCTCCTGATTGACCTATGCTCAGAAAATCTTTTTTATTTTATATAATGAATAATGAAAATGTGAAGTTATAGTCCTAAACATCTTTATTTGCAAGCAATAACATCATCCATGCTGTATAAGCCTTAATTAATTCACCTGACTTCTGTATTCAGTATGTAGATAAATCCTTATTAATGGTGACAGAAAGGATGATGTAAGATAAAGTTTTTGTTTGAGACGACACACTAAGAGAAGCCTAGAAGCTTGGACGTGTTGGTACCCAGTTGTGTGCATAGGTAACTGAGCTGTTATTGTCACTTCTGTTGTTTCACCATCTTGAGAGTTATCATAAGACATCTAAGAATTTTTGTTTTCTGCAGTGTTACTGTGCCAGCAATTCCCCAAGTATCACAGAGGCCACAACAGATAAGAGTCAAATGGTTTCAGGGTGAACAGAAAGAGTGACCAACCAAATGGAATTAGAGGGGAAAATAAATTACTAAATTTATTTGTGTAGCAAAGGTCAGAAACATCCTCTACAGAATGTAGGTACTGTAGTTCAGTGTAATTTTCAGGTAGGTACGACAGTGTATTACAAACAAATGTCATGCAGAATTATCTGAAAGTTTCTATGAGATCCCTTTGCATCTGGTCTTTTTTTCTTCAGCAGCTATTGCATGCCTATGTCTCCCATTAGAAAAAAATTAGAACTGATAGCAGTACATTTTTAATGCAAATTCTGGTGATGTCATTTTATCGTCCATGGCTGTAATTTTTCCATGGACCTGCAAAATTCTTGTAATAAGAATGAAACATTTTCATGAATTATTTCTCATGCTTATGTGTAACACATAAATATAAAAATCAAGGGCTAATTAGTGATTTTTAGAAGCTGCATTTTTTGAGCAGCCTTGTCCAAAAGAAAACTTTTTTGAACACCTTTCTGGAACTTGCCTCAAATAGACACCAGAATGAGCCACTAGTTGCCTTTTCCTGTCTTGACCTATCCACAAATGCGCTTAAGGTGCACGTGTTGTAATAGTGATAATGATACCGACTTGTTTCTGACCTCAGACAACCGATAAGCATAGTTAGTTTTCCTTAGCTGTAATTTGGGTGATAATATTTACACGCCTCAGGAAAATAAGTAAGGCATGACTAAACAGTGTAGAGTCTGTAGAAGTGTAGAGTATGAAAGCCAGTGAGTGAGAGAGGTGTAAGTAAAATCTGGGAGTTCCTTGTTTCTAGTTTTTGTACAGTCCACTAGAGTTGGCTGCCATGCAGGAAAATGATAATATGCTGTGGATTGTTTAGGTTTAATGTCACATGATTCACTGAGTAATTTTAAATGGTCTAAAATTTTTCATGATGTTAAAAACAGCTTGTGAGAAGGCTGGTAACCTCACAGAAAGGGAAAGAAAAAAAAAGTTGTGTATCTTACCATATTTTGAGGTGGTTTTGTGAAGTAAGCATAAGGGAAGTTAACTTTTGAAACCAAAAATCAGTAAGGAAGGTTTACACTGATGATGACAGTAAAGTTGTCATGTAATTATATTTTGAATGCTTTGAAGTTAAGTCTTGATGTTTTGTTGAGAGGAATAAAAGACACTAAACTTGAAAGAAAATTTTCCAGTGCAAGTTGGGCATGCCTTTCAGATGCAATCTATTTTAAAATATGTTTCTTTTTCTCCGGCTTTTTCCTATTTCACTCTCACTCCTGTCTGCCTGAGTACAGGTTTGCCTTTGCCAAGTTGAAGCATTTCATTTGTAGCTTAGATGCTTGCTAGACATATTTTTTTTGAGCATTAGCATTAGAAGAAACCAGGCTACCAGTTTATTTCTTATGTTGTAATCTCAGAGGTGATAAAAAAAATCTGTTTTCCTGGGTTGGTCTTTATCTTTTAAATCAGTATTTTTTGGTTGGTTTGTTTGCTTGCTTTTCCACATTCAGCTGCAGAGTAATGATAGGAGAAATATATATATATATATATATTATACCAGAGGGTAGATATTTGCTGTGAATGAAACACATAAATATAATTAATCTATTTTGAGGGTCAAAACTCTCACTGTGATTAAGTTGTTTTCCTTATTCTCCACCCCGTCTGTTCTCAGTCATTATGGTACAGAATTCTGAGTTATGTATTTCCCATTATAGTGAAAAATATGATCAGTTGTGTTGAAAAGCACAAATATTTATTTTGTTCTCCTTTTAATAATACACAATTAACAAAACAAAATAAACATGCAAAAACATAGCATTCTCATGTTTGGGACAAAACCAGGTTTATAAAAATGTAATAATCTATTAGGCTAAGTTTTGTTTTGGTTAGGTATATATATGTTTACCTTACTTTAACATGTAAGGATGTGTAACCTCAGTGGAATAATGTAGTCGAGTGAAGACTACTAATTTTTAAGAGAGTCTGTCCTTTGGTCTTAAACCTGCAATTTGCTCTGTGTTAATAGATTCCTTCATCCATGTGGAACACCTGACTTTGCTTTCCCCAGCCTCCTCCAAATTCAAAAGGATTATTTCTACAGAGGGTTTTTTCCACTGTGAAAGCACTTTTAAACTACAGAATTTTTCAGAGCAATGATTGGGGCACTGTTTTTATGACACAAAGTATGCCTTATTTGGCACAGAAAGTTAGCAGATTCTGTTCATTAATCAAAGAGGGATAATATGCCGATTTTCAGCTGATCTTGTTTCTGTTGGCTTCATAATTGGTAAATTGGTGTTCTGAACTTTTGCTTCACTTGGACATTTCTCTGTACTGATTGTGAGGTACTAAGTATACTGTTTGACTTGGTTATTACCTCTGTCTCTCAGGGCCACTCTGTTCTTAATATCCTGTTTTACTGAAAAGCTGTACAAATCCCGATTTCTGACAATAATTTAGGATTTGTATTGACTTTATTGCACTTTCCCAGCCTTCTGATACTTTAAGGTCTAGGTAGGTAGCTAATCATGTTTGTTTAGCCATGAAATCCACTACAGGTGTCAGACAAAAGATCTGGGTTATTTTTGGAACTGCAGTTGTGGATGTTCACAGTACTTGCTCTTATTGCCACCCATACTGTTCAGAAGATTCAGGTACACAGAAGTCAAGCTTCATCTTACTCAACTTGAGCCATTGAAAATACAGGTATCTAGTCATCTGGGTACTCTTTGTAGTTAATGGATACATCTAAACACTTCCAGAGGGCAATTCATTCAGTCTTAGACAGGCTTTCAGTATGGGATTAGTCACCCTTTTGGAGGTGCCTATCTTATGCCACTTGATTACAGAGGAAGGTCAGAAAATTATCTTTGACTACACATCTGCATTTTAAATAGCTTAAGGTAAATGACATGTGCTCCACCCCAGTCACTTTCAAAGGGAAGATCTTCATGGAGCATGCTCAGACTTTGTAGAGCACCTAATTAAACATCTTTTGTACCATTCATTTCAGAAACTAAAAAGGGAACAGTGGAGAGCTGAATTACAGGTGGATAATGTATGATTAAGGGAGACTCACCTTAATAGCATGGATGTTTTCCCTGCCCTGCCACAAAATTCCTATGTGATGTTGGGCAAGTCACATAAACCACAGTTTACAAAAGTGGTTACTCACTGCGTGTTCTTCATTTGCTAATTCAGTGTCCAGTAATCTGTTTTGCACTACGACTGACGAAAGGAAGTTTATGGATGTCCTGCTTTGGACATCTCTATAGGTATCAATTTAGTTAGCTGGAATGGGAATTTAAACAAGTGGATAGCTTTGGCCCAAATCTTTCTGAGCTTTGGTTTGTGTAAGGGAGTTCTCTCCCTGCAAGAGTGTGTGTGGAGATAAATTCAGTAATGTGTCAGCTTCTGAAGCAACAGAATATCTGGTGGTAAAAGGCACGCAGCAGAAGATTAAATTAAAGCGATGGGTAAGGGGTATAAAAGGTAATACCATATGTAGGGGAGATGAAAAATGGACACACACTGAACAAATCTAAGTAATAAGGACTAGCTTTATGAAGGAGACTTTGGTACCTAAATGTCATTGTAGGCACCTAATACAAGCTTTAAAAACTCCTGACATTCACAAAAGTATGATTAAAAGCTGAGGAAGTAACATTTTTACTGGCAGCACTCCCAAGCTACCTATATTCCCAGCATGTACTAAATGGTCCTGAAAATCTTGCAGTCATGTGTATCCCTCACACTTTACCAAAATTAAGAAAAAGACAGTCTTTCAGCTTTTTCAGCTGAATGAGATCCCATCTAATAGCCCTCTTCAGAGCATGTGCAACAGCACACAAAGTGCAGCTAGGTGCTCTGGTGGCCAGAACACCCCTGTGAGATGCCCACACTGGCATCCTGAGTATGTCCTGTCAAGTTATTTTAAACTAAAATCCTCTTGATATTTCCTGTTGTAGCTATTCCATTTTGTGCTGGCTTGTATGAGTTACAGTAATCCAGAAAAAGTTAAGGATTCATGCTGAAGTCCTCAGTGGGAGAAGAGGATCCAGTTTTTGATAGCTGTTCTAATTTAATATTGTATTTTTTACGCAGTGAACATCTGAATGTAGTCTTAACAGTACCTAAGTCTTGCCCTTTTGTTCATGTTTCTCAATAATTTATGTCATTTCCTGCTGAACTTGCTGATATCAGCAAATCCTGTCATTAGGAGCTGAACTCTTCTTGCTTTATGTGGAAGTTTAGGTGTCCAAGAGGGCAACGGGGAGGACACCTGAAAATTGCAACACTTGGTATCTACAATACCTCAGCATCTTCTGTGGCTCTGGCAAAACTGCCTATTGCCTCATGTACACATTCAACTGAGGCAGAGGTCCAGTGTAATACAGAGAGCACACCTTGCTTTGGATACACTGAATGAAATTAATTTTTATTGAACCAAGTAGCATAGAATGCTTTAACACCAGTGCTTGAAATCTTTGAGTAATTGACTGCAACTTAAGCATATTTCTTTCTGCTGAAGCATTTGTGTATGGTAGGCATATATTTAGTGTGTAAATGAATATGTGACAGTTTGTGTTGTGTGATCATATAATGTGTTTGTATAGCACATAAGATACACTGTCACATACCTTATTATAGATCTAACCTGTATCATCTACATGTGAAGTACAATAAAATATATTGTACTTTATGCAAGCAAGAACCCCCCAAATCATAGTATATAGAAACAGTATGTGCAGAAATAGCCCCTTCCATAGACTGCATATTTATATATATGTATATACATATATATGCTTCTACATTTTACAGCACTGGGTACATACAAGGGTGCTTTAAAAGTCAGAAGTGAAAAACAGAATGTGAACATGTCACAGAAGAATGCTAAATATGTATATTTTTCCAAACATCACAGTTGTTTGCATGGCAGAAGGAAAAATGTCTTCATTCAGCTGTCACTGTGGTATCCATTCAGCCTATGAAGTATCTTGTTAGAAGTAAACTGCCTTTTTATCCTCCTTGAGTATGAAGTCATCTGAATTGCTTATATGTTGAAAGGATACCCACATTTGGATATGTGAAGTAAAAAAACCATGGGATTAATTTGAATGTTGACTCAGTCTGACTTTCTGTGAACTAAAGGCAACAAGTAGTTTGCAATGTCTTTCTGGTGTCGCAGCCCTTTTGGCATCATCACCATCCTGCCATAGATGCGTCTTGCAAAACTGTCCCCATTGTTTTTTGGGCCTGCCTTGTTTTTTGGCCACAGACACCTGGCCTTGTTTGGTGTCAGCTATGCCCACTGCAGGGTTTTGGCTCACTTGTGCTACCACTCTTCATCACAAATCTTTCGCCAGAGATTATGGTCCTTTCAGCCGCATCAACCTTTTGAATGATTTCTTTTTAAACTGTTCAGTCACATTCACGTGTTATCTTAGATGGTTTAACAAGGTACTTACTTTTATAGTCTCATTCATCATGACTTGTGGTTTGGAGATCAGACTAGCAGCTCAGATCTAGTGATGGACAACTGACATGGCTAAGAGCCTTTTCAGGTGACCCTAGCTGGAAACTCATTTTGTACTCATTATCTCTGTTCTAGAAGAGTTTGGAGGCTTAAGTCATGACCATTTAAATATTTTAATGTTCACATGACTTTTTATTTGAGTCATGGAATGTCTTTCCTCTGCAGACAGCTTCCTTCATCTTCTCACAGCTAAAAGTTATGTGTGTATTCTACTGGATGCCATTCTCTGTATAGAGATACACTATACTACACTTTCTTCTTTGCATTACTCCAGTGAATTTCCCATTACTCTTGGTCTTTATGATCCAACATTAACCTTGCTTCCAGACAGCAATTCCTTCCTTCTTGCCTTCCGTACCTGTATTGCTCAGCTGGCTAGAACTAGTTTTGCAAGCTCCTGTGCCTTTTTTAACATATCCATTGCTAGTGTAAAGCACAGTCAGTAAAGTTAACAATTTATTTCATTTGTTCAGTAGCTTCTTCAGAGAGGATGTGGTGGTATTTCAGAGACGCTATCAGCTTGTGTCTGACTAACTTCATATTGAAGCATGCATTGATAAGCAATTTTCGAAAATTACTTGAAAGCATAAAAGCATAAGCTGCACAAATCTCTCACATTGTCAATGGACACTAAAATGCTTCGGATTTCTTTTTTTAAAATTTATGTCCATTCCTCTTGTTAGCATAATTATGTGTCTAGTACTCAATTTAGCTCCTTAGTATGAAAATTGTTTAAGAGTCCACTTCATCATCTCATCATCTTTTCCTTTCAGCTCTTCAAATACTGCAAGTAATGGAACACATTTGTCACTGAATTATCTTTTAGAAAATTTGAGGGAGAAATTTTTTTTTTTTTTTTAAGAAAGGGCTGTAAATGAGGTCTTGATAGAAGCCATTTTGAGGGGGCATCTTCGATATAATTTAATGAAGGCAAATTAAACAGGGAAGATCATACAGTATGATTTCAAAGTGGGGTGGTTCACTTTCTGTAAAATTTATTGCAATAAATAGAGAAGAAAATGAAAGCCCCCCCTGCCTTTCTCACTCCTGGAAAACTGTAAAGTGATAAACTAGGATTTATGATATAGAAAAGAAGCTATTTTGAAAAATCATTAGAGGTAAAGAAGTTAAGAAAAGGTGATGCCTGGTGAGCTGGCTGAAGAGATCTAAAGGCTTGTTGTTGCACTGAAAGTAGTCCTAAGCTCCCTTTCCAGGCTCCTGGCCATTCTGCCATTTCTTTTGCGCTGGTACTGTTCTCACTCAAAACTGTAGAACCCAACTCAGGGAGCACTACTCACTGCTCAATAAACAATTTTATTTTCATTTTTGTTTTCTTGGTTATATTGCTGCCATTTTATCAAGCTTGAAACCCTCTGGATAAACTAGCAGAGCTGGCACAAACAAGAGGAAGGGAATGCCTAAATTTCTTCATTATGTTTTAAATCATAAAATTGATAACCTATAATACTAGAATTAGCAGTAAAAGAAATGTATTCAGGATAATCACCTAGTTACGGCAGTAATTTTGTAGATAATCTTATGTATTTTTGGATGGGTCTGGTGAGCATTGGGGTGTTTAAAAAACAGAAGATAAAAATACTGCTCCTACAACGTTCCTTTTCTGAATCATGAAATAATGTGTCCAAACTCTGAAATTCACTGCAGGGTGCTGTGAGAGCAGCTACATAAATAGTTACAGTAGGTAGCCATCAGGAAAAGAGTATAAGGAAGGGATGCTTCTCTGAGCAAAGCAGCTTGAGGATTCATGAAAAGAAACCAAGTCTTATCTGGACTTTCTTTCCTGTCATTGGGAATGAGGTTAACACCTCCCTCACATGGAGCCATGAGGAGTAGAGAAGAGGTACACTGAATTGTTTGAGCCATGCACTATGTATAAGGATTCATAAGAAGGTAACCATCCCAGACTCCTTTTTCCCAAGGAGTATTGGAAAAGTGGCACAAAATCTTACTATTTCCTTGTTTGTGTCTTGCTTCGTTATTCAGCCTTATTGTCACTGGTCTAAGTAAAGTACGCTTTGTTCGTGTTTTGGCAGTCCAGCCCCAACCTCAGAATGCTTTGTGTCTATTTTTTCATTGAGCAATATGTCAACAAACCCAGAGGAGGGAAATAGTGTATGTTTGCTTTTCAGCAAAAGCTGAACTGAATTTCATGCAACAACAGCAACAACAAAAATCCTGCTTTCAACTCTTGGAATTCCCCTCAGTTCCTTGATCTTAAAAGGTCATGAACAACCAGGGTGTTTCTAAAAGGCAGTTATAAAAATTCTAATGGGAGAAGTTAGATAAACCAAATTTCTATTAGCTCTAATAGCAGTTCTAACTATTGTTTAAAAGCCTATGTTATAAATGAGCTATAAATGATTCTGCTTCCTCTATTATTGAAAATAATGGAATTTTAGAGATGTTCTGTAAATTATTAATAGGAGCCCCGTAAAGTTTGGGTAATATAACCGGTGCTTAAATATGCATAGGTATTTACACACAAAAATATAGAAAATTGTATTTTTGCAATGTACCAAAATTCATGTGATAAATAAAAACTACCACTGGTATCTTCATTTTTCCAAGTAGCAAGAGCTGCCTGCTGCCCACAGTCAACATGCAGCTTTTGCTATATTGATATTCCTAAAGTTTGCATGTTGCTTCCTAACACAGGAATTTGAAAATACCCACCTTCCTGTACCTCCCATCATGGTCTAAATAGTTATTGCCACTGAATACGTCAGTGTTTATTTTGGCTCTGGAGGTTTTCCTGGGTCTTTCACTCCTGTATCACAGCTGTTTCCTCAGTAGCAGTTGCAATATACCCATCAAAGCATGTTTTCCCAGTAAAGCAAATTGTTATTGTTGCTCATCTTGTGAAAATATTTGGTGGGCAGCTAGCTCGCTCTTATTCTCAAATCTCCACTGTGTCAGGGCACCAGAAATAGAGACCTGATACAGTGAACATGTTACCTGTCACATTGTTTTGTGTACACAGCACACCTGCTGAGGTTACTCACTGCAATTCCAGACATTTTTTGACTAGTATCCTCTTACCAACATTATGACTTTGAATATACAGTGGAGAAATGATTGTCTGACAGTAAGGCAGATTTAAAGCGTAGATGTAGTTTATAGAGAATGTGAACCCTTAGGGAAAGAGGCAAGACAGGAGAAAAGGGCAGGGGCACATGCAGTCCTCATCTAAATGGAGGCTTCAGCGTTTGCACTTGCCTGTAGGTTGTTTGGGAGCATAAATATGATACAGGGTAGAGCTAATAAGTGAAGGAGAGGAGTTAGTGGCCTTTTGATGACTTCTGCTGAAAATCTGCATTCGGACTTTGCAAATGAGATTTTGCAAGACAGTATCAGCCACTGAGAATGTCATGTCAGTATTAAATGGGTGGCCAGAGGGGTGTTCAAGATAATCCACCATAACTATCACTTTTATCTGGTGAGCAAGGTTTATAATTCTTCTTACAATGTCTTTTATTTCTTTCTTTCTGTTAGTACAACATTGAGTTAGTTGAAATTCTTATCTTCTACATAGTACAAATTTTGCTATCTACTTATCAGATGACAGTTATTTCTGCCAGTACTTGCTGATTCTACATGTTGGCTGCTTTTATTTCTTTTAAATCTGCTCTAAGTACTGTCAGGCTTTTTTTCCCTTTTTATTTTTCTTAACTATTGGTCCCAGTTCAAGCACCTGTGTCAGAGCAGTACAGTTATTAGAAAGAAGCACATCATTTCCAGTGGGATTTTTACGGAAGTGTGACATTTCAAGTCAGCAAGAACTCTGCCAATTACTTAATTGCAATAAAATAATTATCTTAGAGATTTTTTTTTTAAGCATGTCATACCTTTCAGGTTATTTATTCTATGATACAATGGTAATACCCCACTCCAATTAAAAATAATTTAACAGAAATTTGTCTTAGAGCACTATCATTCTCTAAAATGATTGGATGAACAGAAATTTCAACCATAGATCATTGCCAAATTCTAACATACGAAATTTTGCACAGTAGCTAACTGAGGTGATGGTATTCCTCTGCAGAAGGGTTTACAGAGCTAGTTACAGTTTTAAGTGCACAAATGATAATTAATATAGAACATAATTTTCAACAGCTGTTGCTAATTAAAATGTTCCATAAAGGCTTCCTGACAGTATGGCAATCTTGCTCAGTAAAAAATTTATGCATTTAAAAAGGAATTACAAAATGAATTTAAACTTATGTTAGGAGATATGTCTTGTACCTAGCTAGTTAAAATAGAATCATATAATAGCCTTTGTTTAAATTGTTTTCTTGTATCAAAGATATGAAATGTTTCAATTAGAACATCTAAAATACTGTGTATATCTGTATTTTTTAAAAAAAGTCACATAAATATCTAGATGCCTAATTTTAAATAAATACCAATGTACATTTCTGTAAAGGAGGAAGCTTTATCATAGAGTAACATTGAATGGGTACAGAAACAGATGGTAGAGAGAAATCAGTTATTTCTTTTGAATGAATTATTTTGTTTTCACAAGTTCTGTGGTGTTCTTTTCATGTCATGCTGCAATATTGGGGTTACTCTTATTTTTTTTTTTATACTGAAGGGTTTTATTCTTGCTATAGTCAAAGTACCAGTCCTGCCTTGCTATGGTACTTTTTTTAGCTAGATGTTCTCCTGGCTGTTGTCTGATGCAGAAGGGAAGAAGGAGTTTCTGACACATCATGTGTGAATTTTATGTCCTACATGGCATGTACATTAAATGTGCCTTCATTAATACTGTTTTCTAGGGATAGGGGAATGGGAATGTAGTTATTTTATAGGCTGTCTTGAATCCCGATGGCTTTTGAGTAATTCCAACTTCACTGCGTCATGAGAGAGTAGATAATTCCTCATTGCTGCCTGAGAAAACTCAGAAGCGTGTAATCTACTTACGCAGGAGACATACTAAGATTTGGCCTTTATTGCTTTCTGAGAGACTTTGCAGAAGATGGCAGAAAATTGAGAAAAAGGTGGATTAAATGTGGATAGTCTGAATAAAGTTAGCATGAACTTTCAATAAGATCCATTTGTGCCTGAAAGGTTGAAATACTTCTGACCTTAGCTTTCATACGGACTGACTGTTCTTTATATCTTTAATGTTTAAATTTACTGTCAAAAATCTGTTTGGATCAAATTAAGTTAGAGTCTTTTCCAAGCAAGGGCTGCAATACATGGTACTGTGCAAATTGCACAGATAAAAATCCCACAGAGCCAAAAGCAAAAACATGGTTTGATCTTTTCTTTCAGAATGTTTATCCAGTCTCATATATGCTTTTATTTTAAGTATCTATATATAAAACATGATGAGATTTTAAAAAATAATAAAAGCAATCTTACATTATGATTTCTAAATGTAATGTGGTGACTGATAAACTAATTAGCTCTTATGTAGCCTGACATGTAAATGGCAAGAAGCTCTCAAATGACATGTAGCAC
This sequence comes from Pezoporus wallicus, assembly GCF_028554395.1. Taxonomy (NCBI): domain Eukaryota; kingdom Metazoa; phylum Chordata; class Aves; order Psittaciformes; family Psittacidae; genus Pezoporus; species Pezoporus wallicus. The sequence continues at coordinate 805,920 of NW_026642361.1, forward strand.
GTCCTGTGCTATAAATACAGGTTATGTCAAATAAGTATCCCTGTAATATCAGCCTCTCGTTATTTCCAGCAAGTAAATATAATTAAAAACCATAAGATTTCTTTGCTAAGTAGGTATGGCTTGGATCTGAGACACAGCAATAATAAGGTTATTAGCAAGTGCTTAAAACTGGCATGCGTTCTCTGAGCCCTTCTACATAGAAGAAACATTTCTGGGTGCAGAACAAAGAGAAGACCATAGCACAAATACACACTTGTTAAAATCCAAGGGGGCAGATTTACCTGCCCCTGCAGCGTGCTTAAAGACCATGTCCTTGAAAACACCAGATTATTAAATGTTTTTGTGGCAGATTTCTTTTGTTTCCCCAGGATGTTTCATGCCATTGTGTCATAAAGTTTTCCAAAGAGATCAAGTGGCTCAGCAACTGAACATGCTCGGCTCGGAAATTGTTCCCTGCTGTGTGGTATGCCAGGTAGGAGATGAGGCACTGAATGTCTTGGTGAGGAACTAGGAGTATACAGCTTGAGAAAGAAGGGAGAACCTGCTGAGAGGCACAGATGGCACAACCTTGCCTATGTCTGCCTGAAAGTTTCATGTTTCTTAATGTACTTCAGGAAGGCACTGAAGCTGTAGGCAAGGACTTCACTGAAAAGATGCAGTAGGCAGCAGGAGGTTTGTCTCTTGAAGCCTTTTTTTTGGCCTGTTCATCACTAGCCTCTTCTGGTTTTCATTGAAGTGAATTGTTCTGCGTGGTATATTGACACAGTGTAGATGTTTGTTTCTTAGAAGTTTAGAAGAGCTTTGGTCTTCCTCTGGAGAGGTCAGGGCAACAGCAGCAAGAGCTCTTGTCAACCAAGGACCCCATTCGTGGCAGCCTGTCAATTATCATCTAATTTGCTGCAGATTAGACTGTTATGTTCAAATGTGCTACTGAGAGGGTTTATGCTATATTTATACAAAAGGGATCTTTTAAGAGTATAAAATTTTATTCATTTTCTGCAGTGAAATGGACTAAATTAGTTATGTGCTAGCATAATACCAGAAAGAATCCTTCTGACATAATAATTAATTACAGATTATTTTAGATGTATTTATTTTTAGATTTTAGATTGGATATAAGGAAGAAGTTCTTTACTGTTAGGGTGGTGAGGCACTGGAATGGGCTGCCCAGGGAAGTTGTGAACGCTCCATCCCTGGCCATGTTCAAGGCCAGATTGGACAGAGCCTTGGGTGACATAATTTAGTGTGAGGTGTCCCTGCCCACGACAGGGTGGTTGGAACTTGGTGATCTTAAGGTCCTTTCAAACCCTAACTGTTCTATGATTCTATGATTCTGTGGTTATGTGCTACTTGCATATGCAATGATGAAAGGAAAAATGGTGACATTATTATACTAAGAAGTACGAGAATATTCCAATCCACAAGCATCTATGGTAACAGATACAGCATTATGGTATCTGATTAACAGTAATTTGTGCATAATAAGTACAATCTTTTCCATCTCTGAAAATTAAGATTCTAAAACATTATTTCCCCAGTAAATTGGTGAAAAAAATAACTAAGGTATTTCACACAAATGGCTTTCTAGCATGAACTCTTTGATGGCAAATTTATAAATTGTTAGCCGTTGTATACATTTTCAAGCGAAGGATTCATGTATTGATTTGTGTGCCATTTTTTTTTCTCCTACAGTTTCCTTATTCCCTATAATTTCAATAAAATCTCAAGTTTTGAATCCCTTTCCTAACACAAAACCTTTCAGTTGAATGCTCGGTTTCATTTTTTTCTTGGGGGTAGTAGGAGTGTGATCAAGGGAGGAGAGTGATCAAGAAATATGATAATGTTGAGAGAGGAATTACATTTCTGTGAAAGTCTACAAAGACTTTGTTACAGTAAAGGGAGAGAAGAGTTTTAGCCATTTTTTTTTTTTCTCAACAAAGAAAAAATATTCTTTTAGTGTTAGATATTTCAGAAACTCTGTATTAAGTTGCTAAATGTATGGTGTGTACATAATCTAGTCCCAACAGAATGTTTGCTGAAATTACTAAGCAAAAATGAGCATCTTCTAGACATGAAGTAGGGGGATTCTTGTATTTGATTGGCATTATTTATTGTAAAACTATATATAGCGTTTTCAGAAATAAAGTTTTCCAGAAAGTCAAAGATTTACATTTATGATGTGTGGTTTTGTGCTGGACATCCCTTAAAGTTAATGAAAATCAAAAATACCACTTCCAGCATCTAAGGTAGCTCATATTTTGAATTTGTGCAGCATAAGTACATGTTTTTGTTTTGTCTGTGTGTTGCTGGAATGTATTACCTTTCTTCCCCTAGGCCTGAATAATAAATTAACAAAGTGTGTATCTGACATGCAACAATCAGTTTGTGCTGCCTTAATGAAGACTTTGTGTGAGGTCTCTAACATGGTTAGAATGTTTTTTTGGGTTATCATTAAGAGAAGCAAAGAGTAGAAGGCATGAAGCCAACAATCAAAATAAGCAAACAAACAAACAAGACTGGAAATGTACCTTTGATCATTCTTAAGCTTAAATTCCCATCTGTTCCTGAGCAACAAGTGGCACTTGATAAAATTGTATCTTTTTGCAAGGCTTTAAAATCATAGGTGGTTAAGTAGAACATTTCAGTGATTGATTCAAAAAGAAGAATGTAAGCCAGAATTGGAAGCTTTAAAGCCTGCTTACAGCCACAGAAAAAATAAAAATAAAAATTAAGAAGTTATGTAGCTAGTTTTGAAGAAGTTGCTGCTGAAACTATTTTACATGAAAGCCAGACATTTAAGCTGGAAACAAACTTTAGCTATTACAGACTCATTAATTGATAGGTTATTTAAATATGATAGTTCTTTTGCTTCCTTTATAAAACCGGTGGATGTGAAGGCCAAGGAATGAGAAAGATGAGAAGCCTGCCTCTTTGTTAAAATAACCATCCAAAAAGCAAATCTCAATGCTGAATATAGTAATTTCCAGTATTGCATCTCAAAAAAAAAAAAAAAAAATTGCTATCAGTGACCAGCATTTATTCAAAACGAGGAGTTACATACTGCATCGCATCACATCTTCCTTAGTACTGAAATTACTTAATGGATTTCCATATAAATGGTAGTAGTAAATTGAACAGCAAATGGAATAGTCGCTATCGAAACTAAACTGTGAAGAAAGAATGTGTAGGTCCCACATTTAGCTATCTTTAGGAGATCTTATTCTGTCTGAACCATTTTCATCACATTTCTCTCTAACAATAAATAAGAATCTGATTGGATTAGTGTCACCTGTATTTAGCTACATGAAAATGAGCTACTTAGCGGAAAGTGGCCACATAGGTACCTTGTAGTTAATGAAATAAATAAACAGATTCATTTGAGGATTCATCCCAATGATAATAGATGGTTTAGGCTGTGGTGACTTTGTTCTTGGAGGTCCACTCATCTCTAAAGAGAAACTGATGATGAATATGTACTGAAATTGTAACTTTAAGGTGCCTAAGTGAAAGGAATTCCACTTTGTACATGCAGAATCTGCTCTCCACTTCTATGAGGAAAGCACAGCATAATGAAATACATTTCCTAGTATTAACATCTTCTTGTATCTTGAAAGCAAATCTCTAATAGTTGTTATGCTGTGACTGAGACGCTGAAGCTTTATTTTTGTTTGTTACTATCTGAATTAACTATGATTAAAGAATAATACAATGAATTTTACTTAAGAAAGAGGTCTGTGGCAGGCCACATCAGTTTACCATTTTTTAGTGGAAGATGATAAAGGACACTTTAGATTTTCTTTTTTAGAAGGCATTAGAATTCCGTGGCATTGTAAGTTTATAAATGACTTGCTAATGCTTTTTTATTAAAAAGAAAGATCAAAAATTTAATGAGGCTAGTTGTCCTGGGTTCAGCAGTAGCAGTCATTTTTTCTCCTTCTTGGTAGCTGGTGCAGTGCAGTGTTTTGACTTTCAGCTCGGGAACAGAGCTGATAACAAGGATGTTTTGGTTTGGCCAAGGACTTTGTGAGCCTCATGCTCTGCCAGGGAGGAGGGGAAGCCAGGAGGAAGCAGAGACAGGACACCTGACCCAAACTGACCAAAGAGGTATTCCATACCACAGCACGTCATGCCCAGGATGTAACTGGGAGTTAGCCGGAAGGGCTGGGAGACTGCAGGGTTGGAGGAGGTATCGGTCGGAGCTTGGTTGGGCTTGGGGGCCGAGTTATCGGTCAGCTGGTGCTGAGGTGTTGTATTCTCTTCCCTTGTTATTTCCTTTATCATTATTATCATTGGTGGTAGCAGTAGTGATTTGTGTTATACCTTAGTTACTAAACTGTTCTTATCTCAACCCATGGGAGTTGCATTCTTTCCAATTCTCCTCTCCATCCCTCCGAGAGCAGGGGGAGGGCAAGAAAGGGGGGGGGAAGTGAGCGAACGAATTACCTGACTGGGTTTAAACCACGACACTAGTGAATGAAAATTAATATGTGTTGCAGCAAACACATAAAAAAATAATGAGAGATTTTGCCCTTTACAGTTCCATTTTGATCCAAGAATTACAGTGATGTTCATAATTCCTTGGGGTTTTTTCTCTCCTTTTCAGTAAAAGGTGACGGTATAAGTACAAATTGTATGTTACATAAGCTATTCATATATATGTATTTATAAATATATACTTTCATGCATAAGCTGCTTAATTTCTTTGCGTACCTGCATGTGCACATGTTAGTGCACTACTAGTTATAGATTTCAGTATGTCACATTCACTGTAGACAAAGTAAAGAGGAATCCTTCCCCAAAAAGCTCAATGTAAAGTATGGGTAGGCAGGTGCATTGTAACTGAAGAAATAGAGGGGAGTGACAAACCATGACAGAATATTGAAACAGTAATTCTAAAATGTTATTTTATATCCATGTTGTTTGTGGAAATCCTGTAGAGATTCTTTTACGATAAACAGTGTATTTCCATCAGAGGCTTGCTTAATTCCTGCTGAAGTCTATGGGAATTCCATGTAAAAAGATGGGTATAGCAAAAGTATTTATCAGTACACTAATACTACGGAGTATCTAGAGGTTTTCAGATTTATCTGAAGATTTAAAGGGAGAAACTGGCTTCATAAGAAAGCTTTGCAGGAGCCAAGAGGGAAAGAGCCAGTAAGGTTCTTCTTAACCCACATAATGTTACTTACTGAAAGTATTGACTGGGAGAAAATATGACAATCAAGCAGAAACAGGAATGAGAAAAAAATTGGAAGGGTTTCAGTGTGCAACCAAATTGAGTAGGACTCTTGGAAGAATGCTAAAATACTGAGATAACATGCATTCCCTGAAGCATATTTATTGATTACAAAAAAAAAAAAAACAAACCCTCAGGAAAGACACACTCTGAATTTACTGCTTCAAAGTCCTGATCCACTATTTACTATGTTTTTATGCCTTTTCTTTTTTTCTTTTTTTTTGTCCGTACTTTTATAACTTGAAATTCAATGACTGGTAATAAATTTTTGTTTCTAGGTCAGTTACTTATGGTTCACTACTGAACATGGTTTGAGACACTGTACTTTTGAGAATTTGTTTTGCATACTTTATTATGCAAATTTTATTATGCAAATTTATTTGTAAATAATTTTATTACCGGTTAATTTTATTATGCTTAACATGGAACCCAAGTCTGTAGCTTATCTGGCTTTGCTTTGTTTTTTATCTCTGTGCTGTAAAATACTGATTTATTTTACAGTTATAGCTGACTTATGCTGCAGTTGTCTATGTAAGTTTCATTTAACTACCAATCTATCAACAGAAAAAATATTTCTATAGCATCCTGTATTCTGTAAACATAAAACCAGTTACAGATACTGACCTTTTAGCATGTGACATACTTAATAGTAATCTTAGAATCATAGAATAGTTTGGGTTGGAAAGGACCTTAAGATCATCTAGTTCCAACCCCCCTGCCGTGGGCAGGGACACCTCACACTAAACCATGCCACACAAGGTTCTGTCCAACCTGGTCTTGAACACTGCCAGGGATGGAGCATTCACAACCTCCCTGGGCAACCCATTCTAGTGCCTCACCACCCTAACAGTAAAGAACTTCTTCCTTATATCCAATTTAAACTTCCCTTGTTTAAGTTTTAACCCATTACCCTTTGTCTTATCACTACAGTCCCCAGTGAAGAGTTCCTCTCCAGCATCTTTGTAGGCCCCCTTCAGATACTGGAATGTTATTTAATCTGACATCATCTTTGTGCCATTGTGCCATTTTCTATATCTGTGGCTTAAGCTTTACTATTTTGAGAAGTAGTCTATGAAAACATTATTAACCTTATGAACATAAGTTAAAAAAAAAAAATTGTAAAATGCTGGACTGTAAGAAGGAGCTATTGAAGTGGAAAAATGATGTCATTACTTAAAGTAATCTAACAAATCACAGATTTTACAGAGGAATGTTCCAATACCTGGAGCGATGTAGCTGGACAGAGCTCTACTGTGCGATGATACTAATAAACTCACTTCTGTAGATTTTATTAGTATTCATTTGCAGTCTCCTGTCTCCTGACTATTATTGACTCCTGGTCAGAGTGGCACCTAGAGCTGAGTCAATCATAGTTCAATTTATTGGATTGCAGTGTGTGTCATGTTGTGTAATAATTAAGGAAAAGAAACAAGTTGGATTGCTTTAATAATCATAGGGCATAACCCTAATTAAGTAAAGTAAAATTTCTTACTGCTTCTCAGAAGACTAGAAAGGTACTGAAAACAAGTAGTCCTAGAAGCAAATAGTATTGAGCCCTTTGAATATTTTTCTGAATTCTTATTTTCATTCTCTAGCTTTCTCTGTCAGGCTGAGTTAAATCTTATTCATTCAAATGAATTGGAAGTGACACCAGAAATTCAGGAGAAAAATGCATTTTTCCTCAAGGAATTTACTATTTTGTCATTTTAGGAAAGAGGTAAATCAGCAGGTTTGGGCAAGCAGTAAACTATGCATGTGGAGGCTAGAGGACAGGAATATCTTGGACAGGTTCCACAAGGCCACTCTGCCATTGTACGCCCATGGCAGTCCAGTGGACAAACTTAAGAGTTAACTGACATTTGGTCAGCTGAATTGCACTTTAGGCTCCACTGCTTGTGTTAATTAGACAGCTACATTAGTCATAATAGGGTCTTAGACACCAGAAGTTAGATATCTCAGTGTATAAAGAAGTACCAGCTGCTGCTAATGTCAGGTTAATAGCACTTTAACTGGATATTTATTTTTTAACATTTTGTGGAATTTCTGTATCATTACAAAGCTTATAAAGTATGTACCTATATATGTATTTTTTAACAGCTGGTATTCCCTCACAGCTCACTGCAGTTCAGGCTTTTTGGTTCTTCAGGAAAAGCAACAAATTTTTTCAGACTTATTAATGAAAAATCACAGTGGAAAACAATGGTGTTTATGCTTGTGTGGGTGCATGTGTGTCAAAAGAGCTTTAGATTTATCCTGTCATTAAGTTTGTTTATCTTAGGTGGTGTTCAATCGTCTTCTCTTAGTCCATCTATGTTCAGTGCATATTTAAAGGCATGATTCTTCCTTTCAGAAGCGTCAGTGATATTAAGATCTTACAAATGTTTGCACAATGTCTGTGTGATGAAAACAGATATGCAGATCTGAAAGTTATGTTATTCAAGGAACAGTCTAGAAAGTAATCCAGATTGCCAAATTTTATCACTTGCTGTTAATACACACTTATAAGAAGCATGCAAAACCTAAACTTGATAAAAGACATTTTGTGTGAGGTTCCCATTCAGCTGGACTAATAATAATAATAAAGCAGTAGCTGAAGTGTTAGTTAATCCAGAAATACTTCTTCATGTAATTTAAACAAGTATATTGTCTTGTACAGTAATACTGGAATTTTTCAATGTGGTAGTCACATCAGAATTACAGTTATTATTTGCACAGTCTGCACTGTTGACATATAATTTATATTTGGTCTTTTCTTGTTTTCCAGGTCTCCCAACAGGGACATGGCTTCAAATGAAAGAGAAATTGTGGTTTGGGTTTGCCAGGAAGAGAAGATCGTATGTGGCCTTACAAAGCGCACAACTTGCGCAGAAGTGATTCAAGCACTGCTTGAGGAACATCAGGCAACATTTGGAGAGAAAAAGGTCCTTTTTGGAAAACCAAGTGATTACTGTATTGTCGAAAAATGGAGAGGCTCAGAGCGAGTACTTCCTCCCTTGACAAAGATCCTGAGACTTTGGAAGGCCTGGGGGGAAGAGCAGTCTAATTTGCATTTTGTGTTGGTAAAGTCAGATGCTTTCCTTTCATTTCCATTGTGGAAGACAGCTGAAGCTAAGGTAGTACAAAATGTAGAAAAACAGTGGGAGCTCAGTCCAGCAAATTACATGAAGATGTTGCCAATAGACAAGCAAAAGAAAATTGTGAGGAAGACTTTCCGGAAACTGGCCAAGCTTAAGCAGGACAGTGTTCAGCAAGAGAGAGATAATATGGAGACACTGATTCATCTGATCATTTCCCAAGACCATACTATTCATCAACAAGTCCTTAGAATGAAGGAACTAGATATGGAAATTGAAAAATGTGAAGCAAAATTCCATCTAGATCGTGTAGCCAATGATGGAGAAAATTACGTGCAGGACTCCTATTTAATGATCAGTCCAGGTGAGGCTGAGCAGCAAGGGAGTAGCCCAGATGATCAAAAAGAGATGCATGACTACTTGAGCAAAAGTGAGGGTATTTTACAGGTTGAAGAGAGACTGAAACATCACAAACAATTAATAGAGAAGCTGTGTGCTGAAATTGAAAGAGAGGTACACGGTATATGCACAGAAAAAAATGGAGATGATGTTCGCACAGAAGGAGCTGCTAATGGTGAACTGGAAAACACAAATTTGGAAAGTGTAAAATGTGAGCTGGAAAAAAGTATGAGAGATGGTCTAAGAATCAACTCATACCTGAGCTGCATTCAGAAAGAACTTACATACAGGGACTCGCTACTTCAAAAGAAGGAAAAAGAATATGAACTTCTTACAGAAGAATTTAATTTACTACATGTTAAAGACAACATTGAAACTAGGGTTCCATCAAATGAAGAACCATCCAAGGGTAGTGTCATGTCCAGTAACAGAATTGCTGTTCCTGACGTTGTTCATAGAGTGACTAATCTGGACATAAATGATACAGACTCTGACACTGGAATCAGCTCTACACACAGTCAGGACTCTGAAATAACTTCAGGGGACATGGTACTGTTGTCAACATAGTTGAAAACAGTCACACATTTATGAAAAGTCATATTTTGGACAATATTTATAAGAATTAATAAACCTTGTCTTGAAAGTTCTCTCCTTCAAAATGTTAATGCACTGCTTTAGCAAAGTATACGTGTCTATTTATGTGCCTTAATAGTATACTTGTGCTAAAATGCATGGGCAGTCTCTTGGGTTGACTGCTAATAGGTGCAAGACTGTTGGCTTTGCTAAATCAGGCCAGACTGTTCAGCCCTTGTAATGTCAATACTCAGTGAAACAGCAGCATTCTGACTGGATTGGAACAAAAGTCTGGACATTTGATATCCGTAATCTTTGTGTCCACTTCTGCATCTCTCTAACTTTTTAGGAATGTGAATTAGAGATTAGATCAAACCAGATAAAGAGCTTGATTTTCTGCTCTGTTCCATTAGCTTTATTCAGCTGGAGTTTCCTGCTATGAAGCTGCTGTAAAGGAATACATAATTGAACATGTAATCTGTTAAAAAATAATTATTAGGATATTGTAGGACAAAAATAATGCATTTATGCTATATATTTAAATTCAGTTTTGAGTTATCAGGATGATATTTTCAATAACATTTAAGTCCCATTTTAAAAAATTATACACAAGTTTTTAATTTCCATTCTCTTTCAGCAGCATTTAACTGCTCCTAAGATACTTAAAACTCCTACTTATCTGCTGTTACCCTGTAGTTGCCCCAGTGATGCTTAAGTCCACATAGTTCCTGCCAGCGGGCATGTCAGAACTGCCTACATCCTGCTTGTGCAAGACGCTCAAAACCCAACCTCACACCTAACCCCAGGGGCATTTTCAGTAAGGCTTTCTCTTGCCTATCTCACCAGTTGGATTCAGTGTCTTAGGTCTCCCCAGATCATGACTACCAAATAAAGCATAACAGAAGGGACAGGCAGCAACCAGACATTTTTGGCTCTGGCTAGACACTGTTTCCCAATAGCCAGGTAGTCACCATTTTCACATAACAGGTAGGTTGTCAGATCCTGCTTACAGGTCAAGTCCTGCTTTTTGGAACAGGAATACGGACCTGTAAATCTTACTTCCTTGGTGAGGACTTCAGGATGCAGCTAAAGCTGATCCACTTTATATAGCTAATTAAATATTGGTGTGTCGTCCCCTTCCCACCCTTCCCCACCCAGGAGAATAAGGAAGGAATTCAAAACATGAGAATTTTACAACTTTGTAGTTCACTTAGGATGTAGTAGTTGATCTCAAATCTTTCTCCAGCATGTTGCTGTTAATCCAAATTGAAGGTGTATTAACAGGTGTTCTCAGTTAGTGAACAGGATTTCTAACTCTGAGCTAGAGACTATGCTAAGAGTACAAGTAATTTCTGAGTGGCCATGTTTATATTTTGCAGATCAATCTGTTTAGTACTTTTTATAAATGAATTGAATGGAGGAATATTTACAATGTTTCTAAATACGGTTTAGCTTTATTAAAATTCAAACAATCTGTAATTAAAAGCCTACAAAGTAAATAAATGGACAATACCTAGAAAGTATACATGTAAAATACACTGCTTTCCCTTTCTGTCTTACTTTTCTCTTAAATGTCTGTCAATAATTTGTTTTCTAAAATGATCAAAGTGCTAGGACTGCTGATTAACACATATTTGATGCAAAGGAAAAAAGAAGGCCTTTTCTAAAAAGGCAATTTTTGTGGTTTTTTTTTTTTAAATCCTGTTTATTATAAATAGTTTTTGTTCCAGGAAAATGTGTTAATTGTCTTAATATATTTTGTGGTTTGTTTTTGTCATACAATGCTATTTGAATACTTCAATAATAATATGTCATATTTAGACTTATCAGCTCCTGATGGAGACACATGTATCAAACATATTACCTTACCTTTGTAATAATTTATTAACACAGCTCGGCATGTCTTGAACTTTGTGGTATCACTCTGACAAGTGGTAAGCACAGAGCTCTGTATGTTGAGAGTAGACTAATGTATTCTGAGTTCTTTTGAATTTAGTTAACAGTTACTTCTAATGACTCATTTTTTTTGTATAAATACTTAGAGGATAAAGAATTCAAACAATAATATTCACAGCTTTACAGGCTAGTACAAGACACATGGGGAAACTTTACTCATACTCTATCAAATTTATTTCACTCATAGGAACTTGTACTGGTTCTCATAACTGATCTTTATCCACACTATGTGGCTGATTGTACATCCCCTGCAACATGTAGATCTTAAGAGTATTCCTGTGTTTTAAGAAGAAAATAGGAAAACTAGAGAGTATTTCTTAAAAAGAGAGTATGTCTTAAAAAATAAAATAATATTAAAAAATCCAGAGTTTTGGAGTGTATGTTTGAAGCTTATACTTCAATATCTCAATGAACTTGATTTTTTTTTTTTAGAATTTAGAGGAATGTGCAAGATGATTGAAGACTATGCACTCTTTGTTGTTTATCTGCCTCTACACTTTTCATATACATGTTTGACCTGCTTTTAGGATGCTAAAAGCGTACTTTACGAACATTTATGCCTGGAGAAGAGAGGGCTGCGTGGAGACCTCATAACAGCCTTCCAGTATCTGAAGGGGGCCTATAGGGGTGCTGGAGAGGGACTCTTCATTAGAGACTGTAGTGATAGGACAAGGGGTAATGGGTTAAAACTTAAACAAGGGAAGTTTAGGTTGGATATAAGAAGGAAATTCTTTCCTGTTAGGGTGGTGAGGCACTGGAATAGGTTGCCCAGGGAGGTTGTGAATGCTCCATCCCTGGCAGTGTTCAAGGCCAGGTTGGACAGAGCCTTGTGTGGCAAGGCCTCAGAGCTGAATGCAGTATTCCAGGTGGGGTCTCACACTGAGTATAGAGGGAGAATCACCTTCTCAACCTGCTTTCCTAACCTGATCCCTGAATGCTCAGAAAATTTCTCCCTATTTCTCCATGTCCTTGCTTCCATCTTCTGTAGGTTTCAGTTTTATGCTGGGGGTTGTCCAGGAGCTCATTCCACACAGGCCTCCTGGTAGAAAAGTAGACCAGGTTTCTCAGCGTGAATCCCATGGTCTAAGTAGATGAACCTATGGCTGTGGCACCAGTCCTGTAACCATTTGTTGAATTGCCAGATCCAGCTGTCCCTTTCAAACCGCTTCTCTTTGAGTGGAAGGATTGGTGAAAAAAAACACCTGCACTCCAGTGTCCCTTATGGCTGCTCCCAGGGCTCTGTAATCCTTGTTGATACTCCTCAGACTGCTCCTGGCTGTGTCACTAGTGCCCACATGAAACAACAGCAGCAAATAATTACCAAGCCTTGTACAGTTGGCTATCTCTTCGTGACATCCCTGATGCAAGCCCCTGATGAGCAGCACACCTTCTCAAAGAAGCATGTCAGGTTGGCAAATGGGCACCTTTGTACCTCTCAGAAGAGAGTAACCTACTACTACTGCCAATTGCCTTTTCTTAGTTGTGTTGGTTGTTACATGGAGAGCAGATCAGGTTGCCTTACTCAGCTCCAGTGTACCTCTTGATATGGTGGATCTTTCCTCTTCAGTCTGTAGATTGGCAAAGAGATTCTGCAAGGGCACCTCAAGCTTTGGGGGAAGTCTCTTAAACTACAGGTCCTTGCTGTTGAAAGCTTCAATTCTTCTGCATTGCTGCCCCCCATCCCTTCTGTGTTTGCTGCTGGGGAAGTTTTTGACTGTTTGGCTGGGTGCTCTGGGTCCACTGCAGACTCTGCTTGGAAACGTGTGTCTAACTCAGGTTCCCTGATGTTAACTCGGCCTTCTCACCACCTGCTGCGGCTCAGCCTGCTTGCTTCAGGAGGTCCTCCACATGAGGGAGGTCCTCCACAGGGAGGGCCCAGTTAAGATAGTAAGTCCACAGCAGGTCTGTTGCCTGTCCCTGCCCCAGGAGAAAGGTCTGGGCGCTTCCTTCACCCTGAGGTCTGCGCTGCAGCCTCTCCCTTCAGCATCTTCTTCTGTGTGGAGGCATTGGCCATTGCTGGTGTAGATCCTGCAGACCGCCAGCTGGAGCTGCAGCCTTTGCTCTCAGACAAGTGTCTACAGTTCTGTCTTGAGGGTCAGGTGTGGTGAGTGGCTTTGACCTGTGCAGACGGTCACAGAATGGTGTCTGATTACTGGGTTACATGGACTCTCCACTCAGCCAGTGGAGTATCCCTCCTGCAAAGAGGTGCCACATGAACTGCTGCACCAGCTGTGGCTGATGCATCAAGGCGGGTTTGCCCACTCTGGTGGCAGTGCTCCTGCTTTGTTCATCACAGTGAAAGTTCCTGACGACAGGAAAAAGGGTAATATAACCCCCATTTTCAAGAAGGGGAAAATGGATGACACAGGAAATTACAGACCAGTCAGTCTCACCTCTATGCCCTGCAAAAGCTTGGAGCAGATTCTCCTGGAAGGCATGCTAAGGCACATGAAAAACAGCAAGGTGGCTGGTGACAGCCAGCATGGCTTCACTAAGGGGAAATCCTGACTGACCAGTTTGGTAGCCTTCTATGGTGGAGCTACAGAACTGATGGACAGGGGTAGAGCAGTTGACATCTTCTGCATGGACTTGTGCAAAGTGTTTGACACTGTTCCACATGATATCCTTCCTTGTCTCTACACTGGAGAGATATCAATTTGATAGATGGACCACTCAGTGGATAAAGAACTGACTGGATGGCCGCACACAAAGAGTTGTGGTCAATGGCTCAATGTCCAGCTGGAGACCAGCAATGAGTGGTGTCCCTCAGGGACTGGTGTTGGGACTGATCTTGTTCAACATCTTTGTTGGTGACATGGACAGTGGCATTGAGTGCACCCTCAGCAAGTTTCCTGATGACACCAAGCTGTGTGGTTTGGTTGATATGCTGGAGGGAAGGAATGCCATCCAGAGGGACCCTGACATGCTTGTGAGGTGGGCTGATGACAACCTTATGAAGTTTAACCATGCCAAGTGCAAGGTCTTACACCTGGGTCAGAGCAATCCCAGGCACAGCTACAGGCTGGGCAGAGAAGAGATTCAGAGCAGCCCTGTGGAGAAGGACTTGGGAATGTTGGTCCATGAGAAAATGAACATGAGCCGGCAGTGTGCGCTTGCAGCCCAGAAAGCCAAGCGTATCCTGGGCTGCATCAAAAAGAGCATGACCAGCAGGTCAAAGGAGGTGATCCTGCTCCTCTGCTCTCATGAGACCTCACTTGCAGTATTGTGTGCAGTTCTGGTGTCTTCAACATAAAAAGGACATGGAACTGTTGGAGCAGGTCCAGAGGATGATCAGGGGACTGGAGCACCTCCCGTATGAAGACAGGCTGAGGAAGTTGTGGCTGTTCAGCCTGGAGAAGAGAAGGCTGCGTGGAGACCTCAGTGCAGCCTTCCAGTATCTGAAGGAGCTTTACAAGGATGCTGGGGAGGGACTCTTCATTAGGGACTGTAGTGATAGAACAAGGGTTAACAGGCTCAAACTTAAATGGGAGAAGCTCAAATTGGATATAAGGAGGAAGTTCTTTACTGTTAGGGTGGTGAGGCACTGGAATAGGTTGCCCAGGGAAGTTGTGAATGCTCCATCCCTGGCAGTGTTCAAGGCCAGGCTGGACAGAGCCTTGGGTGAGATGATTTAGTGTGAGGTGTCCCTGCCCATGGCACGGGGGTTGGTACTTGATGTTCTTAAGGTTCTTTCCAACCCCAACTATTCTATGATTCTATGAAAGGAATATCATGGCGAGTAGGGGCAAAGTCATCCTGTATAATGACAGTCTTGGGTGGGATAGGTTAGTCCCTAATACGAATCTAGGCAGACATCATCAGTGACTGTCACCCAGGCTTACAGTGCTGAAATGAAGAGACTTGCCTAATACAAAGTTCTTTGGATCCCGCATAGTTATATAGTCTCACATATATATATATTTATAAACAATATAACTAACAATTTCCCGGGAAGACAGTGTATACCCCAATCTCATGTTTCTGCCTGACTTTATTATATACTTTTACAAATTTGATGAAAGCAGATGAGTCAGTTTAATTACCTGCTTCAGTTCCTTGATGACTCTTTCAAATATAAACCATAATTATTATTTGGTTACATATAGATTTACAGTATTTAACATCCATTTATATCCTTAAAAATTACAATGTAATTACAGAATGTTTTTCTTTTTTTTTTTTTTTTCCTTCAAAATTTAGCAATCCCCAGGAACTTTTATCACTTCAGACTTATGGATTGTATAGTTGTCTTCAGATTGTGCATTCAGGGATTGCTGCACCAGATGACTTGTGCTCCATATGTATGTATATTCATATTGCTAACACAGGCTATTTGATTATATCATACTAACAGAAATACACAGAGAGCTTCAACTTGCAGCTTTAGACTGCTAAGATTGATAGGCTTTACTTTTCTCTACATTGCCAGTTATCATCATTTGTTAGTTTCTTTTATCTACAACTGTGTAAAGCCATAAATAGATGTAAAAAAATAGTATTACAAAATCATTATAATTTGAATTTCTAATTGCCTAATGTTGTTAACCTTTTGTCAAAGATTTAGATCCATGCATCTAATTCAGCAAAGTACTGATGTCTCTGACTTCCAGCAAATAGTAATTTGAATGACCCTTTATGTGATTGTATTGGGTTTGCGTGGCTAGGTGTTGGTGATGAGGGGGCTACAGGGGTGGCTTCTGTGAGAAGCTGATGGAAGCTTCCCCCATGTCCAATAGAGCCAATGCCAGCTGGCTGCAAGAGGAGACCCACTGTTGGCCAAGGCTGAGCCCATCAGTGACAGTGGTAGAGCCTTGGAGATTACATAGTTAAGAAGGGGGAAAAGTTGCTGCATGGGAGCAATTGAACCCAGAGAGAAGAGTGAGATGTAAGAGCTCTGCAGTTACCAAGGTCAGTGAAGAACAAGGAGAAGGTGCTCCAGATGCTGGAGCAGAGATTCCCCCGCAGCCTGTGGTGCAGCCCATGGTGAAGGCAGGCTGTGCACCTGCAGCACATGTTGGTCTGTGGTGGAGCAGTTCTCCACTTGCAGCCTGTGGAGGACCCCATGTTGGAGCAGGAGGATGCCTGAAGGAGGCTGTGACCCTGTGGGCAGCCTGTGCTGGAGCAGGCTTTTCACAGGACCTGTGGCCCCATGGAGAGAGGAGCCCATGCTGGAGCAGGTTTACTGGCAGGACTCGTGACCTTGTGGAAGGGACCACAAGAAGAGCTTCAGCCCATCGGAAGGACTCAAGTTGGAGAAATTTGTGGAGAACTGTCCCCTGTGAGAGGGACCCTCCATGCTGGAGCAGGGGAAGAGTGTGAAAGTTCTCCCCTGAGGAGGAAGGAGTGGCAGAGACAATGTGTGATGAACTGAACATAGACCCTATTCCCCATCATGCTGTATCACTTGCACAAAAGAGGTAGAGAAACAGGGAGTGAGGTTGAGCTTAGGAAGAAGAGAGAGGTGTGGAAAGGGTGTTTTAAGGTTTTGTTTTATTTCTTATTACCCTACCCTGGTTTGATTGGTAATGCATTACATTAATTTCCCTGAGTCGAGTCTGTTTTGCCCATAATGGTAATGGATGAGTGATCTCTGTCCATGTCCTTGTGCCAACCCAGTACCTTTCATATGTTCTCTCCCCATGCAGCTGAGGAGGGCAGTGATAGAGCAGCTTTGGTGGGCACCTGGTGTCCAGGCATGGTCAAACTGCTACATGATGCATATTACATTTAATAATATGTGAGCATTCCTTGATAAATTCTGGTGACTGTTCATTCTGTTAAAAAAAAAAACAAAAACCCAAACCTAAAACAACAATCATTTATTATTTTCCATTTTTATCTATGAAGCACTGGTTTTGAAAAAAATTTCTTTGGTAATAATAAATATTTTCATTAACAACGCAGGTGGAATATGCACTTAAGAACAGAAGACGCTAATACAAAGGGCATTTTTCTAAACCTGCCTTAGACATTCTCTTCCTGTCTCACCAGTTTAGTTAGCTTGAACTGAATATAAAGGACTCTTTTCTTCCAACAGTATCATGCTCATAGTGATTACACATATAATATTTTTCTTTTCATAAAGCCATGGTGTTTATCCTTCTGGGTATTTTACTACATCATTTAAAAGACAACAAGGTTATTTGGGATATTGTAATTTTCGAAAATAAACATGTTTGCTGTCTTTCTCAGGGCTCCATCTGACAACAGAAACTCACTTAAAAAGAAACAAACTACATTTTTAGTGTCCATAATACAATAATTTTTCTATCTATTAAAACTGTTATTTTCTTCCTGAAACGTATTTCAAATAGTATAGTTATTTTTAGTATTATATTGTCTTTTTGATATAGTATTTTGTGGAGCACAATACTCTCATTCCGAAGTTTTTTGGATTTTGGTTGTTTTTTTGTTTTGTTTTGTTTTTAATTTAGCAAGCAACTCAGAATATATTATATTATGTCAAAATCTCATAATCCTTTCTTAAACAAAACTGTCCATGACTGCACTGTCCATGTTGTCCATATTGTCTTCCAAAGAGCAGACTGATGGCATATGAAATACAGTCATCAGGTTTTTATTTCTAATACTTAACAGACTGTAATATTTAGTTAATATGCCTTACATCAAACATTGCTTTTCAGACAGATGATCACAGACTGATTTTCTGGAATCAGATTTGTAGCTGCCTTGCATCTCCGACAGATCAGGTCTAACTGGAGTCCAGTCACTAATTTCAATGGAAGCTGTTAATAATGTTTTACAAAAATTCAGGTTTAATTCAGGAAACATTCCCAAATCAGAACCTATAGTTACTGTTTTGGCACTTTTCCTGAATTATTAAGTAAGTGCTTACATTTCATGCAACATTAATTTTTTGTGTGTAAAAAAAAACAAATCAAAAAGATCTCAAAAATCAAATATGACTAGAATTTATATCCATTTTGTGTCTTATTCATGTGAAATTTGAGGGGTTTTCCATCAAAGATTCATTTAAAACCTGAATGATCATTCCATTTAAAAAAATATTTGCATTAAGAATTTTTGACCATGCTACCTTTGTCAGTGAAATCCCATATACAGGTATGAAAATGTCATCTTTGTGCATGCAAATGCAAGGTTTTGCTTATGCAATGACTATATGCAGATTTGGCTTGACTAGCCTGTTAGTTGAGATTTTAATTCACCTGAATATTTGAAAACTTAACTTGTTATATTTAATCCATTCACTGACATCCATTTTTCAGGAAATAATAAATATTTCTGGGAAAGAAGAATAATTTTGTAAAGAATAATGCAGAGATCATCTTGCTAGGCCCCAGTTAAGATAAAGTAAAAAGCCCAGATGGTACAAAAAGTTCACTGTCAGCTAGAAGTTCAATTTAACTGTACAAAGTATCAAGGCTGGATAGATCATATAATATTAATTTTGGAGAAAGTCATGCAGTTATTTGCTATCATGAAAGAATGTGTGTGGAACCACAATGCAAAGCATTAGAGGACTATACAAGACAGAAAAGTATCTGAGCACTTTGCAAGTGCATTCCTGAGAACACTACATTGGAAAATATGTTACAGATCATAGGGAGAAAGAGAATTATTTTAATGAGGAAGTAACTGTTAATTCCTGACTATCTGTATTCATAGTTTTTGCTAGGCATAGAGAAGTACCTTTTGATATAGAGAGTTTTGTTGTTCTTGACCTAGAAGTAGTGTGGACTCCTTTTGTATTAGATCACAGCAACAGAAAAATAAACAGTGTTCATGTTAATTTTAATTCTTCTGCAGGTTGCCACAAATTGTGTGAATGTAAAACTTATTTGACTATTCTTTCCCCTTCTGATTTAATTCAGCTCCATAATTTACCTTCTGTATTTGCAACTCCATGCAACTACCATTATGTTCCTATCTGCACTTTTTTGAGTTATTCACTGGTTAGTTCAGATTTTATTTATTTTTTTCAGCATCAAATATTACACTCTCTAAAGTTCATTCCTTTTTGCTCAGATCAGCTGTATTTGAAGTTCTTATTTCTGAGTACATGTACTTGTTTAAAACTGCAGATTTTGTAGGTGCCACTTATATTTTACTTTGCTTAAATATCTATAAAACAGATATGCATACTTTCATGGGGTAGGAGGTTACTGCTAAAATCCCAGTTCACCAAGTTTAATATCCTCTTAAGAATTTGCGTATAGTAAATTGCCGTCATTTTTGCTCTTCTTTATGTAAGAAAAAGTTTAAGTGGATCAGAAGATGCTTTTATGTAATAGGATTGTCTTGATTAAAATATTTCCTACATTATTTAGATTTGCACTGAATTCTAACAAGAGAGGAGTTATTAAAAAAAATAAAATCTGAACTGGTATTTCTTTTCTGGTATTTTCATGTCAAACAGGGCCAGTTCAATCATAAACCCAAGACTATACTGCACAGTCACATTTTTGAATAATAGATTAACAATACATGGATTAGCTACTGTTCACTAAACTGTTTTGATGTGTTTAACGCTGAGAGCTTGGAACAGTTGTTTTTAAACTGTTACTGATGATGACCCCAAGAGGCATAGTCTTCCTCTTAACATTTACCATTTTCAGGATTGCATATTTTTGCCATCTGGATGACTATTTTATTATGCAAACACTTTTGTTCTGTAAATTTGAACCCTCCCTTTCTTTGGGAAGGGCATTGTATTAAGCAGATATTTAGCTATTTTTCATTTCTTTTTTTTTGCAAAAGTGGGATGTTATAAGCAAATTTTAGCTCGTGTTGAACAAAGACTAAAATTGTATTATTCCTTTCTGTACAGATTGCCCACTTGCGTACTCTTGCTGCTTTCATTGTTCTTTTCCAAGACATATTTCATATATTTGATTTGGATTTCTAAAATTACAGGATGAGAGTGTTCGTAGTTAAGTCAATATTTGAGCTATGCAACATAGGCATTTAAAGAAAGGCCACATCCTGTGCTTGTGTAACTGTTTCATTGCTGTAAAATACCATAAGATTCAGGAAAGAGAAATTATTTATATGTGACTACAGGGTAGAAGCAGAGCCATCTCACAGTCTCTGCTGTAACACAAGTATTCTGCAATTGCATCTTGGTGAAGATGGCAAGAGAATGCTTTATAAACTGTAATTTCGTAAGCTGATTTCTCAAATCTTGTGATTATGTGGAACTCTGCTTTCACTAGGAGAAGTGAAGGGAATAAACTTCCTGTTCTAGCTTTGCAGAAGACTGCCTGAAAAGTCATTGACATGTAATTTTTGCTTAAACACA
Source organism: Pezoporus wallicus (assembly GCF_028554395.1). NCBI lineage: Eukaryota > Metazoa > Chordata > Aves > Psittaciformes > Psittacidae > Pezoporus > Pezoporus wallicus. The sequence goes on from NW_026642361.1 coordinate 826,438, forward strand.
AGAAGCTAGTTCAAAACCAACAGATATTTATGATCTGTAAGCTAAATTTATGGTCAGGAGGTCTTGATAATGTCTTTTAATTCTTGGGATGGTAAAACTGTAGATTTAGATCAGATTTTCCTCAAAAAAATTGTTCACACCTGAATTTACTGTACCACAACAGAACCTCAGATTAGCATCTAAGAAAAGTATGCAAGAGAAGCATCCATCAAAATAGCGTTCTGGCATGTGAGAAATTACTTTTACTCCATCACTGGAATCTCCTCTATATTGTAAACAAACTTCATTAAATTTTCCTCAAGAATATGTTACACTGCTTATATTGAATGACTGATACAGTAGTTCAAATTTATGCTATAAGTAAATTCAGTGGAATAAACCAAGGAAAAAATACTCTTACCTGTTTTCTAAAAGTAGGTTAATATCCTTGTATTTCCACAAAACAGCAATCAGTTTGATGTGATTCAAAGTTAGTTTTTCACTGGTTTATAGTATTCTAGTCATATATAGTATATATGACTTCCCTCTTCTTTTTTAAACATACTGCATTTTTTATACACTACTGGATTAACTAATCTTTTATGTTACTAAGCAATAATCTTAGAGTTTGTATCTGTACTTTTTTAATTAACATTTACTTTTCCTTCTTTTTAGTCTATGACTCTCACAAAATAGCTTTTTGACCCATAATCAGTGCACAAAACTTTAGATGTGTCTGTTAGTGCAGTTACTACATTATTGAGATAGGCTTTGTATCAATACTTAGAAAAATGTATTTATAAAGCAAATAAATGATTTTGCTAATTACAGTATAAGTTGATACTGACAATGGAAAATCACCAACATAAAGAGCATAAGGAAACTGTAGGATTTCATTGTGGGAAAGGTTGAGGGTTTGTTCCTTTTTTTTAGTTTTTGGTTTTGTTTTTTTTTTTGTGGGTTTTTTTGTGTTTTGTTTTTTTTTTAATCAAAAGAGTATGGAAATATGCTGGGAATGGACTTGCTATGACTTGCGCATTTATATGTATCTTCCTCCAATTTCAAGTTTCCCTGTTGAAACACTAATATTTCTGGTATTCACCATGCTGACACTCTCATACTCCACAATCTCATGTGCCTGATGCAGTCAGGCAGGCTTAGATATGACCAGTTGCATTTGGTACTTGAGATCCCAGCGTGATTTATGCAGAAGTCGGTAAGTTTATGCTTGGCAGATGCTTGGATCACAAGGCAGATAATTCTGAGTGTCGCAACTGAATTGTGCTACCATAGTTTTTCTCCTAACACATAATTTTATATGGGTAAAAAGCACCATCATCACGTAATCCACAGTCTGTTACATCCTATGACATACCAGATAATTCATGTCTTTCTTTTTTGTGTCCTGGGACAACTTTTGTGAGGCCTGAGAGAGGAATGAATTTAAGCATGATGTAGCATGAAATAGGATAAAAATAAAGTAAGGATTGAACTGGAGTCAACCATAATCTAAACCCCTTAAAACACAGTTATAAAAGTCTATCAGAGTCAAGGACATGTGCACAGATATAAAGTAAAATATTTTGCCCCTTGTGGGTGTGACAAAATCTCGGGCCATACTGACCTGTATCATATGGCAGCCCTGTATTTGTTTCTGGTTCAAAATGAAAATAAGAAACAACTGTTCTGCAGTGATGGTTACCATCCTTTGCCAAGGAAGAAGGAAATTCATCATCTCCAGGATTCCTTAAATTGATACAGGATGTTTTTATGCTGAGGTAAACCGCAAGTTATTGGGCTTGACAGAATTCACTTACATTTTGGAGGAAGATGGTATGTTCCACTACAAGAATTTTTGGTGAAAGTTTATGGACTGTGTTAGGCAAAGATCAAATCAGATCATCCTTATGTCTTAAAATCTACCCTTAAAATTTACAGTTGCTCATAAACAAAACCTTCTCAGAAAATGGTGACGGGAAAGAGAAGAGCTGAAACACTAATCTAAAATGTTCTTCTCATAATGAGCACCAGTGTTACCAAAATGGGCAAATCTTGTTCTGGAATTATTTTGTTCCCAGACTTGTTTGTAATCACAGCCTAACTGAACATTTCATACACAGAAAAAAACAAACTTTGAGTAATGGTTTCTCTTCTGACAGTTTAAAGAAGTGTTGCCTACACCTCCACAGTGTACATCTCTCATGTCAAGCCATGTAGAGGTTTACCTGCCTGTGCAGTAACTGTTTAAGCTAACAAAGATATAGTGTGTTCTTACATGTGAGAAACAAGGCTCAGAATGACTGAGTCACTCAAAGTTGTGAAGTTTCTGTCAGAGCCAGGGAATAAACAGAATTAGGCATGGGTCTATCATGCTACTAATGCTGGAACTTTCTATCTATTTTCTACCACCCAGTCTCATCATGCACTTTACTGAAAAAGAAAAGAAAGAGAAACACTCTAAGGAACTACACTGACAAAGCACCGTCAACATAGTAAACCTTTCCTACTTCTTCTTTCAGAAACTGTGATACTATGCAGTGCTCAAAGAGTGGGAGTACTCTGTGTGCAGCACCTGACAACAGAAGAAAAGATGGGGAGAATGGATGCATGCAAAGGGAGGCTAATCTGACATAAATAAAGAGAGAAAGCAATTTCTGATCAGTGCAAAACATGGAGAAGGGAAATACCATAGCCCAAAGGCATTAATTCTATTTTCTGCTTTAGCTTTTAGTTATATGCGACATTCCTTTTAGGATGAATTTTAAATTTCCAAATTAATTCAACTTTAATTCTTAATTTTCCATTGATTAATTCAGTTTAGGCTTGGACAGTTCTGCTGCATGTGCACGTATGAGGTAAAATTCTAAAACTTGTTCTTGATTTTTTTCTCAGGGTTAAAATCTTAGCTGGTTTAGGCTACTTTCTATCATAATTGAGTCAAAACTCTTTAACCCATTCCTATAAAACTATAGCTGCAAAGATGACTTCTGCATTTTTTTGTTTATATATTCATTGTAAATCACGAAGCACGCAAACAGAAATGCTGTAATTATGTTAGATTTGCACTGCTAGTTACATAGTTTCGTAAATTTTCAGAACCTGTTTGCAAGATTAAGGAATAAGAGGTACATTACATGTACTTGGAAAAAATGTCAGAAACATGAGAACAGTGTCACAGATCTTGGCATTGGCATGATCTTGGTATTGACATATACCCTTTTAAATCACAAACTATTGATGTGCTCACTTAAGCTCACATAGAAAAAAGAAACTTTGTGCCAGCAAGGGAAAAAGAGGTTTTCCCATCTTTTTCATAATGTTTCCAGAAGTTTATACACAATGAGCCCTTCAGATGACCCCACCCCAGAAAACTGTAGGAAAAACATTCTTCCATCCCTTCTCCCTTTCCTTCCAGCTATCTCGACATCACAAGCTTGTCATGGCTGGAAAGGCATCTAAGGTGTATTTCAGAAGAACAGTAACTGAAAACTGACCTCTACTAAGAAAAATGGCAGAAAAATGGTTAAAAACTTTAAAAAGTTATAAAGAGAGAAATCTGGGATGTTTGATAACCTCCATTCACAAAAACGTGAAATTTGAACACCCCCAAAAATTGTGCTTTGAGATAACTGATGGGACTATGGGTAATACAAGTTAGGCTTGAGAAGGATCAATCACTCAATGTTTTAAACAAAAATATTCTGTCTTACATGGTGTTCCTCATTTATGGCTTGAAAAGCATTTTATGAAAATTATTTTACTAGTAGTGATTTAACTGGAACTCATTTAGCGTCAGTATCTGATCTCACTTTCTTGGTCTTCTCTACTGATATTTCTAATATCTGCACTGAAAGCAAAAAGCCTGTAGTTAAAAGAGGCAAAGTGAAGCAAAGCAAAGTAAAAGCTTTTACACCAAAGTATCACTTCCTTGAAATCAAGAAGCAGGTGTTAAGCAGAGTCTACCTATCTTTAAGTTATCAGAACTTCATTGAGACAGCAGGTTTTAGTAACCACTGGTGTGCAATTTCTGTTTATGCCAGTGTACTGAACCACAGCTCTTCATGTATTGTTCAGTTTCTAGCACACAAAAAATTCAATGCAATGCCCGCTCAGTAGAAGAGATATTCAGTAAAATTGCATTTTACCCTGATTGACAAAAGTAAGATGAAGGATCTCATTTAAGGTGTGAGATCACACTAAGTAGAAATGCTCCTGTGCATTCTTCAGCTTTAGTTTCAGAAAAGGCATCAGCTAATAAAATTCATATGGTCCTATATGAGACATCATCTAATTGCTGCACTCCATATGTTGTAATGGAAATTGGATAATTTACTGCATAACAAAGCTGATAACTATTGGTGCAAATATGCTTTTTTGATAGTGGCCTCCAGAAAGTAATTTTTCAGATACCTTTATATTAAAGTTATTTGAAAACAGACTGCTTTCCCACAGAAATGTGTGGATCTCTGAATATACACACCCATGCTGAGAAGCAAATTACATGTGAAAGCGTAAGAACATCTGCAATTCAAGCTCAGTTTTTTCCTTAAATAAATAGCTATTTCACATGGAATTGCATGACTTTCCTCTCTAGTAAGTTAAACACACCTTTCCTCACCCAACTTGGCAAATGATACAATATTCTTGGGATCAGACAAGTAGAGACCAAAAGAAGAACTGGAATTGCTGCTTTGATAGTCTCTCAAAGCCTAGATGTACTTGGAAAACATACCATGAGGCCTGCGAAAGCCAGGAGGCATTGAAAAAAAGGAAGAATTGCTCAAGGGTTGTCAAGATGGAAATAGTGATCTGATGTCACATAGCTGGCAGGGAACTTGTTACACTTAGTTCTCAAATAGGCAGGGCTGAATCTTCAGCAAACATTATGCTGCATCTTAAAGCTATTTCAAGGCTGATACAGCAAATGCAGTCATGATGAATGCTATATGACGCTACTAGCATCAAGAAGCAATTTCTCTGTTATTCTGTGTGAAAGCATCACACGTTTGTGCAGGATGCAAAACAAAGCTCTTTCAGTTTAGAATGAGAGTGGCCGTTCACATCCAAAAATTTGTGTCATTTGCAGACCTATCGTATGGATTTTTTTACTACAAATGGAAAACTCTGGTAAATTTTTTCCCTTTATTTTTCTTCAATAATGAGTGCTTTTTATTTGCATATACTTTTTTTTTATACATGTCAGAAAATTTGTGTGTGGCTTAGAAGTTTAAAATTTTGCAGAAACATTGACAGAGAAGTCATACATAGAAAACCATTGCTGTCAGGCAAAAGAATTAAGGAGCATAAGGTATTTTATAAATAAATTAAAGGGAGGAGGTGCTAGAGAGAAAAGTGGTCCCTAAAAAACAATTCAAAACTAATTATGGCAATATAGAGTTCTAAGAAAAAAAACTTTCACAAGTGAATGAAGTAAAAATGGCAAGATACCAAAAAATACTCTTTCAAGTCTGTCTAACCTCTTCTGTTGCTACTCCTTTTAGACATACTCATCTCATAGAAGGAAATTGTTTAATAACAAGGAACTTTGCAAAGGTTTCTTTAACAAAGTCTGCATCAGTTATAACCCAGACATTCAGCAGAACATGCCTCTGTTGGGAATGGCTTTTGAACCACAAAGAAAAAATGACAAGGAGAGGTGAGGGAAGATGGCAATAGTGAAATTAGTGAAATCCCCACCATACTCTCCTGCTAGAATACTGGAGATGAAGGGAGAATAAATAAGTTGCACATAGATTTTGAAGGGAGAATAAATAATTTGCACATAGGTTTATTTCTTTAAAAATAGACTCCCTCAGCTCACAAGAGCCTGAGAAACTGTGAGACTTCTGTGTAATGTGGCTGGCAGTGCCTCTGGTTCAGAGGAAGAAGAATCACTCTAGTTTCTTTCTGTAGCTCGAGCTGGCATTTCTGTATGCATGGAGTCTAATACCTGCACCACAACTGATCACGGGCCCCAGGAAGTCTGTGCATTAACTACTGTTTAAGTACGGTATAGACCAACTCTTAGCTTTAGAGCATATCATAGCTTCCTCATGCCAAAGGTGCCATTGCACAAAAATTTTCTGTTTTTATGGTCATTTTGCAAAAGCGACAGGGTTTTTACCAAATGTGCAGAAGCTGTGCAACAGCCTTTTTATGATATTTGTAGAACTGCTTAGTTTCACACTGCAAATGATGTGCTGCATGTATGAGTTAGGAATGGCATGTAGGATTCACTTAGAGTTGTCTGTCTTATGATGCATCATCTGGGGCACGGTTAGGAGTTTCCTGCTGTGGCAACAAACGACATTTGGTCTGTCACTGCTTCTAAATATAAAAGAATCTCATGGCTTTTGTTATCACCATAGAATCACATCTAAAAACATTTTCAAAGCAAAAGCAAGAGACAAAGTTACTAGTGTTAGAGTCATTGCCACCTGTGACCATGACTGGGTCTATTAAGCAGTGACTCCAGGGGACATGTTCTGAAAACTTTCTCTCATATATTAGCTGAACAGAAAAAAAACATTGTTCAAGTGCCTGCTAAGAGCTTCCTTTTGTAGATTTGTACTAGGGAACCATTCGACCCACAGAAGTGTGGGATGTATTCATAAACATGTTTGCAGACATGCAAAAATTATGTGTAGGTTTACATTAGGGAGGACGAATGAGAAAAAAGAAAAAAGGTAAAAGGAGAATGACTGAGTTTTAACATAACATGCATCAGCAATTTAATTACATCTGACCATTTCAGTAACAGCTTTTAGAAAAGCTCTTCTAACAATTTTAATCCTGGGATTTTACAACATCTTATGAAATATTTTATTATTATTATTTCCAAGGTAAAACAGCAGAAGAAGAAAATGAAATTGGCTAAGATCACTTAGCCAGTCAGTGGTAGAGTCAATTTTTTTAATGAGATCACTGAGTCCTAGAATAGTGCTCTGTCCGTTATTGTCTAACAGTTCCCATTTAGGTGAGTGAATGAAAATATTCACAGTAACAGTTATTGCTGGGACTAGAGGTTTTAACTCTGCCTTCTTTCTGGAAGAATTTTGTCTTCTAATCCAGAAACATGGTTAATGGCAAACAGAATAATAGCTCTTCTTTTTTTTCTTTTTTTTTTTATTTCTGGGATTATGAAAAATAATAAAGAGTTGTCTGCAAGCAAACCCAGGATTTCAGGATTTCAAACATGAAAATTTTTTGGGTGTTGTTTTTTTTTTGTTGTTTTGTTTTGTTTGGTTGCTTTTTTTTTTAAGTAAAATAATTTTGCATATTTTTAGCAATTTATGGTATTTCTATCAAAACAAAAATAAATATGGAGTTGCCTTTTGCCTTTGTTGATATGCAACTACTGTATATAGAAAAAGATTTGTAACTTTTAAAGTGACATTGCCCCTCATATAATGGACTTAATTCTTCAATTATTAACATTTGGGGTACTGAAATAGCTTCCTATTTTTTTTCATATTTTTTGTTTTTTCTTCATGGAGATTGCAGAGGCATAGCTTTAATTTTAAAATATACTATCCAAGAATACTTTAGAATTATATAATTTAACTGTGATTTTAAGCAGTCAAACGTCAGCACAAGTTTTCTTTCACAAGAAGAATTCACTTCTTTTGACTTCATGTATTATAATATGCAGGTACCAATCACATTAACATATGCTGTTTTTCAGGAAGACCATCCTTTATGCAGTGCAAAAAAAGTTCTTGTCACATAATGGACTGCTGTTTCAAGTGTTATTATCTTTTGTTCCCTTCGTGTTCTTCTGCTCTATGCATTGAACACTATTCTGACATCAAGAAAACATTAATTCCTGTCTGGATTTCATTGTGGGAGGCATCCATGGACTCAAAGACACAAAAAATGCACAAAGACTTACAAATTTCTCAGAAGAGGGGAAGCTGAAGCAGAAGGAGCGTAAGGTTAAACATTTCCATGAGTATTACATATTTAACAAGAATTCTTTAGCACTTGACTCATGGCATTAAAGTACAGCCTTGATGACAAGTACGAGTTCAGTCCTAGCTTCTATTGATTTCATTTAGATTTCAATGAGTCTTCAGGATGCCCCTTAATTAGACATTCAAATCTTATTAGAAAGAGTGGTCCAGCTTGAGCAGGAGAAAATGCAGCTGCAGCACTACAACCACATGTGATGAATAGCACAGGGATCAGGGATAACATGGGATGGTACTGTTTGTCAACAAGGCCTATCAATCTTCCTATGGAATCTATGTCTGTTTAGGAGTCAAGGAATGCAAAATCAGTAGCTGTCCTTGAAACGCTTGTTTCATCATCATGTCAGAATCTGATCTGTCAACCAGCTGCTTAGTTCTTTTGTATATGGTGGGCTCCCAGGGTTTCTAAAGAAAAAAAAAACACAAACCTAACCAAATGAAAAAAATTCAATGCAACCCCATCAAATCTTCAGCTACTTTAGGATTAGATGCTACAATGTATATTAAAAAAAAAATAAGAAAAGGAAAAAAGAAATAGAAATAGAATAGAAATAAGAAAGCCACATTTGCTTTATCCACTGTGTCGCTGAAGAAGGGTCCTGGCTTGACACAGTCCCTGCTGATCCTTAGGTATTTTCTCTTTCCATTGTCTTAAAAGCATGTATATCTGTTCCTTGATCTTCATAGTGGTTCATGCTCCCAGTTTCTTGCTGTTGCTTCCTTTTTTTCTAGTCTTCTCTTTTCTGCCGTCTCTGGGAAACTTTTTCCTTGTCCGTGATCTAAGGAGCAACCTCTTTTCTTCCTGAGGAGTTGACCTGACCCTCTAACACTGTGATAGGGAAGATAACATGCAAGTTGGAAGCAAATGAATCAGACACACATTTTTCTTCAGTGTCAGGTAGGAACTTCAAGAAATAATCTGGGTTATGATCCAAAAATTCAGTTCTCTATTATTTTCCTGAGGTTTCCTATTTGGTTTGAAAACAGTCTGTTGTTTTGTTGTTGGTCTCTCTTTAATGTATCATTCCTATTCCTCACCAGAAAAAGTTTAGTTAGCAGCATGAATTGTTTGGTCACAAGCAGACAATTTCCTAGCTCTGTCTCTAAATCTGATATTTCGCAGGTGAAATAATGCTGTTTTATTAGGTAAGTCAGAAGACAGGTAAAATATTTTTGAAGAAGAAAAGGGGAAAAATGAAGTTCTGTGTTGTGGTTTTGTATCGACACCTGTATGGGTGATCGGAGTTGTAATATTTCTATGCCTCATTTAAGCCAATGAAATAAAAGGTAGGATTTAAGCTTATCAAAGCTAATGAAGTCAAAGGAATAATTATTTTTATCCTCTGCATGGACAAGCCTTGGAGGAGAATGAGCAGTTTCACTAGTGGCTTTTATGGTTATTTGCCCACAGAAAGAATGAACAATGAGATTACAGAGCTCAGGGCTCTGCTCCAAGCTCCAGAGAAGGTGGTGCTGCAGCAGCACAAGTTGCTTCAGCATTATAGCCCATTCTCATGTTCCATCTTTTCTAACCTAATACCTGTTTCCCAGTTCTGCATCTTTCCTGCTCATGTTTTCTTATGCCAGTCACATTGCACTATCCATAATATTTTATTCCCAGCACCTCAGGCTTGTATTTTTTAATGTATATTTCTTGATTCTGTCTTTTAACTTTTCCTTGTAGTCCTAGGTTACTTTTGCCTCCTGCAGTTCAAGTTTCCTCTTCCAGACATTCTCAACTCGACTCACATTCGTTTCCCTGTTCCAGTCTTCTTGCTCAGTCAGTCCTAGCTCTTGAAAAGACCTGAATTGTATTGTTTGGAGTTTTCCAGAAGAATTCAGCCTAAGGCAGACATGAAGTATATGGAATTCCAGCCTAAATGGTTAAAGTCTGGCAAAGTTTTATACAACATAAAAGCAAGTTTTTAATAATAAGCAGTGCTACTAGCCAAATCTGTATAAATCCTAATCTGGCTCCCTTTGAAGTCAAAGGTAAAAGTCCCAATGGAGCCATTAATGTTAAAACTGTGTAATACAGTAAAGCAAGTAAGTACCTGCTTAAAGTGCTTTTGTGGAACATAAGCAATTAAAAATGAGAAAGTACCTTTAGTTACTATACACATGAATGTATTATTTGCATTTACTACTTTCACTTCCGTTTTATGAAAATATCCAATGAAATGTGTGAAATTTCTCTTTGAAATTTCTCACTGAATAATGTAGTTACATATGCTGTACTTCCAAACTCATGGAAAATGAAGAAAGCTTGTATACTGATGTTTCTGCATATAACACTCTAAATGCCTTTCCACTACACTTTAAAATGTACTGTTCTTTGTTGTGGCTGTATTGGGTAGCAGCATTTCAGTTTGTAAGTATTTTGAGCATGTGTTCAAAGTAGCATGGGAGAGAGGAATGTGATCTTTTGCCTTTGTTTTCATTTGTTATTCCAAATAACATGAAAGATTCTTTCATGTTTTTCCTATGGAGTACAATGCTTTTGAAATTCTCATACAGAGTAGGTTAGAGTCTTGTAGCCTTTGGCAGTATGTCCAGGGTGCAAGGCCTCACAGAAAAAACAAATTTAAAGAAAATAATTGATGATATGGAAAAAGAAAAAAAAAGGGCAGTGGCAGTGTTGTAAGGTTGTGACACATGGACTCTTCATACTTCAAAACACAGGCAGACCTGTATAGGTCTCATGGATTACGTATATGCAGAGTCTTCTGAGGAGCAATCCCTCAACCCTACAATCCTCTGGACACCTCCTATTTCCTAAACTGTAACTCAGAGGCCATGGACACTAGCAGTCAAAATTTCCCCTTTTTAATGCAGTGATCTCCAGCTGTACTATCTACAGAGTTTGTGCTGTATTACCTAGAAGATAATTCTGTGAGCAACATCACTTTGGGCTGTTTTAGAACTTTCCAATTAAAGAAAACCCAAACAAACCAGAAAGCTCTTAATTTTGCTGCTATCACACCTTAGATATAATTTTTTGATATATGCAGGCTAACATGCCATAATCAAGGTCACCATGAGAAATAAATTATGTGGGCATGAAAACAGTATAAATATATCTAACTTTTTTTTTTTTTTTCCTGATAGGAAATTCAGTTTCTGTTCCACATTAGTGTCTCTCCTGAGTAGCCTAAATTATAAGTAATTTGCTCTACTACTCACTTCTGACTGCCAGGTAGGCCTTGACATTTGAATGACTTGTTTGTGATCTGACTTTTACGCTGGAAAACCCATTAGCAAGGTTAGTCTTCTTCGTATTGATGTAATTAAAACCAGAACTGAGTCCAAAGCTTTTGCTTTTTGTTGTAATGTCTCAGTTTCTCATTAATCAAAACACAAACCTCTCTAAACCTCTCCTCAATACAATATTGGTTTACTTCTTTCTGCCAAATGAAATTGTTTCCAGGTTAACTTGACCTAATTATATTAGACAAATTGTTAATTCATTTTCTTGTTCCAGTTTCTCAGGTATCAGGGTACAAGTCAAATTATTACTTACCTTCTATAAACTGACCAGCTAATTTCTGACATTTGCACATATTTTTTTAATATATGTAAATTTCCTTTTTTGCTTCTCTAAAGGACTGTTTTCTCTTCTGTTTTTCATTGCCAGTACTTTCATATTCCCACAAACAGTTGCTCTCTTGTTCTGTAATAGGCTTCAGATTATTTTCCTAGCTGTGTAGTAGCTCCCCTCATATGGTGTCTGGTCCAAAGTTGCACAATGTGCAGGGCTGTTATTCTGCTCTTTGTAAAGGCCTTATTGAAATTCAAAAGTGCTCACTTTCAATATTGTTCCCAACAGTGCCACCACTGTTTAGACAACAGTAGCTTGGGAAAGATTTTTCAGTCATCATTTGCTTCTGTAATAGAATTAAATGGAATGGCTAAAAAAAAAAAAACAAACCCTCAAACCATGCCAGTTCATTTCTATAAGCTTATCTTCTCTCCTCTTTCCACTCATTTCTTTTGCCCTGAAGCTTTTTCCCAGCCACTGTGATCTTCTCGAATTGCCGTGATTCTGCACGTATCTTTTCCTCCATAGGAAGAGGCCTGCCTTTCTTATGCTTTGATGTTGCAGGACTAACATTGCCTTCTGATTAGGTGATTCATAGTGGAAAGAGATAGTGCTCTTCATGGTAGTATAGCATATAGGGAAAACATTGTGCCTTCTATGAAAAGCCTGTCCAAGTAACAGATAAAGCTGAACAATTAATTCTCATGGCAACTGTAAATGGGACATCCTTAATTATAGCATATTATACAATGTTATGTATTTATACAACAATGAGGAAATATCACTAATTTCAAAACACGGCAACACAAATATATGCAAATATATAGGAATGTATCTCACATGCTGGTGTCTTGTTAATTTGCAGGACATTTATTAAAGTGCAATTAAGCAGAGAATACAGGAAATTTATTATGATGCCATTAAGCAGAGAATAGACATTCTGTCATAGATATTGAAAAGACATCTTCCCTTTGGCCTGAAATGTTCCTATAGGACTGCTCTAGCATATAATGAAGCTTACCAGGGTTCTGAAATTTACTTCTCCAGAAGCAAAAAAAAGTCCAGGATGACACATAGAGATAGCTCATAGACCATACTTAATGTTAGAATTTTTAAAAGGGAAAAACTCTCATAAATTCTCTAGTAAATTACTACGCTCAATAAAGCTTATTAAAAACAGAGTATTTATTGCTTGCAAGACAGGTAGCTTGATCTCACAGTAAAGTCATGCAACTGAGACTTTTTAAGACAGCAGTGAGACAAAAAATTTGCAAGTATTCATAGCCCAGATCCTGAAAGATATTGAAGGCCTTAAAATGATGGAAGTTAGATCCTGAAATACTGTTCACTATTACATACCCAACTGACTTCACTTTCAATATATGTACAAGCACCTCTGGGAGGTTAAGCCTATAGGACAGATCTCCTACATTTCCAAGTATTTTTATGATTGATAGCCAGCCATATACAATAAGGTACATGCAGACTTGTCAGAGAAGCAGACCTGTGAAAAGCAGGCTGAGAGAAATCATGGCCTGGGAGCTCCCAGTTTTAATAAGATAGTACTGGCATATGTAAAGATGAGTGCTGAAAACATTAAAATAACTGTTATTCTAATAGAACAGAAATATCTGCATAATTTTTCTTTATGGGAAGTTGGTACACATTTAGATCTTAATATGTGTTTGAGCATTTTCCTTACTGGAGGTGCTTTCTGGTGTGAAAAAAGACACCACAGGAAAAACAAAAAAGAAAAAAGAAAGACTCAGACAACCCCAAAACTTTTTCCTTCAGTTATGTGAGCCTTAAAATAATTTTTAAGTTTACATTTGTAAATTGGAAAGTCATTTTAATGATATAATTCTGAAAATGTATCATATAGACAGGGACACAAAATTGGTTTTGGACCATGTTTGATCTTGGTTATGTTTCCAGACTACAAAGTAACAGAAACTGAAAAATACATAACAACCGAACTAGAAACAAGAGCTGAAATTATACCATAGGTAGTAAATCAAAGGCAAGGAAGAAAGAAGCAAATTTAAAATTTCTCACTAAGAAAAGTTGTAGAGTTTACAGATGTGTTCTTAGGGACTGAGATCTTTTCTATCTGTGGAGTTCTTGTATTGCTGTCTGTAGTAGCTCATTTACCTGGTAGGCCTGGAACAGGATGCTCAAAGAAGTGGTAAATGCTCCATCCCTGCCAGTGTTCAAGGCCAAGTTGGACAGAGCCTTGTGCGACATGGTTTAGTGTGAGGTGTCCCTGCCTATGGCAGAGGGGTTGGAACTAGATGATCTTAAGGTTGTTTCCAACCCTAACCATTCTATGATTCTAAGTCAGATTAAAAAACAAACAAACAAACAAACAAACAAACACACAAAACCAAAAAAGCCCTCAAAAAACTGCTGATTATCTTGTTTCATTTAAAAACAATGCTTACAATAAAGCTCTGCTAGTTTGAATCAAGTTATTTGTTGCATGTCAAAATACATAGTATTTTGCTAGTGTCATATTCTGCTGTTACAGTGCAATGTCTGAAGTTGAAAGAGTTGAAAAGGAATGGAATATATGAAATTAAAATGTCGTGAATGTAAATATACTAACAGAAAAGAAAGAACTGTAAAAAAAAGAAAACCTCAAAGAAAAATCTGATATAGAAATCAGGATTGAAAATGGACAGGATGAAAATGAACTTCCAGATGAAGTGAATTCTAACTATTTCAAATAAAACTGAAAATAGCAGTATGGATTTAAATTGGTCAATAGCTGTTTCAATCATTGACCAAATGCATCTGCAGTCTAACAGTTATTTTTCTTGATATGTATTTTAAAATTCCCCTTACATCTCATTATTTAACAGTGGGGTTAAAATGATGTTAAGTATAATTGTTTAACAGGGAGGTTTGGTATAAATAATTATGCCGTTTGTACACAGTATTTCTTATTTGAGAGTTGTAGAAGTTTTGTAGTACCCTAAAATATGCAGTATCAAGTTCTGATAGCAGTAATAAAAAACAGAAAGAAAAAAGAAAATCCTTTTTAAGAATAGTGTTTTCAGCTGTGTTAGCTGGAAAAATTCCTGGAAAGTCAGTAGATTATATTCAAAGCACTCTAGTTATGTTTTGCCCTTCTTCTGACATTCTTGTATAAAAAAGTGAAAGTAGCACATGCATTTTCCTAATGCTAGGTTGCAAGCTGCTTATTGTCGGGGGCCTATAAGGATGCTGGGGAGGGACTCTTCATTAGGGACTATAGTGGTAGGACAAAGGATAATGGGTTAAAACTTAAACAGGGGAATTTTGGATTGGATACAAGGAGGAAGCTGTTTACTGTGAGGGTGGTGAGGCGCTGGAATGCATTGCCCAACAAAGTTGTGAATGCTCCATCCTTGGCGGTGTTCAAGGCCAGGTTGGACAGTCTTGGATGACATGGTTTAGTGGGAGGTGTCCCTGCCCATGGCAGGGGGTTGGAACTAGATGATCTTAAGGTCCTTTCCAACCCTAACTATTCTATGATTCTATGATTTTAATATGGAGAAAAACAGTCAACACTTCATCTTCTAGAAAAGGTAGTATAAATATAGCACGTATATATATATATATAAAAATATTAATGAAGAGTTGGCATACATGGCCATTTTTACAGGACAGAGTTACCTAGGTGCAGACACCCTGGTGTACTCTGGCTTTCCTTTCTGGCCATGTGAGCTGTAAGCTGATGGGGGTCAGAGAAGCTGCACAAAGGCAAAAAGCTGAAAGGATCCTCATGAGCCCTTAGCACTGCAGCCTTTGCAGTTACTACTTGAAGACTAACATTTCCAGGAGCCCCTGAAGAAATCTGCCAAAAATGACTGTCAGTAAGGCTGTGTCCAATCTTAGAGACTGCCTGAAATATTTTGATCAGATCTCAAGTAAGATATCAGGGAAAGGAGCTTCCTTTGTTTAACAAAGGCTGGATACATAATCTAAAACAGGAAACCCCATCCTTTATTTCAATGTACATGTAAACATGGCAGCAGTTGCTGTTATCTGCAGCTAATGGGGCCAACTTTTCAAGAGTATTGTAATCCAAAATCTTCCAAACAAATCTTCAATCACACAACAATAATAAAGAAAATAATACAGCTAGGGGAAAAAAATATAGTTTAACAAAAAAGAAATCAACAAAGTTGGTGATTTCTGTCCTGTTTTACAATTATTTTAACATACATTTGAAGAAACAGCCGTGTGGAAACTTCTAATATTTCCAGTAGGTCTTTCTAATTATGTTAAATGGAAAGGCCTTGCTAATTCCCTAATAGACACACAGAAAAGCTACTTTAATGCCTGAAAACAGAGGAATTCTTCAGTTAGTACTAAGGAGGATTGGATTAATGAAACTAATGGTCCATGGACACATGATAATTTCTTACTGCCAGAAGCCAGACTGGCTTCAGATGTAGCATTCCTGTGCTGAGTGATTCTGGCCCAAAGCCCAGCCAACCTCTCACACCACCAAGAGCCTTCAGATCAAATCCTCTCTGCCTCAGCGCATGGGTGCTCTTGAGAAAGCTAGGAATTGAAAATATTCTCCATCTTGGTCTTAATGAGCTCTGGGAGGTAAATGGATTATGGGCAGTCAGTCAGTCAACTTCAGAACTGACAGTGAAGCTACAGCAGCTTTGCCCTACTTCCAACCATTCTTCAGCAGCTTTCATGTGTCCTTACTCACAGTTCAGGTGCAGGAATGAATCACCACTGGTGCCCCGAGGCTGTTCTCTGAAACTTTGCCAGGAGTGAATTTGCTCTGGTATCTCAGAATTTGTTCCTGTCATAGAGGTTGATTTAGGATTTAAATAAAGCCTGTAAATTGACAGCAGCCCCTTTGCTCCTTGGCTTCTCTGTTCAAGACCAAACTCACAGGTTGTACATAGTCTGGCACAATGCTAATATTTTTCTGGCTGTTACTCCTTTCTATTGCAATTTCATTTTCTAAAAATACCCTTTTATATAGAAAAAAAAAGCAAAAATTGTATTTTAAAGTGTCAGTCATAGCTGTCATCATGTGTCAACAGGAATACAATAGCTATCGCAGTTCACAAATTATCAATCATTTATCTTTTAAAACTGGAGTCTGAACAAAATTTATATTAATATTTTACATTAATCATTGTTCAGAGATGTCATGCCTTATTTTATCAATGCACAATATTGAAAATTACCTAGACACTGACAACTAAGTTTATTCCAGTAAATCTGCTGCGTTTAGATGCATTTTATGACCCTACCTGTCTATTTCCCTTTGGATAATGAGCTACTTGCCTGTTTGTTTTACTGGAAATATTCAGTCTGCTGTTGCACAGCATTAATGATCTTCCTGTCTGTTCTAGACAGAATGGAGAGTACTGCTGTTCTTTTCCTAGATGGCAAACTATGGTCCATGTGACAGCAAAGTAGCTATGGGAAAAAAAAGAACAAAAAAAAAATTATTAGAAGCCCATGGGGATTAACTAGGAAAATGCAATTTTATTTTATTTTTTTTAAATCACCTAATTTATTGGATCTCCCATGAGTTGTAATACTACTCAGCTCTGGGGCTAATGAAGTCCCCTTGTGAATCATGCTGTTTCAACTATGTGTGGCATATCTTGATTAGCATATGTTTCTTCTATACAGTTTGAAGCCCCTAGGACTTGCCATTTGTTTGCAAGCCTTACTAGATTTTCAACCTCACATCACTGATTTTAAGACAAAAACTTTACTTTTAATCCTTGTGGAAGGAGGCGTAGCTTTGTCTAAAATTCCTGCTTCAAGTGAAAGGTTAGAAAGGCCCATTTGTCACCTCCACAATAAAAACAAGGAACTTTCTCAATGTGAAAGGGAAACAGAAGACTTAGCTAGCCTTGACTTTAGAGATAGTCTAATTTGGGAACTCCTAGAAAAATGAGATTTTTAACCAGAATTCTCTAATAATATTTTAAAAATTACTTTGTTTTTTCAAACTCCAGTCCCTTCATTTAGCATACTGACTGTGAGGACATAGGGGTTACAGTGTCATCTCTGAGCCCAAGAACATTGAAAGGGAATGCTGCCAGATCTTGTTCTTACAAGTTTGCTGTGTGTATTGGCTGTACCTCAAACCTATTTGCACACCAAACTCAAACGGACAGCTAGACATGTATTTACACTAACACAACATTCTCACTTTCTGTTTTCAAGTCATAAAGAACAATCTTGAATTGGGAACTCCATCCCTAATCACTCACAGAATCTGTAGAGACAGCAAAAGAGTTGCTAGATACACTTCTTTCCAGATGGACCTTCAGTGTGATTTCCACTGGTCCAGAACCACCATGTTCTGGCCACCACTCTTTCCCGGCAGGAAGGGCCATTCCCAGAACAGGGCGGTTTGGTCGCTCAGAAGGTTCTTCAGTAAAGGTAGCTCCCAGTGGTTGCTACCATTGAAAGATGTGTATGCACAGCCGAACATGTTACATTTCCCTTTCCCAGCCTGATTTGCCCTTGTTCCTCAGCCAAGTCACTGTGAGGCAAGAATGTAAACACAGAAGACATCCTCTTTTGACGTGACTCATCTTCCTTTAGTCCTAATCTCACCACCTTTTCACAGTACTTGGTGCATCTTCTTCGTATCCTGGAAGACAAAAAATTTCCTTAACACTGCAAGTAGATTAGTACTTCAGGACTTGCTTTGACTGAAATAATGTAGAAACAAAGTCTAACGATATTTGTGGTTGTTTTTATTGTAACTGATTTTCTGCAAAGCTTTCTGTTAAGAAAAAAAAAAAGTATTTATAACTCTCCTCTCCCTGAGACACCGGCTTTTATTACAGCAGTTTGTGATCAGACACACAAGGCTTGCAGTCAGCAGTTTATTGATACCAGCCTGTGCAAAATTACTGTATTTAGCTATGTAGGGCATGGTAAGTCAGGTTAATACACCTCACTTTGTTTCAAAACATATAAATAGTTTTCCTTTGCATGTGAAAAGCACACGTCATCAGTGTCTTATGATCATTAATGCAACTTGGAGCCTGTCAGATGCTTAAAGATTGTGGTTTAGTTTCATCTGCTGAGGCATGAGGGAGATTGGTTGTGTCACAGAAACTGCGTTGATTATTATGTTAAAGTATGCTTTTGCTGAACAGTTACAAAACGGTTCTTTTTTTTCAAACTGATTTTATGCAACCCTCTGCTGTAAATTTTGCAGGGGTGACATTTTTTCGGGGTGACATTTTTTCAGGGTGACATTTTTTTCAGGGTGACATTTCTGTGGTTCTTCTGCCTGCTCATGTTCCTTTCACTCTTAGGTTTTCACAGAGATTAGCCTTTAATCAATCAGCACATCTATTCCATATACAAATCAGACTCATAGGGCATCTCTAGGAGATCCAAGCTTTCTCTCTACATATGCAGATGGGAGTGCCTGAGATATTAACAGCAATCATCCAAAACCATTTTTGAGTCTGGGAAGAACAGACTGCCACCTCTCTATGCCTTTGTGCATCAGCTTTTAGAAACATTTGCTTAGTGAGGTGTCAAATATTTTAAGATATAAGTGTCAAATCCATGAAGCCTTGCAGACCACAGTGGACTTGCATGTCTCTGCTAAGGGACAAATACAACTCTGTAACAGTGCTAGTGGAAGTGACTAGCTAATGTAGGGCTCCTGCATAGATAAATGCAATTGTAAATGTGCACCCTGAAAATCACTTAGGTTCTTTATTTCAGTGAGGAGAATGGAAACTTTCATTTTACCCTTGCATTTAAAATAAAGCATTGTGAAAGTACCCAAGTTCTAGCAAAAAAAATCCACCAAAAAAGAGTACTTCTTTACAAACATTTAAAAGATTATGCTATTTACTTTTTTCTTGACTCATTAATTTTCATTATATTTTATAATCTAATATAACATCTTTTTAATTGTCAGTACATTATCCCTAAAGCAAAGATGATTTAAAAGTCTGAAAGAATTATTAAATTCTTAATTTTTTTTTTTTTTTATCAGTTTCAGTGAAAATAAAGAAAGCTTTTGCATAAAAGCCTGATTTTCAGGTTTAGTCAATTAGTTTAATAGCAGTTCAAATTCCTCTCTGGGATGTGGTAAAAGTTATTTCAAATTTGTGTTTAATTTACAAAGAGCAGAAGATCATCTTAGATCAGTGAAATAATTCAGACAGCATACTTTTCACAGAAGATGCAATAGGGCTGCAGTGTTATTTATAAGCATGTTGATTTCTAAGAAAGTAAAAAAAGTATAAAAATGAAGATTCTAACCTAAGTACCAATTATTATAAGAAATTAATCCATCTGAAATTATTACCCAAAATATATTTTTACTGATAAAATGTGATGATATCTACTTTCAGTTCATATCCTTATTAAAACCTCAAGAGGCCTCATTTACAAACTGCAGTTATGCAAATGCAACATTTAGCTAGGCAGGAGAGCATTCCTGTGGCATTGTACATAGGAGAAAAAATAATGGATGATTTTACTACGGTTGGTGAAGCATACCATATGAAAAAAAATTTTCATAACAGATCACTTAAATTCATCCAGTGTTATGTAGTCAGACAAGAGAGCCAAAACTGCTAAGGAATATGTGCTAGGTCCCCAAGGTTGTGGCATTGACAAGTATCTGTAACGTTGTGCTGAGTACTATTCAAACAACTACACTAGGAGAAAAAACAGTATTTTGATCCTTGAAAAATCTCTCACCAGCAGGGTCAGGAGGTTGCATGCCACTTTCAGGCAAACCAAGACCTGAGGAAACCTGAGTTTAAGATGAAGTCCATCTGCATGAAAACTACAAACCAGTCAGCCTACCCATTGTGTTAACACAATGTCTAGCTGAATCCATGGTTTTGCCAGGAAAATACCTGTTAATATTGAGTGAATAGCTGCTAATATCATGTAATCGTGTGCTCATACCCTGTTGTAATATGTGAGTCTTGGCAGAAAAAGCTAAACATTAGGACTGCTGTTTCAACATAATTTTCTGAGTTTGATGATAAAATACTTGACAGGCTATCTTCCAGTGCTTCTCCCTGGCCACAGCTTTTACTAAATCCTAAACTCTTTGACCCAACAGGAGGTCTGTTGGGCATCTTGTAGCGATGATTCCTGCTTCACCACCAGCTGACAGATTTTCTGGAAAGGAAAAAGGCTATATTTTAGGAATAAAGCTGTGTAATTCAGCTCCCTGCTCTTGCAGTCATCCTGCCCTGCTTGTCCCTGCCAGTGTGATCTGCAGTCAGCAGGAGAAGGATCTTTTAACTGGCAGCTCTCCAAGCTTTATTCGCTGATAGCTCAGCTCCAGCCGAGCAATGCTCCCACACAGTGACAATTATGTCACTGCTTGACTTCCCTCCAGCCAAGACCAATAAACATAGTTGTGATGCATTTTTGCTGCAGCCATGGATGCCAAGGAAAATGAGGCCTAGCAAAATCCTGCCATTATTCCTGCAGAAAACAGATTACACAATAAGGCTGCAAAAGCAGCGCTGTAAATGCTCTAACCAGAACAGCTATAATAAGAAGGAATTATATTTGTGAGGCATTTTGTTGCTAAAAAAACTATCTTCAGACTCCTCTTGCATGTTTCTCACTCATCAAAGCATTTCTAGTTCCATACTAGGACATGGTAAAGCAGCTCTCACACATCTCATCTTCTTTACAAAGGCCCTTTAAGCACTGTAACTTTCCTAATCACCACTCAGAGGAGATTACAAAGATCCAGAAAGGATCATTCTGTGTCTGTCCTTCATGTGTTTACCTGTACTTGCCAAACAGATTTTGCTGAAATGTCAAGCACAGATTGTTGTAAAGTTACAGGTCACTGGAGCTAACCTCAAGATCCCATCTTTCCTTGAAGGTTTAGGTAGACTTCTAGGTTACAGGTGGGACATTTTCTATGAAGCTGCTTTACTAGAAATCCTACTTTGACAAAATCAGTGAAAGAGTTCTTCTAGCCTAAGCATGTTATTTTGCAGTGGAAAATGTGGGTTATTTATTTCAGAGCGAGGATGGCTACGACATGATACTCTCCTGGGTTCAGCAGTAGCAGTCATTTTTCTCCTTCTTAGTAGCTGGTGCAGTGCTGTTTTTTTTGACTTTCAGCCTGGGAACAATGCTGATAACACCAATATTTTTATTTGTTGCGAAGTAATGTTTACTCTGACGAAGAACTTTTCAGCCTCATGCTCTGCCAGTGAGAAGGAAGCAGAGACAGGACACCTGACCCAGGCTAGCCAAAGGGGTATTCCATACCACATCATGCCATGCCCAGTATACAAACTGGGGGCAGTTACTTGGAAGGGCTAGATTGCTGCCCGGGTCTGTCTGGGTATTGGTCAGCAGGTGGTGAGCATTTGTGTTCTCTCCCCTTACTATTTCCCTTATCATTATTATTATTGGTGGTAGCAGTAGTGGTTTGTGTTATACCTTAATTACTGGACTGTCCTTATCTCAACCTGTGGGAGTTACATTCTTTTGATTCTCCTCCCCATCCTTCTGGGAGTGGGGGGAGGAAGTGAGGGGGGAGTGAGAGAGTGGCTGCTCTGTTCTGAGTTACCAGCTGGGCATAAACCATGGCAGTTCTCTTTGGCCCTCCTGGCCAAACCTCTTGAGAGCACACTGTTTTCTGTCATTGACTGCAGAGACTGACTGGATGGAGATCTTCTGGCCCTCCTTGCAACCTACCATATTCCCTGCACACCAAATAGGACCACAGAACAATGCACAAATAGGAATTACTAGAAAGCATCCTGTTCCAGATCTACATTACATGACACTGCTGGAGAATCAGCTTCAGCTGCAGTAGAAGTGGCTCTGAAGACGGCATAAGCAAGCCCACAAGTATAAGGAGCTGGCACATCTCCACCTGAAATGTCTTTAGGAGCAGTATGAAACTGTGAAAAGGGGTATAAACCTGTACTGCAGTCCAGAGGGCAAAGATTGTAGAGACAAAAGCAGGACTGACAAGTACGGGAAGCAGGCTTTTGTCCATTTCAGAAGACACTGTGGTTGCTCTAATCAAACCAGCAGCACAGGAGAAGGCTTTCATTTCTTCTGTTTCAGATGCCCATGACCTCAAGCTGCTGGGCCTGGCTTCCTGACCTCTGAAGAGGTCCACTCAGTCCCACCATGGCCTCCAGCTCCACATCAGCTTAGGAAGTGCAGTAAGGAGAGGTATAGAGGAAATGAGAAAAGAATGCACTCACAGGTTTTGCTCCATGAAGTAAACATAGTGTGTATTCACAGTTTACATAGTACATAGTGTGTAATCACAGTTTAGAAATCTGTGAATGCGCAGGTGTTTCTATGGTCCAAAATTATCCATTTAAATAAAGTACTACAGTTTCAAGAGGTGGGTTATGAGAAAGAGAGAGATGATTATACTGAAGTTTTGACTTTGGTATGTTTCTCTTATGTTTCAATAGGAGGTAATGTATGAAGGGATAAGGTATAACTTTAGTAAATTTGGAGATACCAAGGTGGGCAGGAGTGTGGATCTCCTTGTGGATAGGAAAGCTCTGCAAAGGGATCTGGACAGGCTGGATTGATGGACTGTGATGAGTTGCATGAGGTTCAACAAGGCAAAGTGCCAGGTCCTGCACTTGGGTCACGACAACCCCATTCAGTGCTACAGCCTTGAGGAAGAGTGGCTGGAAAGTTGCTTGGTGGAAAAGGACCTGGGGGTGCTGATTAAGGGCTGATGGAACATAAGCCCGCTTGTGCTCAGACAGCCAGGAAGGCCAACAGCATCCTGGCTTGTATCAGAACTAGTGTGACCAGCAGGGCCACGGCAGTGATTGTCCCCCTGTACTCAGCACTGGCGAGGCTGCACCTCGAATACTGTGTTCAGTTTTGGCCCCTCACTACAAGACATTGAGGTGCTGGAGCGGGGCTGGAGAAGGGCAACAAACCTAGTGAAGGGTCTGGAGCACAAGTTTTATGAGGAATGGCTGAGGGAACTGGGGTTGTTTACTCTGGAGAAGAAAAGGCTGAGGGAGGACCTTATAGCTCTCTACAACTACCTGAAAGGAGGTTGTAGTGATATGAAGGTCAGTCTCCTCTCCGAAGTAACAAGCAATAGGACAAGAGGTATTGGCCTTAAGCTGCACCAGGGGAGGTTTAGATTAGATATTAGGAAAAATTTCTTTGCAGAGAGTGTGATCAGGTGCTGGAACAAGCTGCGCAGGAAAACAGTGTAATCACCAACCCTGAAAGTGTTCAAAAATCGTGCAGATCAAGACTAGTGACTTTGGTTTAGTGGTGGACCTGGCAGTCCTAGGGTAATGATTGGACTTGGTGATCTTAGAAGTTTTTTTCAGCCTAGTTGATTCTATGATTTTATTTTTACTGTCGAGAATGTTCTGCAAAATGCATTGCTTCTCTATTACTCTTCTCTCACACCCTTTTTCACATATTCCTTCACCATGGAACCTATACGTAGAGCAGTCTGCATCCAATCCATATTTCTTCAGCCTTTAGATCTCTAGGCAACTGTTCTGAATCCTTTCTTACCTTTATTTTCTTTCCAATAATTACAGTATATCCCATATCTGCATAAACAACTGCGGGTTTTGTTGTTGTTTGGTTTGTTGGTTTGTTGTTTTCTTTTTTTCCATTACCTCTCTTTGTCTATAAGATTTTCAAGAAGGCTACTATTTTGCCCTTTTTGGCAAAGTGTTTTGGCCTTTTTCTGAGCTGAATCAGTAATTTGTAATAATGTACCAAAGAGGACATTCACAACTTATTTTCCATTTGTTTACCTGTCAGTATTACATGTTTTATCTAGCTGGTAAGTTTCCCACTGACTCATTAATGTGTGCAGCACATATAATGCTAAAGTAGATTCCTGCCAAGATTTTCCCACCCTGATGCTATCTCATGGTGTTTTAGATTAATTGGAATTTTTGACTAAGTGAAAGCCTAAGGCATTTAACTAACAAAATGAAATTAGCATAGGCTAAGTCTGTTATTGAGAACTACTAAACTATAAGCTCAGGTGTGTATATTACTCATTTTTTTTTTCAGCATATATATGAGCTGACTATTTAAAAATCACTAACTTTATCTGCTACCTACCTGCTACCATATTTGACAAAACTTTGGAAACTTCATCATTCCCTGATGTCTTTTTTCTGTTGGATATATCACTCCTATATGCTGCTCCTGGTATTTATATATATCTCATAAATTATATCTTTGTTCCACTAATTTTTTATTCTCCTTTACATTCCATTCAATCTCCAAGCTGTTTCAAAGCATTCTTGTTGAAGTAAGCCTTGCATCCAAAGCAGACAGTCTAAACATCTCAGCTGATACATTTCCAACTACTTACAATACCCAGTCTAGGAGTGAAACCTCTGTTCAGAAGTCAAATACTGCTTAATCTATACAGTGTTTTAAGCATTCTGTGGTGGGCACAGCTCCATGTCTGATCTTTAACTATAACTCTGATACAAATATATAATTGTTCACTGCTCCAGACTGTCAAAAAAAAAAAAAAAAATCTGTTACACATTAATCACAGAAGTTGCACTGTAACAGCCTAAAAGCCCCAAGCTTTCACTTAAAAAACCCTCTAACTGTGCGTACAGCCTACCTCAAGATCTTGATATTTATGATCTCACTCCTTTATATGTCTTTCAAACTATTAGATACTGAGGCATCCAATATGATAGCTTCCACACATCTGTGTACTCAGGGTGTAAAACTCATTCTTTATCTGGGTGTATGTCTATTAGTGAGAACAGCAGAGGCGAATTAGCATTACTTGAAAATACCACTTTTAATATTAATGCCTGTTCCTCAGCCTCACTGAAAAGTTTTGTGATGAAGTCTGAGCTCTAAAATTCTGTAAGCATGTCCCAAGGCAAATTATATAGAGAAGTCAGATTTTACTCTCATCATTTTCATTTGCAAGTATATTTTATATTGTTGTTGCTGATGATATGTATCAATGTTCTACAAGAACATTTTGTAGGCATTCCATACTTCTGAGGAAATTAAAGATGGAGAAAACTAGGACAGGCATGATATAAAAACTGAGGCCCCAGTTAATATATCTTGTAAGCACATGCTTAATTCTCAGATCTGACTGTGCTGAAATATGTTTGAAGCTGTTTTTCTTTGGGTTAAACAGTGTCATCGCCCCCAGCCTAAACCTTTCTGATCAAATGTCTAAAATACACATCTTTTACTAGCTGTAGTAGTAAGATAGTACTATAGTAATACAGAAACTACCTACATTCCTTCACCTTAGAAAAATTTGTACTACTACTGCTGGCTAAAATAATTTTAACAAAGCTTTTTGAACAGAACATAACACTTTGGCAAAACCCCTTTTGTACTGTTCTGGCTTTTCATCAAACAAACTTTAAACATTTGCAAAGAAAATTACAGTGAACCAGGAACTATTAGTTTCCACCATTTTTTTCAATGCAAAAATATTTCCGAGTTCTATTATAAATTTAAAGTTTGTATATTCTTACAGAAACTCCACCAATTCCAAAGCTGTTTTTCTTCCTCTAACTGCAGTAATAAAAAACAAGCTTAATTCAGAATTACCCTAGAAACATTTTAGCTTTTGGCAAAAGCATGCAACTTTAAGGAGTTGTAAGGATCCTTTTTTTTGCCTATAGATTTTAATCTCGTCACTCATGACTAGTTATTGCCATGCAAGTTTTAGTTAAGCCTGAAAGTTTAAGTAATTTAAATAGAAATTATTATGCTAATTTTGTTATTAAGCATTTTTATATTAAAACCATTACAAGTACTAATTTAGGAATACGAACAATAATTAATGATGAAAATAAGCTATTATGTAAATTCACATGCCAAATATTTGAGCCAATCAATTTCTGAAAAGCAAAGGTTTATAAAAACTATTTGAGAATAATTTCTTAAATTTAGTGAATTAAAATTAGTTATAAAATTAATATATGGACAAAGAGTGTCATAATAGCTATAATTCATAATGATTTATTTGCCCTTTTGGTCAGGACTCAGCTTCCTGTGTCTTGGACCAAAATCAAATCTTCTACAAATGTAATTAAAAAGGGGTAAAAAAAGGTCAATGGAATAAGCAGGAGTTTTTAGGATTGCTGTGAAAGCATGGTAATTTTACTGGGAAAAAAAAAAAAAGAGAAAAATACATTGTATGGAACTGGTCTAAATGCTAACAGTTCTTAACAGTGTCTGTTTCCAGAAAATTCACATAAAATGTAATATTTTGCAAGCAAAGCAGTATTTCTATTGGGCTGAAATGAGGATCATAGTTCATATTCTTCGAAAATAAGATCCAGAGTTCAAATAATCAGCAATCCTCAGCATCTATTCAGGAAATTTAATTTCTTAAGTTTTCTGAGAGACAGAAACAAACAAAATAAACCAGGAAAATTTTATCTGAGGACAACTGTGCATTTCATTTAAAGATTCTTTTTAGGTGGGTGAAGATAGATGCTAACTCTTGACGTGGTGTTGAAATTTCTAATGCATAAAGGAACTTCTTATGAGCCTGTTAATCCATAAACAAAGCTTCCAGAAGATGTTCCATTAAAGGTTGGGACTAATTGTCTCATTCAATTGTGTAATTCTACATTTTTTTTTTTTTTCTTCCATGGGGACATATGTTCCTATCTGACATCCAGACAAACTTTAGGTAATAATTGTCACTTTCTTTAATTCGGGATGCTTACCCATGAACAGTGGTTAAGTCATGTCACTGATTGCCAGACCTACCAGAAAACCTCACATGCAACATTTCAAGCAATTTGCAATATGTAGAAGTCATCATTCACGGAGCTGGAAGTGATCTTAACTGTCTATGTTAAGCATAGTTGGGAACAGGGAGAACAACAGTCTCAACCTTTACAGGGACTGCTGGACAATTTGAAATGGCACATAAGACCAAACTAAGGTGGAATTAAGAATTTAGGTTGTGATAAAAGATACAGTAAGGCACTACACTCGATCCTCAGATGCTTTTCAGCTACCTAAAATATCCCAAACCAAAACCCACATTCTGGAATAGTTACAGTTTTTCAGCGAAGTGTACATGTCCATATACTGACACATATTCTACAGCCTGTGTCCAAGTTTTGCAACTCCTCAAGCCTCTCATATCTCAGAACCTCTTAGTTACAGACTGCTTTGTGCAGCTGATCAGAACAAATGGGTATCTCTATTAGAGTGGAGCAGCAGTTGCTGTTAGCAATTCTGTATTCTCATTAAGATCCTCATTTTCAAAATTGGACCACACTTGCAGATGCATTTCTTTAATTTTTTTTTTTTTTCTCATGTCAGATTTTAACTTTTCTACCCTTTCTCTCATCTGAGACAAGAGGTCTTCATCTAAGGATGTACCTAAGCCACACTTCTTACAAAGTTTGTTTCTTTGATTTTGAAGCATTTGCAGTGTACTTTTAAATCCCTTCTCCATACTAAGAATCCCTTCTTCATCTTCTCAATGTGCCTTTCTAAGATTATGTGTGTTTGTGGGTGGTGTTGCAAGTCCTTTAGATGTGGCTGACTTGAGTAACTGCAGCATTGGTATCCCTTAGATAAAAGACTGAGCTTGTAACGTTCCTGCGGCTGGGTACATTCCCAGCTATTCCCAGCTTTAAGGCAGATAGCATATTCTTTTTAGTAGGTTGGATTCCTGCAGATGCAGAGATATAAGCTAATTATTCTTAGGTTGCAGCTGAAGGTTTGTCAGACAGAAGTTTAGCATTCAATTCTTAGTATTGTTTCTTCTGCACAGTGAGTCAGTCAAAACTGCTCAATTGTCTCTACTTATGGTTGTTCTCAGCTGCATTCATCACAGTTAGCCACTTATTGGTGTAGCAATGGTTGCATTTGCACTTCAGAGAGGAGGCACAGTGGGGAGTGTTGTAAGGTCAGTCTCAGAGTAAGCACTGAAGTTGCCTGTTGTGTAGAGATTCAGACCTGTTAAGGAAGGGCAGTCCGATGCAGGTATAGGAATATATATATCCTGAAATGTAAAGAGTAGCATGCTTTCACCAGAGGCCCAGTTTAAGGGTCTTGAAAGCATTTGTTTACAATGAGAGATAAGCAGATCATTTGATCTAAGCCAGCCAGCAGATGTACTGTGAAAACATTTGTCAAAGATATCGAACCTAGGAGAGATTTACCATGAAACACAATGTGCATGTGGGAAAAAATTATTGTAAATTATATTCTGAAGTATTTGTATTTAATTTATGTATTCTGAATCTGTATATGGCAGTCAGACCTTCTGTTCTTCTATTGTTCTATTGTTAATGACTTTCTGGTGTCATTGGGAAGTCACTTAGAATTCTTACCATTTTCCTTGATTAATTTCTATTCTGATTTCTATTTATGTGTCAGGACTACCCTTTCAGATTCATTTTTATTCTTCTGGTCTTCATAGCTTGAAACTTTAGCAAGAATATGTGGAGTAAAAATACAAATACTGGCAAAAAGAAGTTAAAGGTTGCACGCAGTTTTCACTTGTGCATTAATAAGTGAAACATTTCAGTTTAACAAAGTTTTTGACTGGGAATATGCAATCAAAAATGATGCACTTTATTTTAGTTTAATTTAGTTTTGGTACACTTTTGGTACACTTATTTAACTTATTTTTGGACCTTAAACTGGGGGGAGAGAAGAGCTATGTCCAGTTAAAATATTACTGACCTCCAGCTAAAACCAAACTGAGAATAAGGAAGAGATTAAAACTACCATGATGTTCCAAACTACTGCAATTCTGTCTATTATTGCATAGGTAGTTCCTTTTTTCTGTGTCATTTCTGTAAGAAATAAATTTCCTCAAAGCGTCTATGACCTTCTTGTCCTTATGATCAGCTATCAAAATCCTACTCTGTAGAGATGCTCCTGAAACCAATTATATACCTGTGTATAAGTTTTATCTTTATCTTGTTTTAAATTGAACTGCATTGAGTCCTTTTCTTTTTGAACTTTGATTTCAACCTTCAATTCTCTTCTTGGTTTTTTTTTTCTTTTTTTTTGTAGATCATATTTAATGATATTTTTCAAGTGAAAAGTTCTATTCATAGAGGTAAAGCACATCCCATCCGAGAGGAAATATTTTCTTGCAGTTATAAAGTAATCCAGGAAAAAAGCCAGTTTGATCCTTTCTGTTCACAATAAGTGTGATGTGGACAAAAGTTCATTTGGAACAAGAAGTCTAAGAAAAGCAAAT
Organism: Pezoporus wallicus; assembly: GCF_028554395.1. Classification (NCBI taxonomy): domain Eukaryota; kingdom Metazoa; phylum Chordata; class Aves; order Psittaciformes; family Psittacidae; genus Pezoporus; species Pezoporus wallicus. Next base: position 856,139 of record NW_026642361.1, read on the forward strand.
TTATTACAGCCTTCACATTGTAATAACATTTTTTGGTTGCAACTTCATACAGAGATCTGAAGGTGAAAAGTCTGCTACAATTACCTAATCTATTCAGCTCTTCCACTTCAGATCTTCTCTTTCAACTCGTGTTTAGGGACATAAATCCCAAAGTGCTCATAGATTTGCATTTGTAACACTGACCAAGTTATTTATTATTTTTTTTTTTTATCAGGGAGTTTCACATGGCTGTATTCATGCCATCATACAAAACTCAAATTTTCTTCTTATGTTCTAAATTATTCTGTCTCTTTCATGTTTGCATTAATCTTCCTTCTCATGAAATTATATTTTAGGTTACTACTTAGCCTCCTACAAACCAGTTGCTCCCTTTGCTGGTGACTTAACAATGTGATTTATCTGTTTCTTCATTATTACCATGTATGTTTTGTCTCATCTTCAAACATTTTGGAAATTAACCCCCACAAAACCTTTAAGTATTTAATTCATTATAAAGTTGTTTTTTCTAAAATATGTTTAAAAAAAAATCCAAAACGTTTTATTTAAGCTTAGAATCTGACCTGACATGTACCTTAATGACTGTCATATATAATTAAGGAGGTTTATTCTTGCTTTTCCAGGTAACTTGACTAGTGTTTATTGTTTTGTCTACTGGAAATTGTTAGTTTATACCAAAATGTTGTGATTTTTTTGAGAGGCAAATATAGAGTAATAACATATGTAAAATTAAAATATAATTTTTCCAGACAGTCATAATTTAGGTCTATGTCATTGTGTAAGTTAGTGACTGTATTGGCAGGTGTCACTACATGGTGTCACTCCTGAGCCTCGGCAGATGTTCAAATTCATGTTTGAAGCTAAAAATTTATTAGGTGATCAAGCTGTAAAATAATACATTTGATTATATGTCTTATTAAAGGATTATTTTTACAATTGTCATATTTTCATACTTTAAAATTGTTGGTGATGTTTGTCTTTAGCAATTTGCATAATGCCTGCAGTACACATTTACCACTTTAATGATATACAGAATTTAGATTTTTTTTTTTGTTAAAAAATGTATAGGAATGTTGTAGATTTTCTGTAAATAAGCCAGTGGAGATACGTACTAGCCAAAGGATGTAAAACATGATCAGTTTTTTGCTTCAGGTAGAGAGAAACCATCTCTTTGTTTCCAATTGTAAAACCACAATTACTTTCTTTGTAGACTTGCAAGAAAAAGTTTCTGCACATGGCTCAAACCTAGTATGCCATGATGAAGAACAGGATTGGGACCCTCTAGGGTGCTGAGTGTCACAATATCTATCAGCTTAGACTCACAGCTTCTGAGGAAAGGACCATGACTAAAATGAATCAACAGCTTCATGAGGGCTTACTTGCTGAGGCAAAAGTAGGAGTGGTACTCCTCTGCAGTTCTTGGAAGGGGAAGCCAGGTCCCTACCTCATGACTGGAGGAACCAACCTATAAAACTCAGACATCCCAGAACACTGCAAGCAAGCTAGTTTATGTTTGTTTTGCCAAATACAAATGATGGGAAGTGACTGCTGTAGAGCCAATCTAATCATGATTCCAGCTCCTTCTTGAATTTCAGCTTCTTGTTGATGTAAAATTTATCCCTATTTCCTTTTAGAACATTCATTAAATAAACTCAATTACCCAGTGATGGTTTATTCAGTTTCAGATTTGCTGTGTACACTGCCCACTGGGGTACAGGTGCTTATAGGCAGCATTGCACAAGTATGGGTATAACATTTTGATGACTGCTTGGACCTTGAAGAAACACAGATGCTCTCCTACCATGTGGAGCTCTAGCTAACAAGTCTGGTGTAAGAGAGTTTAGCTCCTTTCAAAGAGTGTTTCAATTATTATGGTTCCTGGAAACACAATACATAGATGACTGGATCACTCTTCATGTAATCACTGCTGGTCTAGCATGGCCTCATCTATTAGGCCCACAAGACCTAGGCTGACTTGCTCCAATCATGAAATTTCCAGTGGCTTAGAAGTTCCGCTGATAGAAGATACTAAAGTTCCCAGTACTTCAGGCACTGAGAACATATCCCACCATCCTCTGTTTAGTCATTCACTGCATTTACACTGCTGTCTGCAAACCTAACAGGGATTTTGACTGTCTGAAATACACCACTTCATATCAAATTGGTACATCATATCAAAATGGCATGCATGCAGACTGTTTTTAGTGCAGGTGTGGAGCTATGTGCCAATCTTGAGTGAGACTGATTTTCTATGACAATATTTAATGTGCTGCAACATTAAAATTTGTCAAGAATTCTCAGTAGCAGACAGGCAGACATTCTGGACTAATATATTACAGCTGGTACAGGAGGGACATATGGTCTGTGATCTTCCAGAAGATTTTACTTTCATCTCTTCTATAACTATCATTTTAGATTGACAGCATTTAGTTACACAGAAAAACAACCTTTGGAAAGCTTTTCTTTTTTCATTTTTTCTTTTAATTTATCTGAGGCATGCAGAACAAAATTTATACTTTTTATTTGTGTATAAAAATCCAGAGTAAAATTTAAAAAAACCTAAACCACAACAAAAAACAAGCACAAACCCCTAACAATCACAGCATTCTAAGGATGAATCTTACACTAAATAATTTCCAACAGCAGAAGGAGTGACAACATCTGTATTCTGACTAAAATAAAACTGATTAATTAGGAAGTGAATTCTGATGTGGTAAATGAGGCTTCATCTGTTGCAGGCACACATTCTCGTATTTTCTTTATCAGCAGATGCTGATGTTACAAAACCATAACTAACAATTGAGCACAGATGGTTATTTCTGTTTAGTGCAAAAGCTCAGAAGGGAATAGGTGCTTAAATAGAGAGACCTGTCACCCCTCTCAGTAAGTTTCATGCTCTGATTTTCAAACAATATGTCTCTTACAGTTTTCCAGTTACATGCAATCTGCACATCCAGAAAGGTAACCTCAGTTGCCATCAGGGCAGTAAATGAAGGCTGAACTTACGTGGCTGAAGCATATATTTTTGTGCTCCCACAAGTGGCTCCACCTTGGGCTTAAGTTATAATGACTCCCAGTAGCACTCTGGACACTGTTTGCTCCCTTCTAAGAATCAGAAAGAGACAACTACAGTCGATATTTGCAGTATTTATTTATTTTTACACCTTAATCACTGATTTCTTATGTACATACTGCAGTGCTGGCTTGCTGAAGTAAGGAAATGTTTCAAGTCAAATTTCAAATTCCCCAGCTTGAGATAAATTAAAAAATACTTTGTGATTCTGTGATTGAATTTCCTAAACATGAAGGAAGGGGCACAATGACAGTGTGTAAACTAAGGTGAGTGGGTAAAGTTATCTCCCTGCTATTCCAGGAAAAACAATGAGAAGAGAAAATGCTGCCCAAATTCAACATGGATTAAATCCATCTACATTTAATTATAACACTGAACGAGTTCCCTCTGATTCTCTCCTTTAATAAGGAAATAAAAGTAGTTTAAGTTAAAAAGGAAAGTTCAAAGAACTTCTGAGATTCTCAGAAACCATTTGTGACTGACTTCTCTTTGCAGAACCATATGCTGTAACTCAGCACAGAAGCACTGTCCTTTAGGGGTCACGAGTAGCTGGAATCGGTGCATTCTGGCCTCCCCCTTGACAAATTGCACTATGCAGCTCCTCTGTGAGGCTGTAGCACAGCTCTTAGTCCAGAGCATGATGTGTATTACTGGTGAATGCTATTTTTATGACTTAGTGCTGAATTACAGGAAGAGGGCAGAGAATGTGTTCTGATGAGCTTCATGAAGTCCAAATGCTTATTCATTCTTCATTCTTTTAAAAAAGTACACACACTATATAGTATACACTATATAACGTATAGTATACATTATTTTATAGTATGTATTATATATTGTACAAATTATTTCTGAAAAATTCCAGTTTATCTTTGACTAGATGGTGTGGAATATATTGCTTTATGGTATGTAGGTTGATGTCTCTTAAAATAGATGCAGTGAGGAATTGCACAATTGTGTGAACATGAAAAGTGTCTGCATCCTTTCTGGATTAATTTTTCAATATCTCTGAAAGCATATAGTCTGGACTCATTGTATTTGCTGAAAGAAGTTTTGTCCAGCTTGTTTTTTTTTACTGCCAGTCTTTTTCTCTACATATTATTTCTTTAAAATTCTTGGGTACAATGGCTGAAAAAAAAAAAAAAATCCTTATATGTGAACAGATTGGTGAGTATAAAGTACACATTATGCAAAAAAGATGGTGGGCATGTTGTTGGTGTGGCTGTCTCTCTCTGCCTGCTTGAGATAATTAGTCATGCTGAAAAACTGGTACAGTTTTGTATGATTGCTATGCATGCAATTAAACTAATGCCAAAAACTGGGATAGATTACTGTACTGTGGAAGATATTTGAATTGGATAGGAAAATCAAAGGAGAATTTTCTCCAAAATAATGGTTTCTGATATCCACAATACTGTTGGCAGAATTATCTAAGTATGAGAGAAGACCATATGTTAACATCGTTTGACTGACATTTGAAACAGGAAGAGTCGCTTGTATTTCTGAATCAAGATGCTTGTAAACTAGTCATGAGGTGGGTAGTGCTGGGTGGTGGCTCTTCTATATTAATGAAAGGCCTTTGTGATTATCATACTAAATGCTGTATCACACTAATGTACTTTTCTCCTTATTTAAAAAGGTCATTTGGTGGATGCTAGAAGAGAGAACTATGCAAAGCACAAGGAGATTTGTGCTCCACCATCTCAGTGTTCAATTACTATTACTGTCCTCAGGGTCCCTGTATTTTACCTACGCATGGATTCTGTTGTTTTATTCAGTGTGATTTTAGACCACACAAGTTAAAAAACTGGCCTAGTTAGATTATCCGCATTAGCCGGAAGATATTTTATGTGGCAACATTGTAGTATCTGTAGAGGACTGGAGGATAAGGATTGGTGCTGAAGGTATCCACCAGCTAAATTCAATGTCTTACTTGGCCTGAGGTATTTTAAATCTACACCTCTCCCTTTTCCAAGAATAGAAAATATACCAGACTATATGTTTCTCTGCTAAGGACATTCACCTGGGAAGGCTATGACTATTCTATGTAACACTATTTTCTTTTTGCAAGAAACATTTACAAGAAAAATACCTGCTGAATCTTTATCTCCTACTACCTCAGCACACCATGCCTTGAAACACCATGCTAAGGTGACTTGAAAAAAGTCGGAATGACTAGTGCCATTTTTGAAAGAAAGTAATAAAGGACTATATTCTGAAAGACAAACTTTCAGCCTAAGGTTCCTGAGAATAAGAAGACATCTCAAACACCTCAACCTCTCTTGTACACAGTTCCAAATTTAATGCATACAAAGTTTTTAGTGATTTCATTTGAAAATAAAGTGCTCACATATTCTCATGCTTTGTGTTCTGAGTATTTCATATTTCATTCTAAACTACATGATTTTCCACTTACTGTTTGAAAATTTAAAATTCACAGTTTTCCTTCAGCTTTTGAATATTAAAAGTACCAGAGTCAAAGAGCTCAGCTGGTATTGTAAACAAATTGTTTAAATGGAGTCAAAATACCTAAAGGAGTTTGCAGGCCCATCAAGGGAAACTTTATTTTTACTAACTCAGTGGGAATAATGCACAAGTTATGACACATCAACTGAGTCACAGTATCTACTGTGGGTACCCTTTTAGCCTGTGGCAAACACAGGATGATACAATTTAGTTCAATTTTCTCTTATTTTATGTCTTAAGAACATCTATGAAGACAGATAGATCAAGTCAGCCATAACTTGATTGCAAATCTGAGTCGGTGAATGAAAGTTGGTGAACTACAGCTCTGACCAATTTAAACTCAAGAGAAAGGCTTCCATAATAGTTCTCACAGATAAGAAAAGGGAGCTCTTGTTTTAGGAAAACAATATCATAATTCTGAGTTCAGTATCAAAGAGATGAAATGATGGAAAAAAAAAACCAAACCCAAACCCCCAAACTTTATGACATAACAGCTGCAGCTGGTTGTTTAGGTTTGGTGGTGGTTTTTTTTTGGTGGGGGGTTTGTTTGGTTTTGATTTTGTGGGTTTGTTGTTTTTTTGTTTCAGGAGGGGGGTGGGTTTTTTTGTTTGTTTGGGTTTTTTTGTTTTTGTAATATCCCCTCCTGATATGTAGGTCTTAACTTGTTAGTAAAGAATTTCCCTTTCTTTTGCCTCCAGACCTTATAACTCTAAACTTTTTGATATCATTTGGAGCTGATTTTACCCTCCTGTGCAGTTGCTACCAATCTAGTTTTGATTTTCCTTCAGACTTTCTTTAAAGGTTATCATCATTAAAAATACCTGGTGGGAATACCTGAAGCACTTGCTTCAGGTAAAGAAAGCAATTTGAGGTGATTTAATTGGTCAAAATACAAAATCCCTAGCACACTGTAAAGTTGCTTGCTGGATGTGGCTGGAGGAGATTTTCATTATTTGCAGATAAGCAGAAACATATGTCTCCTATAAGATGTGGTTGTTTTCAAAACTTCTGGAGTGGAAAAAGGAAAATTAAATTAAGAGTTGACAAAATGGTTCAAAACATTTTTATTGCTGTTGAGTTTATTGATCACTATTAATAGCAAAGCTGCTGTGCAAATTAAAGGAACACTGTTGACCTCAAAACCTCAGACATATAATGAAAGGTTTCAGTGGTGGCTAAAGGAGATGAAATGAACCCTCTAAATTACAAGGTGAGCTGAAATATGTTAGAAATTATAAACATTGCAATGCGTTCCACCCTGGAAAGATTTACTTATGGATATAAGTCTCAAGCAAAGAATGCTTAGCTTTTACTGGAGAGTATCTCAGTGTGGGAAGGGCTGTACCATGTGTACTCCACCTTTTAAAGTTACTTGAATAGTATTGCTTTGATGACCTAACATGAACACCAATACACAGTATTGCTAAGCATGTGTTTGTCATAACACTATTTGGGAATGGATAACATAACAATCCCACCATAAATACAAAACCTTTAGATTTTTTTTAATAAATGGAAATGACAAATATAGAATCATAGAACCATAGAATCTTTATGTTGAAAAAGACCTTTAAGATCTAGGATCTTGGGAGACACAGGCTTGATTTCCTGCTTTCTTGGAAGCTTTCAGTAAAAGCATTTTCCCCGTGTGTCTTCTCTATATATAAAACAGTTGCAAAGTACAGCAATGAAGAAAAGTAGAACACATGCCTCGAAATTACAGAAAAAAAAAACCCAACCCACTACTTTGAATATAAATATAAAATATAGAATAAGTGTTAATAACTGTAGCCTGACGCCTGACATTCAATATTGGAAGGGTGCCTTCAAGGAGGCACTCTTCACCAGGGACTGTGTAGACAGGACAAGGGTAATGGGTTCAAACTAAACCAGGGGAAATTCAGGTTAGATATAAGGAAGAAGTTCTTTACTGGGAGGGTGGTGAGGCACTGGAACAGGTTGCCCAAAGAAATAGTAAATTCTGCATCCTTGGCAGTGTTCAAGGCCAGGTTGGACAGAGCCTCAGGTGACATGGTTTAGTGTGAGGCATCCCTGCCCATGGCAGGGGGCTGGATCTAGATAGTTTTAAGGTCCTTTCCAACCCTAACCATTCTATGATTCTATGATTCTATCTACAGTTACCACATTTATAAGTTTTTGAGAAATGAGAGCAATGCTCCTAAGTAGGAGTCATCTTACTTCCCAGATTTGATTATGATGAAGGGAACATAAAGTACACTGAAAAAGCAATGGTTACTATAACATAGAGTCCACAAGAAGGAACAGAATGAAAAAAAGAGTGAATTTTGGCCAATTTCAAGGACTGACTCATATTCCAAAACTATGTGCCTGGCATGTAATAAAACCTATTAGATAAATTAGAATGACTGTAAACAAAGTGGTACTGTCTTTCACTGCTTCATATGTAAAACCTTTCAGGTAATAAAAAACAGATATTAATGTATATTTCTCCATCACAAGTTAAATCAAACAATTGATTCCTAGACTGATGTCCTGACATGTTTTACCAGTAACTAAGGGAAAATAACAATGTAGGACATAAACATTAAGTACAGCATCAAGGTTTTTGTTTTGTTTGCACCTGTCTTCTTTCTCCATTTCTCTCACTGTCTGTAATCTTACCAGACCAACTGTACTTCATTTCTCCATTACTGAATTTATACTTTGAACTTACAGTGCTGCAGATGGCAGTGCTATTGATCTAAGGATTGCTCAAGCCTGAAATGATATCTAAAAAAAAAAAAAGAAAAGGTTTGCTTTAAGTGTAGACTTAAAAACACCAAGCAGAACAACTAACATTTGTGTCGGGAAGTATCACCCAAACTTAAGAACAATGAACATTGTGTTGGGGAGTATCACTCAAACTTAAGAGTATGCTTGTTGAACACTGGGGACCAATTAGTGAATCATTTGTGGGGAATTAAAAAAGCAATAAAATAAATCCAATATTTGGAATACTTGAGCTATTATGGCTTGAGGCTGCTGGTGGAAGTCATAAATCTGAAAATTCTGTTTCACATACCTCAGAATCAGGTTCCAGTCATGGTGTTTTCTTGATGAAGCCTTTTCTCTCATTTTCAGTACTTAATGAGGGAAAAAAAAGAGGTGTGTTTTTTTGTTTTTGTTTTGTTTTTCTTTTATACTGCAGTGGTGCTTAATTTTCATCCTTAGAACTTACATGGTATTCTCTCTTTGATTGTTATTTTAACCTTTTTAGCTTCTCGGATGTGAACTAAACACTATAGATTAGAAGAAAATTATGATGAACTTACTTATAAAGAAATATTCTACATCTTTTGACCAACTTGGTGACCTCCAATTATGAAATGGCTAGCTTGATAAATAGAGGAAGAGCAATGGATATCGTCTACCTTGACTTCAGTAAGGCTTTCAACACTATCTTCCATAAGATCCTCATAGAGAGCTCATAAAGTTTGTGCTGGATGAGGAGACAGTGAGGTGGTCTGAAAACTGGCTGAATGATCAGGTCCAGAGAGTGGTGATCAGTAATACGAAATCTAGCTGGAGGCCAGTAGCTAGTGTGTACCCCAGGGGAAAATCTGGATCTAGTCCTGCTCAGTTCTTCAGTGGTCTGGATAATGGGGCAGTCTATACTGTCAGCAAGTCCACAAACTAAGAGTGGCTGATATACCAGAAAGTTATTCTGCCATTCAGAGGGACCTTGACAGGCTGGAGAAATAGGCTGAGAGGAACCTCATGAAGTTCAACAAGCAGAAGTACAAAGTCCTGTACCTGGGAACAGCACCATGCATCAGCAGATGGTGAAGGCCACCTATCTGGAAAGCAGAAAAAGACCTAGGGGTCATGGTGGACACCAGGTTGAGGTGATCCTCCCTTATTCAGTACTGATGAGTCCACACATGCAGTACTGTGTCCAATTCTGGGCTCTCCAGTAAAAGAGGGACATACTAGAAAGAGTCCTGTGACGAGACACTAAGACGATTAGGGGAGTGGATCATCCCTCCTATGAGGAAAGGCTGAGAGCTGGGACTGTCCAGCCTGGAGAAGAGAAAGCTCAGGGGTATCTCATCAATGTGTACAAATACCTGATATGTGGGAGGTATAAAGGAGAGAGAGCTAAGCTTTCTTCACTAGTGCTCAGGGATAGAACAAGAGGCAATGGTCACAAACTGAAAAACAGGAGGTTCTGTCTGAACATCAGTAAACACTTTTCTGTGAGGGTGACTGAGCACTGGCACAGGATGCCCAGAGTTGTTGTGGAATATCTCTTGTTGGAGATAGTTAAATGCCTGGGCAACTGGCTAGAGCCAGTGTCCCTGCTTAAGTAGGGTAGTTGGCTCCAGAGGCTGCTTCCAGCCTCAATCATTCTGTGATTGTGTGATTCTGGTCTGATAGATGTGGGGTTTCAAACTGCGGTTCAAGAGTACCATAACCTTTTACTATTAGATCTTCAACTAGCCTATTGAATCAATCTCAAGAAGGGAACTAAATTATCCATGTTTCTTTTCCCACATCTTTGCTATATTAGGTTTTCAAGCCAAGACTGCCTGTTTGGGGACTGCCTGGGTTAATGCCTAATCAGTGTTTTTACTAGTTACTATAGCAACTAAAAGCTAGTGTAAAAATTTCATTAGGCAGAATATCATTGCCTGTCCTGTATCTCAGGTCATTGTGTCCCAGAACTGTAAAACTAAGAATTATTTTGCTTAGAAGAAAAATGACAACAATAAAAATAATAATCTCTCTAATAATCAAAGTGTAATAAAACTGTGAGGTGGGAAAACTTCTCACTGCCTATAGATGTAATATTTGGCACTGAGCAAGGTTACTGAATTTCTTCCTTTCATGGACAGTCAGTTTGTAAATATGGATAGTACATATACTTCTATGTATCTAGATGTTTTCCCTTGGAATATGAGACTGCTGTTTTTGATCTCTTGTTCGTTCTTTGTTCCATGTCCAGTCCTCTGAAGGACCTGCTCTCATAGCTCTTCCATGCTTTGCTCTTCTGTGTCATGAACAAAGTTACTCGTACTGCAGCCACAAAGAAGGGGATTCTGCAGGGGGTTGATCATGTGCAATTTCAAAAAAAAAATAATTTGTTCATTTTAGAAGAGCCTGCTTCCTCATTTGAGAAGGGGAAATGCAAACATATTTGTCTAGAAGGGTTTAAGTTATGTTTGCTTAAATATTCCCCATGAATGTGGACAATATTGGAAATTGTAGCAATATGTTTCATATAAGGAAAGAGTCAGAAAGACAAGTCCAGGTTGGACAGAGCCTTGTGTGATATGGTTTAGTGTGAGGTGTCCCTGCCCATGGCAGGGGGGTTGGAACTAGATGATCTTAAGGTCCTTTCCAACCCTAACTATTCTATGATTCTATGACATGAAATGTGTTCATGTGTTAATTATTGAATTCATTTTCACTAATGTACATGTGTGAAATATTATCATTTTAATGAAAACATGTTGAGGTTTCTCAATTATAAATTAAAAACTGCAGTTGTCTTTCAAACTCTGTATGCACTGGTAACTCTACTAGCTTGTTACCTGTCAGAGTTCATTACAGGACAAAAAGCTGGAGTGTTTAACTGAGATAACCCACTGAGCACATTAGGTCCCAAATTCATACTGGAATTTAACAGATCCAAAAGTAGTTAAATTCTGAACTTTGAAGTAGAAGTTGTGATCCCTTAAAACAAGTGCTGTGTCACTGTTGCTGATGTGTCCTGCTGACAGGAGCAATGACAGTATTCAAGACCTATTTATGCCACTGTATGAGACATTATGTACATCTGTCACTTTTACCAAAATGTCTAGGCTGGGAGGAGACTGCAAACACATTTACTGGTGTCATTCAGCTCCATCTCCAGCCCTCATTTTCTTTTCTGTCCTTACTATTCTGACACTTATTTAAAAATGAAATAAAAAGAGGATAGACGATGATTCTTTCCTTGCAATATGTTCTGAAGGAACATATTGCTAACTGTAGCATCTAGAAAAATTAAATTAAAGACACCAGTTATGGATAATTATTTATTATTCTGGGCTAGTAAGATTGCCAACCTCAGTGCTGACAGTGGAGAGGGAGGGGCACTAGAATGCATAGCAAAATGCCAAATTTTGCATAATTTTACAAATTATGCTACCCCACTTAGCAATCATAAACACAGAATGTAGAAATAAACAATTTAGTAGTTGAACTGGATTTTGACTGTATTTGAGATTTTGTTGAAGAATGTGAACATTTGTGCATTTTAAATTAGAAAACACATACATTAAACAAAAATACCAGACTGTAACCAAACTTTTTAGAAGCTTACATTTTAGTGAAAATTTGATTGTGAAGCTTCCCTATTTTGATCCACAAGAATTTAACTAATTAGTGTTACTAATTAAATCTGCCCTAAAATATTAAAATCGGACATTCAAATTCATGCTTATTGACAAAATATTGTACTCATCTTCTTGACAGAATGTATCTAAGTTTTCTTTTAATTCTTTAATTCTTTCTTTGGGCTGCAGCTTTTTCTCATTAACAGCCAAGTTGCAAAAAGACCCTCAGTTTTTGTTTGCCAGTAAGCATTTAATTTTAATATTGTAGTAATGTTCAGTAATTCACTTGCAATCTAAGGTAGAGAATTCTAAAAAGCAAAATCGATGTAGAAAATCAGAGCTAGTTTCCTCCTGTGACAGTTTCCAAGACAACTAGACAAGATGAGAAAGTCTAATACACTTTTAGATGCTTTAGATGGGGCAAACTGCAAAGAGAAATTGAATTTCTTGTACACAGTGAAAGGACTAGAATACTAAGAAACCATACCTAATCTTCAGAATCTGCAGTGTTTCCAAGAAAATTAGAGCACTAGAATTATTCCACACTGTTCAGCTGCTCAAGCTATAAGAGCATAGCTTTCTATGAGGGCATTAGTTTTGGAAGAAGCTCCTTCCAGCATAATTAAAAAATACTTGCTAATGTGACTTAAACTAAACTGAAAATGAGAATTGCATTAAAAAAAAAAAAGAAAGCCTTTCAACTTTAAGTCAAGCAAATTTATCCTTTTTATTTGTTATTAACTGAGTATTTGTGGAAACATCCAGGCTACCTGGGGACACACATACAAACTACAGAAATTAAAATGTTTTTTTTCTGGTGGAAACATAAGAACATGTATAGATATATTTGAAATCTAAATATTAATATTATTAAAACTTTTCTAAAGCTGTAATTACTTTCCTTACGTAATTTCTTTTACTGATAGGAAGTTTAGTCCATTCATACAAAAAATGATCGGCACTAACAAATGATTTAGTTTGTGAGCACCTTTCAATGTTTACTTTCTTTTTCACTGTCATACTACAATGATAAAAAATATTGTTTTCTTGTTTGTTTCTCTTGACTATGTAAAAGTGGGTATCAGCCAGAGGATACATGTGTCAGTCACAGTCTATATGCTGCTGGGTAGGAATTTAGGTAGTATGCAGACGTACTGAGAAAGCAAGCATCACTTCTTCACTTTCTGGACGTGTTTCAAACCAGAGATTTCTCATTAAAAATTTAGTTGTAACAGATGTATGCATGTAATTTTTTTTTTCCGCTTTGATGAAATCCTGTGTTTCACAAAAGTTTTCTTCTACAAAATGTTCCAAATGGTTTTAATCAGGTATTACATTTGGCTTCCTCTAGGCAATCTCTTTTTTTTTTTTCCTTCTGTCAGGTAATATTAATTGACTTGAAAATGTCAGCTCAACAATACAAGTTATCATATCACCTGTAGTTAACAAGTGTAACAAGTGCGAGTAGTTGCCAAAAATCCGTTCTAATCAGAAGCACAAAGGTAGCTCTTATATTTAGGAAAGTGCCATTTTTTTTTTAAATATTCAAAACTTCTGAAATATCTTAAAAGCCTCCAAAGCAAAGTCTGAAGCAAAGCAACCAGCCCCACAGAGGATCTTAAAAATTCTGGGGAACATTCAAGTATTTCTAAGTATAATTTTCTTTACATTTCAGTTGGAATGAAGTTATAATATTCAACAGAAAAAATATACCCATTAAACATTTTTAAAGGGCCCAGTGTTGGTCTCCTTTCCCTGGTATAGACTTGGAACTAAAAGGACACAAAACACAGGTAGCTGTAACTCCTAAACTATTAATTTCACTCTAGTAAATCAACCAGTCCTGCTGTAATCTGCCAGATTTTTTAATCTGTTATTTAAATTACCACGGTGGTATAGAAACAAGTAAACAAGGAATCTTCCAATTATTTATTTCATGTTGTTTGAAATCCATCCCAGAACATAGGAGACAATTTAGCAGTTAGCCCTTGGCACAATCCCAGATCCAGCAATTAAGGTATAAGGAGGGTGTGAACTAAGTGAAACATGTCAGAAATTTTAAATCTGTTTGTTCTTTGTCCAGTGCATATGTGTCGTTTCCTGTATGCTTTGTTTAAGAAGGTGTGGTTGGGCAGCAGAAAGGAGGGCTGCCAGGCTATGTGTTCTGGCTGTGGGTGGGCAATGCAGAGACTCCTGGAGACAGGGAAAAACTACTCTGAGAAAAGTGAGCATACTCAACTGGGAAAATTTTCTACAGCGCAGATAAAAACTAAGAGACATAGCAAGGAAGCATCATCTGATATGAGAGGAGTCTGCAAAAAGGAGCTGCAACAAATTTTAGGAGTAATTAGAGGAAGATTAACTGCAAAAAATACAAAGACAGTGTAGCTGCAGAGAGAGGGACAGAGGAAAGCAGCAGGGGATGAATTATTTCAAGTCATCAATCTTGTCCCACTCAGCAGATATGTTATTTTTTTTCTTTATATATGATGTAGCTAAATTTGTGGGTGTGTTTTCTACAGAAAAATAGTCATACAGGTGGGAAAACTTGATGTTGTTTGTCTGGTCACTTCAAGGAAGCTCAGGTGAAAAGAAAATTTAATCTTAACACAGTGGCTGGCTCTGGAGCAGACACTCCGTTTGCTTGTTGGTAGGCAGCATACTGTATAATCAGACCCTGATAACATGCTCATTTCCAAAAATGAAAAGCAACAGGTCAAACAAGTCCTCAGGAGGACATCTGACCTTCTCATAATTTGCAGCTTTCAGAAAGCAGCAATAAAGTTCTAGAAAATACAGAGCAACCGATGCAGTCTGAAGGACAAACATGAAAACGCATGAGCAGCAGCTACCTGAAGTAATCTCTGATGGGTTTTAATTTGTTTCTCACTGGTCTTCCTGGCTCAGCGAATGCTTTATCCACATTGGAATGAGACATAAACATTCTGAGAGAAATGTTGTTAATTCGTTGCCTAATCAGTTTTTAGGGCTTTTTAGAGAATCTCACTGGCAGTTAGACATTTTTCTCCTAGAATAAGCTTATAAAAAGGTCGTGACACAGTGGTAAGTGTGAAATATGTCATCTATTCTTGTCTTGACGTTTTCACCATTTCAGTGCTAAAGATTCAACATGGAAATAGGCTGCCACCACGCAAACTATATTTTATTGGGGTATAGGATCCTAGTTGGTGCTCTAACGCATTAAAATTGTAGCTAATGCACACTTACTGGTTAATAAGAATATTAAAGCATGACATTATTTAATAGAATACAGATATGGTTACACTCCACTGATTCTAATTCTTTACTTCCTGTTCAGCTTTGCATTATTTATCTGATGAATAGTTCAAAAGGACAAAATGTTCCTTTTAATTTCCAAATAGAGTAAAAGATGAATGAGACTAGAAAGACTATTAACTGTTAACATTTTTAAACTCAAATATAACATTATTGAAATAAAGTTAATAAAAGGAGTTCTACTACCACATTTCATTACTAATCCATTTTCACTTGTACATGTTTGTTTATTAATATCTTATGAATTCAATTTAATAAAAACCAATTTAGTGAAAAAATTGATAGACTGTCAGTCCAAGCAGCATTATCACTGCAATTATTCAGCTAAATTAAAATAACGATGAATATATTTCAGGTATTTTTTTGTGATGGTCATACTTTGCAAAATCCAGCTGCAATGTGATACTAGAAAATTGGTGTACAAGTATCAATATCCACATCTCAAGGATTTATCAGTAAAGCTAAAATAACTGGAGAATTATAACTGTGAAATTAAAGTAGTAGGAAAGAGATCAGTAAGAGATGAAAAATTGTGGCTAAACCATAGCTTTGCATTAGTAATTCTCTAATTCAGGAGATGTTCTGAGAAAGATGAGTCAAGTGCTTTAAATTTAAGGTGAACAATACTGAGCCTTTAAATCAACTATTTCTTCATCAGTGTTAAGTACTTTTATCAATCCATAGCAAAAGGTGTGGAAAAACACATCAGAAAGTACCCAGAAATCATCTATTGATTCCAAATTTTAAATTCCACAGAAGTATGTAAATTAGAATGTAATTTATTTCACTCCCAACATACACTTAAGCATCTGTTACTGGTGCTTGAAGAAATGACTTATCAAATCTATTTTAACTGAGAGAACATTTGGTATTCCTGATCGTCAGAGGGTCCAAAAGCTTCCAAAGTCACAGTCATATATCTTTCATCCTTGTCTTGTGAAGAGAATTACTTTTGAAAATTAATTCATTTTTGTTATATTTCCTTTCTTTCAAAGTTCAAGCCATATCTATAAATTTAGGTCATCACATGCTTAAACTTTGATTGTTCAGTTTCTGAAGATATTCTGCTTCCCTGCTGTTGGATAATATTGTTTTGAAAACCATGTAATATGGACTGATTTATCCAAGGGCAAAATGCTGAAAAAACAAGAGAAAAATTAACATTACACATTATGGCTGTGCTTATCAATCTGACATAGTTGCTTGGAAGAAGGAAATAATACTTGAATATTACAACAAATCTACAAGTCAGCTCACATGCTTTTCATCTTCTGATTGAAAGTTCTCATTTTTTATTTGATTGTTTGTTTTGGTTTTAATTTGGAAATACAGCTGTATCATACCATAGCTCATTTCTCAGTTATGTAGATTTACCTGATGATTTCAGTTGGCTATAGTCAACTACAGGTGTGCAAAGATTGAGGGCAAGATGAAGCTCATATTTAGGAATTTGAAATAGTTGTGGTAAACATCTTGACCCCACTGGGGGCAGTGGAATTACTGAGATATCAAATGAACTTCTGATACAGAAAAGTCTGTTGGAGCCCTGCCTGCTGAGTGCTACGTTTTTGCAGTCATATCTCAGCTACTCTGGAAGAGAATTTAGCTATAAACTTTCAGTCCTCCTTTTGATTTGTGTACCTTCTTTTGACAAATAAAAATATATTTAAAAAATCTTTGAACAAATTATATGTGTGTGTCTGTGTTATCCTCCAAAATTTATAGTCAAAGCAGTATCTTAGAAGCTCTGATTAATTTCAAAGTATTTGATCCTTGGTGTGAATTGGCAACATGTATAATAATTAAAAAAGATAAATCTGAGCACTTACTTGGCACACATAAAGATGTGTAGGATGTTTTATTTCATTACAGATTATTTTAATAAAAATCAACCATGTTCAATATCATAGTCTGTCATGTGCAATATCACCATATCACATTGAAAAGTAGAGAAATACGTAACACAACCTTAATTTTAACCCTATTCTTATTACAATGATATAGTTTAGTATAATTATTCTCAGTTACATGATTCAAATAAATACCAGGAGATTACTGAAACTTTTATAAGTAATGCACAGCTTCCTTTTACCCTTTGAGTAATGGTCGTATTAGTTTTCTTTTCAGCTGGGATTATGGTCCTATTAAAAACTGCCTGCCTGAGAAGCTCTGTAAAAATGCTGCAGAGATGAATCTGTAATGTTATATGATACCAACTACATTATCATAAAGGAGCAATAAGAACTAAATAGATAGAATGATAGTCTATCATACGAATCACACAATCAGCTTAGAAAAGACTTTAAGCAACCAATACTCATCTGGGTCATTCTTTGCCAAGTGCTGGATTTTTCTCTGAAGTGAATTTCCAAGTTCTAAATCACTTAAATGAAAGTGCTTTATCCTTTCCGACTGGGAGTTCTGGTTATTTCCTCACCACTCATTTGTTCTGATGCTCAGCCTAAATTTACTTTTTCCTAGTTTCATACCATTATTCTCACTTATTCTGACAGTGCTTATAAAATAGAACTTTATGAAACACTTCCAAGATTTGTTTAAAAGGAAGAGTAGAAGAATAAACTTCTTTTATATGCTTGTGCTAAAAATTCCAAGCTTCAAAACTTCACAGTATTGCCCTAGAGAGGAGCTCTGAAATTCTCTTCTTAAATACATTAAATCACTTGGCAGCAAGATAGCTGTCTTCAGCTTTACCCCGCATATACACATCCATACATACCTCTGTATATTTTCAGAAACATGAGTATCCTTATTACCTGGTAATATTCCTCAAAGAACTTACAAAAATGCATAACTATATTATATACTATTATAATTTTACTATAGAATTTTGATGGTAATAAAATATAAATAAACTGTTCATAGGAACAGAATTAACCAAAACAGCTGTTATTTTCTTCTTAGTAGAACAAGAAATATTAAATCCTGGTCCTCCCTTGTTCAAATTCATCTGAACACTTTTGGTGAAAATGGATGTGAATGTTGATTCCTGTCTCTTTGTTATCCTTAAACAGTATAGAGAAGTCAGAGGGAATGAATATGGCTTCTTAATATCTCTGACCTAAGATAGTGAAGTGTTATTTTAATTGCTGTGAATTTAGTGTGTGTGTGATACACTCTGTCTACTTTGCCTCCTATTCATTGTAAGAGATGTAGTCATAATAAAAAAATGCCAGAAATATTTTTGGCATAGAAATGCATGAACAGTTATTGAAAGTTTGCTCAAGTCAGAATATAGTTTGGGCTATGAGAGGCTAGAAATAAAAACTAAACCAATTTACCACTCTCATTTGTTGCCTGGTCTTGAGAAAACATGGAATGTGACTTGCAGTTTATTGGGTCTAATGTATTTTATTTTTTTTTAAATATCTCTTCACCATAGCAAGACCTGATATTTACATTATAAAGGGTGATTTATTTCTCTTGCACTCCTTTCTACTGTACATATGATTTGAGTTTGAGTGGAATTCTTGGTGGAATCCCAGATTTCATATCAGCCAAGCCAAATTATTTTATATTAACTTACAATGTTGCATGAAAACACATTTAACCAATTACACAGTTCCATGTTGTTAATATAATAACATTATCCTAGTATAACTAAAATAGGACTTGGACAATGAAAGTATTACATATTTGAAGAGAGAAATTTACTGTTCAAGTTTAAGATGGAAGAATATTTTCTGAATCCAAGAAAGCTGACACACTTTGTGAGTGATATACATAGGGTTTGTTTGAAAAGACAGAACACACTAAAACGTTTTGCAAAACAGTCTTATTTTAGCAGCAATTCTGAAAGACCAAGACAGTTCTACTTTTTTAAAGTCATATTGAAGTTAATAAAGAAAAAATAACAAAAGATACATCTGATTTAGAAAGGAACAAAATATAAATTTCTTAATTAGAGTTAATCACCAAAGTAATAACTAACTGCATCAATATAACACATGTTGTTATACTCAATTATAAATTTTTCCATAAATTTGAAATTTTTGCAGAGGCTTAGCTTCTCAGTCTCCACTGGATATAAATTTCTTTTAATCAAAAGTGACACAAAAAAATTAACTCTATCCAAGCCCCAAACAGTACAGGTAATAAAGTTATAACTTGTGGATGGGTAGGCAACCTATACGTGATTTGCACCCAAGTTAATAGCTTCAGAATGGGATGCCCAAAAGACAACAGGGAAAACAGGGTTGTCCTAAATACTATTCATCCTTCTTTTATTCGCTGTTCAGAATGTAGTAACTTATAACAATCCTGGATTGTTATAGGTATGCAGGAGACATGATGTCCCTTTCAATAAGGTAAAACTGGAATCATAGAATCATAGAAAGTTAGGGTTTAAGATTATCTAGTTCCAATCCCCCTGCCATGATCAGGGACACCTCACACTAAACCATGTTACCCATGTTGTCCTATCACTACAGTCCCTAGTGAAGAGTCCCTCTCCAGCATCCTTGTAGGGTCCCTTCAGATACTGGAAGGTTGCTCCACGCAGCCTTCTCTACTCCAAGCTGAACAGCCCCAACTTTCTCAGCCTATCTTCATACAGGAGGTGCTCCAGACTCATCCTTGTGGCCCTCCTCTGGACTTGTTCCAACAGTTCCATGTCCTTTTTACGTTGAGGACACCAGAACTGCACACAATACACCAAGTGAGGGGCAGGATCACCTCCTTCGACCTGCTGGTCACGCTCTTTTTGATGCGGCCCAGGATACAGTTGCCTTTCTGGGTTGCAAGTGCACACTGCTGGCTCATGTTCATTTTCTCATCAGCCAACACCCCCAAGGCCTTCTCCACAGTGCTGCTCTGAATCTCTTCTCTGCCCAACCTGTAGCTGCGTCTGGGATAGCTCCGACCCAGGTGTAAGACCTTGCACTTGGAATGGTGAAACTTCATAAGGTTGGCATCAGCTCACCTCACAAGCGTGTCAGGGTCCCTCTGGATGGCATTCCTTCCCTCCAGGGTATCAACCGAACCACACAGCTTGGTGTCATCAGCAAACTTGCTGAGGGCGCACTCAATCCCACTGTCCATGTCAGCGACAAAGATGTTGAACAAGACCAGTCCCAACACCGATCCCTGAGGGGCACCACTTGTTGCTGGTCTCCAGCTGGACATTGAGCCATTGACCACAACTCTTTGTGTGCAGCCATCCAGCCAGTTCTTTATCCACCGAGTGGTCCATCCATCAAATTGATGTCTCTCCAATTTAGAGACAAGGATGTTGTGTGGGACAGTGGCAAACACTTTGCATACGTCCAGGTAGATGACATGAAATGCTCTACCCCTGTCCATCAGTTCTGTAGCCCCATCATAGAAGGCCACCAAATTGGTCAGGCAGGATTTCCCCTTAGTGAAGCCATGCTGGCTGTCACCAAGCACCTTGCTGTTTTTCATGTGCCTTAGCATGCCTTCCAGGAGAATCTGATCCAAGATTTTCTCAGGCACAGAGGTAAGACCGACTGCTCTGTAGTTCCCTGGATCATCCATTTTCCCCTTCTTGAAAATGGGAGTTATATTACCCTTTTTCCAGTAGTCAGGAACTTTACCTGACTGCCATGATCTTTCAAATATGATGGACAGTGGCTTAGCAACTTCATTTGTCAGCTCCTTCAGGACTTGCAGATGGATTTCATCAGGTCACATGGACTTGTGTACGTTCAGGTTCCTAAGATGGTGTCGAACCAGATCCTCTCCTACAGTGGGCCTAAGGTCTTCATTCTCACAGTCCCTGCGTCTGCCTTCCAAGACTTGGGTGGTGTGGTCAGAGCCTTTGCCAGGGAAGACCAAGGCAAAGAAGCCATTCAGAACCTCAGGAACAAAATTACTTACCTAGATACCCATTTTCTGCCTGAATTTTTGAAAAATTGTGTGGTTTGCTTATTGTGCCATTCCTCATGCTTTTAGGGAAAAGTACAAGCACTGTTTTTGCTGCATGTATTTAATAAAGTTCTGCATGTTTTTACTATTTGATGCCTATATGGAAGGCACTAGTAATGTTGCAGATTTTGTGATATAAGGGTTTTTTCTTATCAATCATATAATAGGTGGGGTTTTCTTTACAGGTTTTGCCTTTATTTCTTTTGTCACTTGAAACCTCAACCTTCATTTAAAACTACGAAAGTTTCTAGCCCTCCAGCCTGTTGGAGGATAAACATTCCCAGTGAGGTACAAAACTAAGCACACTCACTAACCCCTACATGTGCCCAACTTCTAATCTCATTGTTTTGGTAGTGTGGGCACAAGGTGTGGTACTAAAATAAAGTTTTGAGTGCCTGTGTCTGACAATACTGAATTGAAACCTCACAAGAAGAGTTTACCCACTTAATGCATTAAACCTTATTTGTGAACAAAATTTGTTTTAAGTTAGCATATCTACTTTAGGTTAATTATCCCTACTAAGTTGCAGCATGCTCTTTAAGTTTGTTAGTTATCTTTTCTGGTAGTTCTCTATCTTCTGATTTTCTTCCTGGCTCATGTGGCAATCCTGAATTTTGCTAATAGGATCATCAGGGACCTCACTCACATCATGCACTTTACTAATATGGCATGTACTTTTGTTCTTACTAGACTGAATGAATAAGCAAAGATGTAAAAGCCATTCACATATTTTTTTTTTTCTTTTATATTATTATAAAGAAAAATTCTGCTTTCTGAAAATTCAGCTCCAAATTTAGGAAAGCCAAATCAGGCTTCTGGAATATAGCGATGTGTTTCCTTACGCCTTGCCTTCTCTGAGGTAACTTCCTTCCTTTGGGATTGTTATCAGCACCATGCATGCTGTTCCTGATGAGACTTTATCAGCATTTTTGAACTGTCACAGGGCTGTTTGTTTTATGGAGCTATTCTGTTATTAATGCAGCCTTTAATACCTTTCTTGATTACTTCATTGCTATTAAGATTAGAAACTAAAAGGTGATATCAGTTTTATCATACAATTAATTGACTGCAATATTTGAATGACATAGAGCATGAGAAGAGAAAATGAAATATATATGAAAATTCATAAGCTGAAGCTAGCGAAAAGTGGATGTACATAGCTTATTGAATAGAATAATGTGTGTTTCTCTGACATTTTCAATTAAAATATGTCCACAAAATTACCCACTTAAATTGTAATGTCTGTTTCTGAGGATTATCAAGGCATTCTTGAGCTTCAGACAACATATTAAACATCCAGATTATTTTTTCTCTGCTGTATGAAATTAATTAGGACATACAGGGCTTTGTGAAGCATCTAAATCACATAAATGATAAAATAAAATAAAAAAAAATCAAAATTACGATATGCAATAAATTTTGATTTGCATTGTCTCAATTTGCTAAGCATTTAAAAAAAAGTTAAAATTCGAGAAAGCTCATTAAAAGAGATTTGTTACTTGGGATGAATCTGCATTTAGGTTTCAATCAGAAATCTGTTTGCTAACTTCAATTTTCAGCTAAGAACACAAATTTCTAAAGATTTTTTAATGTCCAATTCAAAATACTTGAGTTTTAAAACAGAACTGAATTGACTTTAACAAAGATTCATGAAACCTTGATAGAAATTTCTACTTAACAACTGATATTTAAATACAAGGAAAATATAGGAGTTTAACATGAGATCAATTCCATAGTGAAACACTGAGTCACAATCTTTTCATTGTCCGCAATCACAAACCACGAGGACAAACATAACAGAGTAATATAAACAGGAAGAAAAAATCAGGAAGCATGCACTGGGGAGTAGATAATGCTGAAGAGGTTAAAATGTTTTATGCCTCTTTTGAGTCAATCTTCACTAAAGCTAGTTTGATTATAGAGAAGTGATTAGTGCAATTAAGGACAAAAAAAAAACACAACATAGCAACAAAGCAAAAAACAAACAAACAACACCCCCCGAACAAACAAACAAAAAAGCCCAAACAAAATCAAACCCAAACAAATAAAAAAAAACCACAACAAACCAGCAAACAATATTTTACAAACCAGAACCTAGATGAAATTCATCTCAAGATCACAGAAATCTGCCTGGAACAGTATCAGAAATAATAGTGATTATTTTTTAGGAACAAAGTGATGAACGATGTTTCTTGGAAGTTGGAAAAGTGAAATACATTCCCTTCTTTAGAAAGTGGGATGAGGGAGGAGCAAAAAACTATAAGCTGAGCAGAGAAAAATACTGGAAAATAATGAAGGCGTTTTTAAGTTCCTAGACAAATATAAGCTATAGGTTGGGCAGAGATGTAATTCTGAGTAGCCCTGCAGGGGACTTGGGGGGTTTTGATTGACAAACTTAACATGAACCAGCAGTGTGATGTCACAGCCCAGAAACCAACCATATCCTGGGCTGCAGCAAAATAAGTGTGACCATCAAGGTCAAAGGATGTGATCCTGCTCCTCTACTCTGCTCTCATGAGACCTCACTTGGAATACTGTGTGTAGATCGGATGGCCTCAACATAAAGTGGACATGGAGCTATTGGATCAAGTCCAGAGGAGGGGGCCATGAGAATGATAAAGGGCTGGAGCACGCCCTATATGAAGACAGGCTGAGAAAGTTGGGGCTGTTCAGCCTGGAGAAGGTTGTGTGGAGACTTCATAGTAGTCTTCCAGTATCTGAAGTGAGAATAAAAGCATGCCAGTGAGAGATTCTTCTTCAGAAACTGTAGCAATAGGACAAGGGGTAATGGGTTCAAACTTAAACAGGGTAATATAAGGAATATAACAGTAGATATAAGGGAGAAGTTCTTTACTGTGAGTGTAGTGAGGCACTAGAACAGGTTGCCCAAAGAAGTGGTAAATGCTCCATCCCTGGGCAGCCTGTTCCAATGCCTCATCACCCTTTCGATGAAGAAACTTTTCCTAATATCCAGTCTAAACCTCCCCTGGTGCAGCTTGAGCCTGTTGCCTCTTGTCCTATCACTTCTTACTTGGAAAAAGAGACCAGCCGTATCCTCACTCCATCCTCCTTTCAGGTAGTTGTAGAGAGCAATAATGTCCTCCATAATACCTGAAGTGAATCAGCCTCTAACAGAAATCAGTCCTGGAGATATACTGGCTAATATTTTAATTAATAATGACTGCTTTTTTTATTTATGTATAGAATTGGGAGTAAATTTACATACAAACAGAACGAGACCAAGCTACACATAGTAAAGCATATGTAAGAATCTACATGTAGGTGGTATTTCAGAGCAGAAGTACAGTTTGGGGAGGATGCTACTAGATCATCAAAACAAGTTTGTGGTTTGAATTTCCATGCTACTTTGAGTGACCAATTTCATGCTTATACATAAGGCAACAAAATAATATATTTGCTGTCATATATAATATGTCATTTGTAATCTCTGAGCTTCAATCTTTGCATTTCAAGCATAATGTGAACAATTTGGAAAAATTGGATAAAAATATACACAAGAATAACTGAGGGTTTAAAAACATGAATTATAGAAAAACCTGAATTAATTGTGTTGTTTTCTATCTACAGGCAAAAGCGGAAGAGAAATATGTTAATGGAATTCAAGTACATAAGAACTGCTTCAAAAAGAAAGTGAATAAACCCTTTCTCATGTTCACAGACAATATAAAAAAATAAAGAGCTTAAACTGCAGCAAGAGAGAGTTTCATTACACATTTGAAATTTTAAATCTTACACAAACATCTTTCAAGCTAGCCCTAGACATAATTGATTGAGAGAGGAAAAAGACAATGTCTAAGTGATCTCTTGAAGTCCCTTCCAGCATTCTTTGCATGATTCTATTCTCTTCGGAGGAGGAGCAGAAGCTCTGGGGCTCAAAAAGACATTTCTGAGTCAGAATATTCTATGCTGTCCCTAGGTGCTATGCATGAAATGGGGCTCAGATGTAGTGTGGTACCAGCTGAGAGGGATGCAATACTGCAAGTTACATTCCACATAACTACTCAAGGAGTCAATAGTTGCATGGGAAGTTTTATTTGCAAAATAAAGGAAATACAGAAAGGGAACTTCAGAAGCAGGTAATTTTGCCTGTTTTTTATTACCTTTCTCATGAAAAATAATTCCACAAGTCACAGCTTTAATAAAAATGTCAGCAGATGAACAACAGCTAGTAGTAAGAAAAACAGCCTAGCTTTCAACAAACTTAAGAATAAATCCCACAGAAAAAAAATCATTAAATCATTACCATCTTCACCTGGAATTTGGTAGAATTTATCAACTTCATCAGATATCTCTACAAACATGGCTGTGAGGCAGATAACATTAATAATTCTATGTGCAAACCCCATAAACATGAAGGCAGTGAGAACTTTTTTGTGTGTCCACAATGTAGATATTACAATTTTGATGAAAGA
The DNA here is from genome assembly GCF_028554395.1 of Pezoporus wallicus. Taxonomy (NCBI): domain Eukaryota; kingdom Metazoa; phylum Chordata; class Aves; order Psittaciformes; family Psittacidae; genus Pezoporus; species Pezoporus wallicus. Next base: position 881,647 of record NW_026642361.1, read on the forward strand.
AGTACTGCCATCTGCTTTACTAGTACCTGCAGATGCTGATGTAGATTTATCAATTTGTGTAGTCCCATTAAGTACAAAGACAGGTTTTATCTGTGTTAAATGATTCAGGTACATTAAAAATCTGCAGAAACAAAGGCAAAAAAAAAAAAAAAGAATTTAGTAGGCAAAACGGTTGGAATATCACGATCAAGTTGTTTTGGATGATGACGTGTCTCATAATAATGAATTTATATGACTCTTGGCTACATGTTTGGCACTGGTGAGGCTGCACCTTCAATATGCATTCATTTCTGTTCCACATGAGAGAGACTGAGTTGCAGGATTGGGTCCAGAGAAGGGCAACAAAGCTGAAGGGACTGGAGCAGAAGTTTTAGGAGGAACAGCCAAGGGAACTGGGGTTGTTTAGTCTGGAGAAGAGAAGGCTCAGGGAGGACCTTATAGCTCTCTACAACTACCTGTAGTGAGGTGCAGGTTGGTCTCTCTTCCCAAGTAACAAACTATAGGACAAGAGGTAATGGCCTCAAGCTGCTCCAGAGGAGGTTTAGATTGGCTGTTAAGAAAAATTTCTTCATTCACACAGAGAGTGTGATCAGGTGTTGGAACAGGCTGCCCAGAAAAGTGGTGGAATTACTGTCCCTGGAAGTGTTCAAACATTGTGCAAATGAGGGCCTTAGTGACTTTGGTTTAGTGGTGGACTTGGCAGTCCTGAGATATAGGTTGAACTTGATAATCAACCTAGTTGATTTTGTGATTTTAATTAATTAACAGTTGTATCTCTGTCTTCAAGTTTATATTTTACAAATGGTAAAGAAATGCAACTTATCCAATGTTTCTGGACAGCAGTAGTCCTCTGGAGAGTTTCAGGAATTTACAAACTCTTAAGAAGGATGGTTTCTTGAAAGATTCACTTTGAGAATTTGGACCTCTCACTGAACTTGGAACACCTGAAAATTGAGAAATCTAGACACTAAATTAACTTTTCGAAATTCTGAATTAACAAGCTATTTCTTGGAGACCTCACTAATCTGTGATCAAATCATCATATGCTAAGCAATGAATAGAGCACAGAAAGGCAAATTTTAAATGGTAAATGACAGATGGGAGGAACAGTTTATGTATTTATCTGTCTAAGAAACTCATCCCATCATATCTCCTGCTCACACAGGCTGGACACTGAAACATTATTCATTAAAAAAATTGCTAAACACTTAGTGTATATTAACTACATACTCACAAAAATCTAGTAAAAAAAAAAAGGGAAATCTAATATCTAAACAAAAAAAATCTTAAAGCATTTTTACAACCCATCTCAAGTCATATTATTGCCCAGAAGGGAATTTATTACAAATAGTAGACCTAAACCATGAACAAAATTAAGGATTATATTTTAAATTGGAAGAGAGATTATAGGTTTCACAGTTACTTTGTCAGATTAACTTTTTAGCACTAGTGGAGCTATCCATGCTGATGAGGATCAAATCCATTATACGAAATCAAACCTGGCATGACTTCAGAGGACATAAGTTATTGAAGCTATTATTCCTAGCTTTTTTGGATATATTTAATTTTATTTTTATGAATGAGGGGAATATCTTTTCTGGAGCAGTTTTTATAAAAATCCTTTGTGCTCAGACTTTGAGGTTTTGTTGTTGGTTTTGCTACATATTTTTTCTAATGCAGAATTTTAAAAATAATTTAAACAATAAAATCCCTTCTTTATTCAAGAAAAATATCTGAAACATTTTAGTCTTTATTTGTAATTAATGCAGATTACTATATGCATGTTAGGAGCAATTATTTATGCTTCTAAGTGTGTATGTCTACATGCTTGAAAAAGAGATATAGAATTAGATATCCATTGGCTCCTCAGCATGGATAGTTCTACATTTATCACTGCTGTAGCCTCCAACTGAATTCCCACTAAAGTGGGTGCAATTGGATCGCAACAGGAGAATTAAGGAATACTGCAGCCATTTTAGCAGAGCTGTCTGTCATTTATAGGGAAAGATCATTTACATGGTATATGTTAACACTTGTCTCAAAAGGCTTTTTTTTATACACTACTGTATGTTTTAAGGACAGATAAATATCTCTATTTTTACAAAGAATTAATTGTCAGAAGCTTAATAAAGGTACTGACAGATCTTTGCAAATAATTGAAAAATTTGCAGTTAATAATATGGTGGAATGATGTAATAAATAGAATCAAAAATTACTCAGAATAATAGAATGTTGCTTTAGGAATGAGAGATGTTTTACAAAGAACCTCTGGTGAAAATCTATACCACAGAGGCAGCACTTTATAGGAATCAGGAACTATTTCATTAAAAGAAGAAACGATAAAAACAGTCTGATACAAATTATCACACTGTGGAATAAGGGGTTTGTTAAAGACAGAGAACACCGGGCATTCCTCATTCTGGCATATAATCATGTGATATTGCTTGTCTGATTATACATTTTTCAACATATGGCTTTTATCCATGTTTCTGAAGATAAATACTTCAGAAGCAGGAGCTGGCTTCTTATATGGTTTGACTCCATGATTGCTTGCTCTGTTGGGCAGAAATTATTTGTAAGTAAACAGCTGAGTCCTTAGTTATGGTTAAGGAATATTTAGACATAGTCATAGGTACAGAGAATGAGGAAAGTTCATCTTTGCAAGTGGTGTGCTCTCAAAACTATGTCTGAGTTGTTCAGGCCTGTTTAAAAAAAGAGACTGCTCTAAATTACTCCAGCTACATATGTCCTCCAGGGCTGAAACAACAGCTGGCACTAGCTTTGTGTTGGGCAATGCTGTCTGTATTCTCCTTGCATTGGTCACCCCTTTTACCTTGGCAGTAAAAAGCATAATATGAAGAATAGCTCCCTCATTAGAAAATTTAGTTATGCTGGAAGCCCAGTTGGGTTGCTGCAGGAAGGCAACAATATATGCACAACCCGTGCAGAGCCCCAGAGTCAGTGGGATGATTCCTATTTCTGTAACGCACCATTGTGCTGATTCTCTGCACAGTATCTTCTTCCAGGGAAGTTCTTCAAGTCAAATTGTCAGAATTTCTCAAAAGGAAAGCATTACTGTTGTCAAGTAACTGTCTAGAAAGACAAAACAAGACCATAAGGTATGAATAATGAAAGCTCATCATTGGCATATGTGAAATTCAAGTTCATGTTGGAAACTATTTCTGCATTACTAATCAGCTAATAACATAATGTCTTCCAAGTACGTGTGTTAATAAAGACCCTGGGGAGGTAAACAAAAGAAATTATGCCCCTTTTTTTTTTTGCCCAAGAGAAAGAGGCTTACAGCAGAACATTTGCAATTCTGTTCTGCTACAGTGGGAGAGGGAAAAGATCCTGAGTAATTGCGGTTTGCATCCTCAGTCTATCTGCTCTTACAGCTTGGCATCTGCAGTCTTCAGCAACACAAGCCTCACAAGCATTTAAACAAAGAGCAATGGAGGCTGCTCACCACTGTATTTCAATTGACATAGTTCTCTGGCATGTGCTAAGCAAGAGGTCAAGAAGCATGATTCATCATGGCCTTTATATATTCCTCTTATTCTATGAGTTTATGAAATCACAAGTTATTACTTATCCTAGAACAGGGGTCAGTCGGTCTTATTCATACTACAGAATAAATCACCCTAAAAGGATCCTTATTCCAGTCTTGTATGAAACATATCTAGCTAGAGAGCATATTTGACTTCTAAAACGCAAAGCTGAGACCCTATTCTGTGAAATAAACTCCCTCTGCCAGAACTTCAGCAACAGTTAATTGGAGTAGCTCTTGTGAATCCATAAAACTGTGCTGGGTTATGTCAGCTGAGATCCTCTTCCATGCTTATTTAAAACTTGTTTATATAGCTTTCCCTGAGGCAGAGCTCCCATTTAAAAGCCTTATTTATTTTTTCTGATTTAATTTACTTAGTAAGTATAAAAAAAAAAAACAAAAAACCTTTCCAGCAAGGGGTACTAGAATGTTTCAAATAGTTATCAGGGGATTTGTTTATTCTCTTTAACACCATTAATTTTACAGCTTGTCTTTATTAAAATAGATATTTTAAATGAAATGGCTTTCCCTAGACCTACTTATCCCATATTCTAATTCAATTATGCTGAACATTTTCTCTGGGGTAAACGCTCACCAAAGATGGAACCTGCTAATGCCAATCATTATAATGAATTTACTCCACTTCCTGTAGAGTTATTCTGTTTCTAGAAATGTTGCACTTCACTTAAATCGTGCCCATTGAAAACATGTTTCTAGTCCAGGACCCGGAGGTGTTATTTTTCACCCTTAAATGTGGATCATTAGAAACCCTAATTCCAGTATGATACAAACAATACCCAACCCTTAACAATGCAGCAACAGCATTATTTTTGCAGATTCCATTTCAAGTTGTCTGGAGCAGTGCTGCCTCAGATGTGCGTAGAATATTCCAATAACTATTGCAAAAAATGGATTAGTTAAAATAGCAAAGTTCATAATGAGTTAAGCTATTTATAGTTTTTCAATTGTTAAAATGCATTAACAATTTTTGTATGTATAACTGTATAGTTCAGTTTTTTTTGAGTCAGAAAATCATAGACTGAACTTCCTTTTAGGAGAAAGATTATTATAAAGAGTCAAAAATATTTCTGTTCGGTTTAGATATGAGATTAGAATATTTCAAGGTAACTAATAGAAACACACTACACTAAGATTTGTTTCGTTTTTATCAGGATGATATTGGAAATAGGATATTGGAAATAAGATATTGCAGATAGCTGCCTGAAATACTTGATGTTCACTGGCAAATCTAATGGAAAGCAGAAATTTAGGCGTGATTAGGGAGGAAATGAAGATCAAATCAAATTACATTTTATAGTACTGTATAAAACCATAATTCCTGCCCTTTGAATAATGTATGCAGGAGTGGCCACTATTTTGAAACTTCATGAAATAAAATGAAAAAAGATAACAGAAAACTGAATCCAAATAGTTACAGCTCATAGCATACATCTGCAGAGCATGAAATCAACACCAGTTTTATTCAGTGTATCAAATCTCTACCTATGTAAAGAGGTAATTAACTTGTGACTAATTGAAAGTCTAAAGGATTATAACATTGATCCTTTGGTTGATATTCCATTTCAATGCCTTGCTCAAAACATTATAAATACAGTATCTCAATATGATATTTTGCCAGCTTTCAGGGGGGGGAGGAGCGAAAGCAACAACAAAAATTACCAAGAAAGTGTATGCTAGCATGAAAATGTTATGAAGTCAGTCTCTGTCATGAGCTAAACATGCAACAATGTGTTTTTAATGTATTACTCCTGTAATACATTTCTTGTGAATTTAATGATAATAAATCATTAGAAGAATGGGCACAGATAGCTTATTCTGTCTTATTTTTTATTTTAAGACTCCTAACATGACAACAAAAGGAGTCAGGACAGTCTGAATAAAAGGTCAAGATGTGCCACAGATCACTTGCATAAATTTGGGCATTTGATTTGTGCTTCATATTCTGTCTGTTAAATGAAGCGCAATGGATATATAAATAAATGGTGCTTTTCCTTTTCAATGAGATCCAAAAGGTCTCAATCACTGTAAAAATCTATCCCTGGAATACCAAAATTCCCAATTCCCGGTGCTGGTCCCCAGAGGCAAGCCAGGAACCTTACAGCAAGGCTTTATAATGGGCTCAGGGAAAGCCAAGCACCTAGAAATGGTGTCCAAAGTCTTCAGCTAAGCAAGCTAGTATGAAATACTGGGGGTAGAAATGTTCCATCAGCCTTGTCCCAAGAAAAAGAAAAGTCAAAAAGTGGGATTCTGTAAAGTAGTGATTGCAGCACTTGAGACAATCAGATATCAGTTCCTGGCTCCTTCTTTGACTTCCCTTATATAGAAATGCCTCTGAAAATAAGCTCCTACTAGAATCTCAATTTATCAGTTTCTCATCTAATTCAAAGCAAAACTGCCTCCACTCTCTGTCTCTCTTTGTGTTCCTAGCTTAATGTTTCTTCCATGTTTTCTTAGAGTGACAAGGTTTCAGCAGAAACAGAGCTCAGAAGGTAAAAAGCAGTTTGTATTGGGATACTGGTCAGGCTTTGTTGTGAAATTTGCACAATCTGTTGAACTGTACAAACCCCAGACATTTCTTCAGGATCCTGAGGAATTTTCAGATACAAATCTGCATCTTCCATAGAGTTTAAGCTCCTCCAAGGCTCAGTGCCAGAAGAACAGGGATTTTCAGAACGACAGTTTCAGTTATGAGTATTTATATTCTGTCCAAACCTTACACTTTAATTTGACTTTATATAAAAAGTTGAATCACTTCCTCCACAGAGCAGAAGACCCATTCCACAGGTTTATTTTGGTATTAATTCTTCTCTTCTTCCTCTGACATAGAGAAGTAAAATATCTCTCTAAAACATTTTACTATATTAATGTCTTTCTCAAACAAAGTATAATTCCAGAATAGTTTGCATAATACTTATTGCTTTGATACACACATCCTCATACAGAACATTATACTGCACTATCTCAGACACTAATAAGGTCCAGAATACCAGGAATAATGCATTCAGTATGGATAAGCTGATGCATGATAGTCAATAGTCTTATGAAGAATTTGAATCAGTTCTATGGACATTTCATGATTTTTGTTTAAGGAATATTTGAGTAAAAGATACATTTTCTTCTGTTAAAGAGTCTTCTGTTAATGCAGGTGTAAGAGAAATAGTAGTTCAAAATCACATATCTTATCTTTGTGATCTTTTATATGTGTTCTTCTAAATCTATACATGTATATATTATGCATGGACATACTGTATGGGCTTACAAGAAATCTGCAGAGGGACAATTTACAAGGGCATATAGGGACAGGACAAGGGGAATGGCTTTAAGCTGGTAGAGGTGAGATTTAGGCTAGATATTAAGATATTAGATATTCACTATGAGCGTGGTGAGTCACTGGAGCAAGTTGCCCAGAGAAGCTGTGGATGCCCCATCCTTGGCAGTCTTCAAGGCCAGGCTGGATGGGGCTTTGAGCAACCTGGTCTAGTGGAAAGTGTCCCTGCCCATGGCAGGGGGTTTGGAACTAGATGATCTTTACGTTTCCTTCCAGCACAAACCATTCTATGATTCTATGATTCTCTGTCAATATAGCTCAAGTAATCTTATCTGTGCATGTGTGTATATAATATTTAATAGTACGTCTGGTTTCTGCTTATCTAGATACTATTTTTTTCAGTTGAACCTTCCTGTAAGAACTGATCTTTACGGTGTGATTTACTGGGGACAAAATGTTTAAGCAGACAGTGGGTTTCCTTCTTTCTCAGGGCAACTGCCCAGAGTAGCTTTACACTCCTAATCACACAATGCACCATATACACGTAACATCTCCTTACCCTATTCAAATTAGAGCTATGTCCTGCTCTGCATTTTAAATGGAGTATTATAATGGCATATTATAATGAAGTGAACCACCCAGCACCTTGTGAATGGAAGCAGAATTGCCTGTTGGTGTTTGATATGGTCTACCTATTATTCACTAAAGCAAGCATTGCCTTGAAATTTGGATCCAGAAGCCCAATGCATGGAAATACAGGGGTCCACTATTGTGAAGGTCAGTGTAGCATGTAGTACTTCTCAGGCATATTTTTATAAAGTTCTTGTTTTGTTAAAGACAACAAGCATGTACGCTGCTGTAAATACAAGATTTCTTCTGATTTTGTGTTTGATGTTACAGATGTTACTTTTGAACATAATATTAAATTGCTGTTGGGTTTTTGTGCTTATAAATAAAAATCTTGGCATTCATGTAAAATACAGTTCTTTCCACAGCACACACATTAAAATCTGTCCATATCATATGCTGGTGATTAGTTCGACTTTTATTTTGGGCTGCAATCCAAGTATGGTGAAGGCTTACCATTTAATTTGTTTTATCATCCCAAGTTTTCTTTCAATTGCTGCTAAGAAGTGAAATATTAATCAATCAGCAAACATAATAAAAATAGTTCGGAAAACCACCATCAGAAAAAACTGATATAGAAGCACTGAAGCGTGAATAGCCTTTGCACATTAACTTAAACAGGCGGTTTAGAGTTGCTCAGAAACCATAGACTGTAGCACTTAGAATTAGTTCAAAGAAGAATCAACGTGACATTATGATTTGTTGTATATGGTTGTATTATACTTCTAGACGTATTTTTAATTGATAATGTTCATCTCTTGGGTTTGTTTTTTGTTTTTGCTTGTTTTGTTTTGTTTTGTTTTTTAATACCATCTTTTGCCAGCCTTAAGTCTCTTGCATGGTTATAGTAGGTGAAGAATAAGACTAATTCGAAATGCTACTGAAAATATTATGCCAAAAGGTTGAATCTTTGCCACAACATGACTTTTTAAACAATAACAGGTTTAGATAAGCAAATACATAGGCAGTAAGACGGTCTGAGAAAAACATACAGAATTATCACAGGATCACAAAAATCACAGTATGGTTGAGGTTGGCAGGGATCTCTTGAGATTGTCTTGTCCAATGCTCCTGCTCAAGAAAGGCCACCGAGAGCAGGATGCCCATGACCATGTCTGAATCGCTTTTGAGCATCTCCGAGGAGGAAGATACTACAAACTCTCTGGGGAACCTCTGTCAGTGTTGGTCATCCTCATAGTAAAAAAGTGGTTTATTGTGACCAGGCAGAATTTTATATTTGGTTGTTTGGTTTTTGTTTTGTTTTGTTTTTCTTTGCTTTTTAACTTACGCCCATTGTTTCTTTCCTATTAAAAAAAAAAGTTTATCTATCTTTCCCTACCAAAAATTCTTAAAACGGGATCTACAGAATCTAACTTGATTGCAAATAGGGGCATAGACCATTTCTTAATTGTTAGCATTTTACATTTTTTTAAAAAATAAAATATGGGGAAATTCTTCAACTATTTAAGCTGTTTAAAAGCTATAGAAAACTGATATGAGAAACTTTCCAAAGGTAGGAGAGTATAGTTCTTAGAGTCCACTCTGCAAATAGGGCTCTACTGACAATATTTCCTTAGATGTTTATTTATACATTTTCCTTCCCCAAACTGTCTTCATAAGCATTACCCTAATCAAGTGAAAATAGTCACATATGTAGTTCACTCATGGATTAGATAGAATTAGTATGCTCTATTTTTCACCAATTTAAAATAACATTTACTCTTGGGAAGAAAATTCTGGGTTTGTTTTTTATTTTTCATCTCTCTCTAATGCCAGAAAATTGTGTTATCTTCACCTGAGAACATGACCTTTTTTGAGCCAAATTGTCTTTGCGATGACCAGAACTGTTAAGAACATATTCTTGTATGTGACTATATGGTCCTTTGATATGTTTTCTCTACAATAGAAATATATATGACAGGCACCTAGGATTTAAAAAATGTCTATTTTGCATGTTAATATTATCTTAGTCATATTCTACAGTTAGCATTTACAGAGGCTTTTACTATACATTAGGACCTTTCTATTCTACTTTATAGATACAAAGGTAAACTGCTTTGTCTTTTTTCCCCCTTGGATGTCATAGTCAGTACAATGATGCAAGTTAGCATTGCATAGGAATAAAAAATATTTTTTCACTACCTGTTATTTATTAAAAAAAAAATCTTACTTCTTTTCTAAATCAGCCATAGGCTTGCAAGAAATAAATGTTTAATAGTAATGTTTCACAATATGCTCTATTAATGGACATTTTAATTGCAGACAGTAAAGTTAGCCCTTTTACAGCTTATTGTAACTAAGCTCTTACATATGGTTAGTTGTTGCGTCTCAAAAGGGTTGAGAGAGAAATAACCTTACAAACATACTTAAATTTGATCTCCTGGAGCATGAGTGATTTGTTGACTGAATGAAAAATATGGACTTTCATTATTACTTCCTTCTGGCAGTTTTCCTAAAGTTATGTATATTTAAATGGGTGACATTCATGTCAAACATGTTTACCGAATCTTTAGGCTTTTTCTGGCAATGGGCAATACAAATTCAAAGTGATCATGAACCATAAACGTGGTGAAAGATGTTGCTTGGCAGCATTAAGAGGTCAGAAACTCAGGCAGCTGCAAATATTGTGGAGGTCATTGTGCCTAGCACTCAGTCAGGGAATCATGTCTCATAATTGTATCATAAACACACCAAACCTCTTAAAAATTGTTTCCTCCCTGTCTTTAATTCTAAGACAGTTATTCCAAAAAATCTCTTTCTTCTTTTATTCATTTTGACACTAAACATATTAACATTACCTTTTTTATCTCATAATGTTGCATCTCAGTGTGGCCTTACTTTTTACAGCTTTTATACAAGTCTTGCATATTTATATATAGAACATACATATTTATATATGTTGCACATATGTTGCATACTCACATATAAATTATACGTATGTATTATACTTTCTAGTCCTTTCAGTGTTGATAAGCTCAGAAAAACAAGCTGACTTAGCTGCCTCCTACAAACGTATCCTTTTTTGCTTTGACCATTTTAGCGCCTTTTTTCCTATACTAGTTTCATTACACATTCATATTTCCTGAAATGTATGGTATGACAGATCAACACTTATCCATGCCTTTTAAAATGTACACTTCTCTATTTCTACCCCCTATTCAACTGAGAAATTTAACCTCTCCTTTCGTTTATCTCTTCCAACTGAAGATTAACCTAATTTTAAAATGTCTTGTTAGTGTGTCTTTATATAACTTGATGTACTACACTGATGAAGTTCCTCCATTTTTCTTAGGTTTCAAGTACATTAATATACAAATTAATCTGCCCAGTGCTCACCTCCCCTAAATTTTCTGCAAAACAATAATCTTAAATATCACTAAAGTGGCAGAAAACTGATTTAACAAAGAAGAAGGATAGAATATATTTTTATATAACCACTCTGAAAGCCAAGAGCTCTCTACAGGTGGATCTGAGAAAATAAGTAAAAACAGATGTATCAAGCAAGCTGTATAAAAATTGAGTGTATATAGGTTTAAATTGTATATACATGTAATCCCAACATTTTTAATATTTAATGTTTATCTTGAACATCATACCAATGCAATGAAAATAAAACTTTATTAGTATTGGAGGCATATGGCGATGTTCCCAAATCTGTGGGAAAAAGAAGGTGAAATTCAGCTCACACTGTAATACCTACTGGTAAAACTCAGCATGAATTTAAAATTTTTATCACATCTGGAGAAGAAGAAAGTTTGAAGCATAGATCTTCCTGATATTACTAGAAAGAAAGCAAGAAAAGGAAGAAAAGGATTTAAAAGCCTTTGAATCCTATGAATACACATCAACTCTTTCATTTCCTGTTCCTTTTTCTGTCAGGAGTTCTTCTGGATCAAACTTTAATCCAAGCTGCATTTTCAAAAAACATTTATGAAAGAACAAAGACTGCACTATTAGAGTTGAATAAAAGAAGAAACAACAATATTCTTCTTTATAGCCTGAGTTCAGCCATCTAAAAGCTACGGAATGATGGGTAGCAAATTACAAGTTCAGTGGACTTCCACAGGCCAGAGTCTCAGTAATTGCCTAATATCATCTTCTGAAGCATTTTCAAAGGTAAGAACAAATATTCTAGTCTACACCTGCCTGGGTGAGGCAACAAAACCTCAGGGTCATTGTTGACTGATGATGGGAACTGCGCTGGCTAATCAAAACTTGATGATTACAAATAAATAAAAATAATTGTTTGTGCACCACATCCTCTAGTCCTTGAGGTCACAATGAAGTGAAAAGGAAATAGCAATGATCTAAAATATTATTTTTAATTCTGTAGTTAATGGGGAAAAAAAGAGCTTTGTTTTGCTCTTATCTTATGCCACCTTATCCACTTCTAAATAATTGTTAGATGTTGACTCATGTCTGATTCAGATATAGAGCAATATTCTTAGTGGGTGGTTCACTAGCTTAGGAAATTTTTGTGTTGTTATGGCTCGTCAAGCTTGTATTTTCATGGAAATCTTGATCAAAGTCATTGAAAGAAAAAATATTATTTCATAATCGTGTCATTTAGACACTGTCATGTGGCACAACATTGGCCAGATGCACTTTTGAATCCTTCTCAGCATCTGGGCTGTTCTTGGAAGTTTTTATTTGTTTGTAAAGAAATTCATATAACACCAGCGACCACAGTATACATTTGTACTCAATATATATATTTCTAACATGTCAATGTTAACATTTAAGTATGTAGTTGTTATTATTGAAAAATAATTCAATATTTATACTTTATTTATACATGATACAATGCAGTACTTAATATTGTGAGTTCTGGATTTCCTCCCAACCCTCCTGTTTCCCCCCCCCCCCCCATTTAATTTCAAACATAAAAATTAAAAATATCCATGGTCCACTGACATTTCAATTGAAAGCTGTAGCTCTAAAGAGGTGTTCACGGCAACGTTTTATTCCTTGTAATATCACTTTGTAGACTATTTAGCTGCAACTGGCACAAAAATCCATATGACTGCTCTTTGGCATAGCAGAAGAACTGGTGGGGCAAGTCCTTAAGCCTTTCTTCATAGAGTCTAGCTAGCATGAGGCAGTTGAAACAGTTAAATGTAAGGTTCAACTAGACAGATTTTTTTGGCCCTTTTTAAGGAAAGTAACATGCCATACTACAAGATGAAGCTGTTAGGAAAAAAATATTATATTTATTGATACAATAAGACCCAGTAATTATAAACAAACAATTTTGAACAAGATTGTCTGTACACATTCTGCAGTGATACAACTCATTGGTTATACTTCTTCCATCATTTTGTTTGGAAATACATGTAGCTGGTTTTTAACCTGAAGTTGAAGATGGGATTACTTATATGGATTGACAAAATTACATTAATTACATGAAATAAATATTAAATTACTTGCTCCTCTCTGCTACTGTATGAGACAATTTTAACTTTTCCAAGAAAAAAGCCCAAACACCTAAATGGCTAGAAAGAGGACATGAAACTGAATTCTACAAAGTCATAGAAAGAGAAGGGGAAGTGTAGAAATATGTATTTTATATGAATTTGTGTAAATGGAGGGGAAGAAAGCTTTTAAATCTACTTCTATGAAAGTTTGCTTCATCTATCCTGAGCATTCTGAGTGTATTTTCTTTGTATGATATCCAAAGGCTGTCAAGACAGTTGCATACAGAAGGCTGATGCTACATTATGAATGTCTTATTGTCCTATTTTCAAAAGAGATGAATTGCAAGTAAATGGGATTTTTCTTGGACTTTTCTCATGGTGCATAATCATTAAAGTAATTCTTCCCAGTGTATTACTTATCTGTACCAATCACTTGTGATCTTAAATATCAGTGATCCAAATGAAAAGATAATGGGTTTTAAAAGAAAACAATTATCTAAAAGCTTACTTGAGTTAAATGGAAGCTGAACTGAAATTGAAGAATTTATTCTTTTGTACATGAGCAAACTTTTTAAAGAGTTATCAGAAAGAGCATATTCTCACAATGATTTAGTATTTGGTGGCACATAAATGTGTAGAAAAAGGATAACCTTCTCCTTAATTCCGAAGCATAGTATTTTCCAGAGATAAGTTAGTTAATGCTAAGAGTTTCTATACACAGCATTGTTTCCACTAAGATCATGTAGTTTAAAATGAAAAATTTCCCTTTAAACAATTGCTGCAGATAATAAAGGCATTTTGTTAAAAAGGGGGGGTGGGGGTGGGAATCTTCTTCCATTGGCAGGTATCGTGCTTTGATCTGTTGGTTAAGCTTCTGTTTGGAATGTGCATTCCTTTTAGTCTCCATGGGGATCCAGATAGTTGCATATTATGTACAGTGTCTAACCACAGAATTAACCTAATTCTAGCATATTTTGTGCACTTTGGATGTTATTAAAACAAGTTGCTATGGTAATAGCTGTTGAACTCCAGAATACTCAAGGCAGTTATAGACTAAATTTGTTCTAACAATCAGCTAGAAGCAATTGTTCTCTATTTGTTTGTGCACTGTGACAAAGTTACAATTGCCAGAAAGTCAGCCAGCCTTATAATTTTTAACAGGACTCCTGGGAAGAATGGGAAGTACAACTTTGCAGGTGTGGGACTGAAACACAGTAATTTGGTACTCTTACAGAAAGTCTGGTAGACTGGGAAATTATTACATGCCTTCTAAGCCAAAACATAAGCCTTCAACTTAAATCCACCATCTTCATCTTCAATATTTCAGAATTTGTTGCTCTGTTGGTGTCTAAAAGCAAAACATAGAAACAAACAAGCAACACACTCCAAATCCTCACTGCATAGGTTATATGTGCCCTAATAAATTATTTGGGCAAAGGAACAGTCTTGAACACTTGCACGTAAGTAGCTGCATGTATTAGCAGCACTGACATACAATAAACTGTTAACACACTGCAAACAGCCTAGTGTTTGAGTGCACAGTTCCTGGCATTATCTGGCCCAGGGCCACAAATGCTCTCCTAGGCAATGCCTGTACATGGTATTGAGCCCATGGAAGAGCAGGACAGTCCTTTCCAGAAGGCAACACCCTGTTTTGGAGAGTTCTGTTATCTGAATGCAAGGTTTGGCCATTGCATTTGGCCTCAGGACCACAGGACAGATACCGGACTGTTTTATTGACTATAAACAACCATAAACATTTGGACAAGGCACTCTGAATTTCAAAGGACATTTCTACACAGGGACTGAAGTATGTTTTCAGAAGCTTAATTTTCCTCAGATATGACAAGTTTAGTGCCTATGCCTCATTTACATAAAGACATCAGCACTGTAAGGAAAGTTCCAAGAAGTCTGCAATTTAACTGAAAAAGAAACCCCAAAACCAAAAAAACACCAAAACCCGAAAACAAACTACAAAAAAAAAAAACCACAAAACCCAGCTCTGTTGACAAAACATTTTTTGTTGGGAATGGAAATAAGGAGAATGTTGAATGGAAATTCTCTCTCCTAGCCAGGTCACCCCATGTGGCCCAAGACAGATCTTTGGGCTTGTCTTTCTGTCACTCCTGTTCATGTATCATGGTTAAATCTAGATCACACAAACCTCAAGTGTTTGGATAGGCTGTCTTACACATAGACTTTATGCACTTGATGGTTTCCTTTCCCTTTAAATTCTTCTCAATTTCTCAATTTTCTTTGGTAACTGCATACCACAGAATTTTTCATTGTATTGAGGATGTGTTTGAAAGGAAAGCAGATTTTTGAAGAATGGTTCATCAGCACTCCTATTTGTGATCTATTGAAACTTAACCATGAGGACCCATTAGAAGTGATTCTGAGCAAAGGACACTGAAATACTTATTATCACAGTAGTTAAGAGCAATGTTTCCTAAAACCATGAAGACTGACAGAGTTTTTAGCCTACTGCAGAACCCTGTTCTAATGACTGTCTATGAGTTTATAAGCCTGCACTCTTCAGCTGGAGGTGTCAGTAGGGTATGTTTTATTAGATTTATCTTCTATACAGAGAGTTTTCTAGATTTATGGAAGAACACCTTATGTTTCCTCTTTTTATCTGAAGTTGCATAAATTGGGTCATACATTTGATTATTTGGAATATGCAGCCATAAAAAATGCTATCATACGATAAACCTAATATCTCTGACTATTCCATTTCTTGGTATCTCACAAAATACCTACTAAAGTTTGAAGGTAATACAGATAATGCAAACAATTTGGGGAAGAGGCGATGCTTGCAGATTGCTTATAGGCAAACAATTTACTAGTGAATCACTGTAGTTGCCAGGAAATGGGTTGAATGAGCAAATTTTGATTACATTTGTAAACTGAGCCAAACACTAGTTACCAATGCACACACAGCTGTCTGAGCATACCAAATGGGAGGTAATGTTGGTAATGTTTTTTGAAATAGCAACCTAATGTTCTACATCTGTGAAACATTGACCTAGTGGTTCAATACTCTTTAGTGCTTGTAAAAGTCTACAGCATGGGCCATAAGGACATGCAGTTCATATTGCAATTTAAATACATAGAAGAATTAGATATATTAAGTCAAAATATACTTATTTTTGTCTAATGGACTATACTCAGTTAATATACTAAAAAAGATAGGTAGGAAGAAAGAAAAGGCAAGCACAGAAAGACATTGTGTTATTCTACGAGAAGTGAAAAGCAAAACTTAAATGATGTAAGGAGTTAGATATTCATGGTAATGTCACTTGATTTGTAACACGGAGACAACACTGAGTGAAGTTGATGAGATGTCTATAGCCCCTTAACATTTGATAAATGCTTCCAATTTCCTTGTTACTACTGCTCCTACTTATAGCTAGAAGTATTAGTGATGTTATTTGTAACTCCTTCATTCCTTTAAAAAGCATACAGATTTCTTCATTTTCTCCTGCTGGTTCAGTTTACAAAAAGATGAAAGCATAAAATCAGAGTCAATTTATGTCATAAAGGTCCCTTTTTAAATTTAGAAAAACATATTAAAACTACAGAAAGTTCTAATAAAAATAAAGATTAACTTCATTTGGATAGCTGTATCTGGCTATCATCATGGTCCTTAGAATTCCCAGTCCTCCAGTGTTAAACACTGTTCTTAGCCAGATAAGAATAAAATACTTAGCTTGCCTTAGCTAACTATTTTACAGTTAAATTCCAGTTTCTCAAAATTGGATGATGAATCCCTAAAAGATTTTTTTTTCTGTATTTCCATCAAAGTGTCGTTTTATTTAATTAATATTTTCTCTATACTTTTGCTCTTAGGCACATAAAACCATAATATATATAATAGAAAAATGCAATGAATTCAAACAAGTAAAAAAGGTATATAAAAAAGAAACAAATGCAAATGTATTTAAACTTGGTATTGACATGTTGCTTCACATAATGTAGATATCACATCATTCCATTCTTTTCTGTGAACTAGTTTCTCCAGAGAGATTAAATCTGTCACAATATTCAGTGTAGCTCAACCAGGAAAAAAAGTCGGGGAAAAAGAGTTGTAGTATTGTTGAAACACATAGAAAGACTGAGTTCGTGATACTAGGTTGTCTTTAAAAATTTGTTCTTATATTAATGATTTAAGAAACAGCTTTTCAAATTTTGTTGAATTTATGCATTTTTATGAAAAGATGACACTTTGTACAAAAAAAAAACTAAACCACTTCCCAAAGATACACAGAATTGACTAAAATTATAGGACACCCCATTCCTCCAAGCTAAGAAGACAGTGCAGGACACAAAATACATGAGCGGTCACCTCCAGGAGATAAAAGCAAAGTAAAAATATCAAGATACAAAACAGGTCACAGGACACAGGTTCCTTGTATACACTAAAATCCATTTAATAATTGAGGATACACCTGAAAGTAGTAGAAGCAAAAATAGTTTGAGGAAAAGTTAGGAACTTTATATGTATAAGTATATGTATACATGACTTAAGTAATCAAATGCCCCCGTTATTTTAGCAGTGTAAATATATTTCTTTGCAAACACTATGAAGCAGGTATTCTTCATCAGGTATGACCATTAAACATTTAAAATCTGAGGTATTTTAATTATTTCTTGTCATTCTTATTATACACCCTGACCAGATAAATAAAATATTATTAACAGTTGAGGACGTATATGTTTTATATTTCTTGGACAGAATGAGTAATTGAATAAAACGTGCACATAGAATAATAAATTGTTTAATCTTAACTTCCTTTTCTATGTAGGCGAAAGATTGTGTTTAATTCTTCTTTCAGCACAGCCAAAATAATTGTGTATGGATGTGCTGTTCTCACTGAGAAGGGTGTGGTTTGACATTTTCTTTCTTAACTACCTCTCTGCCAGGGCTCTGGCAACAAACTTTGGGAACTCAGCTCCTCCTTACGTCCCATCACATATGAAATACACAGAGTTCGTTGCAATTACCTTTCTTTAATTGTCTGTCGTCACTCCAGCCTGTGCTGAAAAATGATGAGTTGCACAGCCCTAAGCGTGAGGACAAGACCAATATGTGGCTCATTTAAGTGTTTACCTAACAATATGCTAAGTGCTCTGGACACACTCCAGCAGAGCAACTACTTTTGGACTGAGAGATAAACACTGGAAATGTCCAGATGAATCCAATGAGACATCCCCCTCATCCTTAAGGCTAAACAGTTGTTGTAATTGCTGGGCCTAATTATTCTGTGGGATTAGTGACAGCATGCTCAGTATTTTGTAATATCAAGATCTGATCCAGAAAATTTTAGAACTTGATCTTGAAGTTTGTTTTCTTTTCCAGTTTTCCAGAACAATTCTAGGAATTAGTCCAATCTTCATGCAAGCAATTGGCTATACTCAATTTTTTTTCAATATAAATGTAACTGGAATCATGGATCTTTATAAAGGAAATTAATTTCAATTTTTTTAGTAAGAGTATACAGGAAACATTGAATTTTGTGCTTTAATTTCTCTCTGAAAAGATATGCACACATATTATATAGCGGTATATATTTTGCCATGTATGATAATTTAACCTTTGAGTCTAAAAAGAAAATACTTTGAGAACACTGATTTGTTGCCAAAAATAATCAGTTTTTGACCTTAATATCTCTTGCCTTGCCTGACAACTTAGGAAATACAAATAATGGAAGATGTGGGAGAAAAGCAAAAGCTGTAGTTCAAAGCAAATCACAGAGTACTGAACATGGAGAAACTGGTTAGAGCAACTATGGGAAGCATCTGGTCTTTGTGAACTTAAAATTAGATGGAAAATACATCTGTCCAAAAATTAGAACACTGTCAGCTGTTGTGGACAGCTGTTACTTTCTCCATGTAAACAAAGAACAAAAGAAGAAAACTGTATTTTTATTAACTGTTCCTTATACCCACTTTGTTTTCTTATTGCAGAGGTATCACTACAGTAACTTAGTCATGCTAAGAAAACTGTACTATACATAGATTCTACCATGAAACACATATTATACTCAACTTAGGTCAACTTTGCACTGACCATTGGTTTGATAGATAATGATTTATTGATCAGGGTACTAACAATCAGGTGAGATCCTGTAAATGTAATTGTAAGGGCTACAGAGTTTAAAGGTTATGAAAAAAGCGTGCAATTATACTGAGATGTACATGCACATGCCAACAAGGTGCTGGAGTCCATAAAATGACTTGGACACTACAAACTGAGCTACTTGAAGGTTTGCACTCAGTTGACGTTCAGAGCAGAATCCAGGGTTCAGTATTAAGTCCTGATAGAGTGCACAAGGAGAATTAGAAGGGAAAAGGGAGTGAAGGGAGGATCCAAAACCATGCTGTGCTTAAGGAGAAAATTTCATGCATAAATTAACTAATTCTCTGTCTGGACTTCAGGAGCTTAACTCCACTCCATAGTGCTGAGTTCCATGCGAACCAGTTCCTGAGTCCAAAATGCCCTCCTAGTAATAGCGTGTTTGCCTATTATTATTAAAAGCCCAACCAACCAACCAACCAAAACATGAACCAAAACACGAACCAAAACACGAACCAAAACACAAACCAAACCAACCAGTCAACCAAAACAGAACCCCTCCCACAAAACAAAGAACAAACAAATATCCAAAAGGCAAAAGTAACAAAAAAACCTAACAAAACCAAACAAAACCTGAGTAGATCTTGTTTTTTCTGTACCTGGGATCCTGGAGGATGTCGCCATCTGTATTTTGTTCAATATTCTGGTTAGAAAGCTTAACCACCTGAGCCGGAACAAGTAGCAATCCCTAGTCCAGCTGGCAGGAGAGTATCCTAAACAGCAGGATAGAAACTTTAAGGATTGTCTTCCTTTCTGCACAAAAGGAAATCTTTATGTGTGACCACTGAAATGAGATCTAGAACAGTCAACTTAGTGCCAAGTGCACTTAAATCAGAAAGGAAAAAGAAGCCTTGGAGTACAAAGCTGAATCCAGAATTTCTAGTTCAAGCTCAAT
The DNA here is from genome assembly GCF_028554395.1 of Pezoporus wallicus. Taxonomy (NCBI): domain Eukaryota; kingdom Metazoa; phylum Chordata; class Aves; order Psittaciformes; family Psittacidae; genus Pezoporus; species Pezoporus wallicus. Next base: position 901,558 of record NW_026642361.1, read on the forward strand.
CACCTAACTAAACAAATTACTGATCTAGGGTATTTTTATAGCCATATGCCTAAGGCTGACAAAAGGTAAGTTTCAATTGCAGCATAACAGATTGATAAACCACTTCTACCGCAAATAGTCTAAGAGGAATTAGAGGAAATAGTTCCAGTCATGTTCCTGAGGGCACCAAAAAGCCCTTAATGACGATGACTAGCCTCATCTAGACCTCCATCTCTCCTAGACCTATACCATCTATCTAGCCTCATCTAGACCTCCATCTCTCCTAGACCTACACCATCTATCCTTCAGCCTAGGACCCCTTGAAAGCTTAGGCCTGCCTTACCTGCAGTGTAAGAGCCCTGGTCTTCAGATTTTTGTTTGTTTTTTTTGGGTTTATGTTGGATTTTATATGGATGCTCTGGTTTTATTTTACAACTTGTCTGTGTCCCTGTGTCCTTTTGCTTCTAACTGGACTCTCTGGATGGATCTAGTTTGTTGCTTGCTATGTCTGGGGCTGTTGAGGACTCAGTTGCTAGTATTTGTCTTTCCTTATCATGCTCAGACACTGTTGTATGTATTCATCTGACCGGGAGTTGTTTCCATTTTACCCTCCTTGAGGGACTCACTGGATCTTACTGCTCCCTCACGCTTGCAAAGGTTAGGGTGAAAGGAAGAGAAACTATCTTGTCACCACATAAGGAAAAGCAGCATCGCTTAGTCTCTTAGATGGGCTGTTAGCCTTAAAAATCTTGTCCTTTGTGTGTGTGAGAAGTGACACTGCCATATTAGGAAGGATGGAGATGACCCAGGATCATCTGGATTGGTGTAAAAGTGACTGCAACCATCCTTTGATGGCTGTGTCTTAGCTAAAATACAGCAATGACAAGAACATTTTGTGATGGTCTTGATGATGACAATGTATTCTTTGCATTTTGTAATGATAGGATCCCCTTCAGAAAAAAGACAAAGTTTTTTAAATGAGGGGTGAGAGAACCCAAAGTTCCTCAAGCTTAGAATGAAACAAGGTAATGAGTGAAAACTGTTGTACCATTTGTGTTTATGAAATACTAAATACAGACACAAAATCTTAAACTTACAATCTTTGCTTAAGACCTGCTTTAGATGTCTGCATCTTTCATTTGGTCCAGCTTAGAACACTATGAGCAGGTAGAATTTGCCCTTCTCCAGTAAAAAAAAAAAAATAAAAATGTATTGCTGTGAATTTACTGAGAGTATTGTGTACAGTTCTGGTGTCCTCAACATAAAAAGGATATGGAGCTGTTGGAACAAGTCCAGGGAAGGGCCACAAGGATGACCAGGGGTCTGGAGCACCTCCAGTATGAAGACAGGCTGAGAAAGTTGGGGCTGTTCAGTCTAGAGAAGAGAAGGCTGCGTGGAGACCTCGTAGCAACCTTCCAGTATCTGAAGGGGGCGTATAAGGGTGCTGGGGAGGTACTATTCGTTAGGGAGTGTAGTGATAGGACAAGTGGTAATGGGTTAAAACTTAAGCAGGGGAAGTTTAGATATAAGGATATAAGGAAGAAGGTCTTTGCTGTAAGGGTGATGAGGCACTGGAATGGGTTGCCCAACACAGTTGTGAATGCTGGCGGTTTTCAAGGCCAGGTTGTACAGAGCCTTGGGTGACATGGTTTAACAGGAGGTTGAAACTAGATGATCTTAGGTCCTTTCCAATCCTAGCCCATGGCAGGGAGGTTGGAACTAGATGATCTTAAGGTCCTTTCCAATCCTAACTATTCTGTGATTCTATGATTCTAAGTTAAAATAACTTGTTCACCATACTGATTGTCTAATCTGACCAAAAGCACAATACCGTATGGAATAGACCATTTACAAAGGCAGAAGTCTTTTCACGAAATAAACTGCTGCTCTTCTCAAGAATGTTTGCTGGGGCTTGGGATCCATGCTAAACCCGGCACATGCAGATCATTAAAAAAAAAATAAAAAAATCTTTGCAGTCTACCTTAAAATTTTTAATGCACAAATGACAAAGCACAGCAATCCGTCGGCATTTTACCAATAAAACCATTTTTATGATCCTGTTTTCTGACATGTTGTAAAAACCAAATCTTTTGAAACAAACATAATTGGAAAGATTTTTAAGTAAGCTGAGTTATACACTTCATGTGCTTTATATTTTTCATATATGGCCCTCTGATTTATAAATATACATTTAGGGACCACTTGGCAGGCTACAGTATATATATATTGTTCTAAAATAAGACTTCAAGTTCTAAAAGAATACTAGCATACTTACTACTTTCTTATACTAGATCTCAGTCACTTAATTTTCCCTCTGTACAATTTCTCATATATATAATGAATTCGCATAGGGCCCACACTGCTAAAGCTGCCCCTATTTCTTTTGTCATGCATGGTATAAAGAGGAGTCTTTATATCTTTATTTTGAGTGTGGTTTACTAAAATTGAGTAGTCAATAAAAACAGAATTGCTGAAATATGGTTCAGAAAAAGCATGACAACAACTCACTAGCAAAACAAAACAGAAAAAAAGAAAGGATACATACTCTATACAAAATTATTTGGAAAGTTGCTGCTTGTAATGAAACGTCTTTCTGAAGTTGTAAAGTCCTGCTTTCCTGCAAATATCTTGTTTCATGTGTCTTACTATGTAGAAAAATTGAATAATCTTTTCTAATTACATGGACAGCAACTACTGAATAAATTCCACTTATTTTACTTGGTAGGATTGATTAAATTATTTTTGTTGCTGAAAATTTGAACAACTTCATTGGCACTGGGATTAGTTTAATTGGCCTGCTTTTATAATTGAAACTCCTAATGAAGGTTGCCTGTTTTGGCTTCCAGTATCAAGTTTTCACATTTCCACCTATGGCTCCCTTTTTGTAATTATACTTATAAAATTATGTGGGTTTTTTTTAAACACAATTACAGAATTTGCAACCCTGTAGAACTATAAACACTTTTTTTCCATTATTTTCTCCCAAATTAAAATTTCTTTAAAAAAAGAAAAAAAAAGTGAAGTTAAACAGAAAAATTCTTAAATATCTTCTGGAAAAGTTTAATATTTGCTGTTTACTTTCTGACATGAAAAAGAGTTTCAGTTTTCATACTTGGCTTTTGTAATTTTGCTTTATTTCATTCCTCATATCCTCTTTGCTTTTTTTTTTAATTGATTCCATAAGCGGGTCTGGACAGTGAGCATACTCGTGAATTTATCATAGAAAGGATCCTGTCAGAGAAGACTCATTTAATCAGTGGTAATCTTCCACCTATTCCACTTCCTTCTTTGTACTTAATTAATTTAACTAGTAAAATGGAGTTGGTGTTCCTCTTTAAAAGGCCCTTGTTCTACAGTTGGAAACTATTATACAATAGTACTATTAAAAATATTATTCAGCTCAGTAATCCTATACAGAGACAGAATATTTATCTCAAATGTTTGATGATATAAAGATTGTAGCAAAACTGATGTATTTGCTATTGTTATGTTGCACATGTGTTTTTACTGTCCAAAGGTATTTACTAAAAAAAAAAATAAAAATCACTTATCTACCGAGATATTCCATGATGGAGTCTCCAGTTCATATTTTGTTCTGAATAGCAGTTATTTTCTTTTGGATGAATTAGAGTAAAAGTGGATTGATACACGTGGTTGGAAGCAATAAATCAATTTTAAACAATTATTAGTGATAATATAAGGATCTTTGTGCTTTCAACAGTACTGTGCTAACTCAGAGCTATAAAATTTCCACTGGTTAAATGCTTAGTGTTAGAAAGGAAGTGTTCTGACATTATCTGTCACAAGTATGAGTCCTTTTTTGTTAGTCTGCTTCACTGTTCTCTCTAGATTAACAAAACTCCTTAAGTGCTCACTTCCCAAATGATGTGGCTTCCAAAAAGGTGGCAAAAGAAGGAAGATAGGTCATGGCAAATCTGTCGGCAAGTTGACTTTTGAAATTTTCAGTTGATGGGATGCTGGTACAGAAAATTAATGTAATTAGATTATTACTTTTTGCCCTTTCATTATTCATACTAACTTCTTGCACTACCTCTGATCACATTTTTTCATCACATAAAATTGGTCAAGAATCCTCTGCTTGCATTTGCCCACTGTCAGTTAATGATTTCCCCATTGAATGAACTGGGAGTTAGGACAATTCAATTTGCAGAGTAAGCAAATTGAAAAGTATGTGTGGGTCAAAGTATTCAAGGTGTCCTCAGTGTCAGAGAGCAATCCCCAAAATATTTGTTGTAATGAAACAGATGTAGACTGTACAGGGAAGCATTCTTATTTTCTTTTACAATGCAAGGTCAAATTGTATCTGGTTTTGCTTTTATGATTACCATCTTTCTACATACTGAAGACTGAATGCATTTAAGGTTTTCGAGGCTGGTCTTATAACACTTCAAAGAATTAAGATGTGTTAATATAAAATACATTAATATTATATGGAAGTCATTATATATGGAATCATAGAATCACAGAATAGTTAGGGTTGGAAAGGACCTTAAAATCATCTAGTTCCAACCCCCCTGCCATGGGCAGGGACACCTCACACTAAACCATGTTACCTAGGGCTCTGTACAACCTGGCTTTGAACACTGCCAGGGATGGAGCATTCACAACTTTGGGGGGCAACCCATTCCAGTGCCTCACCACCCTTACAGTAAAGAACTTCCTCCTTATATCCTTGTATCTAAACTTACCCTGTTTAAGTTTTAACCCGTTACCACTTGTCCTATCCTTACAGTCCCTAATGAAGAGTCCCTTCCCAGTATCCTTATAGGCCCCCTTCAGGTACTGGAAGGTTGCTATGACGTCTCCACGCAGTCTTCTCTTCTCCAGGCTGAGCAGCCCCAACTTCCTCAGCCTGTCTTCATACGGGAGGTGCTCCAGTCCCCTGATCATCCTCGTGTCTCTCCTCTGGACTTGTTCCAACAGTTCCATGTCCTTTTTATGTTGAGGACATCGGAACTGCACACAATACTCCAGGTGAGGTCTCACAAGAGCAGAGTAGAGGGGCAGGAACACCTCCTTCGACCTGCTGGTCACACTCCTTTTGATGCAGCCCAGGATATGGTTGCCTTTCTGGGCTGTGAGTGCACACTGCCGGCTCATGTTAAGTTTGTCATCTACCAGTATCCCTAAGGCCTTCTCCACAGGCCTCTCTGAACCTCTTCTCTGCCCAAACTGTAGCTGTGCCTGGGATTGCTCCAACCCAGGTGTAGGACCATGCACTTAGCATGGTTAAACTTCATAAGGTTGGCATCAGCCCACCTCATAAGCGTGTCGAGGTCCCTCTGGATGGCATTCCTTCCCTGCAGAGTATCAACTGAAGCACACAGCTTGGTGTCATTGGCAAACTTGCTGAGGGCACACTCAATCCCACTGTCAAAGATGTTGAACAAGACCGGTCCCAACACCAATCCCTGAGGTCACCACTCGTTACTGGTCTCCAGCTGGACATTGAGCCATTGACCACAATTCTTTGTGTGCAGCCATCCAGTCAGTTCTTTATCCACTGAGTGGTTCATCTATCAAATTGATGTCTCTCCAGTTTAGAGACAAAGATGATCCTGCCCCTCTACTCTGCTCTTGTGAGACCTCACCTGGAGTATTGTGTGCAGTTCTGGGGTCCTCAACATAAAAAGGACATGGAACTGTTGGAACAAGTCCAGAGGAGGGCCACGAGGATGATCAGGGGACTGGAGCACTTCCCATATGAAGACAGGCTGAAAACGTTGGGGCTGTTCAGCCTGGAGAAGAGAAGGTTGCGTGGAGACCTCATAGCAGCCTTCCAGTATCTGAAGGGGGCCTATAGGGATGCTGGAGAGGGACTCTTCATTAGAGACTGTAGTAACAGGACAAGGGGTAACGGGTTAAAACTTAAACAAGGGAAGTTTAGGTTGGATATAAGAAGGAAATTCTTTCCTGTTAGGGTGGTGAGGCACTGGAATAGGTTGCCCAGGGAGGTTGTGAATGCTCCATCCCTGGCAGTGTTCAAGGCCATGTTGGACGAGGCCTTGGGTGATATGATTTAGCATAAGGTGTCCCTGCCCATGGCAGGGGGTTGGAACTAGATGATCTTAAGGTCCTTTCCAACCCTAACTATTCTATGATTCTATGATTCTATGTTGTGTGGGACAGTGTCAAAAGCTTTGCACAAGTCCAGGTAGATGATGTCAACTGCTCTACCCCTGTCCATCAGTTCTGCAACCCCATCATAGAAGGCCACCAAATTGGTCAGGCATGATTTCCCTGTAGTGAAAAAACTTATAACTCTTTTACATCATGAAACACCAAGCATACATTGAATTATGGTCCCAAAACAAAGACCTTATTTCAAATAAAAAAACACAATAAATATAGCTGACTATTTTAATACAGAAGATATATTTGATTTAGAAGAAAGTTTTGTAAGATGTTTTAATGTTAAAATTCTTATTCTTTCAATAGAAACAAATTATTATCACATTACATTTCAACTGTGATCTAATACCATTTTATTTAAAGGTATGGTCTAGTTTGCATTGCACTAGATAAATAATTTAGATCACAAGGTTAATACTGGGAATTTTTCCCCAATAATTCATAACTGTATGTCTTGCATGTGAGTGCATGTTTTCTTCACGTGTGATCTAAAAGAAACTAAAGAAATCAATAGGAACTATTTCAGATATTCTTTTTTAAGATGACTGCTTTGCCATAAAGTGGAAAAAATTGCATATTGCAAATTTTTTTGTTTTCAAACAAGTTATATAGCATTTAAAATATTATGAAGCTTTATTAACTAAATATTATTTGTGCAATTAAATCTGTCTCATTTGTCAGGAGTATTTAACTCAACACTGAACATTAAACTCATCTATGCGGCAGGTGACTTTAATGCTGACAGCACTTGCATGCTTAGTTCATGTATACAGGCTTATAGTAAGCCTCAGGCAACCAAAAATTTATCTTCTAGGAAGCAAAATAAAGATTTCCAAATTTATTACATTCTGTCAGCTTTCTCTGGACTGCTTTATACAACCAGTTATGAGAACTTTTTGAAGACGTGAACATAAATGTATCCTTTTGGTTTTATACTGGTAACACACCTTAGATCTTTCCTCATGTTTCATTCTCTGAGGTCACTGCTGATGCATATATTTGGGGAACATGTTTTGACTCCAGCAAGTGCTTTAGCAATATTTTACAGGCATGAAGCAGCAAGTTTCCCTGGTGTCCTGGGTTCAGCAGTAGCAGTCATGTTTCTCCTTCGTGGTAGCTGGTGCAGTGCTCTGTTTTGACTTCCAGCCTGGGAACAGTGTTAGTGAAGCTGATGTTTTCGGTTGTTGTTAAGTGATGTTTACCCTGACCAAGGACTTTGTGAGGCTCATGCTCTGCCAGGGAGGAGGGGAAGCCAGGAGGAAGCAGAGACGGGACGCCTGACCCAGGCTAGCCAAAGAAGTATTCCATACCACAGCACGTCATGACCGGGATGTAACTGGGAGTTACCCATAAGGGCGCGGGCTTCCAGGTGGGACTCGTTTCCTGGCCGGTGATATCGTATTCTCTTCCCTTGTTATTTTTTCTTATCATTGTTGTAGTTGGTAGTAGCAGTGGTGATTTGTGTTGTACATTGGTTGCTGAAGCAACTGCTATGAGTACTGAAGGCCTGCTCTCTGGGATGGGGCTGAACATCACCAGCTGACGGCAAATAGAGAATAAATATTTTGTTTTCCTTTGCTTCTGTACCTGGCCTTTGCTTTTGCTTTGTTAAACTGCCTTTATTTTGACCTATGAGGTTTCTTTCTACCTCCCTCCCTCCCCCCCCCTTCCCTGAGAAGAAAAGTGATAGAGCAGCTTGTTGGGCACCTGGCATCCTCCCAAGGTCAAACCATCTCAGTGGAGTATAATTTTAAAATTAGATACTGTTTTGAATTTTTAAGCTCTCTTTGGAAAAGATAAAGGAAGAAAAAAAAAAAAACACAACCAAATTTGAAGTTGAAATAAACAGAAATAGCAAATTCATGGTAATGGAAAGCTTGCATCATTTTTAAGGTTAAATAAGGTAAATATTGGTGTTTCCTAAATAAATTCTTTTATATAGCTTGGATCACATGACTTTCATGCAAATAAGGAAACACTATGGAGCAATATTGCAGTGAAATAGTATGGAGGTAAACCAGACTGAGCTACTTGGCCTTTAAGCTAAGGAATATTCTTGTTTTCACAAACACTTCATTAATATGTTGACAGGAAACAGTCTTTGATAAGTCTCTGTGACTGCAACCAGTTGCAGACTGAAACTAGCAGATGAAAAGCTAGTTGGATGTTAACTGCATCACATTGCTAAAGTGCTGAAAGAATAATCATTGTAAGAAATATTAAAGGGAAGATAGCTACCTGAAATACCTACTGGAGATACTTGAAACCCGCTTGATACCTATCTCCCTTTGTCCAGAGTCCAGTTTTTCACATGTAGAAACCCCAGAAATCCTAGAGGCAATGCACAGAGTAGTTTTGTGGCATTAGGAACATGGCTACCAGCTAAAGTAACTCGTGAGTGGATGTCTGGCAAGCTGAAATATTCAGAGGAACATTTAAAAAAACACGGGACAAAAATACTCCAAACACCTACCAGGTAATGAAAGGGGAGAAAGATACAAAATATTAAAACCCCTGGTTAGGTAGAGACCTCCACAGACTTCTAATAATGACGACACACAACTCCTACAAAAAAGTTACTGCGGGTGCAAGCAAAAACCTTTCATCAAGTTTGGGCTTGTGGTAGTGAAAACACACACAAGGATTATCTCAGCCATCAATGGTCTTAGTGGGTATTAATTTGGCAAGTAAAATAACAGAGAATCTTGAATAAAAAAGTCAGTTATTTACTACCAGAGTATTATTGGTGGCATTCTGTTGTTATAGTTATTTCCAGATACCTTACAAAAAAAATTTAAAGGTAAATCAATGATTATTTCTTATTAATAAATGATTCATTAACAAGTAAAACAATTTAATGTTATCTGCTGTAGCAATGAAGACATTCAGGAAAAAAAACCTCTATTCATATATTTATCTATTTTCAGATGCTGATGCTAAAATCTTCTGAATCAATTTGAATTCTTTGTGGCAAAGGGAAGAGAGAGGCTGAAACATGTCAGCATTTAATAAATTTAATATTTTTCTGAAGTTGAAAATCTGGGATTTTTTGAAGTTGAATGCTTTCTTTACTCAATGTTTATTAACTCACTGGGGCAATAGTTTATATATGACATCTTCCAAATTCAGATGGAAGACTCTCTTCTCAACTTGACATGAAAATATCAAAGAACCCTGCTTCAAATAGAACCTGCAGGAAAGTAATTTTCCTGCTTTAAATTATAATGAAGTAATTTGTTCAATGTTGGTGGAAAAAATACTAAGAATGCTTCTGAGAAACCTTGAACTGTCAGATATGTGCTCTTTAGTCTAAGAGATATATAAGCAGCTATTTTTATCAGCCTAAGAGTACTTTGTATGTTTAATCTGAATGTTCATTTAGCTTTAAAAAAAACACGAGTTTTTAGCTCTTCCCTGCTACTTTACTAATGGACTAGATAATCTTTGCTTTTGATGGTAGCATCAATTGATGCTAGTGAATGCAAGTGTTGGTACTGAAGTTGCATATTCATTACAAATTAGTGTTTGAAAAACTTGGCTTTGGAAACTCACTATGAATTTAACACAGACAAATTCCTAAGGCCATGATTTACCTGTGGACATGGACATTCAGCATCTATAACAAGATTAAACCCCCAGATAACAGTATAGCACCAGGTCCTCAGCCACATGTATTATGCTTCACAAGCTACTCCTGTAATAATTGCATCACATGTTTATGCCAATATAGTCACTGAAAATTCAGAGTGAGGGGTGCAAAATAATAAGACCTTGTACCACTGGCTCAACAAATTCTGATTTGAAAGAACCAATTACCTTAGTTAAAAGCTCAGATTTCATTTAAATCTAAGAATATATTAATATCTATTAATTCCTTAATTCTTATTGTTTTAAAGCTGCATGTCATGAACATGTAATTACAGTTGCATGCACACTTTACAAAATATGTTGTTTTTTTCAGCTGACACAGCTAATGCTTGATGAAAAATTTAGGTGACAAAGTTAAACAACACATTCAAAAAACCCCAGCCCTTTGTCAGTTGCAGAAGTAATGACTCTCATCAGATATACAGTATCCATTTCTTATTAGTGATATGTGCCTGAGACCAAAGCCATTAAACTAGATTTGGGAAATTTTTCCTACTATTAACTTGAAATCAGACTTTATCTACAAGTCAGGCCATAAAGATAACTGTATCTTGATCTGAACTCCAAACCCTATTAAATGTAAAGTACCTATCCCTTATTTACCTCTGTACACAGAGAGGAAGCCAGACAATGGGTTGTAGCATTTTATTGAAAAACGTCATTATGAATTTGACATTAATGTCCAAGTTTCGAAAGCAACTGACTCTTTTGTCTTAATTTGAAATGATTGTTGGCAGGGTTTCTTAAGCTGGAATAAAGCTGCACAGGAAAGACAGTTCCTCTGGGACAAGGGACTGGCAATGAAGACAGCAATTTCTTGTTATATACAAATGTTATATACAAATCCACATCACGAAGCAAGTGACAAAAACAAGTCAGGATATGTTTTGATTTGTTGGTTTGAGCTGGGCTTTTGCTTTGAAAGATCTTCAATGATTGTATAATCTGTATAATCTAGATCTTATTTTGGTTTTGGCTTTAGGTGCTTTGGATATTAAAGTATATTTTTGGCCCTGTAAACAATCATTTTGTAATGTGACTGTTTTTAACTAGCTTTAAAATCTTATTGAAATCACTCTGTGGTATATCTCAACGAGCCGTATCATCATCTTTCTTCCTATAATACTTCTAAATTAGATTGAATATGATTAAAGAGTCTTTTCCTAAACTAAAAGCTAATATCAGTCTGAATGAATGTCTCATGGCAAATTGTTTTACTCAATTACAAGGCTTTGAGTCTACATAGATTCTCCAAAGCTTTTCATTTCATTGTTTTCACTCTTCTCTAAACTGCATATAGAAATGTTTGATGCTGTGTTTATCTTCAATCATCACATTACTTACAAAACTCAAACTTTTAGACTGTGCCTATATTCACTCTTTGCTGCAATGTATAGATACAACAAACAAAATAAGCTGTAGTCACTTCTCAATGACTGTCATGGGCAGAACCAAAAGTAAGAAGACAGCGATGAGAAGTTGACTTGTAAAAACAGCACTGGGAAAATAATGTGAGCTTTAAGAGAAAAGGAGAAGTCATCTGATTTGAGGTAGAGCAAAAGGGGAGTCAAGTGAGTAAGATAATGTTTGCATGATGTAGTAGAGGCATATCTGTAATGTTCTTGGAGGCTGAATGAAAGGTTGGATTAGAAAAGAGGTTCTCTTAAGTTAATAAATTGTTTTGTCAAAAAACTCTGCTGAAATGGGTATTGGATTGGGGATTAAGAAAGTTGGTACTTGACCTAAGGCAGGCTATATCACTGATAAAAGACAACTACAATCACGTAGATTTTAGGGCTATTTTTAAGTAGTGTTTCATCTTACTTGAGTATTATTAGTCTCATAAGAATTAAGTACTGTCAATGAAAGTTTAAAAGTCTGAGTATGTAGGAATGAAACTGCTTTTTATTTGGAGATGAAGTTTTAAGCCAAAGGCACATTTAGGAAAACAAAAGCTATTAGAGGGGTCAAAAGTGATGAAGGCAGAACCAATATCTTGTTTTTTTAAAATGATGAGATTATAGCCTCTTTATTATCTCTTCATTCTTACTGAGACAATTAAATCATAAAATTTTTATTTCACTGATGGAACATTTGACTGTAATTGTATTTTCTTATGGGTAATTTATTTTTGAATGACTGTAGCACTCTTAAAGTCCTGTCAGAAAATTGCCATTTTGCCTTCTCAAAGTGTTCTGATTCACTTGTTCAGCATCAGATATTCATTATACTTTTGCACGTATACTGCCTGCAAGGATTTGTACTAAGGAAAGTTCTCTATGGCAAATTCTGTACAATTATAAGATGCAAGCTTAATTTAAGGATAAATGTCTAAAAGGATTAAGAAACAACATTATTTGGATGTTATAAATAAAAGCTTATTTCAGTATTCTCTTCCACTGTTGATCTTGTCCCTCTCCTTCATCTCAGCAAGGTAACAGATTAATATTTTAATCCTTTTTTTTGGCTTTATATCCTTAAGGCATTTCTGGTTTAAACCGTTTTCTTTATAAAAAGGCACATAGAGGTAAAGTTAACAATGACACCTTAGTGCCTGGCGTTACATTTTCCTAAGAAAAAATGTTACTTCAAAACCAACATCTTGCTTTGTTTTTATTTTTGCTATAAACTATTCTACCAATGAAAACTATAACTCTTAATAAAAAAAAACAAAAACACAACAAACAAACAAAAAAACCCACAAACCCCACATTTTGGAACCAGGGAGCCTTTGAAGCAGTTAACATGTAATTTCTTCTGACCCATTGCAATATTAACTGACAGAGTAGCTAAAATACGCCAAGTAAAACAGCACTTATTTTCTAAAATTCATATGAAATTGGCATTATATTCATAATTGAAGTTTTGCTTGTTTTCTCGTTTGTTTAAATCAATGACTGTTTAATAGGTATTTCAGATTAGGAACAGTGAAATTGAACCGTGTGGTCAGTGACTGGTAAATCCATATTCACTTAAGTTTGGCAATTGCATAATAACAGAAATATGTTCTCTACATTTAAACACTATTAAATGTTTTAGTGATACTTACTTTTCAATTTTAAATCCTGTTAATAATTATAATGGTTCTTTCTAAAGTAAGACATGTCTTTGATCCAGTACTGAAATATTTGCTATCTGCAGTGCCATGCAATAACTCCAATCATGTGCCAACAGAACCTGTAATCAAATCTGCCTGAAGATAAGATGCTCTTTATGGCTAATCAGTATAATTCAGCTATATTTTCAATATTTTTTTTCTTGACTGCACTAAGTTTATGAGATACCAGGGAATTTAAAATGAAAAAGCTTGATATCAAGATGACTTTAGTTGCTTGTTTTCACAGCACGAAGATACACCAAGGTTAAGTCCCAGATATCATCTACATCTCATGTACATTTTCTGTATTAAACTTCACACGAAATGGAAGCTAATATTTGGACAAAAACATTTCAGCTATCCCTGCCCCAGGGCAGTGGAATGAAAAATTCAGGAAACTAAAGGAATAGTATAATTTAGAATCTTCATTCTCATATCTTGCAGTCTTTTTTATTTGTTGACTTTTAGCATTTACTGTAAAGTATGTACAGTGACTTTCTCTAAAGTAATGTGATTAGACATGAATGTGTTGGCCAGAACTTGAAGGTGAATCTGCTAATATCTTTCCCATATAGTGTACCCTTCACACCACATTTAGGATCTTCCAAACTCAAGGAAAATAGATTTTTATTAACATAGAAACTAGATTACTGATGTTCTTGAAAATCTAAAAGTCTGAGTTACTACTAGAAAATAAAACTTTCCCCTGCCCCTTGTGTCCTTATGGACAGACTTGCTTTTCTTGAAAGTTATATGCTGTGCGCATAAAAAATTGCTAGCTTGCTTCTGAAATGTAAATGCTGTAGGGATACTGTGAATCAACCTCCAGGTTTTATTGTTGTCACTGACCTAAATTTATATTCAGAAAAAAATACTTCAAGCAATATAACTATGCCCTAGAAAGTAGTCTTCATGGGCTATAGGTACAGTCAAAAACCTGTTAAACTAAACATTGTATACATAGTAAGTGAACAGTATTTATTATAAAGTCTAGAGACAGGACAAATAATGTAGGCACTGAGAAACAAATGGTGGAATATGTTCATCTTATTTACCTAATTAAAAGTTAAATGTCTCTGTATAGTCTGCTTTATAGCCAATGGAAAGTATTAGTCACTTCTAGAGGCTGCAATCTGATTCAGATGCACTCCAGAAATGCTTGTTTAATTCACTTGATAAGAAAGGGATCCTAGGATTACATGTTTAACCATAGGTCTCTGACTGTTCCTGATACTTAAACTGCGTCTCCGATTAGATTATTTGAATGAATCCCATTCGGAAAGACTAAAATAGCAGACATACGACAGGAGAAGTGGCAGAGCTGAAGCTATGACCCATTTCTCCCAGTTGCCAGTTTAGCACACTGTTCACTAGTGCATGTTTATATTCTTTTGGAATTGCTACTGGCTTTGCTTTAAAAATGAAAATCATCTTCATATACGTCTTCTGTCCTACCATATATATTGCTGGAGTTTATAATGAATAAGACTGCCACCTATTGAAAGATCGTTACCTTCATTCTTCTTCACAACAACCTGCCAAGATAGGATTGAGAACTAGCTCTGCTCATTTGATGAAAACAGGAAGCAGGATGCTCAAAAATGACTTTGCCATTTTTGATATTAAAAAATGTATTTTGCATTTGTAAACAAGAACATTATGTTCTTTTACAATATACTTCAGATTTGCTTGTCATCATGAAGACATTTCAGTTGGACAAGAAATGCGAAGGAAGGGCAGTTAGAGTTACATGACTGGATTCGTTGTGGAAAAAATTTGCTTCAATATGGGTTGCTTGAAGGATCGTTGACATATTGCATCACTATATTTCAGCTGAATTTTTGATTTAAACCTAGAAATACATAGTGTTTGAGTATCTGTTAGTGGGGGTGGTGTTAATAGTAGAAGGTTATAAATCACACCAGTAGCCAAAGGATATTTTGTGCGTTTAAAGTTGCTTGATGGTGTTTTTGCTGATGAAAGGCTTCTTCATAGAAGACTGCATAAATAATGTAAATAGTCATTGTAGTATAAACAGAAGCAGACTTCTCAAGTACTCAGAAAGAAAAACCCCAGCAAGATGCCTAAAATTTATGACATATTTTTCCAAATTATATTATGGAATAAAAAAGCAGGTTTCAGCAGGTGTTTTTGCTTTTTCTTTTCAAGATAATTTTCTGTTCTCTACCAACTTATGAAATGTGAGAAGCTGATCAGAATTAGGTAGCATTAGGTAATAGAAAGTTAATATCAGAAAGGCAACAATAGAAACATACTGGTTACCTATTGCTAATAAATGCCTTGGGAGCTGACATTAAGGGGCAAAGAATTTATTTGAATATTTAACAGTAAATAAACATATTGACTAGTCAGCCGTCTCATTTTTAATGCTAAGTAACCCTGGCACAAACAAGTGGATGATTCCTTCTAGATGCAATTTTTCTGTTTCTTTGTTGAAGAGAAGTTATTTTTTATCTTTCCTTGTGTTTTCTTGTAAGATAATCATGTAGCTACAGAATTCGTGAACCAGAATGTAGTCAAAGAGGGAGACCAACTTGCACAGGCCTGTAAGCCTTGTGTGCAGTCACTTCATGCCTAAGAAAACCCTAGGACTCCAATGTTAGGAAATGAAAAGTCATGTCTCCAGGTTGCAAAGCTCATGTGCTTCATCTATAATCTGACAAAATTGTTGTCATATAATGAATAATGAAAAGCTTCTTATCATTAGAGCTTACAACCCCAGCACACCTCAATTCTTGCTGTGCTTCTGGCACTTACAGGTTTTCCTGTGGTCTAAAGCAGATTTTATATAATTTTAGGAACATCAGTTAAAAGAAAAAAAAAATCATGCTTATGCTAATCATTTTCTATCCCAAATCAGTTTTAAAGGGATCTCAGTAACTACAGATAGTTCTTGGTGGTTCTTGTCTTAGCCTTACCCTAACGATAATTTAGTTCAGGAGACGTTTTCTCCACATACAGTTATCCTGTGACTGTGAGCAGAACATCAGTTAGGCTTACTTGCCAGCATAGCATCTTTCTCACAAGTTTGCCTTTTAACAAACATCTGTGTGAGTTACTTGCAGCTTTTTTAGTTTGAAGGATCTAAAGCGCTTTTGAATTCTGATAGCGACTTACACTTTTGTTTTAAACTAGTTTTATTCTTTTGGAAGTGCATTATAATTGCTCCTCACTGCATGTTTAATTATTCCTTTTTCTGAAGTATTTAGTGATTAATCATCACCAGTTTTTGAATGTGTTACCTCTTTAAAAGCTAAGGCATTACATTTTCAAATAATTACAGTGGGGAGCTGGTACCCAAAAATCCAACACTAGGCTATTTGCACATTATTGCAATTGAGTAATTCCTTAAGATTTATAGAATCAGAGAATAATAGAATAGTCTGAGTTGGAAATGACTTTAAGGTCATCTAGTTCCAACCCCCCTGCCATGGGCAGGGATGCCTCATACTAGGCGACGTCACCCAAAGCTCTGTCCAACGTGGCCTTGAACACTGCCAGGGATGGAGCATTTACCACTTCTTTGGGCAACCTGTTTTAGTGCCTCACCACCTTCACAGTAAAGAACTTCTTTACATCTTACCTGAACTTCTCTGTAGAAGTTTGAACCAATTGCCCCTTGTCCTATCACTACAGTCCCTGATGAAGGGTCCGTCTCTAGCATCCTTTAGGCCCCCTTCAGATACTGGAAGGCTGCTATGAGGTCTCCACACAGCCCTTCTCTTCTCCAGGTTGAACAGCCCAAACTTTCTCAGCCTGTCTCCATACAGAATTCATAGAAAATTTTCTTAAGAACGTTCAAAAGTTGAACTTATATAAAATTGACTAATCTAGTCAAAAAGCTTTCATCTCTCCAAAAGAAATATCTTGCATGAGGGAGTGTGTAGTATAGTGCAGAAAACATAAACAGCTTAATTTTAGGTGATTTGGGGCATTAAAGTGAGTTGTTCTGTTTAATAAAGCATTTATTGGTCTTTGTATATGAATTCAATTGTTATCTGAAATCATTATTACTTCTTCATGCTTCTGTAAAGTTTCTTTTCTATAATAAGCGTGTGAAAATAAGTCCTTGCTGTGCCCGCACAGCTACAATGCTTTCTGGAAGAAGAAAATTATGTGAAATCTAACAGTTAAATAAAAGACTGTAAAGTGGAATCTGCACATTTTGTCTGCTCACTGATTTTTAAATACAATAGATATGATGATTAGCAAAGCTTTAAATTTAAGGAGGTTATCATACGCATGGCATTCTTCTGGGTTTTTTTTTTTCCTTCTATTTCTAAACAACTGACAGTATCTATCAGCTATTTAAAAGTCACTCCCGGTTACATTTGATAAACCTAATGTCATGGTTTAAACCGTAGCCAGACAGCTTGTTCACTCACTCCCAGTGAGTGGTGCCAGGCTGAGAGCAATCGAGGGCCCCCACCCCCACCCCCTGGGGCTCTCCCCTTCCCCGCTCCTGGAGAAACGGGGAGGAGGATCTCAACTCCTATGGGTTGAGACAAGAACAGTCCAGCAACCAATGTACAACACAAATCACCACTGCTACCACCAACGACAACAATGATAAGAGAAAATAACAAGGGAAGAGAACACAGTACCACGGCCAAGAAACGAGTCCCACCCGGAAGCCCGTGTCCTTCCGGGTAACTCCCAGTTACCCCCCACCCTGGGCATGACGTGCTGTGGTATGGAATACCTCTTTGGCTAGCCTGGGTCAGGGGCCCCGTCTCTGCTTCCTCCTGGCTTCCCCTCCTCCCTGGCAGAGCATGAGCCTCACAAAGTCCTTGGTCAGGGTAAACATCACTTAGCAACAACCGAAAACATCGGCTTCACCAACACTGTTCCCAGGCTGGAAGTCAAAATACAGCACTGCGCCAGCTACCACGAAGGAGAAACAGGACTGCTACTGCTGAACTCAGGACACCTAATGAGATATATGACCTTTCCCAATGGTCTTTTGGTAGGGATCTCAAAGGACTGAAAAAGGGACAGGTGTTTCCTAACAGGTGCTTCCTTTCTGAGAACATGTGTTACCCTTTACTGAAGGCAGGAAGGTGGGATGTGACCACTTGAACTTGCAATGGACATAGCTGGCAATTTTTCAGACATGTTCTTTCTAATGTAAATAGTGACATACTAAATTGTGATACCCAGTTCAGAGTATTTGTTTGCATCCTGGTGTGAAAAATTAGAAGCCCATCATTGTGGATGATCTAAAATTATAATATTAAGAGAACCCATTTAAAACACAAGAAAAAAATAATCAAGCTGGTAATATGTATAGCTGAAAGGATGCTTGCCATTCTAAGAAGTGTCATCTTTCTGTAAAGAAACTGCAGAGGAAACATAGATGTCGTAATATACTTGAAGAAGTGAATATTGTTGATGCTTAGTTCCAGATTACTTTGATCTCTTTGGGCAGATAATCAGTCCTCAATTGAGTACCTTTGGAATGATAAGCAGAAACTTCAGAAAATTCCTATACTTTCCCTCAAACAGTAAGAAGAACTTGATTAAGTCCTTCAGTTCTAGGATGGTACTAGATTTTTCACATGTCCACACTTTCAAGGGGTCAAGTGAGTACACTCTATTGGGTAATACTTTCAAGTCAACCAGAAAGCTTTCAGAAATTTTTGAAGACAGTATTTATTGTCCTAATAAAACCAGAATAAAAAAGTAACAGGATTTCAATATATGATCTTGCCAGACCATGCCAGGCTTATAAATATTACGTGTATGGATAAATCTGAGCTGCAAAATACACCATGGTGCCATTTTATAGGTTTGGGGACACCAAAGGTTAACTGGAAACTTCATAAGGTTCATGAGGATAGCTGTAGTCTAGACAGGTCAGACAATAGCAGTTTCATGCCTGCAATTTGTGAAAGCCAGCTTGACTGGCCTACTCTGATGTTATAATTTTACAAGTAAACACCAGGAAAAGGAAGTTCACCTACTTCCTACAGTAAGCACAGGAGGCTGAAGTCATGAACAGTTGATCCCACAAAGGTTGACTACAAGAGCTAATGAAGCACTTGGCACATAGCTCACACTGACATTAATGCACTTGAAGTTTTATGCCTTTGAGGAAATAAGAAATTGTAGGCTATTATAGTCCAGACTTACACCATTTTGTAAATCTGAAAAAGTAAACTTTTAACATTTTGACTTTTCCTCAGAAATTGAGGGAAATTCTAGTGAAAATTATTTCTGTTCACTGTAACTTCATAGAAAAACGTTTCTTTGTCTACTGTAAAGGAAATTAAGTTTAAAAAACCCCAAACCAGTATCTTTCTAAAAAATAGCTAAAGCTGTTATCTAAGGTGCAAAAAGGGAAAAGGTCACCATGACTGGTCAGTGTTGTTTAGTAGCTCTGAAGCTACTTTTCCACACAATATTCTCCCTTGAAATGGACTTCTTCAGAAAACCTGCTGCGATCCTGTTGTGTTCACAGTGTAGCAGAGACAGTGTATAACTTCAAGCCTCAGGTTCATACAGCTATGAGGTGACTGCCTATATTGTACAACAAAGCGGAAACCAAGCAGTAAAGCGATGAGGTTTGGAGACAGGTTTTTTGATACACTGGAACAGACTGCCCAGAGAAGTTGTGGATGATCCCTGGAAGTGTTCAAGGCCAGGCTGGATAGGGCTTTGAGCAACCTGATCTAGTGGAAGGTGCCCCTGCACTTCTAGATGGCTGAGGGCTTGGAACTAGATGATCTTTAAGGTCCCTTCCAACCCAAACCATTCTATGATTCTGTGATACTCATCAGTCATTTTATTTGACATTTTCAAGCAAAGGCTGGCTGAATAAATTTGGTCATAATTCAGGCTCACTAAAAAATATTCGTTCAGGAGACTGGAATTTATTTGTCAGAATTTTAAGATGGGAAAATGTGAAAAATGAAAGTTTAATTTTGTAATTAACGAAACTTTTTGCCTTTTAATTTTGAAGTAAAACCAAAAAAAAAAAAAAATACCCAAGGCTTGTCTCACACTATTTTAACTTCTGCACTTTTATGTCTCAAATATTTATACCAGCTGAGAAATTAATAATAAAATGCTTAAACGTCTAGTAGCATGAATGCGCTTATTCAGATGTTTATTTTCTCACCTGATGTGTTTTCAAGCCACCTGGAATAATTTCTCAGCCACTCATCTTGTGATTATCATCTTTGTTGCAGATTTATTGTTCTTTGAAGTGTACAAGCTGGTAAGATGATCATCTGAAATCTATGGCTGTGTTCAACAGCGCCTCTCCGTTTTTTCTTTTCCAGTGCAAAGTACTTGAAATTCACCATAGATAGTAGAAATGGTGGTGTATTAAGCCTAATTTGTTATAGAATTAATGATTACATGCCAGGACTACTCACATGCTTAAGGTTTAAGCACATGTTTAACTTGATTAACATTAACTTATAATACAGCATCATTTACTTTTCTGTACTGACATTTTTTAAAAAACATGTTCAAAGAAGTTCAGGCAGTTCAAATTAGGCTTTCAGAAATTTTGTTTGTAAAACAAATGTTTAAAAATTCCTTGCTAAAACCTTAAGGTTAATCTAAACATTTTTTTCAATGTATAAAAAATGCATTGAGCAATTCTTGGTTTAGCCATGGCCACAATTGTACAGTGGAATAACTGTAGCTATTATTATGGCTATAATCACAACTGTCAGCAACTGAAAATATCAGTTTTATAATGTAGAATTTCATTTTTATTTAATACTGAGGCAACTGGGACAGTTATATGGGCTCATAATCAGATATTAAGGGGCCTTCTTAGCTATTAAAATAATCAACTAGATTATTTCCATATTTCTTTTTGATTAGGTTCTGCAACTCACTTTTAAAAAATATTGTTATACATTTATTCTCTGAGATCCAAATGATGTTATTCTAAAGATCCCCAGAAAATGTATATATTTTTATAATGATGGAGATTTCTAAAAATTAAATATTTGAAAGGAAAGCTGTAATTTTTAAGCTGTAAATTTACCTTATTCAAATGCACAGGAACTTAATTTGTTTAAACAATTTCTCATAAATTCACTTATAATAAGTTATGAGCAAAGATAGTATTAATTAGGTCTTTATCTCTTTAATATTTCATTTATGTGTCTCTAAATTGATATTACATTACATTTTCTAATGCTCAACAAAAAGTGTATGACATATTAGAATTATCTGAAAATATAATTTTCAGAGGAGATAAAGATGTTTGTTAAGAAAGCTTCATAGTAATAGAGGTCAGCCAGTATCTTTTCAGAACTTGAGAGAATATTTTCTAGTTTGTATAAGTGTAAATTAAAGATAAGCCCCAAGTATGAGATGTATAGCTTCTTTACAAAAACTGCTCCCTGGATTTATCAATCCTGCTTTTTGCAGTGGTATTTTGAACAATTCTGCCTGAAAGAAAAAATACAAGACTAATTTAAATTTAGACAAATTACAGTATGTTTCACAACACAGAAGAAATCCCTGATTAAAAATTCTAATCAGAGACATATGACCCTCCTCATATCTTTCATCCTTGACTGATTCCTCAAGTCTTGTTTTCACTTGTGTTTTGGCAGCTCTTTCTGTCTCTTTCTTGGTAAACCGATCTGCTATTTTCACTTTGCCCTCCACATATCCCATTGCATGTGGTTTTGGTGTTTTCTCCTGAACTTGTCGCATTTCAATTCTTGCTTTCAAAGTTTCTAGCTATTTAACATCTTTCTAACTCAGTATATGTCAAAAACCTCCTCTGTGTGTATGTCTTTTTATGTGTGTGCTGCAGTATCTGTTGTTCGAAAAAGCATTTCTTTAGATCCCCATCTTAAAAATTCAGTTTGAGGATTCTGTAAAACAATGCAAAGACTCACTGCATTCAGTGTGATATAAATTAGACTGTCTCCTCTTTCTATTTTTTTAAGTCCAACCTTTTGGTTGGCTGTATCTGTCTATTTTTTTCATCATATAACTTAACCTCATAAAGAGGTTCCTTTCTATAAGGAAATTTTAAATGAGATAGATTTTTTTTCTTTTTTAACTCCAAAAAAACCCACATGGGGATATGCAAAAAATAAAAATCAACCTGCAATATATGGTTTGTGCATACCATCTCCAAGAAGATAAACATTTGCACAAAGAGATTTTGTTAGGAGCTGCCAAGAACATTTATGCAAGAGCCTAGCAGTCATGTTCACAGTTTACAAGTCAATCTGATAAGGCAGAAAGAATTTAGAATTTTCCAGCATCAGCAAACAACTCATGGAAAAGTAAATAAAGTTAGGGGGTACTCAGAATATATCTTGAGAACAAAATCACCTTGTGTGAACACACCTCGGGCTCAGTAGCGTAGTACATCACTGCACTGATAACTGAAATCATAGCACTGGACAATAGAATAGGGTGGCGACATTTTTATACCTCCTTGTAATATTTAAACATCAAGGGCAACAGTGTGCTATGATAAAAGCATAGATACTTCTCTACAGATAGAAGGAACAGGAACTCATAGGTAAGAGTCACATGTTAGAGACACCTTTTGAAAAAGGCCTTGAGAGTGGCAGTGTTTTGAAAGCACCTCTGGAACACCTTCCGTAATTGGCTTTTCACTAATCTTGTATGTTTGAGCATTTAGTGTTACACATTATTAACAGTAATGAGAGGAAATGAGAAGTTTGATAAATATGGATAGTCTAATATGCCTGTTCTCTAATGACAGAGTTGAATTAGAATTTATCATAGCAAGTTTGTTTATTTGAGAATTACATAGTCCAGATGAAGGAGTGGAGTCTGACACATCACAGAACTTCTACAAATCAGCAACAAATGTAATGTGGAACACAAATGAGAACTGCGAGCAGAACATTTGTTGTGCGTGATAGTTTTCCTGTCCAAGAAAGTATGAAATTAGATTATCCTACTTCTCCAGAGCCCTCTCAAACGGGTTTGTTACCTGAAGTTAATAAATCTTGATTAGTTTTTCTACCACATAAAATAGTTTCAGCACTTCCAATTAAGTCAATGATCAGCTAGCATCTGTTCAGGATGCTGCTTAAATCTATTTTAACTCTAATTTCAGCCTTGTGGAAGTAACCTCTGCAAGATGGTAGAGTTAAATTTTTCTCTTGGTCTATTACACATCACAGTAAGAGTCTGAGACATGACTTGAAATAGAACACTATTACAAGCACTTTATGGTTTTAGGCAGTCTGCCTTGGTATTTTGCTGATTTGAATGT
The DNA here is from genome assembly GCF_028554395.1 of Pezoporus wallicus. Lineage (NCBI taxonomy): Eukaryota > Metazoa > Chordata > Aves > Psittaciformes > Psittacidae > Pezoporus > Pezoporus wallicus. The sequence continues at coordinate 924,693 of NW_026642361.1, forward strand.
TCACCTGATCAAGCTTCATTGCTGATCAATGAACCTTTGTGCACTTTTAAGTATAATTCTGCAAATTTAAGGATGAAGCCAATCATTTTGTCTTATTACTAGAAGATTAATATTATTTTCTGTTCATATTTTTAGCCACACAAAACTCATAAGAAAGTGAAGAGGAAAAGTTCATAATTTAAAAGACAAAAGCCTTAAACCTAGTTTTTAAAATATTTTGATGCAGCTATAGGAAGTTTAGGTTTCCAATGTATTTAGTGAAAGAATACTGTTGCAGTGGTATACTATTTTGGAAAGCTCGTTAATTCGGTCTAGCTTAGTATCTTTGGATATATAATCAGATTGGAAGATTTTCAGGTACTTCCAATTCCCTATTCCTAATTTCTTGAAGTCTCATGGAATGACCTGATTCTTCTCTTCTCATTACAAGATAAAAACATTGAAAAACTGCACTGAAGAACTGCATTGCTAAGGCACATGAAAAAACCAGGTGCTTGGTGACAGCCAGCATGGCTTCACTAAAGGGAAATCCTGCCTGACCAATTTGGTGGCCTTCTATGGTGGAGCTATGAAATTGATGGACAGTTGACATCACCTACCTGGACTTGTGCAAACCGTTCTCCACTGTCTCACATGACATACTTGTCTCTAAATTGGAGAGACATCAATTTGGTAGGTGGACCACTTGGTGGATAAAGAACTGACTGGATGGCTGCACACAAAGAATTGTGGTCAATGGCTCAATGTCCAGCTGGAGACCAATAACGAGTGGTGTTCCTCAAGGATCGGTGCTGGGACCGGTCTTGCTCAACATCTTTGTTGCTGACATGGACAGTGGGATTGAGTGCGCCCTCAGCAAGTTCGCCAATGACGCCAAGCTGTGTGGATCAGTTGATATGCTGGAGGGAAGGAATGCCATCCAGAGGGACCTCGACACGCGAGGTGGGCTGATGTCAAACTTATGAAGTTTAACCAAGCAAAGTACATGGTCCTTCACCCTGGGTCAGGACAATCCCAGACGCAGCTACAGGTTGGGCAGAGAAGAGATTCAGAGCAGCCCTGTGGAGAAGGACTTGGGGGTGCTGGTCGATGAGAAAATGAACATGAGCCAGCAGTGTGCGCTTGCAGCCCAGAAAGGCAACCGTATCCTGGGCTGCATCAAAAGGAGCATGACCAGCAGGTTGAAGGAGGTGATCCTGCCCCTCTGCTCTTGTGAGACCTCACCTGGGTTATTGTGTGCAGTTTTGGTGTCCTCAACATAAAAAGGACATGGAACAGTTGGAACAGGTGCAGAGGAAGGCCACGAGGATGGTTGGGGGCTGGAACACCTCCTGTTTGAACATAGGCTGAGAAAGTTGGGGCTGTTCAGCCTGGAGAAGAGAAGGCTGTGTGGAGAGCCCATAGCAGCCTTCCAGTATCTGAAGGGGGCCTATAAGGATGCTGAGGAGCTACTCTTCATCAGGGACGGTAGTGGTAGGACAAGGGGTAATGGATTAAAACTTTTTTCAACTTTTAAAAGGAAAACAAGAGGTATCTCAAATTTGATATATGACAAAAAATCTGAATGGAAATAAGGTTGCAATGAAGACATATAAATGTAGACATTTACATGTGTACTGATATATTTAAGTTTCTATCAGAGATCTACTGAACAAAAATTACAGAACAGCTTAATTCAAGTGAATATATAGGGATAAGTTAGCTAAACAGTTTTGAGATTTTTTAGGATGTTGATTGTATAGTCTGAGCACAAGTTTCCACCTGTGGTGCCATCTCAGAGGTCAGCACTGGCAAGTCACAGGACCTAAATGGTGGTGTCTTTCAGCTGATGGAACTTCAAATTCTGGTGCACTTCAGACGGTATTGAATGCCTATGCTTAGATATCTACATCAAGCTCTGGATTTGTGTTAACTTTGAGGGAAATTAGACATCAGCTCACATTGAAGACACTTAATTTTAGGTTATGTATACTGAAATGAAATTCCTAGCCATGTCTTTCACATGAAGCATTTGCCTGATAGACTCTGACCCAATGCAACTGGAAAACTTTTAATAATCTATTGAGAAGTATGCAATGCAACGCTTTAAAAGCTGAAATGCTTATGCTAACCAGGAATTTTCTGTTATTTCCTCCTGAATGTAAAGGAATATGTGAGTCAATGGTCATGTGAGGCAAATAAAAACAAAAATAACACTGAAAGGTCTGATTCTTTTACCTCAACCAAAACCTTCTGAAAAGATAATGTTAAGAAGAAAAAGTAAAGTCAGATTAAGTGATTAAATTATTTTTATATATCCTCTGAAAACATAATGCAATATAGTTTCATGAGAACATTCTCACTCTAAGGCTTAAAATCCTCTTAAAATCCACTTATATCACTTGCTTGTCTACCCTCTCTCCTGCATTCATAAGCAGATGTAATGACCAAGATAAGCACATCAATTTTGATTCTGATAGAGAAACCATTCATTTCATGATGACCCTGGATCTTAAAGGCAATTGCCCACTTATGTTATTGGAGTGGTTAAGCACAGAAGAGATTTTCTTGATACTATTTTCTCTGTATTACCTTTGACACCTTTATATCTGGAAAGTTTCAGGAGTTTCCTGTAATGATCCATTCTGGACTTAGAAGGAAATAAGCTTTCTCTTAGCATCTCTAGCTTCTGGGTCCTGTTTTAATTGAAAAACTGAGTTGACAAAAAAGGTTGAAAAATGTTCAACAAGAAATGTCTAGACAAGTGAAAATCTCAAGGAAGTCTCCTTGGGAGACCAGTTCCAAATATGAATTAAGATTTGGGAAAGATCATCAAATAGTTTTAGAGTTGTAGTAAATATCTTTAAAAGTAACAGTCTTGAGAAGAAAGTCAAAATTAAGTCAGATTTGATTTGAAGAATTTCAAAGGAAAACCACTATAACTGTACAAGACCTAACCTATTTCTACTTTAACCAATCTGATTTTATAAAATTGAAAAAATTGCCTCACAAAACTCTGATTATAATTCTCCATTTTTCTTCTGAAATGGGATCTTTCAGTTAAATCCTAATCTTTGGATGGGTTTTAGGGAATTTTTGTTGTGTACTTCTTCATGGAATTGACAGCTCAATTAAGCAGTATGATTATAAATACTCAGGAGTGAAGCATGTCACTCAGTTTGTCTATAAAATATATGTAAACCCACAAAAAACACACAAAAGCAGTGAGCAAATAATTCACCTTAATTATTTTAACACATAATTTCATCAGCAATTACTTGTATTTGTGCCTTAGAAAAAGACATTTCATCAATCCCAATTTGCAGAAACAATTTTCTGCTTCTTTAATTCCATAGAAACCACCTGCTTGGGAAACAAATTCAGATTATCTAGACAGAAAATTATAATAAATATCCCTCACACCACTATATCTGTGTTTTCAGTTCACTATTGTAATCTATAACAAGTGGCGCATAGAAAAATATAGCATTAAATGCATGAGCAGTATAATTGACTTTTACTTAAGCAGTCTTCAAAAACCAGACACATTTGGTGCAGGCAGTAAGATAGTCTCTTTCAAGCCATTATTGATGGGGCTTGTATGTTGTTTGATTGGAAGACTTTTTGTATTTAATAAAATGTTTTTCCTCTCATTGTCTCAACTTCCTTATTAATCAGACCTCAGCATATTTTGCCACAGACACAACTTATGCAATAGTTCCTTTTACAAAGAGATATGGATGTGAAGGATTATTTTTCCCTTTTACATTAGTTACCCTCCTGTTGAAAGTGATAGCTTTCAGCTTGCCAGGAAACATGCATTTTGATTTCTTGCTATTGTATAATAAGCTTGTCATTACAAGGAGCAGCTTGTGCAGCTGTGTTCAGGTGGCACTGCACTGTGACCTGTACTTCCCTTGCCAATCAGGACAATGAGGAGAGAAAACAGATAACAGTCAGAATGCTGCAGATATTGAGGTAAAGAATCACAAAGTGAATTGTTTTTGGCAAAGATAACCTTTTCCCTTGATTTAACAGCCAAAATATGGCTAAAATTTTCCACCACCTTGTCACAAGTTCCATGGAAAGTGACGTCTGAGCTCTCGATACAGAGCATTGGGTACACCTTTCCAGATTTCTCTGAAAAGACTAGAGGCTGTTTAACTTAGACTTACATTGTGGTCATCTCAGTGAAACAATATATATAGAATAAAGTTAGACAATGTTCAAAACTGCTGTACACAATCAAGGTAAATGTATGAACTTGCTATTAAAAAGAAAAAGAAATAGTTACAATTTCTTGAAAGCATTTTGTGTAGTGAAACCACTCTTAAAAACCACTCAGATGTTTCTATTGCTCAGCATCATTATCTAACACATAGGATGATCATATATGATAGTAAATTTGAGTAGGTAATGCTTATAGTAAATATGGAAGATGTATAGTGCTACCTACCATGAATTTCCTCATACTTTGTAATATAAACTGGCTGCATAGAAAGAATAGCACAAACAAGTTTGAAACCATGCTTCAGAAAAGTAAGCATAATGCTGCACTAACACATCACCATGAAATCAATACTGAGACTCTTGTAAAAGATTCTCAAGACACATACATTCTGTGCAACGTTGCTTCCATAAGATATCTGAGAAGAGCTAATCCTGCATTATTCGTTGTTTGATTAAGGACTGATGAACACACAAAGTAGATCATAGACGTGGGAAAAATAATGTGTCAAGAAGTGGTTTTCACAAGTGACTGCTCTTCATGAGATCAAAATACTTATCCTCATTGGAAAAGCAAAGGGAAATAGGACAAGATTAATTAAGGTAACCATGGGTTTTATTCAGTTAGTTATAAAATTTCAATTTGTAGAAACCAAACTGAGAATGCATAACTAGTTGAACTCAATGTTTTGTGCCTCTAAAAGAATGAATTAAGACCTGTAGGGTGTAACTGTGTTTAGAAGAACTATTATGTTGCTATGTGGTACAGGGACAACCCTGATTAGCCTTGATTAGTACCAATGCACAAATGTCAACGTGAGGTTTAGCTCTCTGGCATAAGATTTTCCATACTTATGGGAGTGAGGAAAAGCTTTTCTAGAAGTAATGAGAAACAAGCTACTATTCCACATTTTAAAATGAAACTGAGAACTAATCTCCTCTAAATGAAGTGTTCATTTACTTTTTTCTTTTTTAAATGCTGTTCAGTGCAGGAAGACATGCAGATTGAGAAGCCTGTAAGTATGCTGGCTGGCTGGGTGCCAATTGCTCAAAAAAAAACCTTATATGAAGATTTAGTAGTTTCAGCTTATATACTGTTACATGTTTTTAGCGATGCCTGAGATAATAACTATGATATAATTGAAATGTGATGAATACAATTATGTTTAGCTGACTTCCTGTACACAGATGATTTCTAACTCAATAGATAAACATTCAGTTGTTAGAAAGCAGACATATAATGAGAAGAAAAATACCATGTCTGGTCCTACATCTGAGAGTATGGAATGCCAGCACAGGAAAAACTAAAAAGAAGGTATTTTACTAACATAATAAGTGAAAAAAGATAATAAAAACCATGGAGCTATGTTCAATAATAGAGAGAAGATAATTCTCAGTTATTGTGTGAAAAAAACATTTCAATTGTACTGGGACACTACTTTGATGTGTTCCCATGTGAGGTCTGAATTTTCATTTAATTCCCAATAGGGTTTAATTTTTTTCTATTTTTTTTTCAAATTAAATATTGGATGATATTGAAGTTCATCTAATTTTCTGTAAAGACCTTTTAATTTTCAGTCTATTTCTGGCTTTGTGTAGTTATTAATCATATTCTACCTGAGAAAAGCTGTGACTTCCTCACTTCATCTTCCTCAGCCAAACTTTGAACATGGTTTATTCATAAAACACATTATACATTTTCTGCTAAAGAAACAAAAAACACCTGGAAGACAGTTAGAAGATGACAGAGATGATATGGAATAATAAAAAATATGTCTGAAAGAGATCTTAAGGGTTTATTTGATGCATTCTCTGCCTTATTCCAGGATCAATTATCATCTCTCAAAAACGTTTGTCTAGCTTACTGTTAGAGAAATCTCTGCTGATTGTCATTTGAAACGTCTCTGAACTCTATTAAAAGTTTCTTTTTGGCATTTACCCAAAATCTGTGCCTTGAGACTTATGCCAAAAATTTTAAGGTTGAATCCATAACTATGCTCAGAACATTACATTCATTTATTTTATGAATCTCTTTTACACACTGCAAGATTTCTTTAATATAAAAATGTCAGGGAATATACTAGGGAGAAGAAGGTCAGCCCATCTAATTTTTCCGCATATACTCCTTCGTAACCAGTTCTTATCGGCTAGCCTTAGATACAGAATAGTTAGGTGTACCTTTGGACACAATAATTTTAGTATTACCTCTTTCAGTCCTTTCTAAATTTTTTCTTGTTCTTTCACTAGATGAGACTGTTTCCAGATTTCCTGCTGTTGCTTACTTTTTCCTTGACATTATAGAATCATAGAACAGTTAGGGTTGGAAAGGACCTTAAGATCATCTAGTTCCAAAACCCCTGCCACGAGCAGGGACACTTCACACCAGATTATGTCACCCAAGGCTCTGTCCAGCCCGGTCTTGAACACTGCCACGGTTGGAGCATTTACCACTTCTCTGGGCAACCTGCTCCAGTGCCTCACTACCCTTACCGTAAAGAACTTCTTCCTTATATCCAATCCAAACTTCCCCTTTTTAAGTTTTAACCCATTACCCCTTGTCCTATCACTACAGTCCCTGATGAAGAGTCCCTCTCTAACAACCTTGAGGCCCCCTTCAGATACTAGAATGCTGCTCTGAGGTCTCCAAGCAGCTTTCCCTTCTCCAGGCTGAACAGCCCCAATTTTCTCAGCCTGTCTTCATACAGGAGGTGCTCCAGCTCCTTTATTATCCTTACGCCCCTCCTCTGGACTTGTTCTAACAGTTCCATGTCCTTGTTATGTTGAGGACACCAGAACTGCACACAGTACTCTATGTGAGGCCTCACGAGAGCAGAGTAGAGGGGTAGGATCACCTCCTTCGACCTGCTGGTCACACTTCTTTTGATGCAGCCCAGTATACAGCTGGTTTCCTGGGCTAGGAGTGCACACTGCCAGATCATGTTCAGTTTCTCATCTGCAAACACCTCCAAGTCCTTCTCTGCAGGGCTGCTCTGAACCACTTATCATCAGATAACTGACTCCAATTTTGTAATAAGCTGTGAATAACTATTGTTTTACTATGTATCAAAATTTTCCTTTTCAAACTAGTTTTCCATCCAGCTTAGTGTTTTCCTATCTATAGCATGTGTCTCTACCTTGTTTAAGAAAGTGTTATGAAAGAGAAAACCAAAAGTTTATGAATGTTTGTCCTGGGGTCAGCAGTAGCAGTCATTTTTCTCCTTCTTAGTAGCTGGTGCAGCACTGTTGTTTTGACTTTTAGCCTGGCAACAGCACTGATAACACCAGTGGTTTTAGTTGTTGCTAAGTCATGTTTAGTCTGACCAAGGACTTCCTGAGTTTCATACTCTGCCAGGGAGAAGGGGAAGCTGGGGGGAGCAGAGACAGGACATCTGACCCAAACAAACCAAAGAGGTATTCCATACCACAGCATGTCAGTGGCAAACAATGATAGGACAAGGGGTAATGGGTACAAACTAGAACACAAGAGGTTCCACTTAAACTTGAGAAGAAACTTCTTCTCAGTGAGGGTGACGGAACACTGGAACAGGCTGCTCAGGGAGGTTGTGGAGTCTCCTTCCCTGGAGACATTCAAAACTCGCCTGGACACATTCCTGTGTAACATTATCTAGGTGTTCCTGCTCCGGCAGGGGGATTGGACTAGATGATCTTTTGAGGTCCCTTCCAATCTCTAGCATACTGTGATACTGTGATGTCATGCCCAGTGTACAAACTGGGGGCAGTTACCCAGAAGGGCTAGATCGCTGCTTGGGTCTGGCTGGGTATCTGTCAGCGGGTGGTGAGAGGTTGTATTCTCTTTCCTTGTTATTTCCCTTATCATTATTATTATTGGTGGTAGCAGTAGTGGTTTGTGTTATACCTTAGTTACTGGACTGTTCTTATCTCAAACCATGGGAGTTACATTCTTTTGATTCTCCTCCCCATCCCTCCAGGAGCTGGGAGAGGAAGAAGGCAGGGGAGTGAGCTAGTGGCTGTGTGGTTCTGAGTTACTGGCAGGGCTTAAACCACAATGATGTATATATTGCATATACTTTTTCCACTTTCCATTAAAGATTGTTCTTTCTGCCACAGAGGAAATGAAATTGTTTCGACCAGGTTTGTTCTTATAATAGGCCAAAATTATCTGAGTTATTTCATTGCCTCTGGACACTGGAACTTAGATTTTGCATACCTGAGGAGAGACTTTTATGTAGATCACTGCAAAGCTTCAGCAATTCTTATAACCTAATTTTCTTTTTTGGTTGTTGTTTAAATACTTAATTTTAATAGTTAGAACAGTAGTTGTTTTTTGTATAATACTCGTGTTGCTCTTGGTGCCTTAATGTGAGACCTTGGAACCTACTGTTTCAATCTCAGTCACATTTCATGTGAATTACAGGTGTATTTGTTTAAAGTAAAGATTTCACTTGACTGGAAGAAAATAAAGCTTTTATTTATAATCATGCCTTTGTGCAGTGGTTTAATGTCATTTAGAACAGGTACGCTGCAATTCTCATTTCCACTGCCGGAATGAGACATACTTGGAAATAAAGATTGTTTATTTTTCCTTCTATTCTACAAAACAAGAAATTCACATTTTTAAAACAACTAAATATATACACAAATATTTTACCCAAAGGCTGTACCTTTGCTGAAGGGAATTGCTTTTACAGTAAATCAGCCAACAAGTTTTCTAGCTTCTTTGTGTAGTCATGAGCTTAGCTATGTCAAGAGGTAAAACTAATTGCCTTGGTACCACAAAGATATGAAACTTTGAAAAACAAATTCTTGCATGTTGCCACTCAGAAAACACGTGTTTTTAAGAAGGAAAGCCAGAATATCTATGCCTGATTTTTTACTAGCTCAATAATGAGCTTGATTTAGTAAAAGCATTGATAATCATACCAAATATACCAAAGTGTAATTGACTAGAACAAACACTTAAATATGAATTAACCCTTTCTCACTTCTTTCTTAGAATATCAGTAAATTTTACCACAATAAATGCATCTCCTACATATGATTGACTGGAAGCAGATTTCTGTATGGTGACAGGAATATCACAGGAATTTTAAACAGAAAAAAAAGTTTATTTACTATAGATAGAGGAAGAAAAATTATTATTTTCCTCCATATGTATCCTTTCTAACTGCAATCTTTTATTAGCTTGTTTTCTGAACACTAAGGTAATGTAGATATGAGCCAGACTTAGCTTAGACTGTCATACAAAAGCCCTAGTCTAGCAAAAAACCCACCAAGCCCCTTATTGTCATATGTATCAGATCAAGTTTAATCCTTCCATCTAAAGCCCACTTCTAGTAGAAATGTCCTATCATGTGCTTACATATAGAAATCTATAGAAATGTCCTACTTTTTTTTCCTTTTCTATATTCATATGTTATTTTCAATAGTTCTGCAAAAGGCATTTAAAATTTAATGGTTTGGTAAGCTTTTTTTGGCAGTGAAAGGGAAAAACAGCAGTGAAAGAAGCACATTATAGAATCATAGAATCACAGAATAGTTAGGGTTGGAAAAGACCTTAAGATCATCTAGTTCCAACCCCCCTGCCATGGGCAGGGACACCTCACACTAAACCATCTCACTCAAGGCTTTATCCAACCTGGTCTTGAACGCTGCCAGGGATGGAGCATTCACAACTTCCCTGGGCACCCCATTCCAGTGCCTCACCACCCTAACAGGAAAGAACTTCTTCCTTATATCCAATCTAAACTTCCCCTGTTTAGGTTTTAACCTGTTACCCCTTGTCCTGTCACTACAGTCCCTAATGAAGAGTCCCTCCCCAGTATCCCTATAGGCCCCCTCCAGATACTGGAAGGCTGCTATGAGGTCTCCATGCAGCCTTCTCTTCTCCAGGCTGAACACCCCCAGCTTTATCAGCCTATCTTCATACGGAAGGTGCTCCAGTCCCCTGATCATCCTCGTGGCCCTCCTCTGGACTTGTTCCAACAGTTCCATGTCCTTTTTATGTTGAGGACCCCAGAACTGCACACAATACTCCAGGTGAGGTCTCACAAGAGCAGAGTAGAGGGGCAGGATCACCTCCTTTGACCTGCTGGTCACACTCCTTTTGATGAAGCCCAGGATATGGTTGCGTTTCTGGGCTGCAAGTGCACACTGGTGGCTCATGTTCATTTTCTCATAAACCAGCACCTCCAAGTCCTTCTCCACAGGGTTGTTCTGAACCTCTTCTCTGCCCAACCTGTAGCTGTGTCTGGGATTGTCCTGACCCAGGGTGAAGGACCATGTACTTTGCTTGGTTAAACTTCATGAGGATCTCGAATTTGACCATCTCGTGATCACTAAATCCAAGGCTGCCCTGGAGCGTCACATTTCCAATGAGCCCTTCCCTGTTGTTTAGCACGAGGTCAAGCATGGCACCTCTCCTTGTTGGCTCCTCTATTACTTGCAGAAGGAAGTTGTCTTCCACACAATTGAGGAAACTCCTGGATTGCTTGTGCCGGGCCGTCCCGTCCTTCCAACAGATGTCAGGGTGGTTGAAGTCACCCATGAGAACAAGGGCCTGTGAGCTTGAGGCTTTTCCTATCTGTCTATAGAGTGCTTCATCCGCAGGTTCTCCTTGATCAGGCAGTCTGTAACAGATCCCCACAGTAATGTCTCCCATAGCTATATTCCCTTTAACCCTGACCCACAAACTCTCTGTGGACTGCTCACCTGTCCCCAGACAGAGTTCCATACTCTCCAGCCTATCCCGAACATAAAGAGCAACTCCCCCTCCCTGCCTGCCAGGCCTGTCTTTCCTAAAGAGCCTGTAACCTTCCATTCCCACACTCCAGTCATAGGAGCCATCCCACCATGTTTCTGTGATGCCTATTACATCATACCCCCATAGATGCGCACACATCTCTAATTCCTCTTGTTTGTTCCCCATGCTACTGGCATTTGTATAGAGGCATCTGAGCCGAGCTCCAAATGAAGCCGGCTCATTGGCTGGAGCAGCTGGGATATCCCTACAGTGCTCCAAGCATTTATTATAGGTTCTGCCAACTGACTGGGTGTGTTGGGATGGAATGATGCCCCCCTCCCCTAACTCATCTAGTTTAAAGCCTCCTTGACCAGTCTGGCAAGCCTCCTACCAAAACTGCTCTTTCCCTTCTTTATCAGACCAGCTCCACCAGCCGCCACTAGACCTGGCCTACAAGCTTGGGTCCCATGTTCAAGACACCCAAACCCCTGACTATGACACCACCCTTTTAACCAGTTATTAACCTGGCTAATCCTCTTAACTTTTTTTAGGTCCTCCCCTGCATCCTGGAGAATTGATGAAAAGACTATTTGAGCTCCAGAGCCCCTAACCACCTCCGCCAGGACTCTGTAGTCCTTCTTTATGTTCCCCAGGCTACTCCTATATATATCCCTAACACCCACATGAAGCACTAGAAGCAGGTAGTAGTCAGTGGGACTTACTAGAGCAGGCAGCCTCTCTGCAACATGGCAGACTTTTGTACATTTTTTTGTACATTAGACTGCACAGCCTAAAGATGAATGAAACCAGTTCAGGTCACTGTCAGCTCCTTGTTAAACTAAATTAGAGAAAAAGTTTCACTGAGATTCTGAAACATCCTTTTAGCTTCTACCATTTCACAGAGGTTTTATTTTTCAAATTTATCCTGGAATCAGAAGTGTGGATGTTTTAATGATAGGAAATAGCTTCTAACCACATTTAACTGATTAAGCAAATTCTTGTAGTTAATTGCATGTCAAAATTACCTCCTGGTATTTTGAAGAACTGGGTGTACTGAGGGTCAAGATGTAACAACATCTAAACCATGTCTTTTATAGAACCTTTGACCTTACGTTGTTCTACTTGACTCCTTAAGAAAGACAAGGAATTGGCCTTTTGCAGATTCCCCCTATGTTTGCTGATAACAAATATAGTCCTATGTTCTGTGCTCTTTATATTTACCTGTTCTTGAAGTAGATGTTATTGTTATTAGGTGAAAGGTTTTTCTAATGGGTCTAATAATTTAGGTGCGTGAATTTTTGTGCTTCAAACCAAGATATCATTTTTCTTGTTTGCAATTTGGGGAAAAATAAAAAATAAAAATCCATTTCCAGCGCCTTAGGTTGGAGTTTAAAGGTATTACTCAGAGAAACTGAAGATCTTGATTATGATTTCTGTTAAATAATTCATTGTTTCAACTATTGTGAAAGTACTTGCTCTCGTAAAATGTATGGTCAAATCTTGTGGATTAAAATGCTTGAAGCTAGCAGGGAAAGAACAACTTTGACCTGCTTATAAGTCTTCCTATGAAGTTTTCCATGTTTTCTATAATTATTTACAGCTGCCTGACAATTGATATAATTATAGTTGACAACACAGCATAAAAAAAAAAGCAGCTGTGAAGAAATCTGTGGCTGGAAGTGGGCATTGACTTACTTTAACTACCCTTTGTAAATAAACGGCTGTCTAACAGAATTTTTTTTTTTTAAATAAAAAAAATACTAAACACGGTGAATTCATTCTAATGTTCACAGACTTGTTTTCAGTCTACAAGTTCGGGGGGGGTGTGGTTGTTTTGACTTTGAATTTTTTTTTTTTTGAGAAGGTGTATGGTGTGTCAGATTTCAGTTTGAAGTACTTTGTATTTCCTTTGGCTGCCTTTTTATTTTCCAGAAACAAGATATAAACCTCAGCTTTCTCATCATCATTCAGCCATTCATTTTTTTCTTGGCTTTTGTTTTCCTTTTTGTTGTATTCAGCAGCATGGAAGTTTTGACTCTAGGTTTCATCTCAATATTCAATTTAAATGGATTACAGTTTGAATATAAATTGATTTTAAATGTCTTTTTCTTAGTCTGTTTTTATTCTATTTACAGTTCCCAATATCTACCTAGAGTTTAATTTCACTCTATTAAGACTTTTGTCTTAATATGCTATTTTAATATATTTTAAAAAAAGATAAAATTTCATCATTCACTCACATTTACTGCTTCAGTCATTCTTTTATATTTGATTTAGGGTTGACTCAGGATTAGTTTGTTCAAGCATCTTACTTATTAACTGTAAATGAACAGGTTCAAGATTGAATAATTTGTGCTAAACTCAGTTTCTCTTAACTTTTTTAATCTTAAAAAAAAAAAAAAGGATCAAAATAATCCAAATGGGAAATTATGAGTTACCTATACCAAGTGAACATTTATATCTGCTACCTGTGAGGAAAGATTTGTTCTCAGTGTCTTGCATGTTTACCCTGTTGTTGAATCATTTGCCTACTGGTTATGGCTAATATGCATGTTGGTATAATTAGTGTTACATATATTTTTCCATTATTCAACACAGTGATGTCTTCAAATGTTTTTTTGTTGGGTTTGTTGGTTTGGGCTTTTTCCCCAGAAGTTCTAGAATCTGAATCTTATTTAGTCAATACGTCCTTTTTTGTTTCTTCAGTTAAGGCCACTAATAACAGAGCTGATCATTCCCACGGGAAACAAGCACACAAAAAAAAGATAATTGCTTCACAGTTGACTGTTATTTTAAAAAAACTCAGTTGCTCTCTATCTATATTCTGTGTTGGTTCTCTCTGAACTTCTTATGCAGCAACAGTGGAATTACACAAGATGGAGTTACTCAGTTGTGGCCAGTTCCATCTGTATAAATACAGACAGTGAGAAATTTTATTTGTGAACCAGTTGTTATTGATTACAGTAGACAGATAAGTTTGACAATCAATACTTCAGAGTGGTAGCGATAGCTATCTGATGAATTTGATTTCACTCCTTCTATTTCCAGCTATGCTTCAGTTTAGGAAGTGCCTTGCTGTGAAACAGATTTGTATTCAGAAGCCTCTAAATTTTCATGTCTCTAAGAAACTCCATAGTGTAGCTTTCATCAAAAGAAACCTACTTTGCACAGCATAAGTTTCTAATTTTTGTTATAACTGACCAATAGAAAGGTGCCTGTTTCTGTTCAGGCAGTTCTACTAGGCTTTTAAGTGCTCTTGTACATAGATACTTGCTTCCACTTCAACACGTCTATGGTTTTAGCTAGTGGTTTCAGAGTTTGTTTAAAGATTATGGTCCAGTAATATTGCCAAGTAATAAGAGTTTCTTCCTGAACATTTTGTGCAAATAAGCTCTTTACAGCTGGGTTAATAGCACTTAATACACTAGCTGATATTTACATTGCTTTTATCCAGCCTGGAAATGGTTGTTTTCTTAGCATTTTACACAGAACAATAATAAGCTCCAACTGCTGCAGTATAAACAAGGAGGGTGGGTGCTGTTTATTATCTCATCTTACTTTTAAAATGCCATTTTTCTGTTTCATATTACTGAAGTGATGGGTTTACAATGATATGAACTGTAAGGGCTGCAATGTACTATTTAGTCATCAAATATATTAACTGGTTATCCTTTATGCACACCAGTGCTATATAAAATAATGAGTAAGCCATAAACAATAAAAAAAAAACATTCAGCTGGTTTGAAGAGTTCTTTATTCACGGGCTGGAAGTAATGCAAGAGAATTCTCTATACTACTACCACCAACCAAGACATGCCATTTCTGAGCAGCAACAGGCAATGCAGGCTCTTCTTCCCCAGCTGAATTGCTAATGACTGAACCAAACTCTTCAAAGGCCTTTGTTTTTGTCTCCCTTAAGTAATATGGCTTCAAGATATACAGTTTAATCACACAGATTAGTTTAAAATTTGGTGTCATTAATTCAACAACTTTATGCTCATTTGCCACAAACTGAAGACTCTAAAATGTAAACAACTGAACTATTTGATAAACTCAGGTAAGACTGTTATGAATAAGGAGAGCATCATAATATCAGTGAAAGAGCTAAATGTCCTCACCTCATCAAGTGCAAGAATGAAACAACCTTTTATGAGTTTTATATTCCACAGACTTTACTGCTTAGAAAACAATGAAAAGCAAAACAATATTTTTTGTAAGCACTATTTTAAGTGAGGTCACAGCGGTGAAAGAATAAAGGCGAGCTATGTTTCACATATCTTGTCATTTGACACAAATTGGGACTGATAGAACAAAAGGGAAAACAAATTGAGTATTTTAAGTCAATCTTAGTAAAGCAATATCATAATTACATTTATGTACCTACTTAAAAACAAGAGATAGTAATATTAAGGATTGCCTTTATATTCTTGCTGGGTTCACATCAAAACGGTGAAAACCATCACTCCTTATTTCAGTCATCTAAAATGTAAACACCAACCAACCTACCTAATCACCCAGGTTTTCTCAATGGACAGGAATAAGCATGATTCATTATGCCCACCTACATTAGATGTGAACTTTACAGTGGAGGTAATAATATTCCAGAGGTATCACTCTAGAGACTGTAGGGAAAGCCTAGAAGGTAAAATAGTATCTGTAGAGAAAGCCTAGAAGGTAAAATAATATCTCCCTTTTAAATGGTTGAAGATTGAGAATGAGAATGTCATATTAAATATGTGTTTCCTTTGTTTCTAAGAGTATAAACAGTATCCACTTTACCAAAATAATTGATACATGTATATAGTACAAAATCCAACAGCCACTTTGCATTGTGGAGTTATAAACCATCTGACTCAAAATGACTGACAATTTCAAATAAATAACTAATGCCACAGCTTAAGAACTATAGGACAGAAATGAAAGCCTGTGGCTAAAATAATATCTAATTAGAAAAAGTAAGAAAAAAACAGAGGATTAAATGACTGAAGCTCTGAGGAGAAAAATGTCTAAATAAAAGTATAACAAATAAAATAAAAACTAATAAAAAGAAAGTGAAGTTTTCTTTCAATCAACTTCTCTTCTTTTTGTCTTACTCTTTCATCACCCAATGTACAGTTTAGTTCAATTTTTTTCTGACTGCCAGTAACAAACTTCAACTATTAACACAGCCATGATATAGAAAGCGTAGCTAATCCTCTTTCCTTTTGATGAGACCATGTAGTTGCAAAGAAAAGGAATAGGGTAACTAATGACTCTACTGGGATATTCTTCTACAACTATTTAACTGTTCTTAGAGTCCAGGGGATGTTTGGTGGAAGAGAGAACATGTACAGTCGTCTCCTTAGTACAATTGTGTGATGAAATGCCATGCTACTTAATTTAATTTTTTGTTATTTTGCATTTGAATAACAAACATATATTAATAACATGCATTGTCAATTGCCATCCTCTGGAGCCTTCTCTGCACACAGATAAATGCTTCTGATTGGAATTGTTAGTTTTCAGGCATAATTAATAGGAGAAGTATAGGCATATGAACATCTGTGAACATAGAAAAGTCACCCTCACTCTGATGCTTGAGTGCCATTCTTTTAGAGAACATTTGTTAACAATGCTTCTCTAACCCAGGTATTCCATAGCAGAGACCCAGACTTTAAATCTGATGATGTAATTTATTTGAGCGATACAGCTGTAGGAATTAGGTGCCTCTGGAGAAGAATCCTGAACAAAAAAAACCCACTGAACAATGATACCCTAATAATATTAGTTTCCTGCCCTTCACACAGCAGTTCAGTCCAATAATAACAGTGTCTGGGGTCTTCTTGCTCTCTACTGGGTCTCTTCACTGTCTCTTGGTGGGCTGTTTCTCCTCTTATTTCTAAGGTTGCAGCTTCTTCTGAGGAGATAGTGGCCTTCCTTGCTTTCTTATCTTAAGACACAAACTGGCTCTGGGACTTTTTTTTTTTATTTAAGTAGGTAAAAAGATTAATGTATCTACGTGAATGTTCACAGCTTGTGGTCTGAGGTTTCAGGCACATCTAACTACTAATGCTAAGTATGTTAAACTGAGTGAATAATTTCCTTTATTCCTTTATGCATTAAAAGAATATGAGAGAATGCATAAGAGGTAGAATATGTGAAAACTTTTGTAGAAAACCTCTTTAATGTTGTAATATTTTCCATCAACCCAAACCAACTTTGTCTTACCCTCAGTTTGAGTCTACATCCCATGTTCAGGTTGCAGGTTTGAGTCTTCATGAAGAGTGAATATGCAATAAGTCAAAGAGAAAATTATAGTAAATTGACATATCTGCTTTATATATCTCTTTATATATACCAGCAGAATCTTGAGTGTGTGTATTAATAAAACTAATGCTGCTAATTATTCTAACTGAAAATAAGTGGCTTAGGAGAAATTCTTCTGACCATAATTCCATTTAATGCAGCTCTATAGTCATGTTCATAGAAGACCAGAATTAGAATTTCTGCAGATTGTATATAAATGGTTAATTTTTCTGCAGGTTTAATTAAACTTTGGGATACTGAATTCCAGATGTATTTGGTGGAGTGGCAGATGACTTGAAAAGAAGGGATTCTTCTTAGTCTTTTTTCACACATCAGCAAATAATTTTGTTTTATCTAGCAGATTAAGCTCATTTTATAAAGAATGTAGCTCTTTATATGTTCTAGTCTGATCCACCACAACTAGTAATTATATACATTTGCAGTGCTTTTAGAACCTAACCATATATCTGTTTTTTTCCAGAAACAAGGAGAAGCATTTCTTCAAAATATAGATAGCACTTGGGTAAGTGACTACCTGGTTGCTGGAAGAGTCAGAATGAAGGGCATGAGGCATGTGTTGAGGAAAGGTAGTCCTATGGAACCTTACTAAATAAGAAACAGATATTACTATTTCCTGAATTGTAGTCATTTTTCAGAATCACTTAGTAATGAAAGAATTTCTGTGTTTGAATTTCTCAACTCACTGATCTTTGAGAGTTTCACATACAAAATAGACTCATTTGATTCCAACCCTCACTGAGCTGAATATTTAAAGAGCTTATTTTATTATATTCAAAATATGCATAATTAAAATTACCCTTAAATGCAGATCTATGGTCTTGAAGTGCCCTGCTAGAAGCATGATATACATTCTTTTACTCTTGAAAAAAAGAAAGCAGTAAATTATATTAATATAAATTACTTTAAATAGCTATAGATTGATATTTGCACTGTGATAATACTTAGGAGATGGCTTCAGATATATATATAGTACAACCATAAAACACAGCTACTGCCTCAGAAAAAGTTTGTAATTGAATGTAAGGTAAGGTAAGAGGCACCAGATGAATTCATACAGGCAGGGAAGTACAAGGAACTGACACAGTGTTGGTCAGCATGATGGGCAATGGTCTCAGAAGCCTGACTTAAAAGCTTCATGTTGAACAGATCAAACACAAAAGTTGTGTGTGATTATTCAGCACCAGGTGGATCTTTGTACTAGAAAGTTCAATAGCCTGTGGCTTCAGAACATCAGTCTGTGGTAAAGATCTTAAAAAAAAGAAGACAAAAAGAAACATACCTTAAAAAGAAAACGCTATTTTATCTACATTCAAATCCTTTTGATTTCTCAGCTCTTCATTTTCCCTTCCCAGTGGACTTCAACTTGAATAAGAATGGAAAAAAGTATAGCCAAATAATCCCAAGGTAACTAACAATGTGACAAAAGAGTCAAAGAAGAGTTAGCAAGTTTTAAAATTTTATACCATCAATTATAAGAATCACAGGTATTATTGGACTCAGGTAAGTGTAGCGTAAACAAAGAATGCTATCCAAAGTGCACTCCCTATATGATGTAATTAGTTGAATCAACATGTTTTTGATCCAGGACACTTTAGGAAACTGTGCGATGGGAACAATATGCCATCTATTTGAGCTTTGTTTTAGTGACAAGAATCCAGATACTCAAAAGCATATAAACACTGATTTTGTCTGGGACTCTGCTTTGTCTGGTAACTTCAGTACTTCAGGAAAATCTTCTTCTTGTACAATATCTAGGATAGTAAGTAGGATCCCTAAATATAGACTAATAAAGACTTGACGACTCATTTAAACAGTTTAATTTTGATGTCTGACTTGTAAATTTTTCACAAAAGAGAGCTTGACCATTTCCAAATATGAATGACCTCAGAATAAACCACTTAGATATGTGGATTTCAGGATAGAAGTGAAACCAGTGGCAGTGGCAAGAACTCAGCACAACTGAGAACTGCACGTTTGGGTTTTTGTTTTTTTTTTTTTTTGAAGGAAAAGACATTCAAAAACAGCAAAAGAATTTAGGAACACACATTTTTGTTTTTTTGTTTGTTTGCTTATTTCAACTTTAGTGCCTAACCAGAGGTAATAATAAAGGTCATTTTACCTGTGTCTCTGGATCATATGAGCTAACATTCAAATTATTCCAGCTAACTTGTTGATTTAGAAAGTAAATTTTTCTTAATAGGTTTTAAGGATTGAGTGGCCTAACCTGCTACAAGTCAGAAACTTGTCTCTGGCTATGTCTTGGTGACCTAAAAATTCAAATACCTTCAACTAAATCCTGTACGTATTCATAGTGGTGATGATCAGCACTCATTTCACCTATTTTCAGACAAGATGTACATTATAACGTCATAATTGTTTCAGAAAAGAATGGCATTTAGATGAGGAACCTTGGGTTTAATTGTCAGTAATGCTGTTCAAACTACCAAACAAATTTGTTCTCAATGCCATGTGCTTCGTATGTTCTTCTTATTTCTGTGCACATTTTCTCTTAAAAAGATTAAGTATTACTATTCCCTAGATCAGAGGGGTCATAAGTGCAGAGACCTGGTTTATGAGGTTTTCATCTACTGATGAGCATTTAACGTGTTTCTAAGGTTTGTTCACTAAAGAAAGATGTTTTTGCAGTTAACTACTGTAAACAAGGAACCCTACTACTTTAAAGTGACAGATTTTGTTTGTTTTATTTTAGATGTAGAGGGCATTCAAGGCAAGTTCCACTGCAAGATTTAGATACTAAAACAAAATAAGTTTGAGCCGCTGAGGGGAAATTGTAATTGCAAAATCCTGACTCACCTTCTGAGCTGGAGACACCTAATCTCTATAAAGTCTTCAACATTTGATGCTAAATCTCTTCAGGTGCCTATTAAGTCACTGCACGTGCCCAGAACTGTCCTATAGTTGGCAGGCTTAAGCAGCTCAGCACTTAGATCATGTCTGAGCTCAGTTTAGATTGAGAAACTAGGAGGAGTGAAGTCTGAATCATGCCAAAAACTCAATCCAGTAAACACTCCCAGCAGCCATAGAACATGGCAGGACCACTCTCTTCACACACTACAAATCTAAAGTAGGTCAAATTTAGACCACAGACAGAGAAGAGAAGCCTCTCCCTTTTTTCCTATGCTGCATATTGCTTACTGACTTACTACTTAGTGCACCCACTGAGTAGGTTGGGCTCCCAGATTCAATCCTATCCTTTCACTGCAAACAATGATCTGCATCTTTCAAAGCTCATGTCCTAGTCACCAGACAACAGTCTCCTGAAGTGTGGGAAGACAATCTGCATGTGTCTTGTGAAGATGTTCTCAGGCAGATAAAAGTGCAGGGTATACTGGACCAGAGAAGAAGCACTAGAGGATGAATGTGACTTTGTATTCTAGTGTGTAGACTACTTTGGAAGACCTTGAATCTGCCTTCAGCTTCCAGGACTATTTTTGTCTTTAATATGAAATGTTTATTACATTAAATCTTACATTCTTTCTTTTTTTTTTTTTAATGTAATATAAAATTTCACATACTTCAGGATCATGTGGCAGGTTCCTTCCTTTTGTGCCTTTACTTCAATCAGTAATGTTAAATCAGGAAATAATTTTGCAGCTGCTCAAAACCCATGAAATACAAAACAGAACTTGGCTTACATTACAAATGTCCTAGGCACCTGACCCAACATGTTATCTGATGTCGAAAGACATCCATTTCTTACATGCTCATTTGGTCAACTGAGAATCTCGCCCCTCAGATTCTGTTGACTATAGACAACTCTAATTTGATTAAAATCCAATTAAATTAGTCAAGAAAGAGGTTCTTCATTTTTTCAGCTTCCCTACATTTTTTTAATCTTAGTTTTTAAGTCTACTTTTAACACTCTTAGCTATAGGCCAACTGATCTATAAGTCACTGGAGGCTTAATTACAGCATATACTAATTATGTGCTTAGCTGTAAAGCTTTTAATAAAGAAAAGCATTTCTTTAAATATATCTAATTAGATAAAGTATCTGTTCTGGTTTATCCACATTTGGCATCAAAATGAAAAAAATGCAGGAAAAAAATATTTTTTTTTCATGTATTATTGAACTAGGTGGTCCCTTGTCTTCTTGAGCTTCCAATACAAATGAAAGCAGCATTATAATTAGATCAAGTTTCACTCATAAGTTAAGGGCCTTGGACATCTCTATGCATGAAAAAAAAAAGTATATATCTGACAATAGCCACAGAGGTTTAACTACCTCTGTGTATTCCCAGTCCTGAAAACTGTTCTGCAGCTACAAAAATAAGTTACTTAGGACTGTTATATTAATCTTTCTTTTTTTTTTTTTTCAGGAAAAGAGAAGATATTTAGTCCTTCTGAGGAGTAAGCAAGATATCAAAAGCACATGTAAGTAACTTCTAACTCCAAGAGCAAGAATGTATCTAAAAATTATAAATGTTATTAGTTTTATAGGAGACAGAAGGGAAATTGTGAAAACATGGGGAGAACCACAGGTGCTGTCCAGTATTGCTGTGATTTTTTCTTTTACCTCTATAGTTTGTACCCACCTTATCTTTCCATTTGCCTGATAGAAAGAATAGTTGTACAGGAATACTTTTTTCCCCCTCATTTCAACAAGACAGAGTAGAGAAGGGTGAGTATGCAGTATATTCAAAGATAAGGAATGGCTTCCATCTATGTAGAGATTAAATAGTTTAAAATTCCTAAAACATATAATGGAGAAGGTTATGGCAGACATCTATGAAATCATTAAATCTATGCAAATGATGACTTGAAAAGGATAAACTATTTCAAAACAGCAAGCTGCTCATTTAATCAGGTGTTGTGATAGATTTATTGCAAGAAATAGCAATCTAAAGAAGTTAATTATGAAACAAATAAACTTATGGGGTATTGCCACAGGTTGCAATGAACACACAAAAAACATGAATTCAAAATAGGTCTGTAGAAGTTAGTAGAGCATAGACGGATTTAAATTCTGACTGAAACTGCCTGAATTGCTGATTACAAAGAGCTGGGTAATCACTCTGTACATGCTTATTTTTCTGCATTTACTCTAAATATATGCCATTGGTCACTGTCCAGGACAAAAGAGTGGCCAAGACAAGCTAATTCATTCTGGAGGTTTCCTACAGTACGGGTTTTCTTAGATGAAAATTTGTTATTGGTTAAAACTGACTTAGTTATGAAAAGACTTCTCTAATGAACGTCTTTAGATAATAAGCTTCTTAGGAGATTTTTTTATTATTTTTCTTTAAGGCAGAAGTACAGCATATGATTGAATTCCCAGACACAACTGATTTGTACAAAAAGTCAATCAAAAATTTTTTAGATAGACTACTGATCCCCATTAACTTACAGGGAATTTTTCTTTCTTTTTAATGAAGTTAGGACTTTTTCTTTACTACATTACTAGCCATATTTGGGGTATAAATTAATCTGAGTAAAATATACAGCACGACAGCTGTGTGATCATCCAGTCCAAAAAGAGAAACAAAGAAAATTCATGGTACTTTGGAAGTTATGTTTATGGCTCTGTTACTTAGCAGATAACACCAGTATGTGCAGCCTTATGACAAGTACTACATTTGTTTTTCCCATGCCATATGTCAACAGTGGAAGTAACTGAGAAAAATACCATCCTCTTGTTTGATTGACATGCATTTTAAAATCCTTGTCAAAACTGCATACTTATTTAAGTAGAATAAACATGCCAGTCTCTGGATTTAAAGTAGTTGGGAACCTGATAAATTGTAATGTTTATCTGCTTGATGGTAAGAAAATTTATAAAAGCATCAGAAAATAAAATTAGGGTAAGAAAAAAGTTTGCTAACCTGCCCCCATTTTTGCCTTTACATAGGTGAAACTGGAAAGGACACTAAAAGAATAAGTTGCCAAATATCTTCCACTTTTAGTCTCTATTTTAATTTTTCTGAAGATCTGCTAAATTTTAGTTACCTGTCCTTTTATTTTGTAAGAATTTTCAGCAGCTAGCTGTTTCTTCGGAAAAAAAAAATGACGAGAAAAGAAAAAGTTGCTATGATGATGTTAAAAAAAAAAATCATGTACCTGAGAACTGTTTTGTGGTTTATGATTTTTTTGGTCAACCCAGAAGCTGATTGACCTGTACTATAAATGAGATGTGGCCAAACTTTTACATGAATATGAAGGTCCTCTGAAAAATCTGATACATTTTAAGCAGGCATATCTTAGTTTAATAACCAAAAGTCAATTATTTGCAAAACCAGTATTGGACTGTTATCATTACAGTCTTCTGTAAAGGGACCAGCAGAATATGAATAAACTGCACAAATTACTTTTGTACCATCTTCTCTTAAAGACTTGTTATTTTACCTTAAACCATCCACACTTTCTAGTTTTATATGTAACTTTAAAACCTTTAGTTTTCTCTCCTTGATCCTTTCAAGTAATGATATTCATTTAAGATTCAAGGTTAGGTTACTGTGAAGTTATATTTTGGTTAAAAAAATTATTTAAAGTGATTTTGTCTTTAGGAGATACTTTGTGCAAAAATATAGCATTTCAACAGCTACCCCACTGCATTTGTCTGGAGAATCTTACTGCACCCAACAAGACCACAAAAGGGAAAAACTATAAATTGTAAGTGAACACAGAAAAAAATTGGAGAAGTGTCCCAGTTAAAAGTACTTTATAAAACACATTGTTCTGAACTGACAAGGATCATGTCTGTAGATTGCTGAAGAACTGAAATGTGTGTAGATAGTATGGGGATTAGTGGGTACACAGGTTAGGGGTGCTTCATAGCTTTCAGAACCTAGGGATGTAATTTTATAAACTTTTTGTCCAGTGGAAAACTGGTTTATATACCTGCTTCATTGTGAACTGCAGAGCAACATGCATCTGTGCAACTGTTCTATGGGGTAATAATACTGTAAACCAGATCATTTAACCAAGGCAAAATAGCAAATACATCTTAAAAATGCTCTTTAAGTCTGAGATAAATTATTTCATTTGGTGAGATAGCATAAATAGCTTCAGTATGCCCAAATTTTGGACAATTGAAGTTACATAATATGTAAATCTTAATGTAAAACTTTTGATTAAAGCACTGAATGAGAATCAATAAAATTTAGATTTTTGCTTTACGCTGTTTCTCAATTGCAGAGCTTCAGCTGCAGTGATTTCTCTTGCCTGAAACAAAATTTCAGTTATTATCTATTCTATTTATGACTAATAATTTCCTTTTATCATTAGTTATCAGATCTGAACAATTTTCTACATCATTAATTCTACAAAATATTTCCTACATATAGATTGGAGACCAATTTAAATTACTAATTTGAGGCTTGTTTTTTACTTACAAAGATAAGGAATCCAATAATTATATCTTCTAAATCCTTTTTATTCTATAGTTTCCAATCTTTGTATCATTGTATACCAGACTTGAAAGCTTTGAAGACATTCATGTAGAAATATGCAGTCTATGACTTGTTTACTAGCTATATTTTTTTACCTCTTCTGTGACACATTTGGTTGTAAGGAAAACAGGATCATCTTCTGCTGCCTTTAAAGAGCTAAGACAGAAAGGAAAACGATTTGTTGATACACCATTCCCAAAGCTGAAGAAAAAGAAACTCTTAATGGTCTTTTGTGATGACAAAGCCACCTTGCAAACATAAATGCTGTTCTATCTACTAGTAGGACTGAGTAAGACTAAGAGCTAGTTAGAAATATCTGAAACAGCCATTTGTAGCTTTTAAGTTTCAGCTCAAGTGCTCTTCCTTCAGACTCAGCTTCACAAAAATGCCTTTAATGGAACAGGACACTCTCAGAGGCAAACTGAGCAGACATTTAGTGTTGCGCCCAGAGAACAGGTACTCAGCAAGGAGACAGATGCCTGTCCTGTAATTTCAGTTTAAAAACTGTTCAAGCTTTCTTTAGGATGATAATTTTGGAAAGAAGTTGATTCAGAGTCAAATGACTCCTGTATAGTCAATCCTCCTGTTCCCTTGTGGGTCAGTAAAGTTGCTAAGAAAACATAAGGCAAAAGCATTCAGTTTCTTCTCTTCAATAGGATGACATCCACCCCTCATACCATGGTTAGAGCTGAAGTGTTTGAACTGTTTTTTGAAGTTGATAAATGTTTAGACTTAGGTGTTTGACAGCAAGTAACTGGAATTAAGCCATCTTATTTACTTTATTCTTTGATCTGGTCGAGCTATATATCTGGACATTAGCTAAGCTTCTACTGTTCTATTTACTTTGATTTAGAATCATAGAATCATAGGATAGTTAGGGTTGGAAAGGACCTTAAGATCATCTAGTTCTAACCCCCCGCCATGGGCAGGGACACTCACCCAATTCCATATGAGTTTCTCATGATCCAGGCCCTAAGGAAGGCAAAGCTTACCCCTTCCTCATGGAGAGAGGCTCGGCAGCTCTTTTCCAAGTAATTCCTGGGAAAACCAGCCCCAGGTGAGGATCTGAAGCTGGTGGGATGCTGTCCACCAAGAATTGATGCATCAGATCCAGTCCAGGTAAACCCCAACCTCCTGCTGTGCCCAACATTCATCCATGCTCACTCCCACCCCATCCTTCCCAAAGGAACACCAGCACAGGCTGTCTTCTGATTGGCCCCTCTCCCAGCAGCACTGCAGCAACACAGGATGAGACCAACCAGAATGTTGTTTTTCCTCTTTCAACCACAAGATCAATATTCAGATCTGATGGAAATTTCTATGTTTATTTAATATAAAGATATCTGAATATTCCCAGGGATTCATATCAAGTTGCTGGATCATTGGTTAACAACGTAGTAAAATACTAGAAAGCATATAAAAGTAGCCTACTAGTGGCTAAGGTGCCACAAGGACATCTGGACGCTTTAGAGGTTTTTTTCTTTTTATTTTTTCCCCCACAAAAATGAAATAGAATATTGAATATTTTATTTTTATTTCTCTTCTAAAAGTGGGTATGAATAAGAATAATTTATCTGAAAAATTCAAGTTACCTCTATGAGGATGTCAACTATTTCTTAGGTTACAGAATAAAAACATTTTTATTTTTATTTATTTTTTTTTTCTTTTTATTCTCCTTAAATGATCATTCTAAGTGAATCTTCTCATCAACATCCTTTTTCTGCCACAAGATTTTTCTTCAGATGTTTGAATTTTCCTTATCTTCACAAGCAATTAGTTTGGTTTATAATTTGATCAGTATTATTTAAGATGCAGGTTTTTGTAGCTGTCACTCCAGGATGTGTGTCGTCTTTCCCCACAGTAAAACTGACCCCTTTTTAAATGATAGAACACTAACATTTTGACAGTGATTAAGGTATTCACATTCCAAACGGTCCGATTTTCAAGACTCAATCTAGACTTGTATAAACTTCAACAAAATGTTTAGAGTTAAGCTCTGCAAGATTTGGCATGACATACAGACATTTGCCATGCCCATCAATATCTATTCAATTTACTTATTTATTTATTCATTTGGAGAACTTTAGAATTGGATAACTACAACTGGACAGACAACCTTACTTTGACACCAATTACTTTTATATAAAACCCAGAAATTAATTTTCCTTTTTTTTTCACATTATAAATAACTGACAGTAATGGGAAATAAACAACTTAAGTCTCCCTGCATATGAAATACAATACAAAAAGTTAAGTGTTCAAAGGTATGCCCTTTCATGAAGAGAGGTAAATACCATATGTAAAGAGAGGCAAAAAAAGTCAACTGTTTTTACTGACTGTTTTAAGTATTCATTTTCAGATGTTTTCCTGAGAGGAAGAATGGTTCAAGTGAACAGTTAAAAGCAGTTTCTAGCAGACAGTGATAAAGAGATCTTATAGAGACCAAAGTGCAGAAAGACTCTTGAATACAACCATCTTTGGCTACAGGCAGAAATGCTATGGTTGCCAAACATATAAGCTTAAATTGCCCATGATGCACAGCAATCAAGAAAAATATCAATACGACAAAAATAGTGACAAAAAAAAATGCAGTGCTCTATTTGTATGACTAATTTATTGCATGTATACATGGTATTATACAAAATGAGCCAGAATGCTCATTTTGGGTGACATGGTTTAGCGGGAGGTGTCCCTGCCCATGGCAGGGTGGTTGGAACTAAATGATCTTAAGGTCCTTTCCAACCCTAACTGTTCTATGATTCTATAACGCACTGCAGCACTCAGGTCTGGCTTCTTGACAGCATATAGTTCAGCAGCTGTAGTAAGTCCCTCACTGGCACTGATATGTCAAAGTGTCCATAACCTCAGGTGCAATTCTAATTTTCTGCTGGAATCTGTCCTGCTTATCCTTTGAGGTTCATAAAAAAAAAAAAAAACAACACCTGTTTTTTTAGTGGCATCAGGAATATTCAGTTATTCCCTTGAAAGATAATAATGAGAAAGCCTCTGACAAGGGACAGTTTCCTTCTGTGCCTTCCTTGCTGGAAGAAAGTTCTCGAGGCAAATATTTTCCTCCCTTTTTATGTACTTCAGAATTCTTGTTTTAGACAGTCTCAGAATTCTCTGAAAAATTGCTTACATCTATGTCCAAATATGCCTTCAAAAATATGAGTTTGAGTGATAGAACTACATAAACTGATAAAGTATATTGCACTATTGCCTGAAAATGCTTGTCCTATTGTCCAAGCCACTGTATGAAAGTCTAGCAAAACATTAGACTTTTTGGATGAGGCATCATCTATAGGCATCATTGACTATTAGAAAGTCTTGCTCTATTATCTGTCTCCTAAACAAACACACTAGTAGTGACATATCCAGAATAAAGGGTGTGATTGATGCAATTAATGGTTTTGCTTAACTATCACAGAATAATTTTCTATAGACTTCCTTCCACTTCCAAAGAAATAAAGTTACTTAATTAGTCAACAAATCCATTACTTTTTCTCCTGGAAATTTCTGGAGTTAAATTTAAAGTCAAACATGTCAGGACCCTTAGCAACACTAATATAGATAACTGATCTAGAAACAGAAGGATATTAAGCTCAATATATATCCATCTAGAAGTTAGAAAACTGTTCACACAGTCTGAAACTGAACTAAATTCAGGGTCTTCCACCCATATTAGTGAAAATTCTGTTTTCCAACACCTTTAAAAAGTCAGCTATTTATGCAATGTTTATCATCAACTATAGCAGACTTTGATATGGCATCCTTCAGACAAATTTTCTTAATTTCTTTTAACAGTAATTAAATAGTAACCTGAAAAATGAAATTACAGCTGCAGCTGGAAGAATATTTTGGTTAAATGATTAGCCCTTTCCTGTTCATGAATGGTCTGAACACCACAGATTTTTGCATGTGTATCTAATTCAGGAATACTTGCCACACTGTTATGCCAACAAATTTCATCTTAGGGATAGAAGAGTTATTCAAAGTTGTCATGTATGTTGTTGTAATTTCCTAATAATTACAGTCCGGGGGAGGGGATGGGTGAAGACAAAACCGGAATAAGTTTCTTCCTGGTGAGAATTCATTGGATAATAATTTGCAGCAAAAATAATGTAACATTGAATTTAATAAAATTTTCACAGATAAATAAATAAAGTGTTCACCTGAAACATATTTAGTCTGAAAAGGCTAAATATCACTTATGTATATGGAAAGAGAACATTAAAAGAAACGAAATTACTAAAATAATCAATGTTCAATACAACATGTTCAGGATACATGGTTATTCATCTGTTGTTCCCTGCAGATGTAACAGCTGAGGTACTGTTTTCACTCAGCTGAGAAGAAAATAGCATTCAAATCCTTCTGGGAATAAGAAACTATCCACAGTCTTTTCTGTGTAAAATAATGCAGCCTACATAACCTGAATACTTCATGATGTTTACACTAAATAGTAACTGTGGTTCTATATCTTGCTACTTGACATTAACTATTCTAGAGACTCTAAGATAATTTATGTAGTTTAATAGCATTGAGACCAAATGGGACTAACTTAATCTTTTGCTTGGATTCCTTATTTGACTTCAAATGGTTTTACTCAGAATTTCCTTCATTTCCAAAACCTGTATTGAGTAAACCTATGTGACTCAGACTCTTAGAAATCTGTAAGTAACAGCTTTGATCCACATCAAGGAGTAGATTTTTCTTCAGACAAGCAAAATGGTATTTAGGTTAATCACCAAAGCTAATGGAAACAGTTCTTGATGCTGCCTAGAAACACCTGAACTCTCATTTATCAAGGGAATACCAATGAGGACAGAGAGGACTTCATGCTCTCCAATCTATCCATTCTGTATATGCTATTTTTTAGAACAGGTTCTGAAGTTCTTTCCCTATTCAGGACATTCTATCCACTCACTCCCATGCTTCTCTCCTTCCCATCCTTTCTACCTTGGTACATGAAACATGCAAAGTAATATATAATGGAATGACTTTACAAATAAAGATTGAATAGAAAAATCCTTATAAACCTGAAAGCTGATAATTAAGGCACTACCCAGGAGAGTGAAAACGTGAGACTAGGATCTTTAACCAATACAAGGGATATGAATCTTTGACCTCCTCCCTTCTTCAGAGCTCTTTAAGCACTGGTTTTCTCACTTAGTCTTATAGCTGTTTAAAACAGCAAATTTTAGGCTGCTGATTCCAAAAGATCTTACATTGATGATGGTTATGAATCCAAAAAGGAGTGCAGCAGCAAGTTTCATAGGCATTCATTATTTGCTAAAGGAAGAATAAGCTGGTTGATGTGGAATCCAGTCTTGGACCTCAAGCTATTAATCATAGTATGGAGATTCTGTGTCTTCATGCAGAGTTCTGTACACTGTTCAGTACAGTGATGCTATCTGCATGATACAGTGGGAATCCTGCAGTGCCTACATCCTTCCAATCTTGCTAGCTTAGTCTTTTTTCCCCTAAGCTGTGTCTTTTCCTCTGAACAGATATCTTTTCTCTCAGTTTTCTTTTTCCAGTGACTATAGAGACAGCCAAAACTAGCACAACTTTTAAATGAACCATGTCTTTTGGATACTAGAGGATCAGTGGGATAAAACCTGGCCACTGTGATTTGTTTCTTAATTTGTACAAGGGGGATGCCACAGCATTTTATACAGGCTGGCTATGAGGGTTTCAAGCAGGCCTGGAACAGGGTTCATGTATGTATATAAGATAAAAATGTCCTGCTGTGTGCTTTGTGAAATGAATATAAACCATGCCAATAAGAGATTTAGTTTATACTTTAAATCAAGCACAAACTCAGCTTTGGCTTTGATAATGTATGATACAGATTAAAAACAGTTAGTTGGAAATGTTAATGGACAGAGATCATCTTTAGAGCTGGCAGAAGAATAGCTCTGCTTTGCAGGACATCAACACAAACCCAACAAACCTGGGATCGTTTACCTGGATTCTGAATCAGAACAAATTCTGTTGACCCAGGGCTTTCAAAATGTTTACAGGAAAAGACAAAAGGTATCCTATGGGCAAACACATTTTGAAACACTGAAATTAAAAAATGTCTAGGTAAGCCAGTTTTGCCCCAGGAGGTGCTGCCCATTATGATTCAAAGAAAGACATATATTCTTTAAAATATCATTTAAAAGGCTGTTCATTAGAGTTAACACTAGAAGAAGAGAATAGCATGGATAATATATCCCCTTAGAAACAGAGAGCCCTGAGTAGTGTAGCATGGAACAAGACTCTGATCCATGTGCAGCACATTATGCAGGTGCTCTCTATGGCAGAGATTATCCCCTTTTGGTCCTTCAAGATATTAGAAGATTTTCTCATGAGGAAACAACTATCTTCACCATTTCTACAGTCAAATATGAAAGATGTTCCCATGAGAACTTCTCACTGCACTGTTTAAAGGCAAGGTCATGGGGGAGGCAAAATCAGTGCTGAGCAGGAGCTGACTCCAGGTTCTCCCATTTCAATGAGCTGGTTGAGATTGTCCTGTGGCACAGCACAGCACACCTTGCATGCGGCACATGCATCTGGTCAGGTTAGCTGCGCTGTGGATCACTCACTCCAGGCACAGTACTCACAACAGGATCCCTACAGCCTGTATTCTGAGGATCACAAACAAGGCAAATAAGGTGATCACAGAGAGATATTTAAAAAGGAACTTGAAAATAAAGGCCTGCCTGCGTGTTACAACACTGCTGTTGATTCAGTTCTGAAGTGTTATATAGCTTAATAGCAAGCATTTGATAAGTCTTTAGAAAAATATGACGTGGCTGCTAAAACTAGCGCATTACTGAACTCTGAGGAGTACTTTTTTTTTAATCAGTGAGAATACTTTTCCAGTGATAATCCTGAAAGACTTTCGTTGATAGCAGATTTGAGATTCTGAGGAAGTATTTAGCTGTGTCTGTTTTTTCTCCTACTTGTTTGTAACAAGGATCTCCTGTAGACTTTGTTAATGCATAGCTTCTGAGTTAACATTTAGTCTGTAAAAGCATAATTTTCCATGGTCTTTTCACAATTGTGTTTCAGTAAGGTAAAAAGAACTCATGGAAAACATATGTTGCATTGGTCTTTCAAGTGGAATGAAGTTTATTTTGCTTACAACCTCCACTGAGAGTTCACTTCACCAAGAGCTATGCCTATTTTTTCTCTCTTTTGGCTCCAAGTCACTCAGAAAGGAACATGGAATAGATTTTTTTTGTCTGCAATGAACAAAGTTAGCACCTTACTGTAGGCTACCTCCTTTCTGACTGTGTCCTTTGTTACTTGTGTATATAGTAAATTTACCACTTGTTTATTTGAATAACACTTCTTCCCCAGGTCTCCTATGCAATTTTGTGAATTAGCTCATATTTTCTCTTTTCTGCATTTTCTTGTTACAGTATATTTAATTAATTTATTTGAAAACATGTAAGTATATAAAATCATTTTTTAAAAGTAAAAAGAACAAACACAACTGTTAAAATATAAGCCATCAAATCTAAGGGGTTAGATTACTGGAGTAAATCCATGTGCCATGGCTCAACAGAGAATGTAAAGGTACATGGAAAGAAAAATTAGTATGTCTGCCTGCATTTTTTAATTCTCTTTTATCTAAACATTTTGAGTATAGATTTTATGTTTCTGTAATGCTCAAATAATAATGTGAATCTCTTCATTAATTAGATGGCAGTTACAGTGTGAACAATATAGATATTTCTAGTTCTTTAGAGGTGTAGGTGAGTGAAATAACAATTGCTAAGTACACTGGGAACAGTACACTAATATTTGAAAAAAGAACTACTTTGACAGGCACGTATATATGTAGGTTTGTTGAAGAACAGAATGTTTTTTCAGTCGTTACTCTGAGCAGCTTTATCTGGGGGAATTAACAAGTTCAAACATAATGATTTCTTAATAGAAAGCAAATCAGGTGTTACAAACTATTTTACCCATAACTATTCCTCAAGTAATCAGCAGTAAATAAAACTGAATTGTGGTTTTTGAAAATATATTCACTACAGATTTATGCTACAGAAGTGGTAGAACTATAACTAAAAGGGGACAGAAGATGGGTTTCTTATGCATATATCAATACAGAGTGAGAATATTTATAAATGTCTCAATATATATTTAGGGTAATAACTAAATTAATTTTTTATGTTTCTCAGAAACAAATGTTCTAAAGAAATGGCTATAAAATAACTATATCTACTCAGTAGCATAATGAAATTACACATTTTTGATCTTGTTCATTGACTCAGATTAGCAGGATGAAGTAATATGCAGCTTCCCTTGTGTTTATACTTTTTTCTTCCAGCCTCTTCTGCACTTGATCTGTGTGCCAGGTTGACCCCGCCTGGATACCAAGTGCTCACCAAATCCACTCTATCACTCCTCTCCTCAGCTGGACAGAGGGGAGAACATACAATGAAAGGCTCCTGGGTTAACACAGAGACAGGAAGAGATCTCTCAACCACTACCATTATGGGCAAAGCAGACTCAACTTGGGGAAATTAATTTAATTTATTACCAATCAAATCAGGGTAGTATAATGAGAAATAAAACATAAATCTTAAAACATCTTCCCTAAACCCCTCCCTTGTTCCTGGGCTTAACTTTACTCCCAATTTTCTCTATGCAGTGGCACAGGAGGGTAGGGAGTATGGGTTGCGGTCAGTTCATCACATGTTGTCTCTACTGCTCCTTCCTCCTCATGTACTTTCTCTCCTCCAGCATGTGTCCCTTCTGTGGGGTGTAGTCCTTGAGGAACAGACTGCTCCAGCCTGGATACCCCACAGGTTCACAAGTCCTACCAGCAAACCTGCTCCATCATGAGCTCTAAGAGGCTAAAACACTCTTTGAAAGTAATGCATAAATCACTAACTTTGTAATGTGACCTCTGCTGTCTTATCCCAGTGCCATTTTTCTCAGTGCAACTAGGTTTCATTGTTTCTTACAGAGCTTGATTTACTCTAAAATGTCAAACAGCCACCCACCTAAATTTTAAAAGTTGGCCCAGAATGACTGAGGCTTTGTCAAGAGGAATCTCACTTCAGTAGCTACCTTCGTAATAAAACTCTCCACTCAAAATTCTTGGCTCTGACCTGTCATTGCAAGCAAATATACATTCACTGTCTGATACACTGGAAAAAACAGCTGCTACTTGAAAAGCACAGTATGTACTTTGCTCTTGAATCAAAATCTTTTTTTTCTGGTAGGGCCCCATCTTACTCCCACTGAACTCACAAGCTAATTTATACTTATTTTAACACACATACATGTGGTTAATATTTGCAAAAGAAATTTCACCATTAAGAAAGCAAAACTAAGCTAACAGATGAGGCCATGAAAGCTATTTTCATATATTTTCAATGGATTTTCATATCCGTGAAAGCTCATGGGAATGAAAATAACAGTAGCATCAATGGAATGTCTGGAAATGACATTTCTAAACAAGCCTTTTTACTGATTCCAAATACTTGGTTATCCATAGTTGATAATTTTCAAACTCACACTGGTTTTCTTCTGCAATGCTGTTAAATTCCTTTAAGCCAAACACTATGTTAAATATCAGGAATCAGTGAGGAGGAGCAATGGAGGAGCAATGGTGTCCCAAACTCATGTTCTTCAATGTTAGCTTTATTGTCCCCATAAAAAATTAATAAACTTTTATGCCTTTGCCCAATTTCCTAAAATAATCAGGCTCAGTGGAAAAATTGTGATGCTGAAGCATATTGATAAAAACCTAAGTGGAATGTTCCACTTTGATGGCTGTAAACTCTCCCTCATACTATAGCAAACCTTTACAAGCAACAGAGACAATATATGCTCACATATCTGTTAGCATGGCCTATATAGAAATTGTGCACCTTATTTATGCATACTTCTACAACAGGAAAAAAAAGTCTCCACAATCGTTTACTTACTTTTTTCCCCATTTCTTAAGATTTTCTTTAGTTTATGTATCTTCCTATTAGCTCAGATCTTTGCAAGAGCTTTATAAAGTAATTAGTGGTGAGACAGTTTTCATTACAGTGACAAAAATTATTCAGGAGATGATTACTTTGCTGCTGTAGAATTAAAAAAAAAAAAAAATCAGTGTTGAACCCCTCGTTATTTAATACATATTCTTGGCTACAGCCATTAGAATTATAGTATTTTGATATTATGCCTTTTGATGTCATCTTGTTTTCCTTACTCCATTAGATCCAGACATCCACTGCATCAAAACTAAAATTTGGGCAATGAAGCTGGAAATGCAAACTTTTCCTTTAATTGTTCTTACTTAAAAAGTGAATTTTAATATTTGGCAAGGAGCTAAATTGTGTTAATATTTCTTCACAATAGAATAAACATCACACCAAGATTATTAGTGTAATATTTTATTTGGTTTAAATGATGAAGGAAAAAAATAATGAATGTAATGAAAATGTGATAAAGCACAGTCATGGAATGAAGATGTGAGCCAGTCTGAAAAATAAATAGGATATGATAATGTAATCTTTCTATTGGAGAAGACAATGGAAGAAAAGAAGCTTCTTTACATTTTATCCAAAGTGTTTCCCATGCTTATGATGGAGAATTCAGGGGCCACTTGTAGAAATCTGCAGATGTAGAAACATTTTCTTAGATGTCTCTTAGAACTGAGAAAATTCTGACATAAGGCTATGGATGTAGAGCTATGTTATTGTCAGTACTTTTACTCCATATTTAGGTGCTGCTGGTACACCGATAAATGTATTGTTATTCATGAAATGTGGCAGAGAAAGTAAATTTTGAGTGATTCTTTTAAAGAAAATTTGATGAAGAATCTGATGTCATAGTGAGAATTAGGTATTTTCATTTTCAAATTTCAGATACAAGAGGGGGAAGAGTAATTGGTAGGTAGGAGAGTTATATAATCTTTTTTAAATCAGTGATCTGAAAGAATGATCTATAATATTCACTGGGGTTTTTTGAATCATATTCAGCTTCAAATCAATTAATTTTTTTTTTTGCCACGAATAACCAAATTTGAAGCTTTTTTACTTTGCTTCTAATTGTGCTTTGAAGAGTGACTTGCAGCAAATTTGTTTGATTTCATAAAGTTTCCATAGAAACCAGGAGAATAGATTTAAGAATAGTTGGAAAGTTTCAGAATAGAACAAGATCTGAACAGAACCTTGCCCCTGTGTAGTAGAAGATGGTCCAAACCCAAAAGAAGCCAAAACTGTGCTAGCAAAAAGTTCTTTAGTTACCAAATAGTAAGAAAGGCCTATGTATAACAGGAAATGACTTTTAGGTACTGATCGGCTGCTCAGATTTTAAATCCACATTCATTTCAAATTCACTGTCTTCAAGGTTCTGTAACTTCTACAGTGCTGCAAAAATTATAGGGAAAAAAATCACTGAAATAAAATATTTTCTGTGATTACTATGAAATGGGATACAGTGTTTGTCATACAGATTTTCATTATGTTGTTATCTGGTGCCCTTCAGCTTTGAACATCAGTCCTGAGCATGTGTGTTGTTAGTCTCACAATATGTGAAGCAACTGGAATGTTTTGTTGCTATATGTTTTTTAAGTTAAAGATCTGATATTTGAAAAATTACAGTTCACTCTTTTCCTTGTTTACTGCTTTTTAAGTAAAAATGAAAGCCATAAATAAAGCAAGATATAAACCAGTGCATGACACATCCTGTCCTGCAGCAATTACATGAGTGTACCAGTAATATTCACTGCTGCGACTACAGGCTGTTTTTCTGCTAAGTATTTAATTTGTGAATACATTTGCTGTTTAGGAATGAAAGCAGCAGATGGCTGAGAAAGAAACTTATTCACTGTTTAATCTGATTTATTCTGTTGGTAATTAATTCCATGCATCAGGGCCTACTGGTTGCCCCCACCATCCTCTGAACCACTGAGACATACTACTGCTGGAGAAGTGATAGTGGGTTAGGCAAACTGGTGTTTTTGGTTGTGTTGAGAAACCTCTATGCTGCTTGGCTAGTATGTCTTGCTCATAGACTCCAGTCACTCATTTGTGAGTTACGACAAAATATCAAATCAACAGGGACTTTCTCTGTTCATCCAATTTGGAAATGATTGTGCTGCTTTTACTGTCTTTGGTAATATGTAGCAGTGTATAATTCTTGGGTAGTGTGTGCTCATGTAGTTTCTCTTCTTCAGTAATAATAGTTTTAAGTTTATAGTACAGTGCTGGTATCTTTTGAGGTGAGTCATGAAGTGACAGATAAAGACCATTCTCTTACATTTATTAAAATTGCTGCCAAAATTCTAATTGACTTCATTGTTCTGGTATACAAAAAAATATTGTGTTTATGTCTGTGAAGAATGTGAGTTAACACCTGATATTCTGAGATCTTACTAGTACAGAACTATCTTTTTAAAATGTGTTACACATATTGTGAAAATTTTTGAGCTTTTATTATTAACTGAAGTAGTGATTCATTAATGATAATTAATATTAAAATTGTGTGACTTTTAGCCTCAAACCTGAACCTTTTCTTACATTTTCATTTTTCTTTTTTTTTTGTTAACGATCATTAAATACTTAATAATTCAAATAAAAGCGGTATAAACTTAATGACTTTAAGAAACTACAACAGTGTTAAACTTGATCTGTTAAGCAGTATTAAAGTTAAATCAAATTATCTGTGCATAAATATAACCCCATTAATACTACTGGATCTGTTCAGCAAGGTAAATTAAAAATAAGGTAGTCTTGAGAGATATTGCATCTCTTGGAACCTTTAGTAAAAACTAAGCTAGTTACAAAATAGATAAATGTTATTCTCAGAGCCACAACATTATGCTCTGATTCAAACTTTCACAAAACCCAGTATTGGCAGGAATCAGGATTTCATCTGGAACTACCTCAGGAAAATGCAGCATATGGATGCTTCGCAGAAAATCTTTTTAAATATTTTGGATGCTGTAGTTTCCATTTCTGACATAAAGGCTCACTTTACTATGCTTACAAAAAGACAATGGGATCTAGTAAAGCTTTGTTGTTTTATGATATCTTACCCTAAACGCAAACTGAAAACTTCTTAACTGTAAGGTAAAAAAAGTTTACAAAACAATTTTTGTTTTGAGTCTGTATATTATCTGAAAGGAGACCTATCATATTTCTTTCCATATGTAGCTCATGTTTTGAGTAAAAGAAATGCAGAAAAAAATTATGATATCATGATGTCACATAGATAAACCTGCAAGTGAACTCATAAAATTGTATTTTTCCTCATTATTCACCTAAACTCTTTAAAAAATTGTTTTTTCTTCATAGAAAGCAATGCTATATCATCTAATGATATACAACTGAAGCAAGAAAAATTCATGTGTGAACTAAGGAATTAATTTTAAACACTGAGAATAATGTAAATAGACTACTTTATTACGGTCTGTGATAGGTTCTCCAATGTTATAAATATTTTAGTTGAAATGGAGCGTTCTTCAGATGTGCCCTAATACAGAACAAGAGTTGATGAAAAAATCCATAGCCTATGTTTTATAGGAGATCAGATTGGATTTGCACAATGCTCCTATCCATACTTATAATCTGTGAACTTTAATTATCTCCAACACAAAATCTAATTAGAACTGAATTTGCTTCAGGAATGACACATACTGACAGTATGTTACCACTTCATGTTAAGGGAATAATGTTAGCTGAATTCCCTTTTTTCCATGTGTAATTCTTCAGACATGTACACTAGCAAATAAAATGCCAAATAAGTACTGCCAGAGTGATTACTATATTTTGGTGTCACTGCTGCCTATATTACAGTTAACCATAGATAAAGACTGGGGTCCTACTGAACCATGCACATATCATCTGCTTGATCTGCAGAAATTCTTGAGTGAGCTTCTTGGACCACATCACTTCATGCCAGTCCCTTTTCTTAATTACTGTGCTTGCTTTCTTTTGTGTATGCAGTTTTTCCCTCCGATTGCTAGCATAGAGACAATAAGGTTAAATGGAATCTATGGTCATGAGTGGCTTCAAACAGAAAATAATACTTGTCTGAAACAAGCTACTGAGATATAAAATACAATAAACCTATCCATGTCAGTAAGGCATCCATATATTTAACTTAGCAACCACAAAATTACTCCTAAATATTAAATTTAGTTGCTTTCTTGTCCTTTTTTCAAGTCAAAGTATGGGTAAACCCTTTTATGTTTTTGTCTAATTCTAAAAATTCTTACAGAAGACTGCAGCCTCTATATTTGCCTATTATCTCCAATAAGCAGTAAAATTGAATTAGGCTGCTAGTTAAAAAAAAAGTTTAGATTGCTGAATAGCTGTAGGTAACATCATGCATGAGTCAAGTATTCATCAATGCTTAAGATCCAATAACTGCTGAACACGTTTATGTTGTCTCCTCTTTATATGTCTCCTCTCTCAGTTACATCAAAAGACTCAAATTGTGACAAAGGTAATAGAAATAGTAAGGGGCAGTTCTTAAGGAGGGAATTATATTGCTAAACTTTAGTGATTTTTTTTTTTCTTTAAATAAAACATGTTACAAGTCTCAGGTGCATATGGAAAATAAGTTTTAAGCCCTATAAGATTTTCTTAAGTTTACTTCAATAAAACTTTGTTTTGCATTTGCCATGAGATCCACTTATTTCCTTTTTGAAACTTTCAATTCAGCTTCTAGAGAAGACAGGGATGGAGTAGAATTTATGAAGTACAATATAATATTTTTTTCTTTTCAAGAGTGATCTTTGCTTCAGATATCTGAATAGTTGTTACATATTTCACTAACACTATTAGAGGTAACCTAGGGAAGAGGGGAGAAAAAACCTTAGAAAAATGTCAGAATTAATAAGTATGTAAATGATTACTTGTCTTGCAGGAGCTCAGGCTTGCACAAGTTATTTAAGGAGGGCATGATTACTTTCCTGGTAATAGTCAAAGAATGAAATTATGTCAGATTTGCAGTTCTAATTGTGCTGCTTTCAAGTATTCAAGAATGGTAACAACTTTGTTCTAGAATAGGGCAAGTCCTTTCAAATAAAACTTTAATCCTGACTGTAAGAAAAGAGTGTTATTAATATTACATCCCCCTACATCATTCTGTCTTCTCTGAATTTATTGTTACTTTAAGCAGCAAAAAATATCTCATTTATTTCTCCTTTTCATTCATCTGGTTACTGAATTCCCCTAGGCCTCTTTCACAAGCTTATCTTTGGTGCCAGTCAGACCATCACAAAGTGGTTTGCATATCACATTCAAGACCAGCAGACACCTCAGGCAGTACTATCATGCCATAATTCACTTGTTACATTGGACTGGGATGATCATTATCTGCAGAAACAGTCAAAGAAAACAATCTCCTCTGCCTTGTTTAGTCAGCAGCAGAAAAATGCCCCTACTCAGGGCATTCACATAATTATTCATGGGTATAAACTGTATAGAGCAGAAGTCAGTGGACACCGGGTTTACTGAGCTGTAAGAAATTACTTTTATGTCTGAACAGTGGGAGATCATGGTTTCCATCCCACTCATTTCCTTTCATGATTTGCTAAAATGAGCTTGGAAGAACTTTTTAAACAATAAGTAAGGACATGCTTCTATAGGATTTTGAAATACACACAGCCTGTTCCATCTTCTCAACATGGACCTAACTCCATTGCTTTCAGGTAGAGACATTAATTTTTTATCACTACATGACATTAAATGAACTAGAAAGAGACATCACCTGTGGTCACTCAGCTTAGTATCTAAGTTCACTTCTTAGCAAGATCTTCCATGCTATAAGGTGTTATGAGGTGCTGTGAGGATGATAACAAGGGAATAATTTGTCCAAAACACATTTCTTGGATGGTTGCATCCAAAAGGTAGCAGTTACCAACTCAAATGTCCAGATAGAAATCAATGATAAGTGGTGTCCCTCGGGTGGCTGTACTGGGACCAGTACTGTCTAATATCTTAGAATCAATCATAGAACCATAGAACCACAGAACCACAGAATCATGGGACCGTAGAACCATAGAATCATAGAATCGTTTGGGTTGGAAAGGATCATGAATGTCATCTAGTTCCAACTTCCCTGCCATGGGAAGGGACACCTTCCACAAGGCCAGGTTGCTCAAAATCCCATCTAGTCTGGACTTGAACACTTCCAGGGATGTGGCATCTGCAAGTTGAATGGGGCTTTGAGGAATCTGATCTGGTGGAAGTTGTCCCTGCTCATTGTAATGGGGTTGGAGTAGATGACCTGTAAAGATCTCCAACCAAAACTATTTGATAATTCTATGAAAAATAACTGCACTTTGAAACAAGTGAGAGCTTGCCGAACACTAGGTATGTATGATTTGCGTATGTGGTCAAAATCAGTTAAATTTTAAAGGTGTGAAAGGTCTGACTCATTAGAGAGAATAAAGGATGCGCTGATCATATTGATTAGGAAGAAGTGCCTGGTGAAGATCAAGGCCTATGATATAAAGTCACACTAGAATCACAGAAAGCAAATATAATTTTATGAACTACTGACAGACACTTCGTTTACAGTTTGTGCCAAATGATACTAGCCATCCTGCTAGCCAAATCATTTTGTCTTCAACTGCAAAGGAGTTGTCTAAGCACAGCACTGGACACAGGTAAGTGATAATTCTGTCAGTGATCTGTGATCATATCAGTTCAGAGCTCCTGGTCATCTGCAGCTTTCTATGAATTCAGTAGTCCTCAGTGAATTTTCCTTCCATGAATTTGTCCTGCCTCCCTTTGAAGGTATTGGGGCTTTCAGGTATCTTTAACCTTTTCAAAGACAGAGCCGCCAGGAAGGCCGTCTCCTGGAATTTAATTTCCTTTTTCTTTTTAAAATATTAAGCATGATTTACTTTTTCTTGTTAATATTCCTCAATTATTTCTGGCTGCACCTGCCTTTTTATGTAAAGGCTTGTTTTTATTACTCACAGAAAATGGATACAGTATTCAGCTTCCTTGAAAGCTGTCTTAAACACAGAAAGTCTTTCCAAGAGAAGCAGTGTCACTCCATGTAATTGAATCAGCTAGTAAATGATGGGTTAATCTAAGTAATTTAACCAAGTATTTACACAATCAATGTCTGAATTCATATACGGTTTTACAGCTCCTCTACAGAAAGCATAAAATGCCATGAAATACACAGCAGCTGAACACATGAATGAAACAAAAGACATGAGATTGTTGTTTTTATTTTTAACTTTCTATCCTTTCTCTTTTCGTTCAATTCATAGTCAGGAGCTAATGCTTACATCTGAGGAAAAAAAAAAAAAAGGCATAAATTAGTCTGCCTTGGTAATAACTTTTTTAATATTTATAAAATGTAAATGCTGAATGCAGACTTGAGATCGTGACAGTTTCTCACTTGATAATGCTAGTAATAATAATAGTAGAAACTAATTCCTAAGGCTACTTTATGAAAATTCTTGTATTTTAGTGACCTAGCAAGAAACAGGTCTTTCTGAACACTGGAACATCTGCTAACTGAACACAAGATCTTTGCCTTTGTGAAATGTCATATGCCCTATCAATGGATGTTGTAAGTATATTTCAGACAGTGCAGAAAAAGGAAAAATAGTGAAACTGATTCACTTTAAGCACTGCTATTTCAAAATCTGTTTTCTATAAGAAAAAAAAAATCTCATCTCAAAGATGGATCTTTAAAATAATAAAATTAATTGTGAATTATGATATTGGAGAGTTCATCAAAGCATTTATCTAGAAGATCAGTTATCTGGTCCCAGAAGACAAATGATATTAACTTCATTGATCCTTTGTCTTACTAAGCCTTTTTTTTGAACTCTGCCTACTTTTGAACTTTGCCTACTCATTTCTTGTTTCCCTGTTTGACTAAGCTGTACCAGCAGAAGATTCAGTTGACAAAGGACTTCTCCAGGGTGGGATGCTCCACAAAAGAATACTACAGCTACAAAGAGGTCAATCTAATTCCATCTTACCTCCATTCAGTTTACATATTTTTCATTAATTTCTACAGTAGGACATTCTATGTGAGAAAGAAAATACGACAGTTCAGAAGAGGATTCTGATTTTGTGGTCTGAAGTTGTTACTGGTCATTGGTTAAATTTAGACGTATAAAGGCTTTCTGTTTCTTTTTTCAGATCTATTCTCCAGACGGACTTCTCTAATCTGTCCCGCATCTCTTAAATTTCCTCATGAAGTTATTTGAAAAAAAAATGGTTAAAAAAAAAGAATACACATCACATCTACAGAAAGATATAGAAAGCTGATAGAGAGTAAAATTGGATTTTAGGATATATATAAAATTAAGAAAAAAAAAAAGCATGCAGAAAATTCCACAGATCAAATAGACACATACAAAAAAACACCCAATAGAATCATTTAATCCTTTCCTTATAAACAGTTCTAAGAACTTGCCACCTAAATTTAAGATTAAATAAATTGTAAGAAAATGTATTCTGAATTCTTTAAGTGAAGCCCCAAGTTCTATCACAAGCCAAACAGATTTATCCATCCCACAGGAAAAATCTCTTAACACATGCTCAAAAGCTAACTTAGACAAACAGCAATGGGAGTGACAAAAACAGTGTCTAGAATCACATCTGTTAAAATCCCTGGCTAGAG
Source organism: Pezoporus wallicus (assembly GCF_028554395.1). Classification (NCBI taxonomy): domain Eukaryota; kingdom Metazoa; phylum Chordata; class Aves; order Psittaciformes; family Psittacidae; genus Pezoporus; species Pezoporus wallicus. The sequence goes on from NW_026642361.1 coordinate 967,952, forward strand.
GTGGTTCTGGTAATCTTTGATGCAAGAATTTATTGCTTAAGTATCTCCTAGGAATTCAGAGAGAAATAAATCAGGATTCCATCCTTCTCTTATAACTCATATTTTTATAAATGCACGATGAATGAGACAGTTGCAAAAACTCATTTTTTGTCTCCTATAGACAAGTTAGCATCAGTGTAGCACTTCAGGAAAGGAAAAATACCTAGGAAAAAAAATGTTACCTAGCTGTCAAACAATTTTAATGTAGTATACATTTGCATAAAGAATTTTTCTTAGTCATATATTGTATGTTTTATTGTATTTGTAAATTTTAGACTAGAATATTCCTGACTGAACAACTTTCAAACAGTAAATTATTCTCACACCATTTCCTTCGACTATTATGCTCTTGGTCTGTCTTCCCCCCCAGAAAAAGGAAGAATTATGTGTGTTAGATTACAGTACTTCTGTTCACTAGCTATATTGCAGTACCTTCTCTAATATGCTAAAGACAAAAAGTGTCAAAGACATTTCCAGTATAACTGTTTATACATAAAATTCCTATTTACAAATACAAAACTTCCAAGCGAAGAATACTTGGAGAGCCTAATTAATATTGCTATGCTACTGTTCTATAAATTCAATTAATATTTTTGTTCAGAGTGATTTTATTCTATACGTCTCTATTTTCTTTCCTTCCCCTCCAAAAACAAAGACAATAAAGATAAAACCCAATACTTTCAAATTTTAAGTAATATTTCATACACATTATATAAATTTGTCTAAGAAGGTATTCTAAGAACATAATAAGGTTTTTTTGTTGGTGGTGATTTTTTTTAAAAAAAGTAACTGTTTACTTACCTATTTCATGGTCCCCAAAACAGACTGGTAAGCTGTGGGAAACAGGTTTAGATTTAAGCACATCATAGGTTTTTGTTACTGGTAGATCTAAGTACATAGGATTTGAAATGAGTGACACCATTTCTGTCTAGAAGTCATTCAAGTTCTTTAGCTTTCAAAGTCTGTCTAGAAGTCATTCAAGTTCTTTAGCTTTAGCTTTCATTCTTTAGAAAACAAGTTACATTTTTACTAACTGGGATGCTTGTCTTCTAAAAATATTAAAAGCCATGTCTTACCATTTCAAATAGTTGCAAGCCTTCACCTGAAAAGGAAGAAAAGTGCAACTTCTTGATATTGAATGTTTGCCCAGACCACCACCTTGCCTATACATATACAGTACGCATCATTGAATCAGGATCTTTCAGAAAAAAATTAACTTCTTGTTGTTGTTATTTTTGTTGTTTTGTGGTGGATTTTTTTTTGGTTTGAGGTGGCTTTTTTGTGGGTGGGGGGGATTGTTTGGTTTTGCTGGTTTGTTTTTTGGGGAGGGGATTTTTATCTAAAGCTTGAACCTTAATTCTTCCATAAGAAAATTTTCTGTATCATTTGAATTCCGGAATTATGACTCATCAGTTATGTTTAGAGAAGTTAAAAGCTTCCCCCGAATTTCTATCCACATTAACATATGCAGGATTATACTGCTAACATGTCATTATGATTCACAGGACTATGGATGACACCAGTGACTTTCTACATCAAAAAAGTTAAGATAGGAAACAGACAGAATATACGTAATATTCATTAACCTCATGTTATTCAAGGAGAATCCTGGAGCTGGCAAAACCCGTGTCACCATCAGCTTTCCTCCATCTGGCTGGTCTTCCTCCCATTCTAGCAGGATTCCCATTCGTTACTAGAAACATCAGCAGTGCCCAGCATTTTTATGAGATGAATGATCCACATGCTTCCTATAAGACAGAAAGTTTTAGGAAAATATGGTTAGCTCCACCCTCCAGAATTAACAGTATAAAGACAATCATGAATTAGAAACTGAATAATAGAAAATGCTGGCCTAATTTCTGACATTGCTCAATGGTGCATTCAATATAAAATTAGGAAAAAAACCCACAAGTCTCCAATTTAAAGTTGCAAGCAGTTTTTCCAGAGTAAATGCACAGACTATAGGAGAACCTACAGCTTCCAATTAGATCTTAGCATAAAATCAGTATATGTCAGGGAGATTGATAGATATTTGTTAGAATGAACTCCCATGTAAATCTGAGAGGTTTCTCCTCAGTAAAGAACAAAACAATGTGCAAGAACTATATTTTTTGGATGGATAAGATCCAGAGTAGTTTTTAAAGCGGGTAGCAAATGTTTCCCCAGTGTTTAAAAATATCATTATTCTCACTCTGTGGCTTCAGTGAATTATTGTCCAGTACAGCAAAATTAGCATCCTCTATTTAGAGCTGTGAAATAGAAATGGTTACTTGCAACAGCAGGACTGTCTTCATCAGCACAGACTTCTACCTGAAGTTCAACACAAACAACAAAATTTAAAAGTATAAAACATCTGCCTCACCTAAGCAAATGCATAGATGCTCTTACTGTTACATTTTCTTTCCACTCCCTCAGGCTCCCTGGAATATTCCTACATTGTTTACAACCTAAATAGTGGTAATTGCTCTTATCTGCCAGGATACATGCTCTGTGTATTAGCATCTCCATTTTGGAAGAATCAACAGATAAATACTCTTTTCTCTACCTAAGAGCTTCGTACTTGTGACTCTTTCCAACTTGTGTGAGGAAAAGTAATTTATTTCAACAAATGTTTGTGTTGTAGAAATTTGAGCTAATCATCATCCAGCGCTTTGCACAAAGAGAGCTTTTGGGGTTTATTTTTTTTTATTATTTCCCCAGAGATAATTTAACCTGGAACCTGACTAAAAAAAATAGATTAATATTTTTTACTTTTATTACAAAATGTTATATGTAGGCTTAATAGCTTTTGAGAAGTTTCTGTCTCTATAAAATAGCTTCAAATTGTAACAGATAGGGCAGAACAGTCTTACATGTATGTACAAATTCAATTAAATTGCTGTAATTATTGAAGGTAATTTAATCTCTGTGCAAACCTATTTGGCATACCTACAAGGGACAGAAAATGAATAAAATATGCACTTGTGTATCCTTCCTTTATAAATTCTTTGAAGCACCTCCACAAAGTAACTTTCTAACTTACTCCTGATGCGTAATACATGCATGCTGTCAGCCAGCTCTGAAAAGAGCTTAAGAGAGTATTTTTTGAAAAAGCAGAAACCAAAATGTTGAAATTTTCATGGAAGTGTACCATTTTCAACATATGTCCTCTGTTTCCATTAACATTCATATATTTTGCTGCCTGCTGTGGGCTTACAGGGACTATGATTCATGAGAAGGACAATCTATGCACCCGCAAGACTTCTAGGCTTTCTAAACTAAAGTAAAAAGTGTAGGAATCTCCAAATTTTATTAATACGGTATAGGTATAGTATTTTTAAATAACAATCTGGTATGGTATTTTTGAAAAACAGTATCTAGCATGGTATGTATACAAACTATTATATCTATATAAAGGAGCCCAGAAATAAAGAATTTCATGCTATGTTCAGTGGTGTTTCTGAACTAAGAAAGAATTAAAGATAGAACTTCTAATTGTAGTTGAAAAAGATGAAAAAAGTAAAAAAGGGGACTAGCTATTGTAAATAGAGAGTCTTCAATATATAACACAAGTCTAACTAAAACAAAAAGTCAGATTTTCACAAAGCCAACAGCAAAGGCAGAATTCAAGGGGGGTTAATAGTTGCTCACTCTTAGGTGAGCAACTAAATAGGTGCTTAACATATCTCTATTGAGTCATGTCATTCAGCAAAGCATATAAAAGAGAAAATATAATATTTTTTAAATTGCCAATACAGTAAAGAAAAGAGAGGACACAGTTGTTATTGTTTCTGAGAAGTGGAATAACTTTTCTTTAAAGTCCTAGAACACACTGTCTTCCAGAAACTGGATATTATATAAATAAAAACCTCAATAAATTCACCCGTGGACTCACACAAAACTGCTGAAACAGAGATAGACATCTGTCTGCTTCATTTGGTTTAAGATTTTACAAAGTTTTGCAAGTCCCACCTAAGTCACAGGCCACTCAAGAGTTTGTTTGAATTTTATATTTATAATGAATAAAAAAGACAATTACCTGAAATTGTTTTTTTCAGGTACTTTCTGGTATTACCTAGCTCTCCTATCCTTTTTTATTGGTCAGAGTAATTCATTGCTACTCTAAGTAAACTTTGGTAGGCACAGGAGTTCCTACTCTGCAGCTTTTAATGTAAAAAAAAAAAAAAAGAAAAAATTCTTTTATGAAATAATTATGTAAATATTACATAAGATTACATAGCAGAGTATTTTCTATGTTTGGATGGTAGTTTTTATAAATAATGAACTGCACTGTAAGGAACACTTGATTGAGCTTTCACATTGATTTTCATCCACTGTGCTACTTTACAGTATTGTATATCTCAGAGGCTTTTAGCAGATGACCAACCTTTCTTTATTTTGTCTACTTCTATCAGTAAAGAGATTTTTTCATCTTTATTATCTTCTTCAACATAAAATAGATTCTAGAAGCAAATATATTATTTTGCTCTTTTTTCTTCATTATTTCCTGTTGCCATTGTCATATAAATCCTCAAAAAAATATAAGATGGAAGAAAAAGTGACTTAGTGTTCTCTATCAGAGAAGTTGGAAGTCTGATTGTGTAGACAAACTGAGTGCTATTCTGAAACTGGGGAATTGCACTGTTTGGATTCAGCTATCTCCTTGTTCATGGCCATCACTGCATTTCTCTCCAGCAAATAAGAGGGATATTGATCACATTTGACTTCAGTCATCTGCAGGATGGATGTTTACATATGGATGACACACTATAGGAAACTCTTGTAGATACTAAAAAGAGACAAATACTTTCAGGGACCCTTCACCTGATAAGTATTAAATATCTGCAAAATAGGATTAAATATGCATGTACAGTGGAAAGAGCTAGATATGAAGATCCATGCTGTCCTTTCATAGGATCTGAGTGGAGGCTTCAGGACAGATTCTCTCACAGTAGCTAGTATCCAAAAAGTAATTATATACTTTCCAGCAACAAATGTTGCAGACACTCCCAACAATATTTAGAAGGATTTTGACCTGAAATTCAAGTTGCACATGACACAAAGAAGTTGTGAGCATGTAAAGGTGCCTAAATTTAGACACCAAAAACTTCCAAGCCAAATAGTAATAAGGAGCTGGATACCCCTCTAGGTAGGCAGCAAACTTCAGTTTAATTTAGGTATAACAGACTGTGACCTATCCTACCATGCCTACCTTTTAAAGGTAGAGAGTGAATAACTGTAGAATTAAAAATTTAAATTTAGTTTCTATAACAACATAATAATAAACATGCTATCGGCAAATATCTAGAGCCTAATGATGTGACGAGCAAAATGGATTTTAAAGACCAAATCATATCAAAACAATCTGATTTCCTTCTGTGACGTAATAGGCCTTGAGATTTGCTGCAAATATGCATACTCCTGTAAACATTTAGACTTTTGCCTCTGTGACAAAATGGGACATCACTGGAAAAACAGTATTCAAAACTAAGTTCTTTTGTTAAGGGCTGTGACCCTGGTAGAGGTGGAGGTTACATAAGACCTGCTCTGAACTTGCATGTATCATACAGACCTGGTTGGATGGGGCTTTGAGCCACCTGGTCTAGTGGAAGGTGTCCCTGCTCGTGGCAGAGGGGTTGGTACCAGATAATCTTTAAGGTCCCATCCAACCCAAACTATTCTATGACTCTAGGATACCGAGATGGAAAAGGCAAAGGATACAGATAACAATCCATAAATTGAATTGGTATCAGTATGACACATAGCATAATCCTTTTCTTCTAGTTAGGAGTAGAAAGGCCTCACCTAGAGCAGTACAGCAAGTTTTGGACACAACACTTGGGAAAGTTATGGCTCACTTACAAGGCTGTATTCATGTAAGAGGCCAGGGAATAAGAGTGATAAGAGAATGATTTGAAGTCAAGAAAACATGAGAAAAATTGAAAAGAACTAGGTTCTTGCAGTTACTCAGTAGGCAGTTAAGGGGATATGTCTTTACACATGTGAAGAGACAGAGAGAATAGGTGCACTACATTCCATGGTTATATACAGATGTAGTATTGCAAAACTGAACAACCTGCTGTCCATAACCAGGAGGACAAATCAAAAAGTTATGTATTATACTGCTACAAGGAAGATAAGTTTAGACTTCTTAAACATTTCATACTCTACAAATTTTCCTTTTGGTGACAGAAGATAAACACATGTGACATTGTTCTCACACTCAGTGCAGGCAACTCTTGCATGACATCCATCTACCTAGCAAAGCTGCCAAAAGTTGGCCTAGACATCACATCCCTTCTTTCCTTTTTCCAGTCTTCTAGACTTCCACACATTTTCTGTAAGTTCTTAGGAATAACCAAGACAGCTAAGACTTGCTTCAGCCACTCTCCTAACTAGCCTAAAATGAACTTAGCTTGATCAGTATTTGAAAACACACTATTTATTAAAGTCCCTAGCCTGCTGGTTTCCTGCTCTACCATGGATTTGCATAAATTTAAGGATGTAATAAAAGATTGACAAGCTTCAATCAGGAATCATATTTCAGTCACTTCAGTCAGCTTCAATCATCTATTTTCTTATTTGAAGAGACAGTTTTGTGTGTGGAAACCAAGCAATATCCTCAAATCTGGGATGAAAAGACCATTTATTACTGGTCACTTTGTACTGATATAGAGCTAAAAAAAAGATTAAAAAATAATCTGGGAAGCAAAGCAAAAGGAAGATTTCATTTAACACAATTTTTCATAGTGCTGGAACAGTGGATATCTGAAAGCTCTCTGGCTTTGGTTCATTTATAGATCTAGAAAATCACAGATATTCAGAGAGATAATTATAATGCAGTTCTTGGAAAAAGGAGAACATAATTTTTTGGGACCTACTTAGTAGATTAATTCGGTTTTTTATAAAGTAGATGGTATCTCACAGTAGATTTAAAAGAAACAGGAGAAAAGATTAAAAAAAAAAGAATAAAAGAGGTATGGACCACCTAAAAACAATTATGGTGACATTTTATAAATGTGCATTTTAGGAACTGTATGAGGAAAGAAAAATGAAAATCCTGTTTCATTTGAGTTGGTAAGTAAAGCACAAACCTAAAAGTTCCAATGCACCACTGAGAATTCTTTCATGCAGCTACAGCATGCATTGTAAGAGATCTATAAGGAAATAAGTGCTATAATCACTGCAGGAAAGGAAATTCATAGAAATGTGGAAAGGGAAAGAAATCACCTATTTTAAAATAGTGCTAATTATTTTCATGCTGTTTTCTTCTTTGCTACCTTCAGTATATGTTGTACCTCTCTATCCCAATTAAAATTAATACCAGTTACATTACTTCATCTAGTGTTCCTGTTTGGTATTCTACTTGCACATAAGACTTTACATTACACATGTGTAAATCCGTATTGATTACACAAAAACCCAGAACAGACTTTAGCTCCAAGACTGATTTATGTACTTGCAACAGAAGTTTTGGCAAGAAACACCCACTCATGCAATTTTTGAATTTGAAAAAAAAAAAAAAATCTAACCAATACTCTTAGATTTTTATCTGGTGCCAGTCACTGGGATAACTATGCTGATCTCTGCAACCAATTTAATTTCTGAGTGTAAATCTAATGGAAGTAAATATGTGGGAATTTTGAGTAAATTGCTCTGTATTTTAATCACCACTTACTATTTAAATGGTTAATGAAAAGTCAATTCCTCAAGGAGAAACTCAGCTTCATGCACAATTTCATTATACTTTCATTTTTCCTCACATACCAGAAATAAGACTGCTCTGCAAGTAGTCTCTTAATCACCTAACTTAAACATTAATCCTGTTAACCTACTTCCACTGCTTGAAGCTTGTTAAGTTATGTTAATGTCATAGCAATAAAAAAAGCCAGAAACTTTTTACACTCTTACAAATGTTTTTTTTTTCCTCAGACAGCTATTCATTGCTCTCAGAAAACACAGTGTATTTGCAAAACGGAAGACTGCTTTCATTCGTGTTTTTCTAGTACAGCTAAGATTTCCCTACTCCCCTTTTCTTTTTTCCTGTTCAACTTTCAGTAGGCTACCTTACAAGAATATGTTAACAGCTACTAACCAAACTCAAGATCCCTCCTGAAACTGAAACAGATAGAACAGTCCCTAAAAGTAATTTGTACTGTAACTTCAATTCACCTTTAACAACCCAAGCTAATGCAAATTAATGCAATCAGTTTATATATGCAGAACTGTGTCAATAGAATGCATTATGCTTTTAGTACAACTCCCAAGGATAGGAACAATTTAAATGTTATTTAAAGTTTAAAAAGTTGATTAATAATTTCTATTCATGAGTATTCAAATAGAACTGGCTATATGAGACATAGAACTTGGGTAACAGTTATTTGTGAAATTTAAATTTGTTCTTCAGGGTTTTAAAATTCCCTCTCCCTGCACATTATTCATGAACTTAAGCATTTACTTAGAATTTGTTCTTATTTTTCCAAATAACTTGGCTAGCCATAATTCATTTAGAAGCAAGATGGAGAGCATTTCTCTGTATCTCAACATGGCATATGCCAGAAAAGGCAATATTGCATTCTAGAAATAACTTCATGATTTCCATGGCAATGAAGGCTTGGAGTGTTCAGAACAGACTCCATCTAACTCTAGAGTTTTTATTTCATAAATATTTTAAAATATTTTGTTTTACCCTGAAATGTAGGAAATTAAAATCCTTAATCATTTGCTAGAACATTGAGTTATGAATGGCATTGCTGTAAATTTTACAATCCATCACCTTGCTGTTTTTTCAAAAACTTAGGGCATATAAATAGTTGTTACATATTGATCATGCAGGGCACTAATGTCTGCTGTTGTTGGTATTATTGTTATTGCTATTATTGTTCAGTTTTTCTGTCTATATAAGTCAGAATTGCATAAAAATTATATTAAAGATAAATAATTTATTTTCTTAGTACAGTAAATAGAAGAAAGCCAAACCTATTGTTAGTCTATTATTTGACAACAAACTCCACCTGAAATCTAGGCGTTTCAGATAATTAAGTTTTGTTTTGCTTTTGTTTTGTTGTTTTCAGAAGATTACTTACTGTGTAAATCTACTAATATGGATTAAATAGACTTCTTAACTGGGCCCACCAAGCCCACTAATTCAGCTTCAGCTAGCATTTTTTCCACAGCAGAACTCTCTTCAAAGCACTGGCTTAGTCATCTAATAATTCTGTTGCCTAGACCATCATGTGCCCATGATGGATTGCCATCACAACTGAATTAAAAACTTAGTTACTTAGAATAAAAAAATCATAGAATAGTTTGGGTTGAAAGGGACCTTTAAAGATCATCTAGTCCATCTCTATCATCCCTGACATCAGCAGGGACATCTTTTGCTAAACCAGGCTCCTCAAAGTCCCATCCAATCTGACTTTGAGCACTTCTGATGATGGGGCATCCAAATTTTCTGGACTACTTGTTCCAGTGTCCCACCAAGCTCACAATAAAGAATTTCTTCCCAATATAAAACATAAATCTACCCCATTTCAGTTTAAAACTGTTGCCTCTTGTCACTATAGGCCCTGGCAAAAAAGTTTCTCTCCATATTTCTTATAAGCACTTTCATATTTTGAAAGGCTGCAATAAAGTGTCTTCAGAAGCATCTCTTCTACAAGTTGAACAACCTCAATTCTCTCATTGTTTCTTCACAGGAGAGGTGTTCCAGCCCTCTGATCATCTCTGTGGCCCTCCTCTGGACCCACTCCAGCAGGTCCATACCCTTCTTGTACTGAGGCCCCCAGACCTGGATGCAGTACTTCAGATTAAGTCTCACAAGAGAAGAGAAGAATCACCTCCCTTAACCTGCTGGCCTTCTCCTGAACTGCAGTCCTATATTGCTGACTCATGTCCAATTTTTTATCTACCAGCAACCTCACTCCTTCTTAAGTACACCGTTTTACATACCTGTAGTAACCAGGAAGATGGCCAATGAAATAGAGACTCAATTAAAGAACAGGTTTACAATGCAAAATGGATTAATGAGATGTGGATTTTTTTCTTATTTGAAAATAGCAAAGTATGGGAAAGATGTACAGGAGAAAGGAAAAAACATTCCACACAAAAATCAGTGTATTTCACTATATGGTACAGTTTAGGGTTTGACAGTCTAGCCACACATTGGTAACTTTGGAAATCTCTTTTTGGCTAGAATGTAAAGAAATGAATTACAGTTTTCCTTATCTTTTCTGTTTCTTTGAAAAAAAACTGTAGCAACTCTCAGTGCTAGCCAAGAGCTGTCTAGCTATTCAGTGGATTCAAAGGGTGGTGATGTCACTCTGGAGAAAGACATCTGGCATAACTTGTGGAAAGCCTTTTTTTGAAACTTAAAAAATTTTAAAAAAGTTTGTGTAATCCATGGGAAAGCTAATCTAACTGTATATACTTACTTTTTGTCTTTTAGCCAGCTTTCCTATTTCTGTTCTTATGCTTCTGACAAGATCTTGTAAAACTCAAGAATCCTACGGAAAATTTTACATGTCTCACTAGAAGTCATTCCTTACAAGGCTCCATAAATCCACAGAACTTGTTTTGAACCTTAATACAAAGAATCATCCTTAATTATTTTTAATTAGCAAACTTTAGTAACCTCCTGCAAGAAAAGTTCTATCTACAAATAACCACAGTTTTTGGTTCTAACTGGAACTAGCTTTAGATGATGTGTTTCCACATCATCTTGTCTTATGAAAACCAAATGCATACAACTGTGTGCTTGGAGAAGTTAGATATTGAGTCGTGACTTTTTAAGAAGGAGGATCTGAAGGACAGAAACACATTGCTGATAAGACCAAAATATTAACTACATTAAAAAATCTATTTTTTTCATCCCTGTTCAAAATTGCTTGCTGAAATATCTGTGGTGAGCAGAAGAATGTCAGAAGAGTTAAAGGTTAACTAATGGTTAGATAAATGGTCAGAAGAGTGGTGCCAGGGGGTTGGGTGTCTTGAACATGGGATCCAGGTTTGTAGGCCAGGTCTACTGGGGGCTGGTGGAGCTGATGGGAGCGGATTTGGTAAGAGGCTTGCCAGACTGGTCAAGGATGCTTTAAACTAGGTGTGTTGGGGAGGGGAGTATCATTCCATCCCAACACACCCAGTCAGTTGCCAACACCAGTAATAAATGCTTGGAGCAATGTAGAGATATTCCAGCTGCTCCAGCCAATGAGCCAGCTTTATTCGGAGTTCAGCTCAGATGCCTCTATACAAATGCCAGTAGCATGGAGACCAAACAAGAAGAATTAGAGATGTGTGCATGTCTATGGGCGTATGATATAATAGGCATCACAGAAACATGGTGGGATGGCGCCTATGACTGGAGTGCTGGAATGGAAGGTTACAGGCTCTTTAGGAAAGGCAGGCCTGGCAGGCGGGGAGGGGGAGTTGCCCTTTATGTTCGGGATAGGCTGGAGAGTATGGAACTCTGTCTGGGGACAGGTGAGCAGTCCACAGAGAGTTTGTGGGTCAGGGTTAAAGGGAGAACAGCGATGGGAGACGTTATTGTGGGGATCTGTTACAGACCACCTGATCAAGAGGACTCTGTGGATGAAGCACTCTATAGACAGATAGGAAAAGCCTCACGCTCACAGGCCCTTGTTCTCATGGGTGACTTCAACCACCCTGACATCTGTTGAAGCAATGGTATGGCCCAACACAAGCAATTCAGGAGGTTCCTCAATTGTCCAGAAGACAACTTCCTTCTGCAAGTAATAGAGGAGCCAACAAGGAGAGGTGCCATGCTTGACCTCGTGCTAAACAACAGGGAAGGGCTCGTTGGAAATGTGACGCTCCAGGGCACCCTTGGATTTAGTGATCACGAGATGGTCAAATTCGAGATCCTCAGGACAGTGAGAAGAGCGTGCAGCAAGCTCACTGCCCTGGACTTCAAAAGAGCAGACTTTGGCCTCTTCAGGAACCTGCTTAGTGAAGTTCTATGAGATATAGCCCTAGAAGGCAGGGGGGCCCAAGACTGTTGTTGATATTCAAGGATCACCTGCTACAAGCTCAGGAGTGTTGCATCCCAACTAGAAGGAAGTGCAGCAGGAGGGCCAGGAGACCTCCTTGGATGGATAAGGAGCTCCTGAGGAAAATTCAAATGAAAAAAGAGGCTTATAAAAAGTGGAAGCAAGGACAGGCGGCATGGGGAGAATACAGGGAAGTTATCTGGGAAGCTAGGGACCAGGTTAGGAAAGATAAGGCCCAGTTAGAAGTAAACTTGGTTAGAGATGTGAAGGATAACAGGAAGGGATTCTATAGGTACGTAGAGAATAAAAGACAGACTAGGGAGAGCTTAGGCCCTCTCCAGAAGCTATCAGGAAAACTAGCTACCCTGGATTTGGAGAAGCCTGAGGTTCTGAATGGCTTCTTTGCCTTGGTCTTCCCTGGCAAAGGCTCTGACCACACCACCCAAGTCTTGGAAGGCAGACGCAGGGACTATGAGAATGAAGACCTTAGGCCCACTGTAGGAGAGGATCTGGTTCGAGAGCATCTTAAGAACCTGAATGTATACAAGCTCATGCAACCTGATGAAATCCATCCGCGGGCCTTGAAGGAGCTGACAAATGAAGTTGCTAAGCCACTGTCCATCATATCTGAAAAATCACGGCAGTCAGGTGAAGCTTCTGATGACTGGAAAAAGGGAAATATAACCCCCATTTTCAAGAAGGGGAAATGGATGACATAGGGAATTACAGACCAGTCAATCTCACCTCTGTGCCTGGCAAAATCTTGGAGCAGATTCTCCTGGAAGGCATGCTAAGGCACATGAAAAACAACAAGGTGCTTGGTGACAGCCAGCATGGCTTCACTAAGGGGAAATCCTGCCTGACCAATTTGGTGGCCTTCTGTGATGGGCTACAGAACTGATGGACAGAGGTAGAGCAGTTGATGTCATCTACCTGGACGTATGCAAAGAATTCACCACTGTCCCACATGACATCCTTGTCACTAAATTGGAGAGACATCAATTTTATAAGTGGACCACTCGGTGGATAAGGAACTGGCTGGATGGCCGCATGCAAAGAGTTGTGGTCAATGGCCCAAGGCCCAGCTGGAGACCAGTAACGAATGGTGCCCCTCAGGGATAGGTCTTGGGACTGGTCTTGTTCATCATCTTTGTTGCTGACATGGACAGTGGGATTGAGTGCGCCCTCAGCAAGTTTGCCGATGACACCAAGTTGTGCGGTTCACTTGATATGCTGGAGGGAAGGAATGCCATCCAGAGGGACCTCGACATGCTTGTGAGGTGGGCTGATGCCAACCTTATGAATTTTAACCATGCCAAGTGCAAGGTACTACATCTGAGTCGCAGCAATCCCAGGCACAGCTACAGGTTGTGCAGAGAACAGATACAGAGCAGCCCTGCAGAGAAGGACTTGGGGGTGTTGGTTGATGAGAAAATGAACATGAGCCACCAGTGTGCACTCGCAGCCCAGAAAGCCAACCGTATCCTGGGCTGCATCAAAAGGAGCGTGACCAGCAGGTCGAAGGAGGTGATCCTGCCCCTCCACTCTGCTCTCGTGAGACCTCACTCGGTGTATTGTGTGCAGTTCTGGTGTCCTCAACATAAAAAGGATATTGACCTGCTGGAACAAGTCCAGAGGAGAGCCATGAAGATGATCAGGAGACTGGAGCACCTCGTGTATGAAAATAGGCTGATAAAGCTGGGGCTGCTCAGCCTGGAGAAGAGAAGGCTGCTTAGAGACCTCATAACAACCTTCCAGTATCTGAAGGGGGGCTATAGGGATGCTGGGGATGGACTATTCATTAGGGACTGTAGTGACAAGGGGTAACAGGTTAAAATTTAAACAGGGGAAGTTTAGATTGGATATGAGGAAGAAATACTTTCCTGTTAGGGTGGTGAGGCACTGGAATGGGTTGCCCAGGGAAGTTGTGAATGCTCCATCCCTGGCAGTGTTCAAGGCCAGGTTGGACAGAGCCTTGGGTGGGATGCTTTAGTGTGAGGTGTCCCTGCCCATGGCGGAGGGTTTGGAACTAGATGATCTTAAGGTCCTTTCCAATCGTAACTATTCTGTGATTCTATGAAAAGTAACACTACGTACTGCTACTGTATCTTTTGTAAAAAAGCAACTAGATGTTAATTAATTTCATTTATTGAAAGTCCACCAAAGGTACTTCAGACCTAAGTTCTGAATAGCACTTTGTTAAAATTACCACTTTGGAAAAACTTCTCAGTGTATTAAAAGAAATATCCTATATATATTAATTAGAAATTATTCTGGATGTTATTTCATAATAATTTAAATAATTATATTCCTTGTTTGGTTATTTCTCTTGATTTTTTTTTCCTCTTTATTCTTTTCCCTTTTATATTTTCTTTTCACTTATATGATAATTGCAGTATGATGCACGTGGAACAGAAATTGAATTTCCAAAAGAGTTGACACATTTCAAAGAGGTAGCTCCATCTAGTGTCATAGTCAGACACCATTTTAACTTTGCATTTTGCAAACAAAGCATTTTTCACGGCTCAAATAATTAAGCCTTAAAGTACTGCCTCTTAATGGAAAAATAAAAAACTGAACAAACAGGTGAATGTGCCATCTGAAATGTTATATAAAAGCAACTTTAACAAACATATTTTTGAATGTACTTTTTTTGAAGGAATTGAATTTGCGTCGTAGTATACTTTGTCTGCAATTAATTACTTATAGGATTCTCTGACACCAGATGCTCTTATTATGAACTGTTCCATCAAATAATCTGCTGGAGCAAAACATTCATCATCAGTTCCCTAAGCCATCATATCCTACTTAGTTTAAGAATGCTTCAGTACTCTGAATATGTGTGGAGCAAGAAATCACTGTAATGTTTCCAACAAGGACTCTACTCAGTAGTAACACAGTCTGCAAAAAAAAAATGGATTTAGGAAAGCTAGCGGATAAAATACTAATATAATTAAGCAATGGCAATCCAAAGATTATTGTTCTGAAGCAGTCATTGGCTTTGATATACTTACTTATAAATTAATTAATAGTAGAATAATTTGCTTCTCTCACCCACATACAAATTAATTATTAGTAGAATAATTTGTTTGCCTCACCCTCGATTTTAATAGGTCATTTGATGGCGTGTCAAAAACTTTAACCAATATAATCATATTTGCCTGGGTATAAGCACAGATACACTAAAAGCAAACCACCCTAAGAGGAACAAACAGAAAAGCTTCAATATATATTCATTCTGCATTATTAGACCTGAGATCTGCAATGAAGTACATAAGGAAGCTGCAACAAAACCTGTATTATTTAACATACTCATTAGTTGTCGGGGGGAAGAGATAAACATCACTTTAATTAGGTTTGCAAACTCTGTTAAAATAAAGAGAATGTGGAGCAGAACTGGGAACAGGAAACGAAGAGGGAACAAGACAAAAATAGCAAAATTAAAGCATAAAATATGGGACTAAGTCATGAAATGAGATTCAAAATGTCTAGTAAATAATTTAAATGTGGGAGTAGAATCTGGAAATACCAAGCAAACAAAATTATTGGCAGGTTTAGTGATGGCACTAATGTCAGATTAGTTGCAGACAAGTTTGCAAAAGAGAACAGAGTTCTCTGCTAGGTCTCAGCCATACACAAAATACTAAGTCATGTATGAGAAAGAGACTTACTGCCTCCTGCAAAGCTGTGATTAGCTTGGACGTCACACTCAGTTTATAACATTTCATTTTTATTCTCCCCAGTAAGGGCAACATCAGATTTTCTGTGATCTCCAAAAGTCATTGAATAAAACACATGAATGACAGCAACCATACCAAGTGCAAGGTCCTACACCTGAGATGGAGTAATCCCAGACACAGCTACAGGTTGGGCAGAGAAGAGATTCAGAGCAGCCCTGCAGAGAAGGACTTGGGGGTGTTGGTCAATGAGAAAATGAACATGAGCCAGCTTCAGTGTGTGCTCGCAGCCCAGAAAGCCAACCATATCCTGGGCTGCATCAAAAGGAGCATGACCAGCAGGTCAATGGAGGTGATCCTGCCCTTCTACTCTGCTCTTGTGAGACCTCACCTGGAGTATTGTGTGCAGTTCTGGTGTCCTCAACATAAAAAGGACATGGAACTGTTGGAACAAGTCCAGAGGAGGGCCACGAGGATGAGCAGGGGACTGGAGCACCTTCCGTATGAAGATAGGCTGAGGAAGTTGGGGCTGTTCAGCCTGGAGGAGAGAAGGCTGCTTTCTGTCTTAAAAACTAACACTGTTGTCATCAACTTATTTCTTAAATTTCTTTCCACAGCACTGGAAGAGTGCTATAAACCAACAGTTTTAATTTTCTTTGAACTCAGACCTTATTTTTAAATCATTTCTTCCAGTAATATTTTAGGTTACATTTATTAAAGTGTTTGCAGTTAAGGCATCCAGTAGCCCAAATTACAAATTCTCCTGAAGCTTTGCCTAAAAGTTTTCATGTAAAATTTACCAGTGGTATTTTATGCTAGAAAGGAGAAATACCCAGAAAATCTTTCAAGAATAGAAAAATTCTACAGAACTTCCCAGTGTTGATATTCAGCTTCTGAAAGTTGTTGGTAGCTGAATAACGTATATAATCCTGGCGGATTTTCACAAATAATGGCACATATGTACCCATTGGAATCAAGAAAAATCAGACTCTATTTTCAAAATCTTTTCCAACAATCAACAGGTTTATATACTGAAATATTAAATGTGTACCGCCAGATCACAACAGCATCTTCACAATATTACCTTTGTTCACCATATTTGCCATTCTCTCTTTAATGTATAAATTGTAAAATTGTGAAAAAACATGGCATGAATTTTTCTAATTTTTGAAGATTCTAATTTTTGAAGACTCACATAGTAGCATTGAAAGAAATAGTAAAGAGTAGAAGCAACCTAGAACTGACTTTTGTGGAAAGAATGTTGTATAAAAATTTAAAAAAAAAAAAGCGCATTGATGATGCATATGAGTAGTTCCTACACACACATTATAAATGTAAATTTTCATATACATATCACATTATTGCTCCCTACAACTACCTGAAGGAGGCTGAAATGATATTTGTGTTGGTCTCTTCTCCCAAATAACAAGTGATAAGACAAGAGGAAATGGCCTCAAGTTGTTCTAGTGGAAGTTTAGATGGATATTAGAAAAAAATTCTTCATCAAAAGGGTTTTCAAACATTGAAACATACTGCCCAGGGAAGTGCTGGAGTCCTCACCACTGAAGGTATTAAAAAGATGTGTAGATGTGGCATTTACTTGGGGACATAGTTTAGTGGTGCACTTGGCAGTATTAAGTTTATGGTTGGACCCAAAGATCTTAAGGGTCTTTTCCAACCTAAATGATTCTGATTCTATGTCCTAGGTTTTAATTAGGTAAACAGCTATATATACTTGGAAGTTTATTGGCGTATAGACATGAGTTAGATGAACAAAAAATTGAAAACAATTATTTCAAAACCTGCAGTTAAAGAAGTCTAAAGGAAAAAGCAGTGTGAAATTCAAGAAAGGGTACAGAAAGCATAATCCAGTCAGGAACTTTATACATCTTGATTGCTATTTTTGTAGCAGTAGAAGTTCAGCCAGTCAAAGTCAATGTATAGTGTTTAAATTTCTTCCAGAGAATCACATTTTAAGTTGAAGATGCCAACAAATCTAGAATCCACCTCTTCTGTTCCTAGCATATTCAGTGATCACCACATTTACTACACACGTTCATACACACGTACATTTAAAAATTTCATTTATCTACCCCTAGGTTCCAAACAACGATACTATGAGGTTTTTCTCATCTAGATTAATATACTTTTCATATGTTCTTCTGATGACCACATTATCCAAAACAATCAGGTCACCTCTACTTTCTGTTTGATAAACCCATTTAAATACATTGATTCATCTAATTAGTCCCTTATCTCTCTGAGGTTTAGTTTTCTGTTTTATTTTTGTCATAGTTTTGATTTTACTTTACCATCAAATCACTTTAATAAATCTTAGTATTCCTTTCTCATTTTTCAGGGTTTTATTGAATATGTAAGAAACTTTTTTCTTATACTCACAAAAAATAACTGAAAATAAAAAAAATATTTAAATAGCAGTGGAATCAATGTGTGTTATGTGAAGGTAACTGTGTGCTAATGTATTTGGGAAATAAAACTTTCCTTTGCATCAGAGTCCTTAGGGATGGCTCTGAAAACATCTGTTATTTCTTTCTCTTATGAGAAAATTTACGGTAACTTGTAATAGGTCATGTAGTCCTAAACCAAAATCTAATTGTCCTTGTTTGGGTCATGATCTAGTCAAAATGTTTTTCTGTAGAATGTTCAGAACAAGTCCCTGCCTGTCTACCTTTAAATTACTTACGGATTGTATTGCCACAAAAAAATGAACTTCAATGGGCCATAAAAGGGTATTGTGAAAAACTCTGACTTAGTTCACTACAGGAGAGTGAGGAAAACTAGTTTTATGTTTATAAAATTACCTTGATGTAATAAAAATTAAAAGGTGTAACTAAATAATTTGATAGAAATACGAAATTCTGTTTTGCATAAAGCATTTCCTATAGTAAATCTTCTCACTTAAAAAAATGATCAATTTATATTTGCAAAATTTCTATATAGAAATTCTTTATTGATAAAGCAAACTACTTGTAAAATACACTAAGATGACAAATGTTGGGAAAACTTCTAAAAACAAAACTATAAACCATATCTTTAAAACTGGGTATTCAAAAATAGTATATTCAAAAATAAAAATTAACTAAAATGCTTGTTATATTTATGACATTGAAAAAGATATTTGTTTTTTTTTATTTCCTTCCAGTTGAGTGCCTGAACAATACTTTATTTATAATGATATTTCAGAAAAAAGAATGGCAAAATAATTGCACTTCATTAAAAAGAAAATCTTAGAGTTACTGGCAAAGTCTTTTTATAAGACTAAGTGCTAAGAAATGAAGAAAGAAATGGCTAAAGCAAACAAAAACAAAAACAAAACAAAAAAAAACCAAAACCAAACAAACAAACCAAACAAAAAAAACCACACCCCCAGACCTAGAAAGGTAATTTCAGATCTGACAGTTTTGGTTATGCTATATTAGGAATCAAAGCAGCAAATAGGAATTGTCCTCAGAATTTATCAGTTAAAGCTACAACTTTATGAAATATTTAACCAAGGGCATCACTTCAGACATACCAACATTAGTGCATCCTAACTAAGTAAGGATGTTAAATCAGGTTGATAGTGAATAGAAATATGAAGGATAGGTAATAAATGCACATGTTATACAACTGAAAGTGGAAATGTGAAATCTGGATTACATGTCTTATTGACTAAATGATTTACAGTAGAGAAAGTATTCAGATCCAAAATAAATTTGCTCTGTGACAGACTTCCAACATCTCTAACCATAGATGATACATAAAACACTGAAAAGTGTATATTTTCAGAAAACTATGACAAAGAAGAAAGATGTCCATCTGGAGTCCAAGCCAGTCCAAGGCCACGACTGATTGATATCAAAAGGCCACCTAGTAGAGGTGGTCCAAAACTTCTAAGGTACAGGAATATCAAAGATGTTTTGAGATCTCCATTCTGTTGCATCTCACAGCGCCTGTGCTTTGAGGATGGGAATCTTGGAAAAGCTGTGCTGGTTTTACTTTTTGCCCCCTATTTTTCACAAACAAGATAGTGTGGAAAAAAGATGCTGGTGTGCAGTAACTAATATGTGTACACTAACCACAACTGTAGTTTAATTTTCCATTTTATACAAGTAAAGTGATATGTAAGCAAAATCTCTTGCTTACATATTCTGTCATTCACAGCTGAACAATTTCAGACAGCATCACAGAATCATAGAATCGTTAGGGTTGGAAAGGACCTTAAGATCATCTAGTTCCAACCCCCCTGCCATGGGCAGGGACACCTTACGCTAAATCATATCACCCAAGGCCTCGTCCAACCTGGCCTTGAACACTGCCAGGGATGGAGCATTCACAACTTCCCTGGGCAACCCATTCCAGTGCCTCACCACCCTAACAGGAAAGAACTTCCTTCCTATATCCAACCTAAACTTCCCCTGTTTAAGTTAGAACCCGTTACCCCTTGTCCTATCACTACAGTCCCTAATGAAGAGTCCCTTCCCAACATCCCTATAGGCCCCCTTCAGATACTGGAAGGCTGCTATGAGGTCTCCACGCAGCCTTCTCTTCTCCAGGCTGAACAGCCCCAACTTCCTCAGCCTGTCTTCATATGGGAGGTGCTCCAGTCCCCTGATCATCCTCGTGGCCCTCCTCTGGACTTGTTCCAACAGTTCCATGTCCTTTTTATGTTGAGGACACCAGAACTGCACACAATACTCCAGGTGAGGTCTCACAAGAGCAGAGTAGAGGGGCAGGATCACCTCCTTCGACCTGCTGGTCACGCTCCTTTTGATATGGCAAAGGTATACTATCTGTGTTTGCTTAGTGTTCACTAATATGTATTTTGATCTTGATTTCATCATTTGAAAAACAGGTCTGAAATGTGTAAACTAATTTTTCAATTAACCAATTTCATCTTTCAGCAGTTGACCCCAATATTTCTACTTAACGAAAATTTGTTTTAAACTGCAATGGCATATAAGAGAAGAGGGATGGGAAGAATAAGCAGGAGGAAACACGTAAGACAAAACAGTTGAAGACATAGTACTTATACTGCTTGATGAAATTTTGTACTGTATGTTTTACCATATAATGACACTGACCTTTTGCCTAGATACCGATTATAGAAATAGAACTATTCAGACTTGTCATAAGAGTGGTTGCACTTTATTAAAAATAAATAACTGTGGGCAAAAGTGGAAGGTGTACTCATGTCTAGTGATTTTCAAGTAAACTGTCCATTTACCAAGTTTAATGAAGCATACAGATTCCATTCTTTGATCTGTGTTTAAACTAAATGGGACAGTAGCTTACAGTAGAGGCCAGAACAGTTCCATGGGGACTAGGGATTTTTATCAAGAAAAATAAGATGCAGATTTATTCCATAAACTGAAGAGCAAACTGAATCTTGTTTCTAGGATACTGGGTGAATATTTTAACCATAAACATTCTCAGAAAAAGCAAAAACTGCTGTGTTCTTGTACTATTTTTTTTTTTTAGCAAAAACTGTTCAGTGAAGCTTAGTCAAATTGGATTTTTTAAGTAGGCTTTTTTAAGAGAAGGGTTTTTGAATGACAAGAATGATATTTGTAATAAAGTGAATATCCCCATAAATTTTTACCTCTTCTTTGCTCACTTTTGGGGTCTTTATCTTCAGAATCATTTCCATAAACAGAGAGTATTTTTCCTAACTCTTCATCACACCTTCTAAAACAGTAAAGTCTAGAGGGCATTATAAAGCTTCAGAGGAATTAAATAGATAAATTGATTTCTGACTATAACAGGTGGAAAATTTAAATTGCTTTTAATTGTCCTCTTCCTCCTGCATTCCTGCTTCCTCTCAGCTTCCCTGACATCTTGCAGCCTATTAACAGCATCCCGCAGCTCAGCCACCTGCTGCAGGAGGACCTCCACCAGGGAGCACCGAGTGCAGCCCTGCCCATTGTGCACCCTCCCCTCACAAGTCCAGTGCAGGCACTCCCCACACCCCGAGCTCTGCACTGCAGCCTCCCCTCTCGTCTGCTCTGTCTGGGTGCCTACGCTGGCCACCACCGCGGCACCCAGAACAGAATTCCCAGACCGGGCCCTGGTCATACGACGAGCGCTCACCATCCCGCTCACCATCCCGCTCACCATCCCGCTCACCATCCCGCTCACCATCCCGCTCACCTGCCCGCTCACCTGCCCGCTCACCTGCCCGCTCACCTGCCCGCTCACCTGCCCGCTCACCTGCCCGCTCACCTGCCCGCTCACCTGCCCGCGCGACCTGCCTCGACCTTCCCTGTTCACCGCGCTCCTAATCACTCGCGCTCCCTGGGGCAGGTTTTTACCCACTCAGGGCTGGTGCCGCTGCTCCTGGCTCCGCCCCGTGTGAGTCAGCTGCTCGCTCTCGTCAGCTGAGCTGCCGGCTCCTGGGCAGGTCCTGTCGAGGACTTGAGGCTCCCTCGGTGGCTGTTGCCGCTCTGAGTTGAGGCTCCTGGGCGCTGATCTTCCCCCCCGCTCCGGTGTTGATGGCACCCTCCCTTGAGCTACTCACTTCAGCAATTCATCTGACATAACTCAATCATGTGGTTACTACACAACATTTTTAGAAGTGACTAAGTTTGTTGGGAGCTTGGTTTTTTTTTTTTTTCACCCTCTTTCTTCAGTTTTGTCCTCCCTGAATTTGTGGTAAAGCTGTCACCACTGAACACCCCTGAAGCAAATTTTCCCAATATATATTGATGTTATAACAGCACTAACTTCTGCCCTCTGTAATTAAACCTTGAGAAGTGCTGCTTCAATAATATGTACAGAAACACAGGCAAATAAGAATATGACAAGCAGCCAACTCAAGACATATTGTTCTTTTTCAGGCAGTCATGTGGTATGATTGTTCGTTTTTTTTCTTTACGTGGGTAAGAGGTGTACCAAGGTGACGCATATATGACCAATGCTTTTAGAAAGTTTTTTCTATTCCATACAAAACTGCAACAAAACAAATAGTTTCCAGTAGTTGTGAGACAAGTTTCACTCTGCATCTTCTGATGAGCCAGCTAAGAGTTTGTATATGAGGGTCACAGATATCAAGGCTACTTCAAGCTTAATGGCCTATCTAACTCAGCATCATCTGTAGCAGTGACTCTCCAGGAAGAATGCAAGATTTTCCCTCTTCAAACTGCCGCTTCGTAATTCTTACTGGTGTTCTTCAGTCTAAAGTCCAGCTTTAGGGACAGCAGCTTTAGGAGATACCATGAGTATTCCTATGAATAGGCTGCATCTCTCCACTATTCTAAGGCTGATGTCCCTACTTTTCCTCAAGCAGAACACAAGAGGTAACTCAAATGGAAAGAAACAGATTTCTTTCCATTGGTTAGAATCAGGAAGGTAACTCAAACAGAAAGAAGTAGATTTCTTTTCCTTCACTTAATGGCCATCAAGACTAGTTCACCACTCTGCTCACTTCAGGACTCCAAGAATAGTAGGAAGGAATGAGAAGATACTTATCTAGAGCTTGTATGCATTTTGGTTTTTATAAGATTTATTTTGGAATATGTCATGACCTGAAGCTCTCTTGCAAATATACTGAAGGTTTTGATATTTCCAGAATTATACATCAACTTCAAAAAGATTCATGCCCCCCATATTTCAGCTAGAAAGAGTGAGTTCTCAAATTTCCTCCTACCAATTGCAAAAAGGGACAAATAAGAGTACTCAAAACCTAGAAAGTGGTTCAGTGGTCACATTTTCCTATTGTTTAGTTATGTCTCTCTGATTTTCTCTGTAAAATTCAGAAACATCCCTTACTACTCACTCTAAACTAGGTAGATTATATTTATTATTATGTTGAATATATGTATGGAAGAAATGCAACAGAAAGTCTTCTATTTTTTGTAGGCACTGTATATTTGCCAGTATAAATTATCTTATATTTTGACCCAAGGGATGTGTGGGAACAGAGGTCAGTGATTATGACATGTTCACATTTTTCACTCCAGAATTTCAGTTTTATTCCTTAGGACTCCAGTGAAATTCTAAGAAGCTGAGCAGAACTGTGAAATAAAGATAAAATGCTTAGTTATTTGATTTTTTTTTTCATTTCTTTAAATGAAAGTCCATTTTCTTTAGCTAAGTCCCTCAACTAAACCTTCTTGCAGACTTTCCAAGATTATTGGAGTGCTTTGGAATATAGAGCAAAAAATCTTCTAACTAAATTCACCTATAAGGAAGATCTCTGTCCTGTGCCCCTTGAAATGTTCTTTGATTACTGAGAGTTGATGGCATGAAAGAGATACCAGGAGTTTTTTTGTTGGAAGCAATAGCATGTAATGTCTTCAACAGGAAGCCGTTTGTTTCTCACTAAGCCTATTCCCATTCTCATGTGACAGGTTAAGAAATTACTACCTTACACATTTTTAATTTTCGTATAAAAACTTCTGGTCTGAAGATAAGTGCTGCATTGTCTATCTATGACATAAAAAAATGCAAAACATCGTGGTACTAATAACTGTACCAGCCACCAGAAATGTAAGCTGATTGCTGATAAACAGAAGACTTAATGAAATACGCTTATCTGAATTGTAGTATTGCAGAAATGTGAAATAAAGTGGATTTTCTTTATAAATGGTGCCTTTATTAGATATGTTTTGTGAGTTTTTTGTAACCGCTAACAAATGAGCATTAGAGATCTTTGTTACTAGGGAGTTTCTGTCTTTCATAAAGATGATTTTCTCAGGTTAAGGTCTTTTGTTTACTTAGAAAAGTTCACTTCTCTAACTACAGTACAGACTATAGCAATCCTACAGCTCCAGAATTTTGCTCTGTATGTGAAAGTATGCAAGGTGTGAGGGTTTTTTATTATTTCTTCACACAAATCCAGAATAAAAAGGGATGATGTAAGTTTGCTTTGGACAAAGCCCACAGGTAAGAGAGAACAGAAACAGGTTCTGATTTCTCAAGTTCATATTTTTTGGGTAGTTGCTGTAAATTGGCAATTGCTGTAGGTAAAGAACCAAAATGGAAACTTAGTAAAAATCTAGCCACAGGTGAAAGTTTAAAAGCATAATTTGCATCTATTTCCTAGTCATTTGCTGAAAAAAAAAAAAGTTATCCAAATTAAGGCCAAAAGATATGAAGAAATAAGTCCCAATGTAAAGACGAAAATAAACCAGTTGCTTTTAACCTTACTTAACTTGAGAACTGAGAATTTTGGCTTAGGCATTCCAGTGTAGATATCTAGGTGTTTAAGGTGAACCCAGTGCTTCGCTGCCATCAGCTGAGACTTCTCACAGTTACATCTTCACTGGGAACTAAACCACATATGCAGGCGAATTCAGCTTTGTTATTTGTGATTGAGAAAATTTTTGGTTTATTCACTGTAGTAGCATTTCATGGAACTATGTTATATGGAAACAGAATTTATTTTAGAATAATCTTATGAGTTTACTCACTGAATTGTTTTGTGCTTCAAATTCTAGTTAAAACAGGAAGAAAATTTCAAGATGTACAATTCTGTTTCTAGAAAATTAATAACAGAATTTGTGGAAAAACTGAGGTTATTTTTCTTTTATAACTGAGTCCAAGGATTAAGATTAAAAAATAAAACAAAAGCCTGTATTCAGGCTACAAGCATACAAGGACAAACGGCTTCTTTACATGCATTAATTCAGGTGGCATTTTATATAAGCACAAATTCTTCTCAATAAAAAAGAGGCAAAAGTAATCATTTGTTTTCTGGTCAGTAATGACTTCATGTACCCTAATTATGCAGTAAACATTAGTCACTCACAGAATGCTACTTCTATCAAAAATCTGGGAGTTTTTTCTGCACTGTATGTGCTTTGTAGGCTTACTATCCAGACATAATTAGGGCTTTGAAATCATCAAGCCAATTTCATGCAATCTTGGAGGCTATTTCTCTCAATTTATTCTTTCTTTAAAAGCAAAAGTGCTCAGTTAGATTCATTTCATCTGTATGCTGGATGTATCGTATGAAAATTCAATCAACCAGTATTACATACTAGCAGAATACAGAACAAAGCTTTTATTTGTTACTGCAAGAGAAGAAAGGCATCGCAAAAATAAATAATAATAAAAAAAAAAAGAAAACATTATTTGCTATAGAAGGGCTATCTTACTGAATTCAGAGATGGTCAAAGTCTAAGTCTAAGACACTATGATTATTTATCTTCTGCAGGGAATCCAAACTTGCAGCGGACATATTTCAGTGTTTGTGGTTGTGTAGTCTCTTTAGATATCAGCTGCTTATCCGTCTGTAGTATGTATTCCCTATAAAAAAAAAATTATAACTGATCCTAAAGCAACCCTAAACTACTTTTGAGATGCCAGTTGCCCTCTGTCATATCAGAACATCATAACAAAAACATTTTTTGTTTTCTGACAGTTTCCAGTTCTTTAAATTTATTGTATGGCAGAGATTGCTGTAAAATGAATTTGCCCATTTTTACATTACCAGGGGAAAGACTTTGAAGTAATGAAAATTGTAACTATGACTTTTAAAGGGCTGTTATTTTTCCCCAGCCTTACTTACCATGGCAAGCGCACCCACCCTGGCAAAGACTGAAAACAAATGCTGACTGCATAAGACCCTCAGCCGAAGACTAACTTGACCATATTTGGCCACAGATCAGATTCGACTAGGCTATAAATGGAGCTCCGTCAGAGGGCCAGTTGAGTGTGTCATCCTCAGAACAGCAGGCCTGCAGTGAGGGACTCTCCCTCCAGGTCAGGAGATCTCCCAGAGAAACTCCTTGAGATCAGAGCCCTCACCTCATCAGGTGACTGATTGGCATTCTAGGATACCCTCCTAAAGATTGGGAATTTCTGTCATCTGTGTAGTAGCAATTTCGTTTGACATGTCAAACTTGTAATAAACCAGTGTAGATGAAGCCTTGATTGGTTTATAAAAATAAATTTCATTTAAGTATATTATTTGTCTAAATTTGTAAGTCTGTGTGACACTCATCCATCTGTACCTTGCAATGGGATGGACCTCGTTCTTGTATGGTTTAATGCTCTTAAGCAAGATGATGTTAACGTCTCTGTGACTTCTGCTCTCTTCAAGTCACAGTGATGCCTTCATTATTGCTATTAAGTTCACACATGGAGCAGAAGTCCCCAGAGTTGCTTTGTATTCTCCATCAGTGAGGAAAACCACAAAGTATAATTAAATTCTTATAATAAGATCACTTATGGTAAGTTCTGATATATCCAGTAATATCCAAGACACTGTTTGGTTATCCACCCATGCTAACAGAATTCATAGAAACTTTGCAAATCACTCTACAGTAAGTCCCCATGGGGTTCCTGAGAGCACCCATACTCTCACTTCCCTGGACTGACCCCACCACCCCATGGTGCTGGTCCAGAAGGTCTATTGACACTCAGAACTGATTTTGCCTGAGCTCTGTCATAGGTGTAACTGATTCCAGTCCTGTCATCTCCTGATCCCAAATTCCATTCAGCCTTCCTGAACTGACCTTGAATTCTTTGAGGTTACCTTGCCTTTGCCTGATGAAACTGGCCTGTTGATGTGACCCATTTCCTCCACTGCCTTGCTCTGCCTTGCACCCTGGTCAGGAGGATAACAGCCCAGCCATGCCGGGGCCACCCTTAACTCCCAGCTCTGCTTCTCTGTGGAGTAGTCTGAGTCTTGCAACTTCTGACAGTCTTCAGGTGTGTGTCCATATCTTGATAATATATACAAGTATATGTTCATATTCACAAAAATAACATTGAAATACACAGAAAAATACACCTATTTTGTGTGCAGAAATAGGGAAAGCACTGAGTGAATAAATTGGAAATATCTCTCCTTGCTTCACTTACTGAAGGCACCAGCTTCAGTGTCTTCATCCCTCCATACTAACTATACTTTTGAAACTTTCAGTTTAAGAAAGCAATAGTCCTAGCTGTGCTGGCAGGGTTTTGAGTCTGACTTTTGAACAAGAAATGGTACAGAGACTATTTACAGACTTCAGACATGGTAGGCTGTTGTAAATTTGTAAGGTGACAGTGATGTTTTTACTGTTGCTCTTGCCTGGATTCTTACCACTGTCTTAGCGATCTCTTGCCCCACCTTTTTTAAAAAAAATAAATAAAATTGTGTACCAGTGCTATGTCCTGAAGCCAGCCATTTTCCCACTTGGGGTTTCCTTTGGTCTTACTTGTATAACTTATTTGACAGATTTTCATGAGTCACCCAGAGTTCTGCCAAATGTGGTGTTTGGTGTATCCTGCTTGCCGCTCACTTCATTTTTAGCAGAGTTTAAGTTACTTGCAAGGAACAGTGCTGGAAAAGGAAACAGCTGAGGCATTGTATAGCCAGCCAGGAAGAGTGGATAGTGGAGTCACTTAACTGTCTCCTCATTTTCTATACTTGGTTTTGTGATATACAGTGCAGAAGTGAAGTAAGAATTAAATTACAGCTGCAGAAACAGCAACGAAATGTTCATTTATGATGTTAAATACATAATTGCTATATTCTCTTGGAATGCCCCATCTGACATAGCATTAGGTAAATTATGTGATGGAAGCCCTTGTAGAAGAAAAGACACTGTTTTAAATAAGGTTACCATTTAAAGACTGGTAGAAGAGCTGAAACCCAACATCTTTTCATTCAGATATTGTACCCAAACCACATGGCTCCAGTTTACCCTCTTCATTTTGCTTTTTGTTGTTTTTTTGGGAGGGGGGGTTGGGTTGCGGAAGAAGGCATGGGGTTGTGACTGGGGCTTTCTGATGTGGAGGCTACGGTTCCTCTTTGGCTCTTAACTGTAGTCTTTCTGAAGCCTTAAATCCTTACCTGTACACAGAGCTCCCTAGCTGATCCACACAGAAACTTAAAAGACTTAATTCAATTCAACTAGGCAATATTCCTCTATTAACTTTCAGCTACTTTTGTTGATCTTTTCCTCCTTGTTTATCGCTGGGGTTTTTTGCCCCCCAGTGCCATTCCACAATGCTGCCTCTGTTAAAGCTAGTCTCACAGGAGTGTAAGACAGACCTGCTGGATGCATTGATGCCAAGGAAATGGTTTCCTTAGCAACAAAAACAAGGCAAAAACTGCCAGAATTTTTAGCTAATGAGTGTAACTTCTGTTCCCAGCTGTAGACAAAGAAAAAGTAAAGAAATGTATCCATGTATTACTGTTAACCACATCCTCTCGCATATCCTGAAAAGCTATTTGTCAATGTCATTAGTACAAATTTCCGTATTTTAGAAGTATTTAAAATAAGAATTCTTATGGCTGAAAATAGCTTTTAAATTAATTTTCACCACTTTGCTGCTGAAAAACTAACAAATAACTCATAATAAGTACATACACATAGCAGTCCATGTTCTATCTGAATTGCCATGACAAAGAAGAGGCCCACAGATAAAGACTGTTTTGTGTTCTATGACTAGGAGCTAACACAGTTTCTAGTATCAAGCTGGTTTATAATTTTCAGCACTAATTACGATGAACATTGTTTGTCTAAGGACAAAACAAAAAAAAAAAAAGAAGAAAAAAGACAAGATATTTGTCCATTTGACAGGTTTTGGAAGTGACTAGTTGCTTAGAAATTGTGGGGGAGTTAATCCCATACCTTTTCTTTCACAAAGGCCACTTGTGGCAGTTATGAGCTTTAAATATGTTTCCCAAAGGAGAAAAGTTAAAGCTTTAAAAATTATTTTGTCAGAGAAACCATAAGAACTATGCATAAAGCTAATTATAATTTTTCTTCATAAAATTCTTATTTATTATATGTGTTTTATAACAGGAAAATGATCCCTAAAAATGACATCTTGTAAAATCACTTACAGAAGACGCCATTAGATTGTAGCTGCTTACTCTGCTGCCAAAGCTGAATTTGAGAGCTGCTGAAGAACAATGCTCATTTTCTTCTTCCCTCAAGCTCTGTCAGCATATTTCCTTAACTCATTGCTGGGGTGTACCACAGGGAAAGCAGCCTGTTTTCAGGAAGCAGGTGGAACACTCTTTCTCATACATTTTGCTGATTTCAAAATAGATGTGAAATTCAAAGATTGTTTCTACATTTCCTATAAAGAATTCAATCCTCTGAAAAAAGGGCTGGTCTGATATGGATACTTTAAAGTGCTGTGTTTTATGTGCTGTGATGTGGAATGTAGAACTGATATGTGTGGATTTGAAGGAAAGATTACCAAAATATCTGTGAAAAGAGAAAAAGAAAAGTACCATTCAGATCTGATGTTATTCACACCACTCAAAAAACATGAAATTTGGGAACTGAACATATAAAATCAAGGTGTAAATCTTACTGAGATCTAGTTTTTCTAACTATTTAAATTCTGCACAAATTTAAATAAATTAAAATATTTTGACATTATTGAGTTGAAAATTGAGTAGATTCAGAATGTGTTCTTGGAAATATGTTTGTTAGCTTGTGTTTACTGCACCTGGTTGAGAGACAAGATTTTGTTAAAGAGTTGTAGTGGATATATTTTAGTTAGAAACTAAGTTGTGTATTTTTGGAGACTATACAATGATACTATACCTAAAAAAAAAAATAAATTACAAAATTATTATTTCAGTATCATTTGCAGAAATCCTTCTTTGCTAAAGAATTTTATTTCTTCCCTAATTTCGATTAATATTCTGCTGCTCAGATCCACTCAATAAAATCTGTTTTGGAATGTTTTATCAGTATTTGACGCTGCAAGTAGTTAAGAAATCAATGTACCTTCTTTGCATGCTTAGAATAGAAATTAACTGGCACATCTCAGGATATTTCTGAGGATATTAGCATTCTAGTTCAGATCAGTGCATTTTTAAAGTGAATCTCCTGGGTGTTACTGTCTGCTGTTCATTGGACTCGCATCCTGAAGGGTTCTCAATGTAATCAGTAGATTCCTTCCATATTAAATTAGATACTCTTCAGCATCACATCTAATGCTCTCCAATTATTAACAAGTTTATAGTCTACTAGTCTAGAGCTATATTAGAGCTAATCTGAAATAAATACCCTCAAAATACACTGAAGATACTCTCTTACTGTGCCCCATTGCTTGGCTAATATATGCACAACATCAGTATAATGTCATATGAGAGGGTGAATGTTGACTTTACAGTGGTAAAATCCACACATCTCATCAAGGGGCAAAACATTGTATCATCAAATTTTATTGACACCATCAGTTTGTACAGAAGATTCTGAGGGAAAAGTGGATCAAGCTACACAAAAATTGCCCAGAAGACTGTAATGAATGTTTATTGCAGTTTTCAGTTTTGTATGTAAGCTGATTTCAGTCATCAGTATTGAAAATCTAATTTCAGACTCTAAAACTTAGAAAACAGTTTTAAATATTTTCTTTAACCTGCCTTTTCTCATCAGTCTTACATTTGTATCTGGATTTAATAGGAGGATATTTCACCATCATTGTGTTGTTGCACTAACATTTAGAAGCCCTGAAACCTTCAATAGGGATGAGACCTACTCAGTAGGTGTAAAATATGACCAGAAGATGTAAAAAAAAAAGGAAAAAGTGAATAACTGTAAACAAGCATTGTACATAGAGGACAACAGTTATCAATGAATCAGTGAATCAATGCCTAGCCACATTAAAAGACTGAGTTAGGGAATGAGTCTAGATCTGGAGAAAGTATATTAGAAGTACAACTGTACTTTTTCTTAGCTCACTCTGCATGATTCTGTAAGAGTCAAAGCTGCTAAATAGGATTAAAGTACAGCTAAACTATGCTTTGTTCCAAACTATGCTTTGTTTGCCCAGAAGCTCACTGGGTCTTGTGCAGCAGTTTTCTGACTGCTTATGGTCCAGTGTGATGGAGCCATTACTGCTACAGAACTTTGATAACATTACATTTACTGTCCCACTTTCAAGGACACAAAAAAATAACAAAAACAAATTTTTGCAAATTGTGTATAAGCATTTTTACTCATTTATTTGGCTAGTAATGCAAAAGGCTGGTAAATTTTCTGTTTTACAAAGGAGTTTGATTTGGGGTTTCCATTTCTGTGACTGAAACACATCTGATAAAAATAGAAGCCCATCCATCAAACAGCAGAGCTGGTGCAAACCTGATACATCCAGGAGTCTAACAATGTCTCCAGATGTTCAGAAATTACAGACAAATAGCCAAACCATTTTACAGGTGAAAAGGAATATATTTACAGAAAATTCAGACATATAATAACCCTTTATAATCCAAGCACAAATTCTATTCCATGATGAAGATCATGTATGAGTTGTTTGGAGGTAGATATATCTAAATAGAAGTGAGAAATGTCTTTATATCAACATTGTAGGTTTTTCAAAGAGCTATAATGTCCATTCTTAGCAAAAGGCTGTATTGTTTGTTGCATCTCACCTGCATCAGGAAAATTTCTTTTTTATAAAGTTATAGAAGTGTTCTGGATTTTGCCAATAATGAGAACATGAATGGCAAGAACTGCGCTGCTGCCAGAATCATTCATTCTCTCCTCTGCCTGTACACCAAGACTGACTGAGAGTCTGCCAAGGTACAGTTACATCCCTGAGAGGCGCAAAGGCTGGTTTTGGTAGAAAGAGTACCTACAAAACCCAGCTAATTTTGGGACTAAGATTTCAGTACAGATGTGATGCTTCCTCAAGTTTATTTAAATCAAAACCTCCACTAAAAAAACCTGTGTTTTAACTTTTGCAGTAATGAAGGAACCTGTAAGTTATCATGTTAGTTTTTGATCCACATCCTGCCATGTAAATTAGAGAACTGTGTGTACTGAATCTATGACAATCTACCTATGTTTGTTTGTCAGAAACTCCTAGATTCATATCATTAAATGTTGCCTCTAAAACCCTCTCATTTGTAATGCTTTGCAGTACTGCCAACAAGGAGGCTTATCACAGATCTGTGATTTAAAAAGATTTGAGATTGTCACAAACAATTTATCATTCAAGTAATGAAAAAAAAACAAAACCATCCATCCAAACAAACAAACAATAACCCCCCCCAAAAAAACAATCTTTTTTTAAAGATTACTCACTTTTGAAAGCATTATATACTTTTCAAGAGATGATACCAAATATACCACTAATTGAGGCTGGGCAGTCTCAAAGGTGATTGGCATTGTTTTGTTTCAAATAATTGATTCTTTGTTGAGAAAGTTCCCAAGGAGACAATGTTTTAAGAAGCTATTGAAGCCAAAAGGAAGTGCTTAGTCTGCATAGATTTTCAAAGACTGGCAAAGGTAACATGGAAGAAGGCATATATACAAGACTAAGAGAAAGATACAGAGGGCTTACTGAGGGAAATGTCAGGAGACAAAAAGTACAGAGATTCAGTTAGATACCATTTTACAAATTCCGTTTTAGTACAGCACGGCACAATGCACAGGAAAATTTGAGCTTATGTTGCCATAGTGAGGGAGCACAGGGCATGATTTTAATCTCTTTTTACCTTCATATAAATAAATCAGGTCAGGTCAGATACAGAAGTGGTGGCTTTTCTGACAGTCATATCCACTCTTAGTCTTCTCTTCAAAAAGTGAAAATATGTTAAACTCTTCCGGAGGATATTATTACTCTTTGAAAAAGTACTTCTGATTTTGATAGTTCATGACTAAGTGAATAATAACAGTCTGCCAAGCTTTTGTTGCAATTTAATTGAGTAAGTGCTGATTGATCATTGCATTTAATAACTAAGGTATTGGGAGCTTTCATTTTGCATAGAAAGGGGGGCTTTTCTTATATTTGTTTTAAATTTTTATAATTTATATTGAGTTTTTAGACTCTGTTCTGTGTCAATCAATTTTTTGTGACTCGCTAGATGGTGCTGTGTTCCAACATGGAGGAGCACAGCTCAGCATCGATGTAACAAAACCAGCTACCCATGCAGACCTGGGCTACTCGCTGGAGGTGATCGGCATGCTCTGCTTTTATGATGTGATCAAATCATCTAGGAGTCTGCATCTAGGTACCTATTTTAAAAACAGCGGCCTGAATGTGGATTTTTCATTTTAGAGACAGTAACTCAGGGTTAAGAACTCAGGCCATGAGTTTCAAGCCTGAAACTTTCAAGCATGAGGGGCTCTTCTGTTTTGTCAGTGCAGCTCTGAGTTTTCATTTAGCTATAGAAGCTGTCTGAAGGTTTTGCGCTTACTCAAGGCATACAGAGCCTATACAAAGCCTATGCTGTGTGCATACAAAGTTATTATTTTCTTCTTGGTCTCATGATAACAGTGATTGTGAATGTATTGCTAAGTAATAATCTTGCTGAGAAACTGTGGAGCTACACATAGTGCGAGAGCCCAGGTAGTGCATGCTATTGCTTTGTTTTGCAGAGAATCTGTGCAGTGCATTGCCATTATCTGAAATATGAGCTTCAGCTCAGCAAAACACTGAACCATGGAGCTAAATTTCTTACTAAATCAAAAACATTGGAGAGAAAGAAGAGTGGCTGAACATCAGAACAAGGTGTTCTGTTACCCCTCATTGAGTGTGCTTTTATCTTTTTCCAGTCATGTGGCAAACAGCTACTAAGAAATTTATAGCTAAACAAATTTTTAATTTTCTGACTGAAAACTCTTTCAGTTTTCTTTCAGTTTTATTGGTACCAGTCTGCATGGTACAAGTATTTGGGATATGACCTATCTTAGAGCCTTTCATATCATGGTCAACTGTTTTCATTATGTTTTATCTGAAAGTTTTTTTTTTACATGATTCACATGAAGCAAAATTGCTAGGAAGATATGTGGCTTGGCAGGGCTATGAAGGCCACATCCATGCTATTCTGTTAAATGGCCCCAAACACCTGATACTAATTTCCCTAGCTATCCACACCATCCAAATTTTGGCAGCTGTTACACTGAAAGCAAAACCTTGGGGTTTTGCTTGGCTCTGAAGCATTGCAGCCATTTTTCGTCAGAGATTATTGATCAGAATATTCACTATCTGTGCAATATGGTTAGTCATGAAGACCAGTAAAATATTATGGTGAAAAAGATAAAGGACATTTATACTCAAGACAAGGTGAAAACAGCTGCTTTCATGAGATAGATGAGGAAATTTTTCAGGGTAAAAACAAAAATGCTGTAAGTAGTCCTCAGCAAAGTTACAGTAAAACATATAGCTGTGGGTGACCACAAGGAAGCATTGTTTACAAGGAAGAGAAAGGGGAGTAGTGAAAGGAAGCATTGAAAGAGCTGGCACATGTGCTCCCTTGTATCTGGTCATCCTCTTTACACTGTAACTTGACCAGCAAGCAGAAAACTTCCTATGACTGAGTCATACCACCAGCTATGATCAAGCAAAGATAATTACCCAGTCAGAAAGCTAGGGTTACAACAGCTTAACACTGAACTTGCATCTTCAGAGGGGATTCCGTGGCCCCTTTCAGTGTTTATATGGCAGCCAGACCTTTTAGCATCAGATGACCATCAGATAGAAAACCAGAAGTCAGCTGTAGCCAAACTTCTATTACCAAGGGCAGTGGGCCATAAGTCCTTACCTGAAGTTAAAAATTTTTCATTAACCAGCTGAGGAAGGAGGAATTGCACCTCCTTCCTGTTCAGAAATGCATCCCTGAGAGAAGAAGCGCAGCTCTTCCCCTTGTTCAGAGCAGAGCACACCATCCATCCTACTTAGAGTCCTTTGTTTTCTCCATAGAACTTCTGCAGAATGAAAGTAGAGAGGCAAAAGGAATTTATATGAACCTCTGAATGTTGTAAATGGGCTTAGAATTGCTTCAGCCTGCTCTTGGAGAATGCCCCAAGAAAAGAGTATTATTAGATAGGCTGTTATACGAGGGACAGACTTACAAGAAGAACGTTACCTTTCCTGATAATTTCCAATAGAATTGTCATCTGAATCCTATCGTAAATAGCAACTAGCTCAACCAAAGTAATTATGTTGTTGCTTCCCAGGGCAGTGTTATCCCCATACATACCCCATTTTGCCTACCCTTATGGAACAGTTCGGCTCTAGAACAAAAGCCAGCTATTAATCATAAAATGGCTTCACAGAAATACCAGGAAATATTCCCATTGACTTCACTAGTAGAGAATTTCTAATTATTCTGTAAATTCTGTAAAGCTTCTCACATCAGAGAAAATAACTGATATGTGGCCCTGGTTTCTACCAAAAAGAACACATTACTCTCATGTCCAGTTCTGCCTTCTGGTGGTGGCATTGTGGAAATTGCAGGAAATAATATACCTCATGCTTTACTGTTTACTCTGAAGATTAAGAGATTTCAGTTGTAGTAACAAAGCTCCTTATCTTTGTTTTCAAAGGCATTTGTATATATATGTTATATTAAATGAGCTAAATTCTTCAATATCTGACTACTGAAGCTAGATTTTTGTGTTATAGCAGTTAGTAGTTTCCTTTGTTCTTCTTATGAATTGTCACAAACTTTCAAGACAGAACACTGAATAGTCTTACAAAAATAATTTTTAATCATCTGCTCAGAGGTATTAACACTAGGAGATTCCAGAAGCCTTATAATGTTGGCTTTGAAAGCAAAACACTGAAAACCATCTCAAGAACTGTAACATATCCAGTTCATCTCAAATAGTGTGTTCAGAAAGTGTCTTTGAGGGGCAGGCCATAGACCTGCACAGAGATCAAATAAAAATGAGCCTGTTTCCCAAACTGATGCTAAGCAATTGACATAGAGTACTTGGCAGAATTGGTGTCTATCTAAAGGTGATGACTGATGGATACTTCTTTCTGCTTAATCTGGAAAATAAGTTTTTCTTAGAGTATAACAAAAACTCAGACTTAACTTGCACCCTGTACTTGGTTTTTCTTTCTTCTCAGGTGACACTACTCATAATACTACCCCAGAAGGGAAAAGCACCAGAAGATCTGTCGTGGTTTAAACCCTAGCCAGACAGCTTGTTCACTCACTCCCAGTGAGTGGTGCCAGGCTGAGGGCAATTGAGCCCCCCCCCCCTACCCCCCTGGGCTCTCCCCTTCCCCACTCCCGGAGGAATGGGGAGGAGGATCGAAAGGGTGCAATTCCCACGGGTTGAGACAAGAACAGCCCAGCAACCAATGTACAACACAAATCACCACCGCTACCACCAACTACAACAATGATAAGAGAAAATAACAAGGGAAGAGAATACGATACCACCGGCCAGGAAACAAGTCCCACCTGGAAGCCCGCGCCCTTATGGGTAACTCCCAGTTACCCCCCACCCCGGGCATGACGTGCTGTGGTATGGAATACCTCCCTGGCTAGCCTGGGTCAGGCATCCCGTCTCTGCTTCCTCACAGCTTCCCCTCCTCCCTGGCAGAGCATGAGCCTCACAAAGTCCTTGGTCAGGGTAAACATCACTTAGCAACAACCAAAAACATCGGTATCACCAGCACTGTTCCCAGGCTGGAAGTCAAAATACAGCACTGCACCAGCTAACACGAAGGAGAAACATGACTGCTACTGCTGAACCCAGGACAAGATCTTAAAAAATTAAAAATTAAATGGTTATTGTATTCTTTGAACTAATAGCCTAGTACCAGCACTGTATTTCTTTGTTGCAGCCTAAACTTTCTCTACTTTTTTTGCCTCTTAGCTTAATTTTCACAAAATTTATTCTCAGACTTCATGTTAGCCTAAAGAAAATTCCCATAAACCCTTTATAGTCCAGGGTTACTTAAAGCTTTGTGCTCCCATTTCCCTGTCATTAGTATGGATTGCATGCTATTTCTGAGGTCACTGGATTTTTGAGTAACTGAAACACCAGACCCATAGCTGTCTAAATCCCAGTGCTTACAAATTTACAGCAATAATCTGTCTTCTAAACTGAAAGTTTTGTTCGTTATACTCCTGACATTGCATTTTTTCCTAAGTATTTGAATCTCAAATCCAACCAAAATCAAGTTGAGTTGATATTTCCAGAAGAATTGCTTGTGCTGTTTGTAAGGTTCCCTTGATCTTGCTCAAGCCTGACTATAAAAAAGTCTGTTAGCAGAGTAATCTGATACCCTTTTATCCTTTCAAAGGAATTATAAGAGTGCTCATCTCATCTCTAAAACTGGCTACGCTTCTTCATCAGTACAGGGTTAAAAAGAGTGAATTCATAAATTTAATTAGAGTAATACAAATTATGTTTATTCTAATATATAGTTATATTTAAGGAACAAAGTCTCAGCCCAAAGCTGAAGAGTTCACCAGAAAAAGTAAAATCTTCTCTGTACCATGTTACCGATGCTTAAAAACAACAGTCCTGCTTGGCCATCTCCTAAGGCATAAATACACAACAGATTCTGAAACCTGCAGAATGTAGACCCAGAGTATACATAAAACTCTGACAGAGCAGGAAGTGGGCTTCTTTGGGGTGCAGAGCGTGACCAATTTCAGAACAGATATTCAGTCTCAGATTTTTCAGGTAGGAGTCCTGACCTGCTGGGTGTTGCTGACATTTCCAATATAACCTTTTTCTTTTTCCTTTGTTCTTTTTTTCTTTATTCTTTTTCCTTCTGTTTTTCAAGTATATTTTTGGTCACATTAGGATGAAAAGTCAACAGTTGTCACAAAATATTTTCTCCTGTTCCCAGAAATAAACCTGACTACCTGGTCCCCATAGAAAAAAGTATTGCTGTATTGGAGAAAATACAAAGTTACACAGAAAGTGTTATATTTCCATTTAAAAGTTGATAACTAGCAAAGAAATAGTGTCTACTTCACTGTCAGTCTACATGAACACATCTGGAGTGTTCAAATTCATTTTAGTTTGTAGCCTTAATCTTTTACAGTTTATTCACCTTCAACATAAGCAGTGTAAAAAGGCAAGTGCTGTGACAATGTGGGATGGATGGGACAGCCTTACAATTTATGCTTTCATTATTTTTCCATATTTCCGAATTTCTTAATTTGACCAAAATTATGCAATAAAGAATCAAACCACAAAAGCTGGCTTTGCTTTTTGTAATTGCAGCCTGGCCAGAATTCAAATATAGAAAAAGTTTCACAAAAGTTCTCAATATGTTTTTCATAACGTACACTGGAGGAATTGTTGATAGGCATCCAGAATAACAAAAATTGTAACCAATAGAACCAACTAGTGTCTAGGCTATTGATTGTGACATGAAATATTATTGTGTGAAAAAAGCAGTAGGGAAGAGGAATAAAAAAACTTTAGTAAAATCTGGGGGGTAGGGGAGGTTGTTTGGAATAATCACTTAAAATACAGTTTATGGGAAAATATTTCTTAAAAAAATAAGATACATGGTTATTGTCTGTCTTCCTTTCAGATATTCTCTGGGATGTAGTCACAGGCCATTTAGGTGGCAATCAAATTCATCTGTAACTCTTGCAGGTAGAGAGAGTAATGCTGTGATTTTTGTCTATGAGTCACCTGGGACTCACGTAAGTTGCTCCATGACATATCACTGACGGCTTGGAGCTAAGTGTTTTAATGGAAAGGTTGGAATGATATAGAAAGGTAAAACTGTGATAAATTTTCTCTCAAGTCAGGTAAAATGCTTTTCCCTACACAACTGTTCTAGGACTGGTTGAACCCCACCCTCTATTCACAAATTAAATATTTCAATGAAACCTTTAGTCTTTCATGAGGGATCTTTCATTATTTTTTTTCATTAACATTGGCTAAGGAATCTTAAAATCTATTTACAGTCTTTCATAGAAACAGTCTTTCCAGGTTTTTTTTTGGTGAGCACCTTCAGGCCTGGTCTGATATTCACTGGGATGCAGGCATCTTTCTGTAAAGCTCAGAGCTAGATGGGGCTTTCTTCAGTGGTTAGCAAGTACCATTATCACACTGCAGCTTTCTGGAATTAATGCAAAATCTCCAATGTAATAAACTTTTTACTGAGATTTCCAAGACCAGTGTTGTTGCCTTACGGTGACACCCAGTGGAGAAAAGAAGCACTCCAGCTCTAAAAATTGTTATGCCTTCATGTTAGGTTTTTTGAAATGTGAAGTGCATTAAAGTTGTGTAAACTGCTTGATCTAAAATACAGATAAGCAAGAAACTCATGTCAGTTGGAATTTTGGTTGAAAGCAGAAGCAGTCTGGTTTCATCCCAGAGTATTTTATGGTTTGCACTTTAATTATTAATAATGTTCAAACACAGATCAAACTGAAAATTAAGTGCTTCCTTCTCCAAGGCCCATTGAAAGGAATAGTGGTGTTGTCTAAAACTGGGGTAAAACTAGCAATTATGTTCTGTTTTACCTGAAAAGAAGTAAATTTATTTAAGGCGTTCATAAATATCTGTCTGACCAAAACCTCTGCAGAAATCTAAATCTCCAGCACACAAATCAGGTCAAAAAGTAGTGCTTTTTACCTTCAATAGTAATTTGGCCCAACGATGTAATCCCTCTGGAGCTGAGGCTGGACACAGAATTTGCCGAAAACTATTTTTCTATTTAAAAGCCTTCTATTTCCAAGATTCTTTAATGTCTTCTATTGGGGGAAAAAAAAAAATCAATCCAATTTCATATTCATATGAAATAATTTTCCAGTTTCTTACAGGACATTATGCTATCTTTTCTTTAGTGAGAACAGATGGTATGTGTGGAGTCAGTGTGATTGTCTTGTGCAATTCAAAGCCAGTGAGAGAGGTGTAACTGCATAAAGTGCTAGTAACTCTAGCAGTGTTTTCTGTTTGTGTTCTTCATTGATTGCATTTTTGCTCCTTCTTAGGCTACATTAAAGTTTAATTACACATCCATCTTCACCAAACAGGGCCAGTAACACCAGCAAAGAGTTTCTACTGCAGCTTCTTGTAACAGTCACAATGTCTCTACTCATTAATTCATGTTATGGTGAGGCATATTTTACCTAGCTTGAGCCAGGAGTAATTAATTTTTCATTTCAGCAGGAAAGACTTTTCTGGTACAGAAGAACGATAAAACTGTGCTTAAGATGCTCAAGATGCAAAAAGGCGCAGACCTCATAAGGATTCTGGTTACCAGAGATCCCTCAAACAAGTTATTTCGCTACTTCTCTGATCTCATGATTTCTTTGTCTTGGCAAGATCTCTCCTGAATACCATTGTTAAAATTATTTTTAACTTAGCTACCACATTCCAGAAATTCTTCTGTGGCGAATAATTGTTGGTATGACTATGTAGTCACAAGGGACTTCAACTGCTAAGAGGTTGTTTAAGACCTACAAGAATAATTACATTGCTTTAGTTGGCTCTTCAGGAGCACAGGCTTTGCATTAACCACAGCGCATAGCTCCCACTGCTAAGATAGGCACGGTTTGAGTATGTTAAATACTATGAGGCATACCTGAGCACGAGTGTCTGAAACTATCTACTTAGAGAGGCTGCTTCCTTTGACGATAAGCTGGCTTGTATGACATAGTAGCACTGAGGTGTTTGGCTTGAGAACTGAACCGATATCATATACTTAACAGGGGAAAGGATTTCTCTCATGCAGCATTAGGGTTCCCCAGGCACCCTCTGACCCACTGACTCCATGGTACAAAGAAACTTTCTGACAGAGAAACAAAGTTTTTGAGCTTGGGGCAAAAAACAGTTCTACTGTAAGAGCTGCTGTTAAGAGGGAGAGAAATATTTTTTCCTTGAAAGACATGAAGGCAAAAAAGGGATACCATCAGAGATCAGGGATATAATCATACTCTACTGTCAGAAAGCAGAGCTCCTAGTCTTGTTAGCCCTTCAGGACACACCACATACCCAGAGTCCTTAAAAGCTCTTTTGTAGTGGCTTCTTCACAGGCTGAGGAGAGAAGGAATGATGTTATTGAAGACATTCCTTTCCAAGCCTGGCCCCATGTCTGCATCTGGGATCGTAATCCCTAGGTCCTCCAACAATATGTTTACCCTTCATGCAATTTTTTGAAGACAGGTGTTAAGTAAGGTCTGCTTCTTTGACTGCATACTCTTAATTCAGTGGGACCCTGAGGGTTCAACATGTCTGTAAATCAGGCCATTCTGTTTTCAAATTGCAATTCTGTCAGAAAGCTTTTTACATACTCGTCATTCAAAAACTTCTTACCAAAACCAAAATTATGCTGGAGAGCTGGATGAGTCAGCGGACTGGGAATTGAATGTGAAGTCTTTCATCTCTAGATCACAAGTTCAAATATGCCCTGGGTCAATAAAGCTTTGCCATGTACTAGCTTTTCAGCACTGTAAGATACAATGTGTATGAGAATAGCAAAATTCCATTCTTGAGGTCTGTGGTGAAATTGCACCAGTAGGGAAAATGCCCCACACTACAGTAAATTCCTATTGTTTTGCCTAAAAAAGCAGAGGGTGGGGTGGTTTTATTTGCCTTTTTTTTTTCTTTTTTGTAAAAAAGATGAATTAATCT
Organism: Pezoporus wallicus; assembly: GCF_028554395.1. Classification (NCBI taxonomy): domain Eukaryota; kingdom Metazoa; phylum Chordata; class Aves; order Psittaciformes; family Psittacidae; genus Pezoporus; species Pezoporus wallicus. The sequence continues at coordinate 1,009,907 of NW_026642361.1, forward strand.
GTTTTGTGAATTTGGAATAGATATATATTTAAGTTAAAATGAAAGACACAACATGACGTTTCCTCAGCTTCGTAAGCAGCGGAGTGAATAAGCATCAAGGAGTACCTGACCAAAGACGACCTGACAAACAAAAACCCTTATATTCAGTTAGGGTTATGTTATTGTTTTCTTATGTGTGGGTTTTTTGTTTGTTTGTTTTTGGGCTTTTATTTAACCTTGTAAGAAATCAAAATGAAAGACCAATATTGATTTGGAATGTTATTGTAGTTTTCCATAATTTCATACTCTTTTATTTATTTATTTACACATTATAAAGCCTTGCAGACTATATTTTTAGTTAACTAAATCATTATAGATAGATTTCTTTCAGTCCCCCTTTTCCTAAAATACTGAAAAAGACAATGAAGATCTAAGATGGAGAACAAGAAGTCAGAACACAATATTTATGATCTCATTCAAACCTCAAGACGTTATCAGTCTGGAGGAGAAATTTAATCTTCAACATAAATTGCATTTCCTAAAAAAATGTAATCTTGCCTTAAGACACCAAACGCACTGATTACAGAGAATGTCTGTGTTTACACATTTGTACAGACCATGCTGACTATATTAGTGTCCTAGGAGACAAACTATGTGCAGCATACAGACCTGCTCCAAGCACTACGCAGAAAAAGAAAAAGAAATTTTGAAATCAGACCCTCTGATCTCTAAATCCTTTCAAATTCCTGAAGCACATTAGCTTTACTACTGCATGATGTGTGTGGTAGTATTCCCCCTAATGAAATCTGACTAAAAGTTAAATGAGTTTAATGCATGAAATGTATAAATAAAATGTGGCCTTGATTAAATTTAGACTTGATACATAACTTAAATGGGTAGCACAAGAGCAGCTTCAGTATCATGTGTCCAGGCTATTTTTGGCTACACTTCATTAAAAAGGGAGTGAATTTTAGCATTCCACATACCTTGCAAAGAAAAGGCTATACAGGGAAGTTACATACAAACAAGAAACTACAACTCAGTTAACAAAACAGATTTTTTTTTCTTTCTCTGATTTTAAAATGTTTTATAAGGGGTTGCTGTATCAGAATAGATGGTGTAAAGTTTCTCCAGCCACTTTAAAATTGTCTGGGACTGTTTGTGACACCTAGCTGACATACATCATCCAAGCATCCTCAGAAAAAGTAGTATTAGAGCAAGCTTTGTCACATTACCTCACTAATGTGTCTGAACCCTGACCTGTAGGAGCCCATTCATGGTAAAGAAGGTAGTTCACCTTCCATTTCCATTGAATCTTTGGCTTCTTTCCAATATCAAAACCAGGTTACTCATGCAGTCCCCTGTCACAGCCTCTGAGAACCTGACAGCCAACTCAAATAATTTTACAGTGAACACAAAGAAGGTGTTGCTTCATTAGTATGCCTGCCACCTCAGTGTGACCCCTGCTGCTGATTTACACGTAACTAAGATAGTGTACTCAAATTTCATCCAGCAGACAACTTTGTGCAATAAAAAAATTCATATGGCCAATTTTTTATCCACAATTAGCATTTCATTTATTAAATTTGTCTGAAACTTTTTTTTGTCCTGCTAATGGTGTTTTTAAGATAAAAGAGGTGCTACTGCATCATGCATAAAGTCTGAAAGATAGACTGCTCAAGCAACTACATAAGGAAGAAGAATGGATCATATTATACCAGCTTCTGCATGATTACATTTGGAAACAAAGGGATAATTCTGCACTCTGTGTTCAAGTGGTAATCTGGAATTCTGTCTTCCTGTGCACTAGTTTTAGTAGAGCTCATCAGAGGAAGTACAAAAAAATTTGCACATACACACAAGGCTATCCTTCAAAATTTTGCTTATTTTGAATAAGAAAAAATTCTTAAAATAAAAGTTATTCCTAGTTAACACCTTCAGAAATGTTCATCAGATTACAGCTTTATACTAAAGCTGTACCTTAAAAAAAATGAGTGTGCACGCTGAGCAGCTTGAGGTTTTTTTCTTTTCCTTTTTTTTTGAAAAAAAAAGCTCATGTTGTATTCTGCCACTTCTGAAATGATGAACACTGTAAAATTGGATTTGAAACCACAGCATTAAATGCTTAAAATCTGATCCTTCTGTTGGGACCTGGGATAAATTAAACTGATGTACATTATTTTTAAAGAAAGGAAAAAATATGGGAAGCAGGTTTTGAAGCCTGAAGGCAAAGAACAAAACAAGTTATGCAGGTGATATAAACCATCTTATTTTCATTTTTTTAATGGTTTTCTGCTTCCATATGGTTCCTCAGACTGGAAATAATTCTCTAGAAAACACATTTCAATGTAATAACTAAAATGCTTTATATCTATGTCTTATGAAATGACAGCAATCATAGCTGTTGACTAAAATGCACTTTTTTCTCCCTACATTTCTTTGACTTTTAGCACGTAGTGGCGTTTAATATATTCATATCTTATGGAGATTGATCAGGTGCAAGTACAGATTGGCAAACAGGTTTAGGTGAGATATTCTAAAATATTTCTCATGAAACTAAACTAAACACAGGGTTAAATTAACTGTGATTTTAATCCAAATTTTAGAAATATATATATGAAAATAAAACTATATACCATATGACATTCACTGTGACAAAATTCTTGGTGAAATGTTTGACACTAAATTTTTGATTATCAGCAGCTGGCTCTGTCAGAAAATAGTCATTAAATTATTGCCAGAAGTGCATAACCAGAATGTCATAATCAAAATAGTTGAAAATAAGGCAGAACCAGGATACACAGGGCTTTTAATCCTCCTAATTTTAATATTCCTTGACTATCCTCAGTAATGCAATCCTAAATCCCTTTCATGTGTAACATGCACTAATTATAGCAAATAGATCCATGAGTGCAGAGGTTGCACATCTCAACCTTTCCGTTGTGCTCCTTACAGTAATATTTTTTCACATTTTGAAGGCTCACAAATGCTCCAGTCAATGGAACTTGCTCATAATCACAGAGGAAATCTTGAGAGGAGCAAGAGATAAAACACCCCATGAGGCTATTGCTGTTCACAGATATGTTAGTAGCTGAGAAAATCAATTGCTCTTAAGATATTTGGAACATCAAAACTATCCATAGGAAAGAGAATGTGTAAGAGAAGCTATAAAAATATTTCTAACCTCATAGAAGAATTTGTATAGTACATCAATATTCAGAAGGCAAATGTTTAATGCCTATGAAGGGGAATATTAATGTACTAATTCTGTACAATAGGATAAAGTCAGATACGCTGCTCTGATTTTCACGCATCCATGTAAAAGGTTTGTGCCCCTAGTCTGGTCCCAATTCCGTAGTCAACAGGGGTAGTATTTTTAGCAGCTGCATTTTTCTGCCCACAACTTAACAGAACTGCATGAGTTGGAGATGACCTAGGTAGGAGTGGTAGGAGGGAAAGGAAGAGTGAAAAGCCAGTTTGTTTTGACACAAAAACCTCTGGTAACCAGTGGTTGGACAGTGGAGGACAGTCACTTCTGGCTGAGGATGTTGGTCTGACCTCAGCAGCCTCAGTGCATAGTCTAAATTACACCCTGGGTCATACACCTCTGGAAGCACAGGTAAGCTGTTGGATAGAACAAGTCATTCCCAAACATAAGAAATGTTGGTAAAAATAGAATTGTAAAGACCCACCGTCTGAGTTTATCTAGGGTCAGTGGCATAATTTTTAACTGGTACACTATAAAGTGACATATTTTATATTTATTTGGAATGCCTGAGCTTGGATTTTCTGCTTTATTTTTCCCATTTGGCAACTTTAAAGTTTTTTCCAACTCTGAGGGTCATTTAGGATGCCAAATGAAAAGTGTTAATTTTTCTTTTAAAAAATGGCTAGATGAGGGTAAAGAATAAGCAGAATAAAAAGGGCTGGTACAGTCTGAAACTGATTTTACCTTTAGTTAAAAATAGGATACGGAAACAAAATTCTGTTCTAACATATTTGACTTTCACAATGATGCAACAATTTAAAAGAAATTGATGTTTTTAAAATAGTGTTCTCCAAGTATTTTGTTACATGACTACACTGGTATCGTTACGTACCTTAATAGTGATGTTGCCTGGTTTTCATAATAAAACTAAAGTGAAATATTATCTCAAAAATGAGTGTTGTAATTAACTTTTGTGGAGACAAGAGCCAAGACTTCCCTTCATAAGGGTGTTTGGTGTTTTACACAGACAAATATTAAACAAATTATGGTACTCAGCAATAACATTAACAGAAAACAAATCCAAACTTAATGAAGAGAAGGACTGAAAAAGAACCTAAAAACCATGACTACAATATATTATGCATCTTCAAGGTCCATTTGTATCCTTGTGATCCATTTTCAAAGCTGTTTTTTTTTTTTTTTCAAAATCAAAAATAGGATTTTCAGTAAGAAGTTATTAATTCTCTGTGACTTCTAAAGGAACGATAAGAACCATTTTGTAATACTTATATTTGAATTATTACTGTTTGTCTTCCCCACAAATAAACTGAAGCATATGGGATAGCTGTGCTGTTATCTTGTTGTCTTGCGTATCTTTAAATATCTGCTAAAGTATTTATTAAACTGATATTAAAAAATATTTCAACATTATAGCCATCAATGAAAATTCATATCTTATTAAGTTTTATCTCTGCCATCACATGGTTTTGTAAAACCCAAACCTACTTTGGTTTCACAACAGAAGTCAGAAAAAAAAAAAAAAAAAAGAAAATGCTTTCACTTTTGCTTTTCCAAGCAAGGTTAAAAGAAAAAAATTTCCCAAAATAATTGCCATTTTCCTCTAGCATGTTATATATGGATATTATCACACTGAATCTAAACACCAGACTATAGCTGGATTGGGAAGAGGGGGTGGGGGCTGGAGGCTTAATATTTTGTCCACATTCCGAATAATCACTGAAGCCAATTGTTGCCAGCAGCTATTCCTGGTAGTTCTACAATCTATGGGATGCCAGATAGCTGCAAAAGATCCTTTGAAATATTTCTAAGTTTCTATGATTAAGAAGTGCTGTGTATTTTGTTCTTTCATATGGAAAAAAAAATTATCACTCCCTCCACCTTCCTTCTTTTATTCAAAAGCACTTAGAAGTAACAGTAATTTATAAGGCAATCAATAAAAGCTACCAGCGTCAGTAAATCTAACCAAAGCAGCTCACACTGCATTTGTGCTAGAAAAATCGAGCAGTTGTATAATTTCTTACTTTGACAATCTTCTTTTTGGAGGTCAAGACTGAAGAGCAATCGAATAATTTTGTTGCTATTGGATTTACAGAGTCCAAGAGCAAAAATCTCACTTCATGGGCAATTTTCATAGTACCCTACAGTTTCTTGTGCCTAAATGTCAAAATGAGGTTTTGTTGTGGGTTTGTTGTTTGTTTGTTTTTTTATTATAATGTTCTAAGTGCATTTGTGAAGTAATTGTGGCCAAATAAATGACCCAAGATGCATATCCATTCTACATGGTGAGTCTTACGCTGCCTTGCCTCACCATTCGTCCCTAGCAGATTTCTTGCAGTTCCCTAGTATCTTCCGTTTTCTCTGTAGGAAAGTGTAGCTCAAAGCAAAGTTAATGGTTGTTCATTACATCCATGAACAAATGTGAAAAGCCTCTTCCTATGTAGCTTTTATGCTCCAAAGGAAACTACCCAGAATGACTTGCCATACTGACATTTGTCACATCTTATTACCCTAGCTGCACTATGGTAACTTACAGCAAGGATATGACTAACAGTAACCACATGTAATGCTACACAGTATCATCTTGCCTGCTAAGGAAATTTAACATGGCATGGTTTCCACAGATCAAGTCCTTTTTTATAATTGCAGATTTTAGTGACTAGAAGACAGAAGTGGGGAGCCTTTAACCCAGTAATAATCATCTTGTGTGCTTCAAAGGATTCAGTGCTACTAAGCCTCGTGCATATATGCAAGCTGTTTGTTCAATATGGCAAATTAGCAGTTAAAACTGGAAGGAAATCTGGAGCCTGACTTTGCTCTTGTTCTCATTGAAGTCAATGAGCAAATCTGCGCAACTTCACTGGAAGAACTGGATCTCATCAGCCTTAAATCCAGCAGCTCTGTAAACCTGATGTAACTGGTGTTGCTTCACGTCTTGGACTCCTTGAGCCAAGAATCCACTGTAGACAATATCTGATTCCAAAGGGAGCAGGTACATACTTTCAGATTAATTAAAATTTACATTAGACGTGAGGGCCATCTGGTCCTTAAATTAGATTTTCCTCCATTAATGTGTGGCAAAGCAAAATGATGCAATATTAATTATTTTCTAATTCCTAAATATCTAAAGTACTCCTAATCGCTGTCTTCTAAGATTTCTATTTAATATGAAACTTGGTTGCCTGTCAGAAGCTAAATAAAATCAGGACTAAATATTTTTTTTGTTAAAGCATTGTAAAATTGGCCTTGCTTTCTGTCAGAGTTATTGTTATTTGATGTGCAGAGATGATTGAAAAGACAGCTCCTGCAGTGTGGAAAGACATACACTGAAGATGATTGGCAGCTTGAGAAGGCAATGGGATGAAAACAGTTACCCTTAACTCCTACTTTCACAGTATACTGAATTTTTCCCCTGAGCACAATTTGCTGTTGCTACATAGAACTTTCCTTGAATACAAAACCAGAATATTTATGACCCACGTGTTTTATGCAAAGCATGAAATACTGATTTTCACTACAAACCAGTTTAGTTTTACATGAACATGCGATGGAAAGTCTCTCACCAGTAACTGGTTTTGGTTTCAGTCATTATAGTTGTTCAAATTCCTAGACTTTTGTTATATTTGTCTCACCAGAAGAATCACATAGAAAACAACAATTTTGCAGATATGACTTTATACTTACATAGAAATACTTCTACTTAGTACAGTTCTTACAGTCTTTTTATGCTGTTTTTATAATTTTATTTTAGATATTACTGGGAATCTCAAAGAGTTAGAGCTTAGAAAAGTAAAATGAAATTTAGAAATTGTCAAAGCAGGGAAACATGCTTTGAGTTTTCAGAAAAAAAAAAGAAAAATATCAGTTACCATGTTCTTATGTCTCCATCATTGCTCATTCTAGCCAGAGAAGCATTTCCAGAACAAGTGACTCAACCTGACTCATATTCTTTCATGAAAATTTTTTGGTGTTTTCTGATTTGAAAGGGGACATTTTATACTTCTTTCTTCCTGTTTAGTTAATCCACATAAACATTGACAATATTAACAATGCGGACGTAAATCTCACTTTTGAAAATCTCTGGCTCACTCTGCCTTAGTCAGGCAATTCAGGTACTCACACTTTTGAGTACCTCTTATTCCTCAGCTAATCAGTTTGCAATTTATTTAGATAACTCATATAAAGAAAGAGAAATTAAAATACATCAAAGCTGTACTATGTGAAAGGATAGGTTGGTAGGCAAGTAAATGCTATGACTAACTTAATGTGCCCAAAATTTCCTTCCTACATATTTAGAAAGTTGTTTCTTCCTCTTCTTGTACATCAACTTCTCTTTTGAAGTCATGCTTTATTAGCCTTTTCTTTTTAATAGAGGACAGCAGGGAATACTTTAATCTTTGGATTATGTTCCCTAATTTATGTTACATAAGGAGCATATTAATTTATGTTGTCGTCGCTATTTGGTACCCTCTGTCTGGTTCTGCCTAATGTGGATTAAAGTTTAGTTTTGAAGTATTTTGGAGAACTGTTCACAGATCTTTGGAAGTTTTTCTGGGTTTTATCCTAACTTTGTAGGAGTTCTTAGTTCTTTTGCCCAGAGGAGTATATCCTAAGATGCCATTTTGTAATTGTACTGGTTTTGTCTGGAACAGCTAATTTTCTTCATTGCAGTTTGTACAGTGTTCCGTTTTGGATTTGTGACTAGCACAGTTGATGCCACACCACTGTTTTAGCTATTGCTGAGCAGTGCTCACACAGAGTCAAGGCCTTTTCTGCTCCTCACACCAGCCCACCAGTCAGCAGGCTGGGGATGCACAAGAAGCTGAGAGAGGACACAGCCAGGACAGCTGACCCCAACTGAGGAAGTGAATGCTCCACATCACATGATGCCATGCCCATCGATAAAATTTGTCAGAAAGATGGAGAGGGCAGTGAGGTTGTGGTATTTATCTTCCCAAGTTACTCCGTGATGGAGCCCTGCTTTCCTGGAAATGGCTGCATACCTGCCCACCAATGCAAAGGAGTGAAAAATTCTTTATTTTGCTTTGTTTGCACATGTTTGCTTTTGCTTTATCTATGAAACTGTCTTTATCTCTGTCCATGAGTTTTCTCACTTCTGCCTTTCCCTTTCTCTCCTCCATTTCACTGCAGGGAAATTAAGCAAGTGGCTGTGTGGGGCTTGGCTGCCTATCAGCGTTAAGCCACAAGAGTTTATCATATTAGACAGTCATGCAAATAAGTTAAAACTGAAATATTTCATAAATGGTGTAAGTGAATCTAGCTTAAGCTGATACTTCTCATGAGGATATTACAAGATTCCCATCTTACCATTTATTGTTTTATTGTTAATAACATTTTCAAAAGTGAGTAAACTTGCAAGGTAAAGACCATCATTTAGTAAGGCCAGTCTCCGTGTCATGAAAGGTTCATGTAGTTCATGTAGCAGGTATTATGCAACTGCTTTGAACTGAGTCCTCTGAGATGTTAAGTGTGAGGCTTTTACATATTTTAATAAAGGCAGCCCATTGTTATTTCTATATTGGAAAAGGTGAGGGAACATCTCACCACAGTTTTGGAACGCATGAAGTTCCACATAAATGTCAGCAGGTGGTCTAGTTTATAAGAAAAATATAACAGTATTGAGAAACAAATCGTAACCCCACCCTGTCTGCCTGAAACAGGTCAGCAGTAACATTATTTATTTATTTATTTTATTCCATCACCATGTTACCCCTTGCAGTATTTACAATAAAAAGGGATTGCTTTGTTATGTCACTCTGCATTACATGCTAAATTCATTCTTCAATTTTATTCAGATTTATGTAATTTCAGGAGAAAATAATTCAAATGGTCAGAAGCTAGAATTTTGTGTTAAATTCACCAGGTTGTTGATTTGAGAAGAAATCACTTCACCTTTTTATACATTCTAGACATTTTATTATTACTGGGTAAATAATGAAGTATGAGAGTGTTTAAAATTTATCGATCCTGCATAGAATGTATGAAAGTTTTCAGCAACTCATAGTAGAATATATTATACCTGTCAGATTCTACTTCTGCAGTAATTAATGCTTTTCTTAGTATTTTTAATGCAGGATAACTGACGGAAATTTAAAACCTGACAAAACAACAAAGGAGAGAAGTCTCACAACATCAGTAAATTTCTGTAGTCTTGAACCTTATCCCTCTGCAAACTAGTTATGAAAATAATCTGTTGGATAAGAGTTTCATGCAGGAGTAATTTTGGAGGGGAATTGCTAATTCTAACAGAAATAAAAGTTTAGTTCTATCTTGGACATACACTGTACCAAATATAACTTTTTAAAAAATGATGTTATAAATGTGAAATAATGAAGAAAATATTACAAGCACTTACCTAATAATAGAGCTTGGAAAGACAGTTCATTAATCTTATCTAAGTTGAGGGGCAGTTTATGGATGAGATAGAAGTTCTCTCGGAGTCCACAGTTCTTAATATCTGTGAAGTCTGGAAATCCAGGGTAGCCAATCTAAGTTCACATTGTTTGGATTACTTGAATTGCTTTCATCTAAAGTAAGGTGAAACAATTTCATCAGTAAAATGAACTAATTTATAAACCCTCCTAATTTTAGAGGTTCCAAACTGAGAATTCCCAACCTATGCTGGAATTTTCTATCAGTATAGCTATTTGAGCCACTGAGAGGAAGCTTTTGAATTATTCTACACTAGCAAAAACTTCATTCTCCACAGTATAAACTTTATTTCACGCAGTAGAAAATTGTTTTCATATAAAACTTATTTCAATGGAGGTGGCCAACCTGATCTTGGAAGAAAGGCAAAAATATCATTGCATTTTTTTTATATATATATTTCTGTGGCATAAATTGTAATTACATTAGAAAGCTCCACTTGTTGTAGAAAACTGGTCATGGCCTATTTGTTAAAGGCAAAAAAAGAGTTAATTTCCTCTTAAATGCTGTTAATTAGAAACAGAGACATTACAAGAAAGGACAAATTAAGAATTCAAGTAAGTGAAAAATCCCTGACAATCCTATGCAGTTTTTGTTTATCCAACAATACTGTGAATAGGAATCTGACACCATCAGCACTACATTTCACCACTTATCTGATGAACCAAAACAAGAGACACATTGGCACACTGGGTAGTCCTGTCAGTCACTACTAACTAGTTCACAAGTAGCTCCACAGGACACCCAGACTATTCAGATATACGGTTTAACCTTCATTGTGGGAAAGCAACATTTTTTTAATTAATCTTTTAAATAAGTGTGTTTAAAGAAACATTTCATCCTATTAAGCTAGGCCTCAAATTTAAGTCTGAATAGATCACTGAACTTTTTCCTAACCAAATGTTAATAATACACACACACATATACACGCTTTTTAGTTTAACTTTGTAAGTGGGTTTCCAGGAGAAAGAGGTCTACAGAAAAAAAAATCCAGGAGGAGAGATAAACCCTTTTACCTATGCTTCTTGGGAATAAAAAAAAAAAAAAATAAAAATCTTGGAACTATTAGTAAGGAACAATTGCTTACTTTACTTTAATATCAAAACCAAACCAAAACCTAATACTAGCTGAATGGTATCCAGAAATCAGAAATCAAAAGGCGTAAAATATTTTAAGGAACTGTTAGAGAAGAAAATTACTAGACTGACTTCAAAACTACACACCTGATGACAGACATTTATCATATTTAGTCAACAAATTCAAAATAAGACACTTACCATTGAGTGTAACATAAACTGTTTTTTTTTATTAATAATAGTGTTCTTTTTATATCTTGACACAATCTTTTATTCACTAAAATTTCCCATTGAGGAATAACCACTGATGTAATTCTAATCATAAAAAGAAAGACTGACTCATGATGGATGTTTTTTAAGGTTTTTTTTTTTGCTTGTTTTGACACAAAACTCCAGCAGAAAAGACTTGACATTATCACATTTACCATTTTTAGCATCTGTGCATTGGTACTTCAGCAGTGGGGGATTCTAACTACAACTAACAAGATAAAGGAAAGTACCCACCTGAAGTAAAAAATCTTAAGAAATATAAGCAGAAGAATATGAATATATCTGTAAGTACCAATAAATTATACTCCTTATATATAACATTATATTATTTCTAAGTAAATACTGCATAAAAAAAAATCAAAAAAAAAAACCACAACCTCTACTAACCCTTCAGAAAGGAGATTTTTAATATCTGTTCACAACTGATAAGTATTTTAAATAGACCTTGTCCATGCTTATGGCAGAGCTTCCCTTGATAGCATTTTTAATTCCATAGAAAGATCTGTGGGATTTTTACCACAATATAAAGAAAATAATGTCTATGAGGAGTAGCTTCCACTTACTCAGAGCTGTTAGGCTGTATTTAAAGCTAAGCGAGTACTTTTTTGGCTCAGGATCCACTGAGTAATGAAAAGATTACTGCATTTGGAAAATTCACATTGTTAATTACATTATTTGTCAATAACTAGATGGGAAAGGATATAAGATAATGTGTAATAATGAAATAATAATGATATCTATTAGCATATATATATATAACATAATGGTTTATTTAAAACATGAAAGCTTATTTAAAAGAGAATTGTAAGAACATGAAACTGAAGAAGTTTTGCTAGAGTAACTTTCCTTATCCTATGTCTGAGTGTAATAGAGCCAGTGAGAGGAGCCGGAATCAACAATGTCATATAAATGGTCATTCCTTAATTAAGTATATTTTATTAATTTTTTTTATTAAAATAAAAAAAAATATGTAAATAACTTAGTCTGCATTTTTCCATACCTTACCAGTGAAGTTGTAGAAACAATATTGTAATTTTTGTGATTTTTATATCCTGAGTGCTAAAATATCTTTATAAAATACTTTGTTTATTTCTTTATAATAAGGAAAATGCTAATTTTGGCTCTTTATAATTACCAAAAACTTTCACAGAGTTCTTTATATGAGATACTGAGTTTACTGAGGATAATAACACCTTCCTTAAACTGTGTTTCCACGGGCTTTTTTCCCCTGATAAAGCTAAATTCTCCTTTTTTTTTTTTTAAATGAATCAATACTGCAACTATTAGAGAAATAAGTGGATGATTAAAATTGTCTTGCCTCTGAACAGTATTTACTTTCTCATTAGACAAAAGAATAATAAAAAAAAAATCAAATTTAGTATCTAAAATAAAACTTGAGAAACCTTCCAGAGGGATTTCACTACTTTATAGTATTGTAAATCCTGTCATCCACTGCTGCATTTTTCTCCATAATGCTGTTAAGTAGGAATAATTATACTAAAAGTCTGCTTGAAAATTCCGCAGGGCAATAGCCGTAGCATATGGTTTTGAGTCTGGGAAGACTATTCCCTCATTTCAAATAAAAATGCTATATGGTATACATTTAGAAGGAATATTACTGCCTACAGTATGAAATATATCTATCATTTATAGCTAGAAATTGCATAAAGACTCTTTCAATAATATATTTTTTAGTATTCCATAAAAGTGAGCAGTAATTTCACAGTCTAATAAAACAGCAATGGTATTCCACACATATGTATTACTCAACAATGTTGAACATGTTCTTTTCCTGATATCAGCTGAAATTAATTTGAATGTTTTGTTAAAAAGCACACTAACATAAACCAAAAACATAATGTTAAATATTGGTTTTCTAGCAGATAAATAGGATATTTTGCCCAATGGTGATTAATATTTCCAGGTTTTTTCTTCCTCATAATGACTGTAATAAATTACCACTGCCCTGGAGCTTATTGATTGTGTAGGTCTTTTCACACTCAAGCTATAAAAAAACAACAAATACTGGTTTTAATAAAAACCGCATTTTATCTACTTTTCTGTTCTTCAAATTTCAGTAACATATACATTGGAAAGGAATGTAGATGTTTATTGAAACAAGTTTTGTTGCTTTAGTGTTTTCACTTTAAGTCATCTTTACTATTTGTGTATTACCAACTCCAGGAGGTCATAGGACAATGTTTGGCTGTCCTGAGTGTACAAAAGAACAAAATTATGTAAATCGCTGGTTCTTCACTGTGATCTGTGGACTATGGGTGATCTCTCAGATCACTGTCAGTGATCCAGTGTTGACCCATGAATGGACCAAGCACAGCATTTGCATTGTTTTCAGTCAGGTCAGTTAAGTGTTATACAAGCTGATATGTGAGAAAGTCTGAAGGTCAGCATTGTTTTGAAAGTAAATGAACTAGATAATAGCCATGAAAAAAAAAAATCTTGTTAAACTTTTACTAAGAAAAGCCTGGAGAGCTGTAGCATAATCAGAAATAAATCATTCAATCAACTTGGGTCAGGTCTAGCTACAGTATTAACTACATTTGACGCAGCCAGCGACCTGAGTTTGGCTGTGGCAGCATATTAAATGTTGGCTTGTCCTTAGTAATTTAAAAGAATTGGAATATAGTATTTCCCTGTTCTGTATACTGTATTAAAAAGGTGCAAACAGTTCTGCATCTTTACAACTCTGTTCCATCACAGCTTAGCTTTTCAACCCAGTTCTTTTAAAGCTAATTTGCTATCTGCTGGGTAGATGTATCATAGTTTTCTTAAGGGATGACGAGGGAAAGATTAGAAAAATGTATTGTGAACTCTTGCATCATAGTTGAAGGGAAAGAGAGATTGCTGACATATTAACAAATATATCTTTTGTCCAGAGTCATTAGAAATTGGATAGCAGTGAGCAGAAACAATGGGCATAATTGCTTTTTCACCTGCTGGAGTTCAAGGTGACCCTACTGAAATTAATTCATTGGGCTCTCAGAAAACTGTGAAGAATAAGGCTTGCAAAAGCATTTTTCTTCAGATTTTCCAATGTTACACTATTATTTGAGCAGAGATGTCAATAACAAGCAGCATGAAAAGAGCTGCTGAAATACTATCTCCTCAAAACCTATGTCAAATGTTTTTAGAATCTTTCTATGATTCTTGGAAAGTGTATTTGGGCTGAAACAGGTAATCTCCTATCCTGCTCCACCATGAATGGTAAAGGACTTTTTAATTCATTAGCAATGCAGCAGTGAGCATTTGGTCACCTGTTAATTGCCCAAATTTTTATAACTACTACATGACTTATTTGACAGATCATCTACCCCTCTGAGGGCATAGAGGAAACGGGTTATTTAGTAACTTTGCTGCACTTATTTCTGATGTGTAAAATTTGTTTGTTAAAAAGAGAAGGAAACCCTAAGAATGAAGAAGTCTTATTTTTTAAAGTCACATGTTGTCTAATTCTGGAACCTACACATGGTAGCTAGCTGACCTTAAAATGTAATTAATGAAATGTAAATGTTTTAAAATCCTAAAGTAATGGTAGTTAAGATACATATTTGAAATACTGTACAAACTTTAATTCAAAGTACATACAATTTATAAGCCAGCTTTACCTTAGCCCTGCAAAATAAAATCCCTAATTTACTTAACTTGATTAATCAAGTTCAAGGCATGAAGTTTTTTTGGACAGACGTACTACTTTACATTCTGATTTACTATATCAACTGGATATTACATACTGTAAGAACAATCTCAAACTACTTTTTAATTAAAAGGAAAAATATGCAGACACTAAATTGATTCTGTAGATCAGATTTGTTTAATTTAAATTAATGCCTTTGTCACATCATTTTCCTTCTTTGAAGCATGATGAGTATGTGTAGTTTTCCTTCTACAACAGGGGTGATTCGTGATAATAGAGTGAGGGAGATGGTTTTTGGACTGTTTCTTCCCTCAGTTCTGTCTGTCTTCACATCATCACATTTCCAGGAAGAAGAATTGGCTGATAAATGACTCTGAGTAAGCCCTGCTTAGTGCTTTTTTCTGTGTAAAACTTAAAAGTGACATTATGGTATCAGGCAGCTTTTTTTTGTGGGCTTTTTTTTTCTTCTTTTCCCCCCAGCCAGATGCAAGGGCAATGATATGAAACTGAAAGAAACCACAGCTCAATCGTCTGCCTTCCACATAATTTTTCATAAAAATTTAAGGTCGGGTTGTGGCCTGGTAACCAGTGAGGTGTATGTAACATTAGAACAGTAATACTCTGAAACTGATTATGAAGAGAAACCAGGGATAATGGACAGGAGCCTGCTCTTGGTTAAACTAAAACTACATCAGCTCCATTACTGTATGTAGTAATGGGCTTCTTCAGATTTATACTACTGTTAAGTAAGTGTAGAATCTGTCAGTGGATAACAATGACAAAGTTCTGCTAGACTTTCTAGAAAATAAGCTTTTATGTACGTGTATATGAATTTTATAAACTTTACATACTTATATCTGTTCGTGTGTAAAGATATCTACAAACACTAAGGCATGCCAATATAACAAATGCTGCTGCATATTTCTGATAAGATAATAAAATCATTGTTTATAAATACAAAACTAGTTATTTACACAAGCAAAAGGAAAAGTATCACTAGAACAACACTTAAAGAGCTGCTATTGCTTTTTACATTTGTTCATTAAATACAAGACCTCCTTGTGCTTGTTCTTTGTGCAAACATTTGCATCTTCCCTATTTAAGAATAATTACATATATATGTCAAAGCAAAATATTCTTGTGGGGTTTTTTAAAGACATTTCTGAATTGACAGAAAGGTTATTTGAAGAATGTAACTGAATCTATCTAAATCTACCTTCCGTCTAGTCTTATTGAAGCAAAGCAATAAAGCAGTGCTGAACCTGTTGTGGGGATGTCCAGAGGCTGGTAGGGACCTTTCATCAGAAATATTAAGATTAATGTTACAGAAACTAATCCCAAATTTTCAATAAACTGATTTTTTTAAAGTCTGTGAGAACAACAATGAAGGAGATTTATAATGAAATTTAAAACTTTTCTGCTTTGAGAAATGCATGAGGGAACCCAAAGAAACCTCAAAACTGTCCTGATTTTCTGCTTTCCTACTTATCTTCTCTCAAGCTGATCTCTTGAGCTTCAAGCTCCAGCAGTGCAGGCTTCCTCAGGTATATATATACGTGTGTGTGTGTGTGCATATATAGTAACTGTATGTATATGTATATGTATATGTATATGTATATGTATATGTATTGGTTTCTTAAGCTCCCTAACTCTCAAGGCATGAAGATACAGCTGACTTGGGTATCAAGGATAACCAAGGAGAACCCTTGCAAATAGTAATCAACTTTTTGTTATTTGCAGAGAAATAACAAGGGTCCTACTATTCTGCACTGTTTGATTCATTTTGGAGAATTACCCTGAAGATCATCTCATTTAAACTTCAGTGTTAGCAGGAACTGTTTCAGTGTTAGTACAGACTGTTTAATAATAATTCACATCTAATTCTTGAGCCATGAATTAAGGGAGATATGAATTTCTTTTCAAAATCATTAGATGGAAAGAAAGTAAAAAAGTAGCCTAAATTACAGAAGGCATTTTAGATTTGTATTAAATCAGTTAAGTGTTCTGGTTAAGGCATAGAAGATCCAAACACAAGACCCTCAAATGCAACATTAACTCACTCTTCCAACCCTTCATTGACCATATACTGAATAAAGTTTATTTTACTGTGTTGCCTTTTTTACAGTATCATTTAAGGGCAATGGAACACTAAGAAGTCTGAGAAGAACTCAGAAAAAGGGATCTTGATAACACATGAAATTAATTTATTACTGTGTAATAAAGCCTCATATTTATTTTAGCCAGTTACAGATAAGGTTCATTGGACAGACCAGTTTTTACAACCAAATTAAAGACAGTGGAAACCAGAACTGGCTGACAAAGTACCATGATTTCTCCAGTATCTTCCTGAATGAGTGATCTGATGGCAGAAAACTGCCAGTGTTCAACAGCACTCATTCCTCTGTAAACAGGCAAAGCAATGGTGATTTTATCTCAAACATATTCCCAACCTCACTTATCAAAACCTCATCATTGCTGAAATAATTTTGGATTTTCCTATTAATTTCTGTGAGGGTTTTAGTTCCCCTTTTGGGCTTTTAGTACAATGAGAATGTTGTTGAAATTCACAAAAGGTAAAGATATCAGAAAAAAAAACCAAACCTCTTACACTGCAGAAATTCAATAAAATAATGCATCACAGATGAACAGGATAGCTCAAAAAGAGCAAAAATTTCCTGTTTAGCTGTTAAAGGAAGATCTAACATTTTCAGCATTTTAAACAATACTGCGTATAAACTGTATAAAGTATAGCATATTCAACTTGTAATATATTTTATGTAAAAATAAATTTAATAGCTCACTAATATTTTCATATGAATTCTCGCTGTTGCACATTTTGTTTCAGTTCTGCATAGCAACTTTCTTGTCAATCACTAGATGTCCAGGAATGCAAATAAGAAATTGCAACTGTTACTTGCAATTTCCCCAGTCAAACTCTGAACTCTTTCCCTGACGTTTTCAACAATTCTAGCATGTGGTACTTGAGATAATCCTGAACCCAGTATGTTTTCCTGATGGCCAGATTTGCCTGTCACTAGTGTTTGCTTACCAGCAGTATCATATGAATGAGGTGAATTTTCATTGGAAGAAGCATATTGAAAACGTGTGTGATGCCTGCTTTGTTACATCTGTGTAAAGTTTCTCCCTCCAATGCAATTGTTTTTACTTTCTTTTAATCTTGCAAAGAAATGTAAAAGTGGAATAACTGACCCGTGTTCAAAGTCATTGTCAGAGACAATGAAGTCATAAGCTTCTGTTTTTAATAATGTCTTGCAAAACACAAAGCTTCATTAATCATATTCAGAGGATAAAAGACGCACAGATTTCCTAGTCTCAAAGTTTTCTGAAGACTTGAACATTTCTGTGTTGTAGATTCACATAGATAACTTCCCACAGATCTGCAAAGAAACTCAATCAGCAAAGGAAATGTGAAATAACACCATTTTTATTCCAACATGTAAAAACTGAGACTGCCTCTTATGCAAAACAAAATAGAACAGCATGGCTATTCTGTAATAGTATTTCAACACCAGATGATTTCTGTAAGTAGATTCTCTTATTCTCCCTTTGGAGATGGACTCAGTTAAACTACACCTAGAAACATAAATAAGGATGTCCATGCAAGAAATAAAACAGATAACAATAATTCTGTGGCAATATTCATGTTTTTACTTCCTTCCCAAATACTTCTTCTTGCAGACAAGCCTTGTGTTTTATTGGGTTTGTATAAATGGCAGAATCCAAATTGGACTACAAATTCCTCCAAATATCATTCTCTTATCCAACTGTCCAGATTTTTACATCAAGCCAAATGCTGTCAAATATGATTACCTTCAATTTTGAATTAATCTTGTCTGGAAATATAATCTTAGTTTATTTGTACATTAAGACCTCAGGAAAACAATTTTGCTCTAAAAGAAGGGAAATATAACAGAGATTTGGCCTTCTTCAACCTAGTGCAAGCCAAGATGGATCCAAATGAAGAAATAACCATGATATTGTTTTTAAAGATGTTGGTCTCAGTGCAGAATAGTTTTTGAGAATTTACTTCACTCTGGCTTACATTTAAACATGTGCTTAAATTAGTATCCTAGGTTAGGACTATGTTCTCAGTATACATGTAAACGGATAATAAAAAAGGAAATGTATAATGCATGTATAATATATGTTACCCTTATATCTGTCTGATAAGCAAGAAAGAGACTATAATTTGCTTACAGTTTCAGCATAACATGGTTCCAGACAAAAGGAGGACTACTTAGAGCAGTCTACAGGGTGATATTCAGCCTTATGAAGGTCATATGAGACTAACCAGTAATTTCAGAACAATCAAGGTTTCATTTTCAGAGTCATATTACTTTGCACTAGGATAGGTACATCCACTAAGAGCTTTTGCAACACTGCAGACAATTAAGGGAACTGCAGTGTAACTTTTTGCAGTTGTTGGATGGTAGGAGAAGAGGGGCATCAAGAGCCTTCATTAAATGAACGGAATAATCAGAATTAGGTTTAAGTCATCTCAAGAATATTTTTTTTCCATTTTCATAAACAACTATTGTACAGAAGTTCATTGTAAAAAATTGTGTCTCTAAATTAATGACTTTGCTGAAATGTATGGGTAAATTAATGTTATAGATATGTATATTAATACATATCTACTTTTGTGAATTTTGCAGAGTGTGCATATTCATAATTGAAAGACAAAGAAAAAATGTTTTCTTTCATTCTTCATAGCAGGAAAATACTTTTTGTCTACAATTTCATGCTACTATTTATTTACAGTAACTATTTTATTTTTTAAATTATTTTATTTTAGTATTAAATGGCCCTTCCTGCTGAATTACTTCTCTGTTTATATTTAGTAAGGCTGTAAAGAACTGGCAGGGAATGGGAAAACTAGTTCCTTAAATCTGAATTACAACATTTATTCATTGAAATAAAACTTACAGGCCAGAAGAACAGAAACTATGTGAGAAGATTCTACTTATTCTCATTGAAGACTGAATGGAAAGAAATTTGTTGTATTTTGGTCTGGGTGTGTGTAGTCATACATTATTTTTTGGCTGTACATGCTTCTCCACATTTACAACACTAAATTACTTCTACAGCTGTCATCAAAATTTGTAAAAATCTAGATATGCATTTTACACATAGTTTGTGTTTATTCTAAGAAATTAATTTTTTAAAGTGCAGCATTCAGTGAATATTAAAGAATGATAATGAGAAGAAAAAATTCAAAATTTTAATTGTGTCTATTCTCACTGAAAAATCCAGTTCTTGGGACTATCTTTATGCATTAGTCAGTGCATTGTATGAGTTATTATTAACTCAATTTGTACAATAGCATCCTCTCAAGGTACTGTAAAACATTTAATGTAATAGATATCTTGTCAAGTCTGTAAAATATACAAAGGTATATTTGGAAGAAGCAGCTGATAATCTGCTATCAACAAATTAGTTAAATCATTCCTAACAATAAGCAGGATAAAATGCAAAATAAAACTAGAGCATTGCTCTATGTTATGTACGTAACAGGGCTGGTCTTAACTAGAAAATATGCAATTTTTGGCTCAATCTCTCCCTTCCTACTGAATGAAGGATGATAAAAAGCATATTGCAGTGTTACACCATCAAATTCACAATGAAGAGATCTTTAGATGTGATCCAGCTTCAACAGCAGACTGTTTTTTCCAATGAAAAATAAATCTGTCTCTGCAAGCTGAGTTTCTGAGGACCTCAGAATGCTCACGGAGGTATTGAAGAACCGGCTAATTAACGTGGCTAAAACAGGGATGGGAAATACTTGGAGGTAGTAAAATGTCACTTTGTTTCAAATGTTGGTTGTTTTTTTTCTGGAATTCCATAACATTCTTAAGGCATATTTTAAATATTTTATAATTCAAAATATCATTTTTCATTTGAAAATTGACTGAGCATTTTTGTGTGGAGGCAGAAGTTTCAGTGTTTTGGGTGGCTTTGTTTGTTCTTTGTTAATTTTGTTAAGAAACTCTGGAAAACATTTCTTTGCGTTTCAGCCTAAGTAACACTTTCCTTCTCCTACATTTTTGGGCAAAATCAACACTCAGGAAGCCATTCCTTTGCATTTCTTATTTTTAGCCATTATACGAGTGAGTTTTGTGATATTTTTTGCGTTGGTGCAAAAGTGCTCAACATCATCTTAAGATAAAATATCAGTTCATATGAAATCATGTGAGCTGCCATATCAAGACTGAGCATCATTCGTCACTATTTACTCGTTATCCCAATTACATCCCTGGTGTGGGTTAAGTAACACACCATACTGTGTATGTAAACTTGATGGTGTCTTGCATTTGTGTGTATGCTTGTGTGAGAGGTGCAGCATAAACAAGCACAAAAACTGATGCATGTTCTCATTGGAAAAATTAGTATAAACCAGCTTTCTATATCATTATCCAACTGTACGGCAAGAAAAAATTTTGATTATTCATGGATTGTCCTTAATCAGTGTTTCACTCTTTCTCTTTGGATGTCTTTGAGTGTTGTAAACTTGACATAGATTACAAAAAGGCTTTCCGGGTCTCTTTATTTGATGATTTTTCCAGAATTCAAACCAAACTATGAGTATTTATGCAGTATAGTCAAAAACATAAATCAACAAGTAGGCATGGCTGGAGGTTGGCTTTTTTCCATTGATTGTCTTGAAACTAGTGCTTTTATTCATTTCACCACCATTGTGGTTTAAGCCCAATCCGCAACCAAAGTACCACGCAACGGCTCTCTCGCTTCCCTCCCTCTCCCCTGGTGGGATGGGGAAAAAAAATAGAAAAAAAAAAAAAGTAAAACCCATAGGTTGAGATAAGAGCAGTTTAAAAATTGTAATACAGTAAAATATAATGAAATAATAATAATAATAAAGAGAAAAAGAGAGGAATAAAATAAACAGCAAAACAATAAACCCAGGTGATGCACAGTACAATTGCTCACCACCCACTGACTCTACCCAGACTGTCCCCAAGGAGCAATTGACCCCTCCCAGCTGAATCCCCCCAGTTTATATACTGGAATGACATGCTGTGGTATGGAATATCCCTTTGGATAGTTTGGGTCAGGTGTCCTGTTTCTGCTTCCTCCCATCTTCTTGTGCCCCTCCTCACTGACAGAGCATGATACTGAAAATACCTTGGCTTAGGATATGCACTACTTAGCACAACTAAAACATCAGTGTGTTATCAGCATTGTTCTCATATTAAATCCAAAACACAGCATTGCACCAGCTACTAGGAAGAAAATTAACTCTATCCCAGCTGAAACCAGAACAACCTGACTGAATTTTTCATTTATTTTGGGCTTAAATATTATTTCTTACCAAACAAAATTGGAAAAATCATATGCTGAAAGTAATGAAGAGTAGCTTTTCAATACAAAATGCTATATATAGGCAAGTAATATGTGTATAGTAAAAATTAAGTATTCCTAGTCACTTCATAATGATGACACAAACAAAATATATTACATGCAATAAAGACTCAAAACACTTATTTCAAAGTGAAAGTTTTGAAATAGTGAAGGACAGTGGGATAAAATATATTAGTTCCAATAGAGAATACGAGCTTAAAAAAATTTACTTATTTTTTTCACATGACTAGGAAATAGTACTGGCTTTCTTTACGAGACAGCACAGAGATATACTCCTTTTCTTATTAAGATTAAAGATTTACATTCTGAATTTATTTTTCTGTACTTGATCAATATTAATATATCTATGAGATACCTCTGACTACTCCTCTTTTTAAACAATCTATAGCACTAAAAGTCCACACAAGCTACCCCCATCCTCCTGTTCCCTGTCCCACTTGATAACAAAAGCATTTTCCTGTGGCCATCTGAACTGGGAAACTGGGCTGTGTCGACACTACCTTTCTTTTTCTTACAAAGTAGATCCATTTCCCAGTCTGATTCATTGCTCGGCTAAATGCGTGCTTATACAGAAGACTGAAGCAGTAAGGGAAGAAAATGAGAGTGTGAATAGAAGATGGCAATGCTCATTTCATTAGCAGTGACTTTGAGACAGTTTAAAGCTTACAGTGAACCACTCTTTCAATCAAGGCTAAGAAATGTGGAAGCCAACTCTATGAGGGTAAAGATAAGAGACCTGCCGCCACTGGTTTTTCTTTTCTTTATTGCCAAACGTTACTCACAAATACTGGGGAAAAAAATACACAGATGTAGTTGAAACCTTACTTGTGAAAAACATCATAAAAGTTATTACACCAGGTCCAGCTAATAAGGATATCATTATGTCATATGTGTGAACTCTTTTTCATTCAAACAAGTTTAAAGAACAGCATCTTCAGAATAAAAACAAGCCAACCAACCAACCAAAAAATTTCTACACCTCACCTGGGAGGATGTAATGCCTTTCTAGCCAAAGTGCTGAAAACAGGAACTTCCTGAGAGTGTAGCGATAGGGTTTTCATTCCCAATACCATTATCTTTGTAGAAGGATTGTAGAAGGGACACAGGGAATAGATCACAGAATCTCATTACTACCTTAAGTTGAATGAATATTTTCATTTGTCATTGTCCATTTCCCAAACACTGAAAGTAACGGAGATTCAGTTTATTACCAGTGTATTTCTGTATGTTATAATCTTGCTTAGAATTAACACAAAAAGCCAATAGCCTGTTCATTACAGTTAATACCTGACTTTACTAAAAGAAAGTCAAGAGAGTGAGCATTCCTGAAGTTTCAGAGTTTATCTTCTTTTGAGGCTGCTTCCACTTTCCTTTTTCACATACAAAAAAAACATGATTCTAAACAACTTTTGTGTAGTTTTACTGAATATAAATGCAGCAGAGTTGTTTTTTTTAACACGTCACAAAGGTCAGCCTTAGTCCATTACCTTTTTTTCTAAGGATGCTTGATTACTACTTGCAGATTTCTTTAACCTTGAATCACATAAATCAGTAAATCCTTACTGGGAGCTGAACCATTTAGTAATGCAATGTTGAACATCTGTCTTTAGAAAACCTGCAAATTTGTTTTATAAAGACTCAGTTCAGCATAGTTAACAAATATGATTTCATGCTTTTTATTTCCCAGCTGGTTCTAGGTTCTATAGTGTAATGAATTAGTAACTGCTGAAATCTGTTGTAAGGGAATTAGTTACTAAATGCAAAATAGAAGATTTTGTGAATAATATCCTTGTACTTTACAGAAGTATTAAGATATACATTTCTCACGGGGACCACAAATCTTTGAGGTTCTAAGTTGTGCTGTACATCATCTTGACACTGCTGCTTAGCTGGTGTAAATATAAATGCACACAGTAACTACACTGAAGCATGTTTCCACAGCAGAATATTTAACTCTGCAGCTGTGTTTTGAGTATCAGTTCTCCCTATAACCTCATACAATTATTTGCATACCAGATTTCGTAAGGAAGCCTGATGATTGATGAGGAATCAATAACAGGTGAGAGACCATAACTAAAAAAGTTGTCCAGACTTACAATCGTTGGAGAGGAACAACTACATCCAAGGTGTGGAACTTGTCACCCTAAGTGAGGTTCTTGAAACAATCTGATAAATCATGTTGCAAAATGCATTTTCATCCTTCAGATGGTAAAAGACAAGCATGACTAGTCCAGATCTACCTCAGGGACTGAACTGTGGGCACCTACATTTAGGATTAATTTCTTGGTCTTTGTTGAAAACACACCACCCTTAAGTCAGTGTTGAAGTGTTGCTCTTCAGTAGAGACAGAATAACAGTAAGAACCACCTATCTTTGCCTGAGTCATTTTGTTCTTTACTCAGACTTCTCCCACAAAATGTATTGGTTCTTATTTTACAAGTAAATATGCTTCAAATATGAGAAAAGTCATTCCAAACATTATTCTTGTTTTTTTTTCTGATATCATTTAGAGACCACTTTTGATGTATGTCAGTATTTCTGAGGAATCTTGTAATTTCTCCTTATGTTATTGTAGGTGCTGGTGTTTGGATCTTGGCTGGGTTAGTACACTTACCCATTTCTCCCAGTCTTCAGAAGCATCAGCCTGAATTTGCTGTCTTTGTTTTCCCAGAGGTGAGCCATCAATTAGATGCATACTAACCAGAATAAGAGAAGGACTGGAGGCATTAGCACTTCCTTTTTAAAATGGGAGCACCTGCTGAGTGCTCAGTGGTAAATGTGAAATAGAGCAAAATGTTAAAATATTTGCTGGGTAGATACTTTGGCTAACTATCCATCCTGGGCTGCCTATTAGGATTAACAGCAATTAGAGGGTGAGTGGCTATCACTGTCCTTAATTGTTAAGAAAACATGACTTCTAATTAGCTTCAGGCAAAGGTATATGTCCACGTGGAAGCTCCCAGTGGGATGCAGCCTGAACATCCCTCAGTCTCATAGCAGGCTGGAGACAGAACTTTATTAGAAACATCTTCTTTTCCCCTCTTCTGTGCCTTCAGCACCACAAATAACAGCACATGGTGTCCATTTTTTTATAAATCTTGGTTTCAGCTTGTAAAAAAACAAAGGATATTTAATGCTAATAGCAACATCATGGGCTATGTCTTCTCAAGCTTTACTGAGAGCTCATACAGGCAAAATTCCTACAGTCTTGAATAAGTGATTTGCTTTTGAAAACTGAGCAAAATAATTAGTCAAATAATTAATTTAAATTTTCATATTATCCATAAAAACATTCTCACTGAATGATTCTAAACTGTTCTAAGGGTGATTATGAACTACTGAATGTTATTTTTTTTAAGCTATTCGCCCTTTATTTCGTGTTTGAATTACACAAAAGCACTATTTGAAGTTGTGTGATTGGGTACCTAATGCTAAGAGAAACTTTGTTCTTTGCTGAGTGAGTCCATAGCCCACTTTCCTGTGCAAAATGCCTTAGGTGCAATTCTGCACCTAACACTCAAGGAATGACATACCACTGAGGTTATTGAAACATGCTCTGTTCCTCACAGTCCTTTAACACATAAGACTGTACTGATTCAACTTTTCAGAAACTTGAATAGCTCCCAATTTCCAAAGGGATTTTCACATTCTAATTTTATGAGCACAAACATTCTGTGAAGTCTTCTCTGAGCTCTACTTTTCAGTTTGAGTCTAGGTTTTCTCTATCTTAAAATGTCTAGGTCTTCCTGGGATTTTAGCTGTCATGATTAATGATTTAATGATTCTTCGATCTCATGATTCATCTAGTGTGATATTTATTCCTAGTTTGGGAATTAAATGGTTTCCCCTACTTCAGCAAGGTCTAGAACTCGTGTTTTAACTTTTTATCTTGAAGTATCAGACCACTGACCTTAGTGCTGGCACATCCATGTTGGACCCCATGTGTGTATCTGACTGCTTGGGAATACAAAGATGGCACAAGGCACTTGCATTCCCAATCCTGGATCACTCCTGCTGTGGAAGGACAAGTAGAAAGCATGTCAAAGAGGTTACCATGTCAACAGGACACTGGAAGAGTGAACAGTGAACAAAGAGTGAAGGAGAAGGTGGGGCAGGCAGGGAGTTGGCAGGGGAACATATCTTATGCAAAAATGTCTTTGTGCCATGACCTCTTAATTAATCTTCTTCAAAAAAAAGGTTTTACACAAAGCCTGCACTCTTCTAAAATGTCAGTCTTTGCAAGTTTAGCAAATAATCGAAATCTTCAGCTACTTTTCTTATCCATCATTAAATACTTCCTGTTCCTCAGTTTCCACCATAAGTTGCTGTCTTCTGTGTTCCTCCCAACTGGAAACTTCACAGACATGGGAGGATAGGATGCCAGCATCCAGAAATGACCTGTTGTTTCTTTATATTCCTCCTATTCTAGTTAGGTTCTTTGTTTTGGCTCTCTTCAAAATTCAGTTGGGGTGATTTTATTAATGTAATATATCTTTTAACCTAAGCTAATCACCCACATAATGACCAGAATCTTTGCTTTTCATGGAGAACTTCAGCTGTTGTCTACCTTACTCTCCGGAGTTTCTGGATGACTGAAACTTTAGTCTGATGGCAGAAATTGGTAGGTATTTATGAGTCCTGTACCACTTTTACATCATTTTTCAGATAGGAAGGAAGGGAACAAGGAAATGCAAGGGAAAGTAAACAAAGGCAAAAGAGCAAAGATTTTTTCCAACATAAAATGTGTCTGACATCAAACTGAACTTACTCTTATAGAACAAATGAGGGCAGAAAGCTAAGAAACCATGATCTGCAAATTTCCAGGACTTTTGTTGGTCTGTGGCTTTTTATCCTAGCTCATGTAACTTTTTTAGAACTCTTTAATCCAGAAAGATTAACAATACTTTTTTTTTTTTTAATTAAAAAAATCTGGAAAACAGTATAAAATATATTACATGATAGGATGAATCAGATGACCTACCAAGTACTTGCCAGACCTAGTTTATTCTGTCTGATTTCTACATCTGTAATATAGAAAAATGATTTTTTAAAAAAGTAATATTTCAGGAAACTGGCTCATCTCTTTTTCACGGGTCAAGTGCTATATGGATAGTCTATTCAGAGAGTCAGATCATGCTTTGCTGCTGCCCATCTCAAAACTGACCAGCAACAAGTGTCAGTATTTTGTAGTGAAAGAGTAATATTGTACCAGCTGAGGGGGAGTGGAATATGAATTGTTTCTCTTACTGTCCCTTCTTTTCTCTTTGTTTTCGATGGAGACTTTGATGCAGCTCAGTGTTTGGAAGACTTAAGGTAGTCCAGGCAGAGATGGATGAATGAGACAGGCAAAGGTGGATGATAAATGTAATTTATTTCTTGACCACGTATGTGGCACATACTTCTTTAGGAACAGTCTGGGATGGTCCCAAGTATATATTATTCATCAGTATATTGCACTGTTGCATGAATGTACTTTTGTTTTCATTCTCCTGTTGACAAATTTAAAGACTGAGCAAACCTGTAAGCAGACTTTCAGCCTTCTGTCTGATTTAGTAATTGTGCTATGGCGATTAAAAGCTTTTTTAAAGTTTTTATAAATATACAGCCAAGTAATGTGTTTAACTTGGTGAATAATATCACTTATTTCAAAATGACTAAAGAAGCACTCAAGTACCCTCTGCTATTGTGTAGCAAGCACTGATGAAATTGTCTTTGTCACAGTTCAGAAAAATGTGTGTCATCTAACTCTAGGCCCGATCTGTTTTGTTCCAAGACACTTACATTCCTTATTTAGGATGCACACACTGCACAGCCTGCCCTTTGTGTAGGCTGCATTTATTGTCAGAGATGCAACTGCCTAGAGAAGTCCCGTTTTGGTTCTCCGAGAAGCTGAAGAACCCAAGGTAAAATGTACAACAAGCTGTAAACTGACCACCATCCTTTAAATGCTGTGGGAAAACACCAGGATTATGTGCATGAGTAACAGCAGAAATTAGTTTTTCATGGATGGAAAATGCTTTCCCAGAGGTAATAGAAACTAAATAAAAATAAAGCAAGATATTGTAATTCTGGAACCAGAGGATATAACCAAATTGTTTCCTTACATGTATTTTTTGTTCAAAATTTATTTCCGTTTTGAAGGGGTGCCAAATAGCCCAACTTCTCTTTCCATAAAGTTACGTGCAATTCCCTCTGGAGTGGGTGTGGAAAGGGGAGTCAAATGCAGTGTGTTATCAGATAACATAAATAGTTTACAGTGTTTTGAAATCATGGTGCCTTTATCTGACTAGGGGAATTTTGCCAAGTATTGACAATAAAAGCAGGAGGATTTTAAATAAGATTGACTCCTAGCCTGCAAGAGCATATTTCTTTATGATTTCACCCAAACCTGCAGCCCCACTATTTTTCTTAAAAACATGTTTTGGTTTTTTGCCATCTAAAAGTTTTGCCAATCCACTGCACTTGGCACATTAATTTTTCTGTGATGATTTTGGCAGGCATTAGACACTGCCTATGCCTAGCATGGGAAAAAAAAAGAGAAAAGAAACATGGATATGCTTGACATAGGGTAATTTTATCTTTCCATAACATTACTGATAGCAAGAACCTCTTCATTTACCAGCTATAAAGTGTAAGAAACATTAATAGAAAAGTGTTTTTTTTTTTCTTTTTTTATAAAATCTGACCATCTACATGCTACTGGATGCTAAGTAAGAGCTGCTGCTCCAAGCTATACTACTCACAGTACTAGTAGCTTATTAATACTTGATAAAAATATATGTTACCAATATATATGCAGCAAAACTCTCTTAAGGCCTAAAAGACTTCATTATCTATCAGGAAGCTCACTGTCTACACCAACAGCTGAAGAACTCATTTATCATTCAGCACAACGAATCTAGTTTTGTGATAGGTAGAATCTTTTGCTTAGGTCTTATCAGCTGTCTGCTGGACTTTGACACATTTCTATTTCTTCTTGTCTTATATACTTCTTCCCTTTTGTCCTTGCAGATTTTGAATAGACCTATGACATAAGGTTCAAGGACTCGGGAGAGTAACAGACACATCTTTCTCATAAAAACTTGGTCACTATTGCAGGGCATCCCAGATGAGGATATTGTTCACAACTCTCACATTTTTCATATATCAAAAACAAACATTGAAAAATTTTAATTAAAGGAATGAGGAAATGAAAAATGTCTCAATGGGGACATGAAGTTTATTTGTGGTGTTTCAAAATGAAGTAAATGAAATTATTAGCTCTTTAACATAATTTTCCATCAAAGGTATGAAACCCTAACACAGGAGCACTGGGCCTGGAAGCACAGCACGCGTTCATCACACTCATCTGTTTGTGAAGAAACAAGGAAACTGCTGTAACACACAAAAAGGAAAAGGAGAAATTATAAACACAATTGGAGATTATGTAAAATTCAGCACTGGAATATCATCCCTATTTTCTGTGTTCGGATCTCTCTTGACTCAGAAACTAAGGATTAAATTCTGATCTCTTGCAATCCGCAAATACAGATTTATTCTCAAATATGTCCAAAGTTTCACTGGCATTGGAACATGAAAATGAGTCTGAAAAACCACTTGGGAAAAAACGCGGAAGTCGGGCTTTTAGCTTTCAGTTTTGTCACACAGGAAGAGACCTCTTGTGGCAGGTGTAAGAATCACCATTTAGTTACACCCAGAAAAAATGGATTTTACAAAAGACAATTATGGAAGGAAAGAAGTTCCAAATAAGGAAAGCAGCTAAAGAAAAAAAAAACACAGTGTTTGTATAACATAGAGAATGCAGTGTAATCAAAATAAGCCATAATTAGGTAAAAATTTGGGGGAAAAATAAAGAGAGAAAATTTGAAGGAAAATACCTAAGGTTTCAACTGAACTGCAAGACAACTTAGCAAGGCTCCATATCAAGATATAACACCTCTGTGTTGCTAACCAGCTCCTAATTTCCTTGTCATTGTCATTGGCTTGTGGCTATAGTGCTGCAGTCAGCAAATGTTAAGAGATATTACATGGCAGCCACTCTGAATATGTAGGATATGTGGCACCTATCATGTATCCTGCTGATGATACAGGTTGCATAAAACAAGAAAAGATCAAGTAAGTAAAATGTATACTGTTTAAACAAATCTTTTACTTGTGTCCTGATTTCAAACTGCCTTACTCAGCCAGCTTCAGTTTAATAAATACATTACCTTTTAAACATTATCAGTGTGGAAAACAATCAAATAAATCCTGAAATATAGTGAAAATTAAAATAAGGTACAACATGCGCAATTATTTTGAAAACTGTAATTTCCACCTGGTAGAAAATAAAATATTATGTGTATGTGTCTAAAATCAGTGTTTATGATACACATCTTCTGTTATTTACTGAGAAAACAACTACCTTTGCATTTCTATTAAAAAAATTCCTCCATTTTTAAAGCAATACTCCTGCCAACAGAAGTTCTGACTAACTAGGCATTGTACAATTCAGCCAACTAAGAGTTTTTCTTAGAGAAACCATGGTTTATAATGCATTTCTCAGCAATGTCATTTGTAAATTCAGGTGGAAATCAGAAAGCATGAATAAGAACTCAGGATAGTCAGGACTCCCAAAAATTAGAGAAATTTTCCTGAAGAGCCAGGTTAGAGGATTTTTTGGGACTTAATATTCCAGAGAAAAACACGGGCTGAGTGATGATGTTGATGTGAAGTCTTTCCATCTTCCCCAGCATATTACTTCAGGCTGGCTTAGCAAGTGAGTTTCTCAGTCTTTAAAGTACTACCATTGAAACTATTTTGGTCTCATTAAATATTCTTTAACCGCTGGTTTCTGGAGAAAACCATGTCACACAGCAGGCATATTCAAGAACTTGCTCTGAACCACATAGTGTTAGACCATGAACGCAGTGAATGTGCTACAGCTCAGGTGGGAGTTTACTGACATTCTCCCCCCCCTTCATTGTCTTGGAAATTCTTTTTTTGAGATGTCTTCAGGTAGAAGAAAAACAGTAGTTAAAACCTCAGGATAGTTCAGCCACACTCTTGCAGCCAGCCCCAGAAAATGCAAACCATACCCCAAGTGTGGAAGCAGCCAGGGAAGAGGTGCAAAAGAAAAAAAAAAAGTGTATTATTCCATACTGTTGATGATTTTTCATAGGCTTTTGTCATTCAAATTATCCTCAGGTAGAGACAATAAGATAATGGCTGATTTATGCATTATTGTCATTTTGCTGCCTTTTGCATCTTTTCACTGTTTTAGGAAGCTGCAGCGGTATTTTGCAGCTCTCAAAGGAGAGTGGTGAAGGATTTTACTTTGGGTCAGTCCAGAATTGATAGGAATGCTCCTCTTATTTGATGAAAGCTAGTTTCTAGAACAGGCCTATCATGTCATATAGGTGATAGAAAGTCCATATCATGATTTCTGATATACATAAGTGTGTATTATTACTTCAATGTTGGCAAGGCTGGGGAAGCTGTGCAAACATCTAGCAGCAGAAATCCAGGCAAGCAAGGTCTATTAGGGCAACAAAACATCTGAGCTAGACTTCAAGTACCTGAAATTTGGACTTATGGACCTAAAATTGCAATTATTTCCTTCATTCTTTTGTGACTGTAGCTGCTGCATTATTTAATCACGTTTTAGAAAATATTACCCGGAATCTCTGATCAGGGCCTCCAGACATTATTGCAATATGTATACATATTGCAGTAATATATATATTACTGTAATATATAGATATACTGAAAAATAAAAGGCAATGATTTTGGTGCATAATAATTGTCAAAGAGAGTAGCCAAAATGCAGTCATTTTTGTGACTGCCACTTTCATGTTTTTTAGTGGTTTGGGGTTTTGCTCTCTGTCTCATAGTTGAAAAGCTTCATAAAGGCAACAAATAGAAAAGTTACGTGACTGTGTTAAGCACTTATATATGACTGTAGACTCAGCAGTGTCTCTCACCAGACTTCCATAGCAGACAGCAAAGAACTAGCCTTTAAAAAAAAAAAAAAAAGAAGTTATATATGTTGTCTTGTTCTGTGAAAATAAACACTAAGCAAAGCTTTGGGGAATATTTTCCATGAAGTTACTGTGTATAATTATCAGCACAAAAAGAGAGCCAAAAAAATATCTTGGAAAGGTGCATATTGCATGTTACCAAATGTACTTTGATGTTTCAGTAGGAAGTACAAATAACATAACTTATGAATCATCCTTCAAGTTGTTTATACTTATTTCTTCCTACTCTTTTTTTCACCCACACCCCCCCCCCCCCTTTAATTATTTATTCAGTATTCCCACAGAGGAGTAGATGAGAATTATTTACATAATGGAGACCACATACTGTATAACGAAACATTTCATAAGTAGCACACTCACTCTGTCCTTCATAAGTGGTCACAAAGAATGGTTTTATCCTTTATAGAGCAGGTTTCTCCAAAGTAAACAATGTCCTCCTCGAGGAGTGTATGTTGACATGTTTGTGAAAAATGCACACAGTCTGCAAGAGAGACATTGCCCTGGATAACAACCAAAAGCCAAAAAGGATAGATATTTTTACAAAAGATGGGGAAAATGTTTGCATTGAGGATATAATTCATGGTAAGCATATTAAATGAAAATTGTTATACTTAGGAGCAAATGCAACACGATACTATTAATCTTTATTTAGAATGGGGTACTATAATAGCATTATGATAAGGGAGCTGTTTGACTTCATTGTAGAACCAGTTGGGAATTTTTCAAATAATGTATTTCTACACAGTGCTGCACTGTGTCATGTAGGTGAATCTATAATGACTCTTTATCTCATTTCTCTGATAATAACCCTTTTTTTCCACACTGGCTGATTTGCTCAGCAGTTGCTTGCAGTGTGATTGGAAGCAAATAATTTTTTTGTCAGAATAAAGATTACTCTGTAATTGTAAATTATAAGATCTCTGAGAAAAATACTAATTCTGACTGAGAAGCAATAAGTTGAGAGGATTTTTAAAAATAAAGTTACTTTAACATTTAAAATTTATGCATATTTGTAATGAAAATGCTTCACAGAAGTCTGTTAATTTTGTAGAAAATACATATTAAAATCAAGAAAGAAATATATTTTAAAAAAATTGTCAAAATATTCTATGCTGTTATTTCAGAACCTTTTTTTTCTGTTTGAGTGATCTTCATCTTGAAACTTTCCACACTGTGATAGAACATGCATACAAGACAATTTCAAATAAAATGTTCTGACTGAGTGAAAACAAAACTTACCCACTCCTTGCTATTTTGTTTGTGGAGTATATAGAAGTGCAGCATGTTCTTAGTCAGAACAATCACAAAATATCATTTGCCAAATGGCATTTTCTTTCTCTTGTCAACTTTTGTTAAGGTCCAAAAAAAAAAAACAAAAAAATTTCAAATAATCACATTCACCAAAAAAGACAGAATTTTGTTACATATCCATTTCAGTTATATACTGATAACTACTGATTTTTTTTAATGTAAATTTGTTGTAAATTATACAAAGAAACTAGATGAGACTATATTTGTTTTGTATCTCATGACTTGAACACAAGTTTATTTATTTATTATTATATTAAGTTCACAAATGGAGGTAATCACATTAAAGAAATTTCAGGAAATTACTGAGTTTTGGTCAACCCTTTGAAAAAGAATTCTCTGACTTCAGCTTTTTCCTTTCCATACTCATTCCCAGTGCAATCCTCAGCTAAGCACAACACTGCACACGGGAGCTAGAGTCAGTTCTGAAGATGCTGCCCTAGTTCCACTGAAATGCCCTTTCTGGACTTGCTTTCTAGTAAACAGTCACAGATACTCGCAAATGTAAGTAAGGGATCCCGAAAATCAGGCATCCTGAGATGCAATTTGTATGCCACACTGTTTAGATGTGTTTGTAGCCTTAAGTTCTTGTCAGACAGCTCAGTTTTTAAGAAACTAGCAAAAAATTTAGCATCTTATTGTCACCAACCTTTTGTTCTTTAGAAATGATTTTAGTTCATTATTTAATTTACCCATCTTAAGAAAATCTAGAAGTTTGGTGAGGTCAGACATTCTATTTTGTTCATACATAGAGCATCTTTTCTACTATTTTTTTCTGTAACAGTGAATATTCAGAATGCTTATAGTGAGAGATCTCTTGAGACGTTAAAGAAATATACTTCATGAGACTAATTGGTGTAGTTCAGATGAAGAGAAACAAACGTCCCGAAGAGCAGCTTTTGGGATAGGATCAGATGCTACCCAGAGATTGTTTAGAAACAAACTCTTAACTAGGTTTTGATTTATGATTGCAGTACAGATTATTATAATTTAGTGTCAGTGGATCTAGAGTGCAAACTTCAGGAAAAAACAGTAAATATGTATAACTCTAAAATCAAAAAATGCAATGCTCAACAACCAAAGGGATGGATTGAATGAGATTTTTTTTTAACCTAGCTTTTTTGCTGCATGCAGCTTCAGATTTGTTCCCTGGTGCAGCTCAAACCAGAAAAGGATTGCACAAAAAGACCTTCACAATGGTTTCTTCTTCTTTGTTGCATACGCAACAAAGCTAAGATTTCCAAAAGGAATTGAAAGTATGAGAAGCCCACCTGTTAGTCAGAAATCCTTATGGTGTCTTCCACATGGGAAAGAATTTTACTTGATACAAATAACCATAAAGCCATTGTAATTAGCAAAATCTTTATTCAGATAAAATTACAAAATTCAAAAGTTCACTTATTAGATTATATTTTTACTAGCCGCAATTTAGAATATTTTTGTGTGACATGGCAAAAGCCTATTTGACTTCAGTAACGCTTCTGGGTTGTTTGTTTTTTTTGCATTGACAGCTAACATCAGGTTTATTTAAAAAGGTAAAGACTCTAGTCACTCAGTTTGAGGTGAATTTGTTGAATTTTTTTTTTAATACCTTCTTCAAACCATCCTTTGGGAAAACATGATATAATGCTAACTATCCAATGGATGAGCTACCGAGAAATGACCGCTGAGTGTACCATGCTGGTTGTACCACCCACTGGACATCAGTTTTTATATCTTGTTATTTCAAAATGTAAGGGCTTTTATAAGAACCAACTCTTACCCAAGGCAATTGTGTCTCTTTAACACCTTTGTATAATCACCTGGGAGAGAAAGACTGGAAATTAAGCTTTAGTTCTTTTCTTTTTCTAACCGAAAGTCTAAGAAACCTCTTCAAAAAAGAAAAAAATCCAAGTGCTCTGTTATGAAGTGTTGTCATAATGGTTTTCATTTACAGCCAAATACCCTTTCAAGGTTTGTTTATTACTTTTAAAATCTCCCAAATTGATTGTTTGCTTGTGTGCATATGTAGGAATTTCTGTATATAGTTTGGAGGTGTTTTCTGCAGGGGAAGGTTAAATGTTTCCAACATTTTCATGAACTACCATCAGATGTCTTCCAGATCACTACTGGTTCCCAGAGCACAAATTGAGGAATACTGCATTAATGGAGACATTTCCTTTTTCCATTGACTGTGGAGAGATTCTAAGGGGATTTGGCACCCCAGGCTAAGGTTAACCTTTGTGAACACCATCTGTAGTTTAATTTTAGACACACATTTTGGGGGAGGGTGTTATGTGATCACAAATGGTTAACGTTCATGGGTAGGCAGTCTTTAAGCAAACAGAGCTCAAACTAAGAAGGAAATGCAGCACAGTGCGCCAGTAAAAGCTCACACCAGTATTAAGACCTTATTGGGGTCTTCATGAGATCACAGATAAAAGTGGCAGATATGATTGACTAAGTGAGGGAAATGGCTGCAGTTTCTATATAGGCACAAGAAGCACTATTTGGTCTGCATTGTTTGATCTGTTATATTTACCTTTTGGGGACTACCTGGGCATTCCCAGACCTTTGGGAGAGGCTAGACTAGGGACCTTGGTTGTGATCAGGACTACATATTAGTATATGAATTATCATGCTTCTGATAAATAAAATGACATCATAATTGCTGTATCACAGTAGCTGTGTCTGGTGTTTGCCACAGCTAGGGAAATTGGAAGGATGTAATTATGGCTTTTAGGAGCTTACAATTGTTTTCCAGAAACCTTACATCTACTATGCCAGTGCTAGCTTTCAAACCAGAAGAATAAGGAACTAAACTAAACACATTATAGATGTGACATAATAGATGCCACTACCCCAGAAATTCAAGCTCTGTTCATAGGATGAGCTAAGGTAGCTATGAAAGGAAAATAGCAGAGCTGGAACTATTCTCAGCTCAGTATGAGCATCAGAGGCTGCCAGCAAATGTACTTAAGTTCAATATCATTTGAAGAAAGAAAGAAGGAGGAATTTGAAATTAAGTCTGGAAAGAGGTAAAATTTATTATTCATATAGGATTTTCCTCCATGAAGTGGAAGGTTGTACTTCTTTTACTCATAGAGTATTTTTATTATCTAACCTAAAGGGAGAAGCCCTTAAGAACACAACAATATGAATGAGTGGTCAGTAGTTGGCATGCATACCACATATATCTTTTCTCTCAACATTTCCCCCTTCCTTTCACCCCAGGTCTGAAGTACTGAGACACTGAGACAGATACTGTGCTGTTTCAAATTCCCATCTCATCTAGTCAGTAGCCAGAAAGCACGACATGAGCTGTCAGTATGAAAATTTCCAATAAAACAATGGGTTTGGACTGTGTTTCCATCTCTTTGAGAGCACTAGAAGTTAAATACATTTTCATATGTATTTGTACCAGAGATGCTTATATTTTTCTAGGCAGTGAAGTATGCCATATGCAAAGATCTATATATTGCCTAGGTGTGTTATAAGCCTAAAAGCATTTTAAAACCCACCCACAACTTCCTGTGTATGCATAAATAAATGATATTAGAAATGATATTAGTCCTTCTGAACCACCTGTATACATATGTGCATATGTGAGCACATAGCCCACATGCAGTATAGTGTAATGCATAACACAATGTATAGTGCCCAAATCAGACTAACTTTATATTAATGGGCTTCACATTTTCAAAGCTGTTTACAAGAAAAGGAAGGAAGAAAGCTTTTGTTACTTGTAGGAGAACTCATCCTAAAGACATCAAGATGATAGGTATGAAGCAGTGTGACTGTGCCAGAGCTGATGAGGGTTCAAGTCCTCAGCAACAAAAATGGAAGAAGGAAGAGACAAGCCCAGATGTTTGGCTGACCAAATGGGCTCCAAGAATCTTGACTAATAACACTGCACTGCTGAAGGGTAGAAAGACTGAGTCATTCGCTATAACTCACTAAGGAAATCCCATGTTTGCTGTGATAATGGACATTAAAGCAGGTAAAAAAAAAAAAAAAAAGAGATCTCTTGAACTTTTCAACAAAATACTTGATGCTGCTGGGCTGCTGTTTCTTCTCATAATGACTCTTGTTTTTAGAGGCTGCCCCATCTCTCCCTTGTCCAGCTAACGTGTCAGAGGCAAGATAGATGGAGCAGGTTATCAGTGGCCAATACAGTCAAGCTAGCACTATAACATACTCTTTGTAGCTGCATTACCTGACACTATATTTTTGGGTTTCTCTGAAATGTGGGCATGTGCTATACCAGTTTCAAGACACATTGTATGGGAAAAGCCAATAAATAACCAGAAACCAAATCACTGTTAAAATATCCCAGACTATCTACAGTTTCTTAAAAAATAAAAATAAAAAAAAAAATCAGAGGCAAGTTGTAAACTTTAGCTAATGGAAATGTTTCAGATATAAATACCAATGACACATCTGAAGGACTTCTGAGCCATTAAAAGAATTGAAAGTTTTATTTTGAGATGTGACAAGAAGTACTATAATTTTGACTCAGATTAGCTCTATTAGGGAGTCTGAAAACAATGGAAAAAGGAACTCAGGCTCTAATATTACTTCCATAATTGCTTTTATATGTACCAAAGCCACATGTTGTTCCATTGACATAACATCATACACAAAGGTGTTTCATTAGAGTGTAAGAGCTTCCATCTATGAGACACCATTCTCTTAGTCGTTAACACGTGTGTAATATTTACTTGCCTGAGTAGGCTTACTAGTCTTCTTGGTACAATTCATACAGGTCAGGACAGAGTCCTGAGAAGGGATGTTTTCTCCCTTGGTCCCCTTTTAAACATATTTTGTGCATACTGTAACAATCCCATTTCCACAGCCTTTTCTCCCTGTATTTGCAGCAAAGCAGCAAGCTCATTTGTTAGCTTCAGCTAGGAGAGAAGATTTGATTTGAATTATGGGAAAAATCAGATTTCACCCTAACATTTCCTCAGGTAATGTCATTTTGGTTCATATGTGAGTGTTTAAACTATATCAATAAATAGATGAAAAAAGCAATGATTAAGTATTTGTGAAACATAAAGCAGACATTTAAAGGAGGGTCATTAAAGACAGACAATTAGTCAGGCTAAAAAAAACAAAACATTGAGATATGTATGTCTAGCCTAGATACACACAGTAGCTGCAGTCTGGAAACATTTACCCTTGGATTACTTTTATCTATTAATAATATTTGAAAAATGATTCTTACCCCAAGTTAATTTCATGAGGCAAGTATAATGTAAAAACTTTTGCAGAGTATCAAATGTAAACATGAGCTATGGATGGCAGTTGAAGAACTCTTCATATGTTGTAGTCTGTGAACTAAGGTAGTTACTAAAGAATTTTATTCCTTAAAATTAAGAAAAATATCAACTTTATCTATTCTGAACTATAGAGAAACTGTTGATTTATTTTTTTGATAGCTTTATACAGATGAAGAGCACTTGAAAAAAAAATTAGATGAACAAGGAAAAACCTAAAATAATATGCCTTGAGCAAGCATGTCTGATGCAAAGCCCAGTAAGTACAACTAGAGTCCTCTCACTTGTCTGACTGCATTTTGAACCAGAGCTCTAGCTAAAAAAGTATAAAATCACACAGTCGACTGCTAGTAGCTGATTTTCCTCAATCATATGAAACTGCGTGTTCACATTGACAGTGAAAGTATAGTAATGAGAGTAGTGAGAGAGAAAATCCCAGAAGAGTATATAGCATGGCAAGGCACATTCATTAAAAGATCAAAACCAAAGAAGAGTGCATAAATCACAAGGCAGCCTCAGTCTGAGCTCTGGCTGTTAATGCAGGTTTTACTGCAACTCTGTTTGTGACTTTCAATAAAAAAGCATCTGCTGAACTATCATCAGTGTTTGATACATACACTGCCCCCAAGACACAGAGCCCCCAAGATATACCTTCTGAAAGAAATGTGATCACCCCTGAGCGATTCGGACTATTGAATTTTTTACTACATTTTAAAAGAAAAATATGTTCTATGTAATTCAATCATTTCCCCACTTCTTTCTTTTTCTTTTCTTTTCTTTTATTTTTTCCTTATAAAGTTAGCATTTAAAATGTTACTAAATCAAAAGCACACATATGTTTCATTCAATAGGACACATAAGAGGAAGCCTGCAGATGCAGAACAGTAGCAAGATGAAATATATAGCTTTTTCATCAATATCGAGGTTATAGTTTCTTAACTATCTTGTCTGTAAGCCTTTTCTGGAAATGAAATAGAAATGTGTGCCTTTCAACTTTTTTAAAGGAGAGGAAGTATTCTTTTAACTCAAGTGTCTTTCCAATCTACATTTCTGTTCAAGTCTGCTCTGCTTTGGCATCTGTAGCCTTTGTAGAAAGATACTTTCTTATTACAATGTAAGCAAATTGAATGGATCAGAATATCATTGCTATGCAAAATGTTTGGTGCTTATTGGTAAATAGACAAGGGAAACACTCATGATAAACAAAGTTAACTCCTCAGCACTACCAGAGAAGAGCAGTGAGTCAAGCAGCTCTTTTTGCTATGTGGTTATCTGCAAACTTTTCAACAGGATGCAGCTTATGGAACAGGACCATCAGCAGTGAGAATTTGGTAGCAAGCCCTGTGGAATGAAGGATAAAATGACTGTTATATTCAGGCACCATAAGAGATATAACGTTACTAGTTATTAATATAACTGGGGAAGGAAGAACTTTTGTGGATTATCTGCAAATACGCCAGTTAAGTACACATAAATCAATCTCTTCAATACACATATTTAGCACAGTACTTTGCATCTCTAACGGTAATGAATAACCATCATCAAAACACGTTGAGAGAAGTTCCTCTTCTGACAACTTTGAGCTTTTTGCGTGGATTGGTTTACAGAACTAAGGACAAGACTAGGATAGGTAAAATGATAAGGAGAGGGTTGAGAGCCAGCAAGGCTGTTTTGCTCATTTATCAAGAGAATCATAGCAACTAACAACAGCCAGCAGGAAAATAAATGTACAAAACAATTCAGTAGTGAGAGCTACCTC
Organism: Pezoporus wallicus; assembly: GCF_028554395.1. Lineage (NCBI taxonomy): Eukaryota > Metazoa > Chordata > Aves > Psittaciformes > Psittacidae > Pezoporus > Pezoporus wallicus. Next base: position 1,050,302 of record NW_026642361.1, read on the forward strand.
AGCTGTAACTGTTTTTCTTCAATGAGCAGGATGGTCTTAATACAACTTTTATAAACCAGAAGGCTAGAGTTTACAGCTGTAGTAAATAACACCTTGAAATAATATGTACCGGTGAGACAAACATGAAGTTGTCCAGTAACTCTACTCTCACTACTACAGCCCAAATTAAACTGTGTTGTTTTTACAGGATGATTTAGTCTCCCTGAACTCTTAAGGTTCACTATTTTTCATTTAAAGAACTTGCTGGGAGAAAGACACAAGTGGAAGACTGCTCAGGAGAAGTGAACAGTGTGAGTCAAGTGTTTAGCAGAAAATAGTACACACACTGTTTATGAGCTGGGTTGTGAACTTGGGTAGAAAATCATAGCTGTATGCTCTAAAATAAAGACTGAGGGAAGATGCTGCATAGCTTTAAAAACTTGCTTTTGGCTTCAAAAGGGACATTAACAGTCATCTTTTTTCAGTAGGAGTCCTCGCTGAAAGTGATGTCGGTGGGAAAAACACCGCACTCATTTTGTTTAAGAAAGTGGGCATTTTATTTTTTGTGTTACTAAACAAACCAAAACAAGCCAAACAAACAAACAAACATTAAAAAAAAACACAAAAAACAAACAACCAAACAAAAAAGATAATTCACTGTGTAATTCGCTTGACTCCAGGTGGAATACAACATCAATTTCTGTAGTCTTTTAACTTAAAAGAAGTTAAAATAATATAAATATTAAGATAATAACAAGCTGCAAATAAATCTTCAAGACTCACTTGCTCTAAAGGCATAATAAAAATGCTTACTAATACATCTTTAAACGGGTGTGACTTCACATTTTATTTAGAATGGGAGATATTAAGTAAGTCATAAAAGAGCTGCTGCTATAGCTGTGACTATATCAAGACAAAGAGTTTTGTGCCTAATTGTCCATTTGTCAAATTTATCAATTAATCCAATAAAAGAAAATGCCTTGTCTTATTGATGTTTCATAATTACGTTAGAAATAACTATACATAGAAAAACTGAAAGGATTTTTCTGACATCAAAATATTATCAGAAAAACACTTTTAGTCATGGTATAAAAGCCACGATTGTGACATCATGTCTATCCCTGTGCTGTTGTTTCCTCTAATGACTAAAATCATGTTTAAAGCTTGCCTGTATTCCAGAATATATCTGGAAATGCCAGAAAATTCTACACACAGTCCCAGAATGCTTGCCTGACGGAACATATTTTAGAGAAATTTCAGACTACTTTTAAATCAATGGGAGCATGCTTTGGGCTTTGGTGACATCATGATTCCACCATCTGTATATCCATCCAATGAATGCACAAAAGGTTTTGTTTAAAAAAAAAATTGTTGTACAAAAATAGCTGAAATTTCTTTATTTTAAGCTATTTGGATGCCAGTGTGTAAATTGACTTACTGAAATAAGTGAAGCTCAGTAACTGAATAATTACAGTTCAAATTCAACAAATGTAGTTTCCTTGTAAAGCTCCTTTAGAATTCAATGATCACAAATAGCTAGAACTGCTGATGTTGGTTCAAAATACAGTCCTGGCTGAATGCAAATAGCTGTGTTCAATTTCTAAAGCAAAGAGAATTTGTTTGTGACTACAGTGAACTAATAAAAAACTTTTGTAGAAAATACAGTAGTTTACATTTACTTAGGGATTCCATTTTACTGAAATTCCAGTTTCATTGTTTAATCAAATGATGTTGATTTATGAGGTGATTATTTTTCAGCACAGGATAAAGCCATTACCTATTATTAACATAAAGGACTAAGAAAAATAGCATTTGACTTAACTAATATGTTCATTTTAGCCCAAATGCCTGAGTAATGATAGTTATTAATTTTTGACCAGCTTCCTACAGCAATAAAAAAGATACTGCACGATTAAAGTATTATTTCATTTCCTTCCAGTTTAGTTGCACATTCCTGCATCGTACTTGGATGCACAACAAACTAGAAAATTGGTGTTCCCAGTGGTTATATATGGGAAACCTTCAGCAACTTTTTTTTATTTCACCGTGTCTAAAATATAACAAACCTGCTTAACATGATTAAAAATATATAGTTCTGTTACTTCTCATGACATTTGAATTGCTGGAGACATTCTGCTTTCCTCTTCTAATGAGGTGCATTAGTCAAGAGCTAAAGGACCTCTGACCCTAGGATTAAGTGCCTACCCTGCAGGGACAGAGCTCAGTATATGGGATTATGGACTGACAGGAGACAGCTGGAAGAAATACCTGAGAATTCACACTTAAAGTAATCCCTGAAAATTGAATGTAGGCATGTGGAAATAACAATTATGTTCTCTAGTGATGTTCTGTAGTGAAAAGCCTTATAAAAACTTAACCAGGGTTTTGGGACCTCATCAACGGCTGTATTATTGAATGAAACAATCAAGCATGTTTAACACTACACTCAACAGGGACTGAAGTTCTGTGAATGAGCTTAACCTCCAGTTGATTTTATTGCTGACTCCTTTCCCTCTGCTAATGATATCCTGTGCTGTATAATAGTATAACACCACAAAATTTACCCATTATCAAATAGCAAAAAACCAAATGGTTTAATGCAAAGATTTTTCAGAGCAAAGTGATGACAGATTGTTATAAATGCTTGAGACACATAGATTGATGGATATGTAGAAGTGTCAGAATAAGAACTTCCTTCATGTTTTCTGTACTGAAGAGAGATCAATTATAAAAAAAAAATGATTGGCATACTGTATGTTTTATAATTTTAATTTCAAATTTTAAAAAAACTAGCTACACATTTTGAGGTTTTTTGCCCTTTTTTCACCCATTTGTACTTTTTAACAAGAAGTGTTCTAACATTTAAAATCATGTCAGAATGGATTCCAGTAAGAATTTAGCTTCTTATTGAGTGATTGAATGAAAATATAGTAAAAAAACTATTTGCACCTCTAACCTAAGGAATGGTAATGACAAACAAATTTTTAGAAGTTTTGAACTTCTTGAGAGCTTAAATAAAATAGGCAAATATTTTTATTAAAAACAAAATTCCTGAAATTTGGAGTCATCTTAAATTTACTTCAGATTTACCTTGGGGGGGGGGGGGGGGGGGGGCATTAAATATTTGCTGAAATTAAATAAAGTTTGTCAGTTTGGCCAATACTTTTCTTGATTTTTTCAATAAGAAACTAATTACCTGAAAATATTTTTAAGATTTCAGTAAAAAAAAAAAATCTCTGGTGCATAAATGTATATTGCCACTATATTAGAACCTTCCATATCCCTTTTTTTTGTTATTTCTGGGTCTTGTACAGACCACTGCCATGACATGACACCTTGTTTCCAGTGAATTTATCTGAGGCTTTTGCCCCTGTTCCGTGCTTGAAAATCCTCATACTGCTTCTGATTATTTTAATTACTAAAGCTATCAGGAAGTCAAAATGTAGCCAGGCCTGGCACAAGATGGGAACATTCCTTTGCTGTCACTCTTAAAACAGAAAGAGGTGAGCAGGATGCAGCTGTCTTTCTCCCTCTTTCTGCACTAAGGGACTGTCCTGCACTGAGACAATTTTCCAGTAGGATCTCCTGATGCTGTAGGATGAAGCAACGACAAATCCCACCTGAGAAACTACTACCTAAAAAACTGGCCACAAAATTAATGTATTATATCAGTTCATTAACTAAACTCTATTTATATTAATGGTACATTTACACTATTAATTCAGATTTGAATCAGACCCTTAGAAAAATAAAATCGGATTGCTGGTATCCAAAAGATACCAAAGGTCCCAGGGAGGTCCTTCAAGCATTATGCAGCCTTAATCTTACCTCCAATTCCTAGTGAAAAGGTGATGCAAAACTAATTTGTCAAGTTGAGGTAATCAGAAGTTCCAAGAGAAAATTAGCTTTCTTGTCAGCACATTTTGGTCTTCAGTGTTCAGTACTTGTATTGCTGATCTGAACATGAGCCTATCATCTTTGATAGCCTAAGTGTTCAGACATGATCACCATAGACTAGTGCTGTTTCTCAAGGAAGAATACACCATTTTTCATAAACTCTATATACAGTGGAGTTGTCATTTTTAAAATGCTGCTGTTTTAAAAACAATCAGGATTTTGTCTCAAATGATAAATTACAATCTAAAGCTAAATGAACTTGGTTTGTGATAATCCTTTAAGACCAGCAGCTGCCTGGCTGTCTAGCTTACACTGGCTAAAGAAAACTAAATGCAAACATATATTGCCCATTATCATAATTGCAGTGAAAGGAAGCAAACCTGTCCTTCTTTCTAGAAAACAAAATAAATTTGTGGCAAGGAGCAGATTTATTTACAATTGCAGCAATCACAAGGATAGTAATAAAATAAATCCTGTAAACAGTGCAATTATTCTGTTTATTGTAAACTTGACATTGCATTTGGAATGAGCTCCTGGGAGACTTCGTTTCCCTTCCACAACTAGCAAGATGCATGTTTCTGCACATAAAATGAAAGCTCTGTCTTTGTGTAGTATATGTATGTTTGGGTGTGGGTGAGTGTACCTAAACTCTTGGTACAGAAACAAGTGCGCTAAAAAGCAATGAATTTAAACTAAGTAAACAAAATGCTTCACAGAAGAAACTTATTAAATAACTATATTTATTTTGTAAAATAAGACAATTTCAAGTAAATTTGTTGCTAAAAATAATCATCACAAATATGGCATATTTAGAGCACTGACTGTATCAGTATTGAGGCCACCCATTTTTTTTAGTTGCACCTATATAAACACTAGCATACCGAAAAATAGTCCATCAGAGATAAAAAGAATAAAAGTTTGATCTTAATCATAAATTATCTCTATTAAAAAAGGCACCAACTATGTACAAGAAACAATCAGAGTTCACAACTGTGAACACACTGAAAAGAAAGTTAAAGTGATGTTGCAGCCATCCTTCAAGCATATTCTTCTAAGACATCATATGTCTTTCCTAATTGTTTGGAGCTATCATGGGATTATGATGATAATCAGCAGGCAGGAGCTATTGTTTGATTGTTTAATAGGAAAATAAATGAAAGATATTATGGATTTCATTAGTTTAAAGAAGGCAGCAGCAACCCAGATGAGGCCAACACAAGCCAGTATTGCTGTCACAAACTCAGTTTAACCCAGAAGCAGAAGGGCGTGAGCTTTTTTACAGCATTTTACTACTTTCCAATCTTTATCAAGGACCAAAATACTAAGAATACAGTGAGTGAGTTAAATTATGTTGGGATTTCTGGGTTATTATTTATTTGTTTGGCTGGCCGAGTATCTTGTGCAATTAGAAAAACATATATATATATATATATATATATATATATATATATATATATACAAAAAATATGCTTTCATCCCTGGCACTAACTTAATGACAAAGATCATTAGATAATTTTAAAATATAATTTTTTTTAATGACTTATAGCTTTGAAAGTTATGTTTCAAAATATACATACTTATTAAATATACAAATTTATTAATGAATTAAACTTTCAAGATGCTATTTCCCTTTTCATTTCTTATTTTAATAAACAAATGTGTGTAGCTTTAAGTCAGGTATCACTTGTGCTGATTAGCATTCTTGCAAAAAAATGGGTAACAGAAACTTATCAATGACCTCGTCCTGACTGTAACCTCTGTCTGATTTATATCCCCAAGCAAATTGTTCCAGTTGTTATTTGTCTTCTGTTAAAAACATTTTTATTTTCACCTAGTGAAATAAAATGTGTGAATCAGTGATGGCTACAATTACAAATGTGCTTGAAGCAATGAAATTTTATGTCACTTAAACAAACATGCTATTTGAGATTGCGATACTATATCAACAGCTATGTTTCTTTACTGTATATTATCCTTTGCAAGACTGAGCTCTTTGAATATAATAGTTTCAGAACAAGAACTCTCCTTTTCCACCTGTGGCCAAGAAGAATCCTGACCCCAACTTCACCATTGCATGGAAATCCAAATAACAAAATCATTCACAACAGGAGTAAGATAGCAATGAGAAAGAGACATTAAGAACCTTCATAAATTGTGCAAAAATAAAGAAAGCATTCCAACTGACTTGTGCTTTACCTTAGCATTCTATATGTGCTTTAAAATTGTTTCCTCTGTAAATATAAATGGACCCATTTTTCTTTTTTTGTCAGTTTTTCATGATTTCTCCCCTTTTGGTTTCCCTTTTAGGACTCTGATGTAAGTGCAGCTGTGGTTTTTTTAAGAGGTGTTTACATCATTTTTTACACACAGCTCATCCATCACTCTCTGCTCCGATACAAGAATTCAGAAAGCGGCCTGAGTGGCACAGCTTTTTGCCTTTCATAAAGTGACTTAGCTGAACCTGGAGCATCAGTGTGTCACCAACAGTACATTCCTGGAGTGAATGCAGTGATTTCTCCCATATTCCAGAATATGTCAAAGACCAGAAATGTTAATGTTTATATATGCTGTAGTGAAACTGGAGACTCATGCTGGAACAGCACCACTTTATATTCACCATAGGTTCTTACTGGGACTGTTTCATATGTCACCCTTGGTAGAAGAAATTTTCCTTCATTCCAACTTATTGTTCTTAACTCTTCCTAATGAAGCATTATATGTTACGTACATGAAGGTGATATATAATCTGTTTTTCTTTCATATATATGACCATCTTTCTGGGTGAATGTTAGATATTTCTTAATAAAAAGCACATTATCAGCTTCAAACATGGCTCACTCCCTTAGATGAAGTTTGAGTCTCAAGTTAAAGCTGTTTTTATCTGCTGTTTGACTGGGCCAACCAAGTCTGTCCGGAGTGATGTCTGTGACTGATTTATTTTTATCAGCTTCTGGTTTATATTGATTGGGAGCTACAGTCTTAGTTTGTATCTGAAATGGCAATTCACAAAAGAATCCTTTCACCTTTGTGATGTTTTAAGTGTGCATATGCAGGTGGTATCAAATTCTTACTATCAGTGGGAGAAGACAGAGAATAATTCTATCAACTGAAGTTACTGGATATGAAAATGAACTCTGTAACAGCCCAAAATGAACACTGTCTGCATCTCATACCTGCAGCCTTATATCAGGAAAAAGGCAGAATTTTGCCTGTATTTCCTTCTTTCGCTTTCCCCCCTAAATTTACATGAGTACTGAGAAAAAAATAAATGTTACCTAAATAGCCTTGTAAGTTCTAAGAATATAAAATCAAAAATATGCTTTTTCAACATTAATTTAAGATAGCTGCCAATGACAACATAACTTAAAAAAGAAAAAAATAAAGAAAGAAAAATAAGTCTTAAGTTACTTTATTATCTAATAACTAGAGTGAAGCCAAATCTGGGGACCAGACACAAGTCAAGGAAGTGCAAGCTCCAGCTTATTTTTCTAGGGATGGGATTTCCAGTTTACTACTGGACTGGATGTGCCTTGTTTCATCTCTGCTCACAAAGACGAGGATTTCATAAGCACTCCATTTAGAAGTTAGATCGTCAATGTTTTAAATGCACATACTTGGTCTCAAGTGCTCCCTCCAAAAAGGAAAATCACAGATCACAATTTTAAACAGAAGAATATAGAATTAAAAAAAAAAAAAAATAAAAACCATCACTAAGAGTAGATAAGTTTAAAATAGAGATGAAAAAGTGCTGCAAGCTTGTCTAGTGAGTCTGTCATAGCTCAAGCTAAGCCTGGACTTCTAAATCTATCTCTCAGAGCTCCAGCTTAATTCCATGGTACTAATAAGTATGTGTGCTGTCACACAAGAAGTGTCTGAACAAAATCTTCTACCAAGATAAGACTAATTATAAACCATGACAATGTTTATGATATAGTCATATGAGTAAGCTACCAAAAAAAGAAAAAAAAATCTAAACTGTGGTTTTATGATGTGTCATTTACCCTGTTGTGATCTTACCTCAGAATAAATAAGGGGTAATCTTTTGAGAGGAAGAGCCTGCATACAAACAGACAAAGCTGGTATGCTTTACACTGCTAGTGTGACCCATACATTATAAAATAACCTTAACACCTACCTGAAAGGGAAAAAAAGAAAAAAAATAAACTGAGCAATCAATTGCATTTAAAGAAATAAACTTCGTTTACATCAGAGAACTATTTTGCATTGTGTTACTGTTGTGCTTTTGATCCAATATTAACAGCTCAAAAGCTGGATTTATTATATCATCAAACTGTAGATCTTGAGAATTGTGTGAGAAGCTGGATGTCCTGGGTTCAGCAGTAGCAGTTTTTTTCTCCTTCTTAGTAGCTGGTGCAGCACTGTGTTTTTGACTTTCGGCCTGGGAACAACGCTGATAACACCAATGTTTTTAGTTACTGCTCAAATGTTGAGTCTGACCAAGGACTTTCTGAGCCTCATGCTCTGCCAGGGAGGAAGGGAAGCCAGGAGGAAGCAGAGACAGGACACCTGACCCAAACTAGCCAAAGAGGTATTCCATACCACAGCACGTCATGCCCAGGATGTAACTGAGAGTTACCTGGAAGGGCTAGTTCACTGCTCGGTGGGGCTGGGTATTGGCAGGTGGTATTGTATTATCTTCCCTTGCTATTTCCTTTATCATTATTATTATCGGTGATAGCAGTAGTGATTTGTGTTATACCTTAGTTACTGGACTGCTCTTATCTTAACCTGTGGGAGTTACATTCTTTCTATTCTCTTTCCCGTCCCTCCGGGAGCAGGGCGGGGAGAAGGGGGGGAAGTGAGGAAGTAGACTGGGTGGCTGACTTGGCAACAGGGTTTAAACCATAACACTGGACTATAATGGCTCCTTGTGAGCTGATAGTTCTGAACTCCAGCACTGAAAATGATAGTTAGTTTTTCCACTGTTGAGGAATAAATGTGTGGTCATACCTTGAAAACTTTCAATGGAGTATCATCTGGGTGTGGCAAGTTGTCCATGCATCACCTAAGTTAAGCAGTGAAATGTAATCCATTTTCTGTAGATCTTAGTTAAAAGTTAGTGGCATTTGAAAAGAAGTTCCAGCCAAAAAAGGAAAGAGGTAGCATATATTTCATAATGTTCAAAGAAAGCCCACCTATAAAAGAAGAGGCTGCTACAAAGATGATTGGGCTATAAATCCACAACCGAAAACATGACAATGAATTTCAGGACTTGAGAGCAAAACATCCTAAGTAAAGGAGAAACTCAAAACCTTTTGTGGAAAACAAAGTAAACATATAGGACAGTAGAAGTAACACAGAACAAGAATAAAAAAAAAATTAGAATTTGGGGGAAGTTCCTGTTTGATTTCACCCAGATCAGGATTTAATCTCTTTATATGTTATAATCATACCTCCATTAAAAAACATGGAAAAAAACGCTAGGATATTCTATTCCATATCCTTGTATTTAATCCTTGGGGTTTTTAAATTGTTCTTAGGATGCAATAGAAGAATAAATCTGTGGACTACTTACTATCTGGCACTAGCCTATATAATTACTTATAAAAATATCTTCCTTAAAAAAAAATTGTAACCTCACACCATAACTTGCCCACATTTTCATGACGTTTACTTACAAATATGAAGTTGTAACTGCTTTTGCCCCCGCTTGCTTTATGTCAAGTTCTATAGAAATTTTCAGAATATTTCTAAACTTTATGGAAGTTCTGAACTAGATCCAACACTTGGTTACTCTCAGATTTAAAATGTAAGAGAAATGTCTGTGTTCACCCTATAGTATGGAAATGGTTCAACATAATGATTTAAGTGTACATGCCTCTTGAATTTATTACCCAGCAAACCCCTTCCTTTAAACATACCCAAGATTGTCAGCTTTTAGCCAGTACGGTTTTTATTTATATTGACAATAAATCATTGTTTTCTGCCAACGACTCTGTACCAAGCAATACTCTATTTTCTGTTGCATATATCTGGGAAAAAAAATACAAAATTACATGAAGATAATCACTTGAGAATGACACACTAGATGCCTTTCCCATAATTTCTAGCTGGGCATGTCATTCTCCATTGTAATAGGTCAGAGACATAGTAGCAGAACTATCTGAGGCTCAGCTAAATGCAACCAATGTGAACTCTTGAAAATATTGATTTCAGCAACATTTCCTTTGATTCCAGGCAACTTTTTAGTTAACTAGTCTCAGAGTGAGCCAGCTTGGGTAATTTACAGTTACTGTCTGACAAAGGTCACATGAATTTGATCCTAGGGGGCTTTTTTATATATGTATATGTTTTTCTATTTGAATATGTTTATTTCACATTTTGGGGCTTGTTTAATGAAAATATATTTAACAAAGATTGAATGAAGCAGAAGATTCTTGTTCCTTTCTTTCTACTTACCTTTCTTTATTGATTTTTTTTCTCCTATTCAGGCTTTTTCTTTACAATAGTTACTGACTATTGGCTTTCAAACAAAGTACTTATTTAAGAAGAAAAAAAATGTAGGAAAACAAATCTTAGGTCAATGATTTACTCTCTGAAACACTATCATCTCCCTTATCTCTCTTCACATAGATTGTTTATTTCACCTAATCAAATTAAAAAATTTGCTTTTGATTGCCTCTGTTCCAGCTGAGTTGTACTTAGCACATAGACTTGAGAAAAAAAATTGTTTCAAAGTTATTACTGCTGCTTCTGATCATCTGAGCAGAGCTTGGGGCCTGCCTGCCTATGACATAAATTAAAATAGTTTGAAGATCTGTGTGCAGCTGACAGTAGTAACCTTAAGTAACTTCCTTTCCTCCACTGCTGTTGCAAAGGGGAGACAGCCTCCTTGATCAGCTTTGTGTTGACTGGAGAGTCACATTACTTCAAAGGCAAGCCACCACCTTTAAGATTCTAGTAAATCACTGGAGCAGTTGAAAGGAGGTGTATGAAAAATCATGCTTCCAGTTTCTCTCAGGCTGTATTCTTGTATTCTTCTATAATTATTGTTACATGTGTATGCTACTCAATATATGTATCTAAATCACAGTTTCAGGAAGTAAGACCTTACTAGTTTGCTAGTAAGGTATAGATTCATGGTTTATGACATTCTCACAGCATATGTCAAATACTATATGATTGACACTCAACTACAGCTACTAGGAGCATTTCTTTTTCTTGAAGCAGATATCTTCTTTCTCCCACTTTATTAAAATGAAATATCTGGGGACAGAAAGCAAAAAACAAACAAACAAACCCAACACACCGACAAACAAACAAACAAACAAACAAAAATTCAAAGACCTAAGAGTATGTACAATTTGGGCATGAGGCAAAATTTCCTTCTGAGAATGAGGAACTGCTGTTCCTGACCTAATGCAGGAACCCTAGCTTCTTGTCTGCTGTATATTTTCTAAATTTGGTTTTATTAGCATCTTTTTTAAGCTTAAACTGAAGAAATATAAACAAAGACAGACTGGATAATCAAATGTACACTTATGATGCGGAATCCTAGTATTTAATCTGTATATGCAAGGTTATATTTCACCTGTCCTTAGGTGAGGTGGTAGGTTTTGTGAGATCCCATTTTTCTGCAAGACACTGGGAAGTGTATATTATTGTTTATGGGAACTCTGAGAGGTAAGGAATCATGATATGAATCTAGCAAATTAATAGTGCCATGTTCATTATTGCAAGAGTCAAAGCACAGGATCAAAGGCTCAGGAACAACAAAGTTTGACGAAAGAGAATCAGTTGGGAGTAAGGGTCACAGCCAAACAGGAACAAAAGAATAAAAAGCAGAAGAAAACATCTGCAAGCCTTGCTTGTGGGGAGTGAGAAGGAAGTAGGAAGAGGGAGGAACCTTTCCACATACTTGCCCTCAGAGGTTTGCATACACTTGTGTATTCCACATTGTTTGAACCTGATTTATAAAAAAATTGCATTTCAG